>NC_133451.1:117154000-117775500 GCF_048565385.1 Saimiri boliviensis | reverse complement strand
CCCTTCCCCAGAAATTGGGCCACAGAGGCACCGTCTCACTCGATGTTTACATTTCAAAGAGGTGATTTCCAGGTGCTTGAGAAAGCCATTCCTGGGTCATAAAGATGGCAAGAGGCTTATTGGGCTTTGAAAAAGATTTAGGTAGGTTTCAAAGAGACAGAAAAGGAACTTACAATGACAAGTTTTCCAAAGTAAATGTTCAAAAAAAATGGGGAGGGAGAACTTTCTTACCTTATTTTTGTCAGGGAGAATTAGGCTATCATTTTAAATCTTTATTTGTCCTTACTATATTATTTCACGTGTCTCATTGCGCGGATGTGTAAGGTATTAACATAACATGTATAAAAAGTAAAATTGTTTTTTGTAGAACTTGTACTTTTTGGGGGTAACTTGATAGACATAATAAAAATACTTTCAGAATGGTTTTTCCAGTTTACACTCCCACTAGTGATGGATGAGTACTTTCATTTTTCAAAATCTTCACAATACTTGATAATGTTAGACTTGGTAACTTTTTTTCTTTTTTTAGCATCAAGTTGGTAAAATAAAGATTTCATAACGTTTACAAAATGGATGAGTGGAGATGGTGTCAGCTTTAGTTTAAATTGTTATTTCCCTGATTATTAGTGAAGTTGGGTATCTCTTCACTGGCCTTTTTTTCCTCTGGGATTTGCCTATTTGTTTTGAGGATTTTTCTGTTCAGTTATCTTTTTAATATATTTTTCAAATTCTGACAAATCCTGAACATTACCCTTCTATTAGTTATATGCTTTGCAAATGGTCTGCTGATCTGTGGTTTGTCTTTTTGAGAAAAGTTTAAATAATTTCCAATGTGATGATTATACTTAAGACAATAGCTGTCCTGACAGTATAATAAGAACTGTGGACAAAAATATTGTTGAAGCATGCATCAGGCTGTGCTTTGATCCACTTCCTTGTAACTGAAAGGACTGTTGCACCAGGTACTGAGCACTGCTCCTATAGGTAGGATTTCTGACCTTAGAATCATAAGGCTTTTGTTTTTTTGGGACAGAGTCTCGCTCTGTCACCAGGCTGGAGTGCAGTGCAGTGGTGAGACCTCTGCTCACTGCAACTTCCGCCTCCCAGATTCAAGTGATTCTCCTGCCTCAGCCTCCCAAGTAGCTGAGATTACAAGCACACCACCACGTCCAGCTAATTTTTGTATTTTTAGAAGAGACAGGTTTTCACCATGTTGGCTAGGATGATCTCGATCTCCTGACCTCATGATCGGCCTGCACTGGACTCTCAAAGTGCTGGGATTACAGGTGTGAGCCACCGCACCCAGCCCAAGGCTTGTGTCTGAGAAGTGCTTAAGCAGATTCTGAATTCCAGGGGAACAGCTGACACCATCAGTTTGAAGACCCCACAGAGGAACCACATCAACACAAGAATAACTGCTTCTTCCTCTTCTTGTCCCAGTATTTTGCCTTGAACTCTTCAACCAATCCATAATCCTCACACTTCAGCCTACTCGAAAATTCTTAAAACCCCCACCCTGAAACTCCCCAGTGAGGTGAATTTGAGTTCCCTCTCATCTCCTCGTTCAGCAGCCCGACGATGAAATGCCTTTCTCTGCTGCAACCCCATATCTCAGTGTGTTGGCCTGACGCATGCACTGGACAGTGGACTGATGATGGTTACAAGTGTCACAATGAGCTGAGAAAGAGAAACTATGTCATATTAAAAATAAATACTAGGACGGCTCCAAGCTTACTCATATGGTGTTGGCAAGCATTGAGCCCTCAGTGTGAGTTTCTCCAGAGAGCTGCCTCATGGCCTGGTTGCTGACCTCCCCCACAGCAAGCAAACCAATCAGGATGCCCGCGATGGTCACCAAGGCCTTCGTCTAGCCTAACATTAGGGTATTGTCCCATGACTCCTCCAATACTCCATTCATTAGCAGTAAGTCACCAAGTCCAACTCACAATGGAAAGGAGGTGATTCTACAAGGTCATCAATACTAGGAGGTCAGGACTTTTGGGGTCATCTTAGAAGCTGCCTACTGCAGCAAATGTTTGAGCATTGACCTGCCTATGAATGTTTTAATCCCATTCTCACATTTGATTAATTGTTTGGTTCATTATAAAATTCTAGGCTGCAAGTCATTCTTCTTCATGAAGGTAAGGAATTTCTCCAAAGTTGTTGAGAAGATGACCACCCTCCTGATTTCTGATGTGACTTGTTTTTCTTTATGGAAGTCTTTAGCAGCATCTCTGTATTCTTACTGTTTTAACAATGATGTCCTTCACTTTGGGGACATTTTCTGGACATTTTTCTTGATTATTTCTTCTTCCATTTTCTGATTTGTAAATTTTCTGTTGGACAGATCCTGGCTCTCTTCTTTCTTTCTTCTCAATCATCTCCTTGTATCTTTTTCCTCTTCGTTTTCATCTGTCTTTCATGCTGGAAGATTTTTCATGTGTCTGGTGATTGATTCTTGGCCATTTATGGTTGAAGATGAACCACTAAAAAGCTGATTGGATGCTCTGTAAGTGAGAGCTGAATTCGAGGGCTTGAGGATTTCACTGGGAGGGCCACAGTGTAGAGAGCTAGTAGTGTCGGAGTCCTGGGGGAAAAAAGGCAGTGTTTAAATTAGGACAATTTTTAGGAAAACCGAGTAAAATGGCAACTTACAATAATGTAGGCAGAATTGCAACTACCTTTGCAAAGAGTATGACAGCAAGGTAAGTCTATCATGGCTGATTCCATCCTGCTTCCAGCCTCACAGGCTGCCCATCCTCACTCATTCCTAGGCATGGGCCAAGATAATTGATCTGGTTGGGCTCTGTGTCTCCATCCAAATCTCATCTTGCAGCTCAGACAACTGAATCATGGGGGCGGGTCTTTCCCATGCTGTTCTCATGATAGCAAATAAGTCTCACACGATCCATGGTATTTTAAGGGGGAGTTTCCCTACACAATCTCTCTTTGCCTGTCGCCATCCACGAAGGATGTGACTTGCTCCTCCTTGCCTTCTGCCCCGATTGTGAGGCTTCCCCACCTGTGGAACTGAGAGTCCAGCTAAACCTCTTTCGTTTGTAAATTGCCCAGTCTCAGGTATGTCTGTATCAGCTGTGTGAAAATGGACTAATACAATAGCCATGGGAAGAACTTAGTTTCTGGTTTAACTTTGAAGCAAGGATTCTAATAGTCCCCCTCTAAGACTGTCTCACTCCTTATTTGGGAACTGAAACTGCCTTTGTAAGACTAATGAAAGGCTACTGTCTGAGAACTGAAGCCACCATCGTATGATAAAGGAATGGCCACAAGAGTCTTGGTCCCAGCTCCTCAGAAGGCTGAGGCAGCAAGACTGCTTGAGCCCAAGAAGTCCAGGCTGTAACAAGCCATGATTGCGCCACTGTGCTCCAATTGAGTCATAGAGTACAACCCTGTTTCTACATTAGAGAAAAGAAAAGCAGAAAAGAAATCAGGGAGACTCTGGCTGCCTGGGAAAAACAGGATGGTTAAGACTGAAAGAAACTAGGGAGCTAGTGGAGTGCTGATCCTGCTCAGACCACAAGCCCAGAGGCTGGGCCTAGCTCAGGGTTAGCAGAGAACAGAGATGCAACTCTAAATACTTGGGAAAAACAGGCATTAATCTGTTGAGTGTGACTAGGGCAGATGCAGTCCCTACTTTTCAATAATAAACTTCTTCATCTTCTTTCCCACTCATCTCTGTGAGGACAAGCTGAAAAGTTCCTTTTCTCTCTTAGTTAACTTTTTACCTCTAAAGCCTTTCTAGAAGGAAGAATGATGGTCAGCAGATGGTATCATAACGTGATAATAGAGCTGTGGGAATTGTTGAATGTACAGTAACATAGTGAATTAATCTTTGTCTTTTCTTACTGGCTGAGAATTTCCTTTTAAATTTTCATCTTTATCCCCCCAGCATGTTGGCCTAGCAGAGATCAAAGAAGCTTATAAAATTGAAGGCAGTCTTTATACATGATAAAACTACTGGGAATTATTCAAAAATCCTTTGGGTTTTATGAACTTAAAGACTAAAACTATAAAACAAACGCCAAGATTTTAAAGAGGATGGAAGTAAGATAATGCCTTTTTGCTTGGGTTCGAAGAGTCAACCTAATCTAAGTTTACTGGATACAATGTTTTTGGGAAGATTTTCTTTTAATCCTGTGCATTCTGATGTGTTGGGGGAACTAGCCCCCTGAGCTCTTGGCTGGAACTGCTATCATCTTTGCGAAACAATCTGTGATACCAAAAACAAAAGGCTGACCTGAATAGGTTTTCCCCCACTGACCTAAATTGTACCTAAAATGTAAGACATGCAAATTTTATAATGATTTAAGACTGTTTCCTGAGGGGCTAGCATATTAGCAGAAATGAGTTTTATCAGGTTAAACTCCTTACTGCTGCTTTGACACCTAAAAGTAAGGAAGTGCCTTGAGAGAGCAAGAGGTGGAAATCGCCTTGTATAAGGCATGGATTCTCAAGTTGGAGTGTCTGGAAGTAGTGAGACGGTAGATGTTTTGTGGAGGTGTGATACCAAGTGCATGGAGTTTATGTGAAGTTTAGTCTGTCTGATTTTAAGTTATGGGCTTTAGACATACCTTTGTACCCTTAGCTGTTTTTTTTTTTTTTTTTTTTCTTTTTTGAGACAGAGTCTCACTCTGTCGCCATGTTGCAGTGCAGTAGCATGATCTTAGCTCACTGAAATCGACTCCCAGGTTCAATAAATTC
Source organism: Saimiri boliviensis (assembly GCF_048565385.1). Lineage (NCBI taxonomy): Eukaryota > Metazoa > Chordata > Mammalia > Primates > Cebidae > Saimiri > Saimiri boliviensis. The sequence goes on along the minus strand of NC_133451.1, from coordinate 117,770,778 downwards.
TCTTGCCTCAGCCTCCCAAGTACCTGGGATTATAGGTGAGTGCCACCATACCCAGCTAATTTTTTTTTTGTGTTTTTAGTAGAGATGGGGTTTCACCATGTTGGCCAGGATGGTCTCAATCTCTGGAACCTCGTGATCCACCCGCCTCAGCCGCCCAAAGTGCTGGGATCACAGGCGTAAGCACTCAGCCGACATTAGCTTTCATGTCCGCCTTCCTTGACCTACGTGGATATAGCAAAAGAACATCTGCAACAGATTAATAAAATTAATTAAAAAGGAAGCTAAAGAGAAGACTAACCCTCTGGCCTAGAGGATTAAAAATGTGTAATTGAGGATCAGACTTGTCTTTGAGCTGATCAATCAGATTGGCCACCCAGTAGTCTATCAAAAATCTCGTCCTTTGTAATTTAGCAAATTGAGAAATGACTAAAGATACCACACACTTTAAACTATTTAGCAGCCCCATCTCCAAGTTCTCACAGAACAAACAACTGGAACTGAAGTTACCTTCTTGAGGAACATCTTGCATTGCACAGTTAAAAATAGGAGTACTTAGTGTGCAATTTGTGTGTTACTTGCTTTCATATAAATGGAGATTTGGAATGTTTATGCTTAAAAACAAGTTGTCTTGCAAAGAAAGACTTTGTGGCTCTACTATCAACCTACTTACTTGGTGTTTCATCATCAAAAGAATTTAAAGGACACACTAGCTTGTCCTGAACCTAATAACCATCAATGACAAAATAAGGATATTTAAAATTTGAGACCAACTTGGATTTATCATACCCTTTTATTAATAAGAGGGTCTATTAATTTCCTCTGGTGTTTTACCTGCAAATGTCAAGTGAGTTTATCCAATTTTTTCCACCAAGTTCCCTTTTTTTTTGCATATCAGTCCAGTTGTTTTAGTGTTTCATAAATATTATAGGATTAGTTGCATACTCATGACTATCTGGGGTATGGATTTACAGAGTTCACAGGACAGACAATCACTTGTTTTATTATGATGGCTTTAGCTGTAACTAAGTGTAATTGGGACCAGATGAACACATTAGGAAAGAATTAGATTAAATTATGTGACTGTAATTCTACTAGAACCAAGGCCATTTTCAGCTATGAAATTGCCTGGAATTGAAGCAGGGGATTCTAACAGATTGTCTGATTCTTTTTTCTTTTTCTTTTTACTTTTTAAAGCATTAAAACAAAAGCCCAAGGAAAACATCTTTCTCTTGAATAGAGAAAAGAAAAAAATGAAGGGATATCCTACTTAAGTTCTGACAGCTAATTGATATGGCTTGGCTCTGTGTCCCAAGCAAAATCTCATGTCAAGTTGTAATACCTACATGTTGGGGAGGGACCCAGTGGGAGGTGATTGGATCATGGGAGTAGTTTCCCACATGCTGTTCTCATGGTAGTGAGTGAGTTCTCGTGAGACCTGATGGTTTAGAAGTGTGGCACCTCCCTTTTTGCACTCTCTCTCCTGCTGCCATGTCAAGAAGGTCCTTGCTTCCCCTTCACCTTCCACCATGATTGTAAGTTTCCTGAGGGCCCCCGGCCATGCTTCCTGTTAAGCCTGTGGAACTGTGAGTCCATTGAAACTCTTTTCTTCATAAATTATCCAGTCTCAGGTAGTTCTTTCTAGCAGTTGGAAAATGGACTTGTACACTGACTTTATTTTTTCCACAGTAATGTATAACCCAACAGTTCTCAAATTTTAATGCACATAAAATTCAGCCAGTGAGCTTATATAATGCAGATGACAAGGTGCTGTTTTTGGGGTTTTGGCTCAGTTGGCATGGGCAGGATTCAGGAACGTGAATTTTTAAAAAGCCCTCCTATTCTGCAAGCGGTTGTCCAACTAACTACACTTTGAAGCATTAACTGTAACACTAATCACCTATACTTTCCTATTCCTTCAGAAACTATGACAATACAAAGTTCACATATGGCTATATAAGATATGACTGAGATAATGTTGTGAGAAAATGTTGAGAACATTTTAGATTCTTGTATACATGCTTTCATAATTTCACAAAATTATGATGTAAATATTCTCACATTGATAACCATGAGGGTTCTGTGAATGTTTCTTGCCATTTTTTATAATGGCATTTAGGGCTGCTTAACTAGATTTTATGCACACACACATACATATAAACATCTAAATAGAACATTAATTATTGTTCATATTAGTTGCTTGTTTTCTGTTGTTTTTTAAGTAGGCCTCTCAGCTCTCAGAGCACATTGACAATATTCAATCATCATTACTGAAAAGGATAACCAGGAGACCACAGGGGAAATTAAACTTCTTCAGAAAAAGATGACTAGCATGCCAAATTACTTCACCAGTGTATGCACATGGGTAATTTCTCTCTGTCCTTTTTTTTCTTCAGGGACAGGGTCTCGCTTAGTGTCCCAGGCTGGAGGGCAGTGGCATGACCGAAGCTCACTGCAGCCTCAAACTCCTGCCCTCAAGGATCCTCTCATTGCAGCCTCTGGAGTAGCTGGGACCACAGGCATGCACCACCATGTCTGGATAATTTGTTTATTTTTTGTAGAAATGGAGTCTTGCTATGTTGTCCAGGCTGGTCTGGAACTCCTGGCCTCAGGCAATCCTCCTAGGCTGGCCTCCCAAAGCACTGGAGTTACAGGCGTGAGCCACTGCACCATGTCAATGTGTGTGTGATTACTAACAGGCAAGAGCCATCGCTGTCCTGTTCATACCCAACACCTTAAGTAAAGCAGTGACTACTTAGTCTTGGTGGCTTGATGCCAAAAGGTACAAAACTCCGAGCCTGGATAATAATATAGTATGATAGAGGACTTACATGAAATTAGCTTTTGGTTTAATTTCTCTTCGCTTGGAAGATTAGCTAAGTAAAACCGTTGGAAGTGTTTTGTGGTAAAATAGAAATTTCTAGACAAGGACTATGGCTGGTTTCCTTCCTCCCAACAGAGAAAACTAAAAGTGGGAATTAATTACTACCAAAGGCAATCCCGTGAGATTGAGTTAAGAGACTCGATCACCGCCTTGCCCTTGACCTGCTGAGTAAATCCCGCAAACCCCACAAGCACATCTGGAGTATGGTGAGAGAAGGTCTGAGCCTGCCCCAGCCACCAGGCAGGGCCAGGAACACACGCTCGGCCAAGTGGCCATTAGTGAAAGTCACTGCAGATCATCCACGTGATCCTCCTTAGAAACGACACAAGCTGCGAGGGCCTGACAAGAGCCTGGAAATGAAGGACGTGAGTATAACGCACTGCAAGGGGAAGAAAAGGATTAGGGTGGGGACTGGATCAGGTGGACTCACCAAGGCCTCATCCTCTCAAAACCTTTCAAAAACCAACATAATTTTTTAATAACATAAAAGACCAAAGCTTATAAAAGATAAATATGATTAAAAATAATACACAGGTCTTTCACAGAATACTGCAATTTAAAATACACCATGATTCTGGGTTCAATTCCACAGGCAAAACTATGGTTTGTTATTGGGAGATCTGTTAATAGATGTTTCACTTGATTAGATGAATTAAATAAAATCACATGAATCTTCAATCAATTATTATTCAATAGGACTTAACATCCTTCCTGATAGAATCAGGAAAAAGAAAATCACTTTAAAGATCAGGAAAAGAGAATTACTTTCTTTCCATGACCAAGAATATCTATTGTAAGTCAGTCACAAGCCCTCTGTGTCTGGTGGTGCATGCTTGGAGATGACTTATCAGTAGACCAGCGTCGTGACAAAACTGCCACGTGATTGCCACGTGCGATGCCTGGTTTTTGTTGCATAGCTTGCAGACAACACAGAAAGATAATGCTGGTAGCTGGGTAAGAAACTGTGCCAAGAAGTGTGTGCTAGGTCCAGCTGGCATGACTTTGGAATGGCAGTGTTGTAACATTAAAGGGTTGAATGTTAGGATATTGTTGATGAAGACGCTGTGCTGTTAGATGCTCCTGGAGAAGAACACCAACCCCACCGAAGTACGCCGTTGTGTGGTGCTGCATAGGGGAATCTCTCTCAGCGCTTTTGAACCCTCCCTGCTTTTTTTTTTTTTAGCATAATGTGTTGCACATTCAAGGTACTAAATAAAGAAATGTTTCAAAATACGTCACCATCGTTATGGTTTAACTTATAATCACGGAGTTTGCAATGATTTTACCACTATACCTTGCGCGTACTTGGAAAAAACTCACCGTAAACTCTGATTAGTTATTTGTTGAAAGCATTTATAGCTTATTAAAAGAAGGCCTCTGTTTCTTTGATAAGAATAACCAAATTTCTCAACCAAGAAAAAATATTTGCTTTAGTGAACGTGTTTTGCTAATGCACTACATTTTTAAAGAATAGAAAGCATATACACCAAAACCAAATCTTGTTTGGTATCTCAACAACCATATGGAAAACCAAGAAAATAATTAGAGATCTTAGGGGGCTTCAAAAGCAAATCCTTTTTGGTGTCCTAGAATGTGGTTGCTGTGAGGGCAGGGACCTGGTCTACCTTACTCTCCACTTCATCCCTGACTCCTAGGAAGGACCTCATCCAGAGGTAGATTCTAATAAATATTATTCAAGATGAATGAATTATGAATGAATGGAAGTTAAAAGGCTGAGCCAGAAACTCTAAATTAGAAGTATTTTTGAAAGTCCGCTAAAAGATGTATTTTTTGCACATACACTTAGAGGGTCAGGCATTTATCATCTAAAGAGTCACAGGAGTTCCAATCTGAATAAGAGACCATTTGTTTTCTTAATAGCTGTTACTACTAACTGTTCTACCTGAATTTGGTTGTTCACAACAGCTGCAAGATTCTTTTTGGTAAATATTGACTACGTTTTGTATTTAAAGGTAGGCATGTGTTCCTTCTTTACAATCTTGCTTCCGTGTAATATGTTAGGATGAGAATGAATACATGGAGTTCTGCCACTCATAATGCGTGAATTAGAAAGCCGAGGCCTAAAGCTGACCTGCAGCTTGCTCTGTGTGCCTCCCTGCTGGCCCTCTTCCACGGTTACTTGAGGTGAGTATGACAGTATTACAGAGACAGCGTGTAAATGAAAAGTAAACAGGGAGGCCGAGGTAGGTGGATCACGAGGTCAGGAGTTCAAGACCAGCCTGGCCAAGACAGTGAAACCTGTCTCTACTAAAAATACAAAAATTAGCCAGGCCAGGTGGCATGCATCTGTCATCCCAGCTACTCAGGAGGCTGAGACAGGAGAATCACTTGAACCCGGGAGGCAGAGTTTGCAGTGAACTGAGATCGCACCACTGGACTCCAGCCTGGGTGACAGAGCAAGACTCCATCTCAAATCAACAGCAACAATACAACAGCAACAATAACAACAGAAACTAAACAAGCCTACATATTATATACTGAAGGACTGTGAAGAACATTAAGGACCAGGTAACACCTGGAAAATGTATGTAAATATTTTATCTTTAAATACACTGAATGACTCATGGATGTCATATTTTAATGCCTTTGCTCATGCTGTCTGTCTTACTGTCCTCTTCTGTTCACCGTTGGCACCATCAGCAACATCCTTATTTATCCTCAAAGCACAGTTTAAATTCATCTTCCTTCCCTGAGTGTGCCTAGATCCTCCTCAGAACGACTTGATCCTTCCTGATGTTTGCATTTCTATTATTGCTTTATTGAAATTGCTTTATAGCAAATTATTTTCATGATTATAAGGAGAACCGGGGAGTGTATTTTATTTTACCAACTCCAAAAACAATCCCTCGGTAACTACTGTCTAAAAGGTATTTTTCTAGATGGTGCACCAATTCTGAATGGTGAGCAGGGAAACACTGAGAGAGGAGCATTCATAATCACCTGGGCTTTGAAGTTCGTGTTGGATTTTCTCGAATTGTTGTCGAAGAACTAGGGAAAAGAAAAGGGATCGTCATTTAAGGAATAAGTGAAAGTGAAAGGTAATAGAAGACTGGGGAGAGAAAAAACTGAGCACATGTCTGAAGTAAAAGGCGGGGATGTATCCATGATGGAAAAAAGGGAAGAATGAGTGAGTGAGCACATAAGGAAATCTGGTCAGATGACTGAGGTGACAAACAGACAGCTCAGATTTGGAAAGAAAGTACTTTGGGTATTTCCTCATCTGGGACAGGGAAGGGAGTGAGGACAGGCCTAGCTCATGATTCCAAATGCTCAACAGTGATTTGCTGAGTTAGGTATATGAAGAGCCTCTGAAGTTAAGAAGTAGGGTCCAATTAGTGCTGTGATCTATTTCATATTGTGACTAAATAATTCTCCCTCCTAACGCTGTCCACTCAGAATCAAATTCAAAAACACTATCTAGATTGTATCAGGCCTTCAAAATTGTTTAAAATTGTAGACAGAATACATTTTTTAAAGTAGGCAATTTAATAAGAAGTCCTATCAGTTACATTGACTTTTTTAGTATAAAATATGTCAAATAAAGTAAAAGAAATCACAGAAATTGTATCAATATGCAATTTGGCTCATAAATGACGATGTATTTAGTTAAAATGGTAGTCCCTTTGACGACATACTGTACAAGAAAAATCAGAGAAATAGAAGAATTAGGTTACCAATGAGAGTAGAAGATTCAATATTACCTCATGCATTCAGATAAGTACCTATACCTTAAAATAAAATACAAAATAAATAAGATATTTGATAAGTGGGCCAGGCATGGTGGCTCATGCCTGTAATCCCAACACTTTGGGAGGCTGAGGTGGGCAGATTATGAGGTCAGGAGATTGAAAACATCTTGGCCAACATGGTGAAACTCTGTCTCTATTAAAATACAAAAAATTAGCTGAGCATGGTGGCACGTGTCTGCCTGTAGTCCCAGGCACTCTGGAGGCTGAGGAAGGAGAATCCCTTGAATCTGGGAGGCGGAGGCTGCAGTGAGCTGAGATTGCACCACTGCACTCCAGCCTAGTGACAGAGCGAGACTCTGTCTCAAAATAAATAAATAAATGAATAAATAAATAAATAAATAAATATTTCATAAGCTGTGCAGAAGGAATAATAAGGAATTCTTATTAAAGAAATCTTTTTTACTGAATACAATTTTTTTTATTGCATTTTAGCTTTTGAGGTACATGTGATAAACATGCAAGATTGTTGCATAGGTACACACATGGCAGTGTGGTTTGCTGCCTTCCGTCCCCTCACCTGTATCTGTCATTTCTCCCCATGCTATCTCTTCCCACCTCCCCACCCCCCCACCCCTCCCCCATTTCCCCCCAACGGACCCCAGTGTGTAGTGCTCCCCTCCCTGTGTCCATGTGTTCTCATTGTTCAACACCCGCCTATGAGTGAGAATATACGGTGTTTGATTTTCTGCTCTTGTGTCAGTTTGCTGAGAATGATGGTTTCCAGGTTCATCCATGTCCCTACAAAGGACGTGAACTCATCGTTTTTGATGGCTGCGTAATATTTCATGGTGTGTATGTACCACATTTTCCCTATCCAGTCTATCATCGTTGGGCATTTGGGTTGGTTCCAAGTCTTTGCTATTGTAAACAGTGCTGCAATGAACATTCGTGTGCACGTGTCCTTGTAGTAGAATGATTTATAATCCTTTGGATATATACCCAGTAATGGGATTGCTGGGTCAAATGGGATTTCTATTTTTAGGTCCTTGAGGAATCGCCACACTGTCTTCCACAATGGTTGAATTAATTTACATTCCCACCAACAGTGTAAAAGTGTTCCTATTTCTCCACATCCTCTCCAGCATCTGTTGTTTCCCGATTTTTTAATGATCGCCATTCTAACTGGTGTGAGATGGTATCTCAATGTGGTTTTGATTTGCATTTCTCTGATGACCAGTGATGATGAGCATTTTTTCATATGTTTGTTGGCCTCCTGTATGTCTTCTTTTGTAAAGTATCTGTTCATATCCTTCGCCCATTTTTGAATGGGCTTGTTTGTTTTTTTCTTGTAAATCTGCTTTAGTTCTTTGTAAATTCTGGATATCAGCCCCTTGTCAGATGGGTAGGCTGCAAAATTTTTTTCCCATTCTGTTGGTTGCCGATTCACTCTACTGACTGTTTCTTTTGCCGTGCAGAAGCTGTGGAGTTTGATTAGGTCCCATTTGTCTATTTTGGCTTTTGTTGCCATTGCTTTTGGCGTTCTGGTCATGAAGTCCTTGCCTACACCTATGTCCTGAATGGTTTTGCCTAGATTTTCTTCTAAGGTTTTTATGGTATTAGGTCTAATGTTTAAGTCTTTAATCCATCTGGAGTTAATTTTGGTGTAAGGTGTCAGGAAGGAGTCCTGTTTCTGCTTTCTGCACATGGCTAGCCAGTTTTCCCAACACCATTTATTAAACAGGGAGTCCTTTCCCCATTGCTTGTTTTTGTCAGGTTTGTCGAAGATCAGATGGTTGTGAGTATGTTGTATTTCCTCTGAGGCCTCTGTTCTGTTCCATTGGTCTATATCTCTGTTTTGGTACCAGTACCATGCTGTTTTCATTACTGTAGCCTTGTAGTATAGTTTGAAGTCCGGTAGTGTGATGCCAAAAGCATGAGAGTAGATATAATGTGCTTATTAACCAGTATAAGGTTTTACACTTGAGGAGAAAACATTAATATAGACATTTTCAGAATGAATATTTGTTTGACATTAATATTTAATTTATGCACACCTCTCCTTTCAGATTGATTGATTTACTTATTATTATAAAGGTTTGCTCCTTTTCATTGGATAGGGTATGATTTTGACATCCTTTAGTACAATTTTTAACGTAAACAGTTTCAGCCGTGGAGCGCAGCAGACCTTGCTGCCTAGTGGAAGGAGCCTGGGGCCTGGTATTCCTGGCTGCTGGCCCAGTGCTGTTGAGCCGTGCTCTTGGGAAACTGATTTGGGTGCTCCAGAGCTCCATTTCTTCATCTACAACATGAAGGGCTTGCCGGTCTGAAAATCTCAACCAAGCCTCAATCCCTGATGGGCTTTTATGAATATCCCAGGATATGTGCTGCCTATTTCAATGACTTGAGTTGCTAATGGTTTATGTTGTTCTAGGGCTAGAGACGCTAAAAGTATTACAGTGTGCAGGAAAGTCTAACACAAGAAAATCGCCCTATCCAAAATGCCAGTAGCACCCACCTTGAGGAGGAGGAGAGGTGGTTTACAGCACTGGGTCTGCAGTGGGCCTGGGTCATTGTTCCTCGCCCTAATCACTGCCACCTTCAGCCAAGATTCTAAACATAATGGAGCAGAGTGGAGGTGCATCTATTTGAGGATCTCTGTCTTCTCTGTGAATCTGAGTGTGCTGTCCACTGAGAGTGGGTGTGCTGGAAGGTGTGAGTATAGTTGGTATAAAAGACTTGATATAATTGCCACGGAGAAACAGACGTAAATCAGAGTTGTAGGCAGCTTCAAAGACTTATTCAAGGTGGAGGACTATGAATTTACTGACTATAATCTGGATTTTTTTATGGTACACATAAAACAATGTAAGGAAACTAAACTGGCTATAAAATGCTTTTTTTTTTTTTTTTTTTTTTTTTTTTTCTGTGAGACAGAGTCTCCCTCTGTTGCTCAGGCTAGAATGCAATGGTGTGATCTCAGCTCACTGCTGCAACCTCTGCTTCTCAGGTTGAAGCAATTCTTCCATCTAAGCTTCCTGAGTAGCTGGGATTACAGGCATGTGCCACCATGCCCAGCTAATTTTTGTATTTTTTAGTAGAGATATTGAATAATTAGTTACTAATGAGAGTAGAAGATTCAATATTACTTCATCTATTCAGATAACTCAACTACACCTTAAAATAAAATACAAAAAAAAAAGATATTTGGTAAGTAGTGTAGAAAGAGTAATAAGGAATTCTTTAAAGAAAACATTTTTTACTGTATATGATTTTTTTAACATTTAAAAGCATCAGAGTGGATATGACGTGCTTATTAACTGGTATATTAACAGGTATATTAACAGGTGTGAGCCACTGTGCCAGGCCCAAAATTCATGATTTTTACTGACAGTTCTTAATATCCTTGGGGTAGGAGTGGAGAAGAGGAAAGTTAAATTGACCCGGGGTTGAGGTTTTGTGTGACATCTGGAAAAGAAGGGAAAAAAGGAATTGAGGATTTTTTTAATTGCATTTTAGGTTCTGGGGTACATGTAAAGAACATGCAAGATTGTTGCATAGGTACACACATGGCAGTGTGGTTTGCTGCCTTCCTTCCCCTCACCTATATCTGTCATTTCTCCCCATGCTATCTCTTCCCACCTCCCCACCGCCCCCGTCCCTCCCCTATTTCCCCCCAACAGACCCCAGTGTGTAGTGCTCCCCTCCCTGTGTCCATGTGTTCTCATTGTTCAACACCGTCTATGAGTGAGAACATGCGGTGTTTGATTTTCTGCTCTTGTGTCAGTTTGCTGAGAATGATGGTTTCCAGATTCATCCATGTCTACAAAGGATGTGAACTCATCGTTTTTGATGGCTGCATAATGGAATTGAGGCTATTTTAAGAGATTCATTGAGGTGGTTGGCCCTGGAGTCTTGATTGGATGAAGGATGAATCAAGAACGGAAGAAGACTCAAAGTCGGACAGTACGAGTCAGGTGTTGAATCATCTCGATCCAACAGCTAATGCATTGAGCATCCACGTTGGCATTGTGTATACTGTGGATTTTCTACTCAATTTGATTCTTGATTGAATTTCATTGTACAGTTGAGAATTTTCACTATTATTATGGTAGATTGCATCAATATTTGAAGCCTACATGTTATTTCAGAACCTTGGCATTTCCTCTCCAGCAGAATCGATTTTCTATTCCCTTAAGTCAAGGTGGTCTTCTGTGACTGCCAGGAAAGGTGGCGTGGTAGACAAGGGCTGATCAGCTCCTACCTGATGCTCTCCTTCGTGGCCTGCGACTTGAAGCCCTGGGTTGACATGTAGCAAGTCAGGCTATTCTGAAAGCCACCATATCGGAGCCACCATGGAGAGAGCCACCATGGAGAGAGAACAGATGAGCCCCAGCACTTCCAGCTCACAGGTGTTTGAAACTTTCCAGCCCAGACCTCAGATGCATGAGTAAGGGAGCCCTGTGATAATCCAGCCCCTGGCCTCCAGGCTTCGTTAGCTGACGCCGAGTAAAGCAGAAGTGAGTTATCCCAGCCAGCCAGGTCTGAGTCATGAGCAAAATAAAAGTTGGGGTTTCTAAGGACACTACCTCTTTTTGCACTGTCTTTAAGTAGAAGGTGTTTGAAATCATTTGGTTTTAGGTGTCCTTACACTAAAACCAGTTGAGAACCACACTACTCCAGAAAATCAGATTCACCTTCCCTGTGTCCCACAGTGCACTTCCACAGAGAGAATAGCCCACAAGAGCTTGTGAAATGAGAGGGAAACACCAATGCTGTGTGCTGCATGTTCCAGCCCTTCCAGAAAGCTTGGTTCAAGTCCTGCCTCAACCACCACTTTCTAACCGGATTAAGTTTTTTCATTTATAAAGTTAGAATCAGACCACATATTCTTGTTGCAAGAATTAAATATAATTATAGGTAAGTCGTAGACTGCAAAGCACTCTACAAACGTAGCTCACGATCATAAAAGCGATGGGAAGTTCTACCTCTAGCCCAGAAGCTGGGGAAGAGACAGTGTCCGCTGTTACCCCATTGCTTTTCTCATTAACTTCAATGTTTTGGAGTATTCTACTTACTGCAGAGGAATTTCACTTTAGTATTCCTGTCTGGGAAACAACTACTGTTACACGTTTCTGGAGTTTCATCTTGTTTTTAATCCACAAACTTTTTTTTTTTTTTTTTTTTTTTTTTTTTTTTTACAATTTCTGGATACATAGCAGGTGTATATATTTAGGGAATACATGAGGTCTTTTGATATGGGCCTGAGGTGTGACATAAGCACATCAAGATTTATTTATCTTCTTAAGCATTTACCCTTTGATTTACAAGAAATCTACATTCTTCAAGTTATTTTAAAATACACAATTAAGTTATTATTAACTATAGTCACCCTGATATGCTGTCAAATAGTAGGTCTTATTCATTCTTTTTTTTTTTTTTGTAGCTATTAACCATCCCTATGTCCCCTCAATCCTCCATTACCCTCCCTGGCCTCTGGTAACCAGCCTTCTATTCTCTAAGTCCATGAGTTTAATTGGTTTGATTTTTAGATCCCACAGATAAATGAGAAGACGTGATGTTTGTCTTTCTATTCCTGGCTTATTTCACTTAACACAGTGATCTCCAGTTACATATATATTGTGGCAAATGACTGGATCTCTTCCCTTCTTTAGGGCTGGATAGTACTCCATTGTATATATGTACTACATGTTCTTTATCCATTCATCTGTTGACTGGCACTTAGCCTGCTTCCAAATCTTAGCTATTGCAAACTGTGCTGTAACAAGCATAGGAGTACCAAATCTCTACAATACTGATTTCCTTTGTTTGGGCATATTCCCAGCAATGGGATTGCTGGATTCTCTGGTAGCTCAACTTCTAGTTTGTTGAGGAAACTCCAAACTGTTCTACATAGTGGTTGTATTAATTTACATTCCCACCAACAGTGCACAAGGGTTCCCTTTTCTCCACGACCCTGTCAGTATTTATTATTACCTGTCTTTTGAATGTAAGCCATTTTAATTGGGATTAGATGATATCTGATTGTAGTTTTGACTTGCACTTCCCTAATGATCAATGATGTTGAGCCCTTTTTCATCTGCCTGTTTGCTATTTGTGTGTCTTCTTTTGAGAAATGTCTCTTCAAATCTTTTGCCCATTTTTTGATTGGATTATTCAATTTTTTTTTCCTACAGAGTTGTTTGAGCTCTTTATATCTGGTCATTAATTCCTTGTCAGAGGGGTAGCTTGCTAATATTTTCTCCCATTCTGTGGATTGTCTCTTCACTTTGTTGGTTGTATCCTTTGCTGTACAGAAGCCCTTTTAACTTGATGTGATTCTATTTGTCCATTTTTGCTGTGGTTGCCTGTGTTTGTGGCATTTTACTCAAGAAGTCTTTGCTCAGACCTGGAGATTCAATATCCTGGAGATTTCTCCCAATGTTTTCTTGTAGTAGTTTCATAGTTTGAAGTCTTAGTTTTAAATCTTTAATGCCTTTTGATTTGATTTTTGTGTATGGTGAGAGATAGGGGTCTGGTTTTATTCTTTTGCATATGGACATCCAGTTTTCCCAGCACCATTTATGGAAGAGACTGTCTTTTCCTCAGTGTATGTTCTTGACACCTTTGTAAAAAAATGAGTTCACTGTAGCTGTGTGGTTTTGTTTCTGGATTCTCTCTTCTGTTCCACTGGTTCCATTTGTATGCCAGTACCATGCTATTTTGGTTACTATAGCTCTGTAGTATAATTTGAAGTGAGGTAATGTGATTTATCCAGTTTCATTCTTTTTGCTTAGGATAGCTTTGGCTACTCTAGACCTTTTGTGTTTTCATATAAATTTTAGAATTGTTGTTTATATTTCTGTGAAGAAAATCATTGGTATAATGATAGGGATTGCATTACATCTGTAGATTGTTTTGGATAGTATGAACATTTTAAACAATATTGATTCTTCCAATCCATGTACATGGAATATTTTTTTCTAATTTTTGGTGTCCTCTTCAATTTCCTTCATCGATGTTTTACTGTTTTCATTATAGAGATCTTTTGCTTCTTTGGTTAAGTTAATTCCTAGGTATTTAATTTTATGTGTGGCTATTGTAAGTGGGATTACTTTCTACATTTTTTTTCATATTTTTCACTGTTGGCATATAGAAATGCTACTGATTTTTATATGTTTATTTTTGTATCCCGCAACCTGGCCGAATTTATCAGTTCTAATAGGCTTCTAGTGGGGTCTTTGGGGTCTTTAGGTTTTTCCAAATATAAAAGCACATCGTCAGCAAACAAGGATAATTTGACTTCCTCCTTTCCAATTTGGACGCCCTTTGTATCTTCCTCTTGTCTGACTGCTTTAGAATTTCTAGTACTCTGTTGAATAACAGTGGTGAAAGTGGTCATCCTTATCAGGTTTCAGATCTTAGAAAAAAGGCTTTCAGTTTGTCCCCATTCAGTATCACACTAGCTGTGGGTCTGTTGCATATGGCTTTTATTACATCGAGTTATGTTCCTTCTATACCCAGTGGTTTGAGGGTTTTGATCATGAAGCAATGTTGAATTTTACCAAATGCTTTTTCAGCATCAGTTGAAATGATCATATGGTTTTCATCCTTCATTCTCTTGACACAAACTGTTTCTTACAATTTGAATGTAAAAGGCTTTGCTGACTTCTTAGCTTGGCCTTTTGTTCATTCAATACTTTCTTTCCCTTCCTTTGTCTAGAATGACTGATCTGAATTCAGTTAAAAAAAAAATCCAGGAATTATAGCTGGGAAGATCGCTGTGTACCTATTATTCATTAAGGTTTTTGTGTTTAGTACATTGGACCCAGCTCACTTTGTTAACATTTTGAAATGCTTTATTTCTTTTCTACAAAAAGGGCACAAAGTGGAGGTTTCTAAACTTTATTTTTATGACCAAGTCAAACTAGTAAAGGTTGAAAATGATACTGAAACTAGGTGCTAACACTGTAGTTTCCCTTCGAGGAAAATGTGCCGTGTGTGCAGGACGTTCGCAAGCATGATAGTTACGCGTGGTAATCAGTTACAGTTTAGCTTGACATATCCTGTCTCTAGAAGTGGGCACCGAAGTTCCCTTCCCACACTGCCATTCCCCTGGCCCAGAGGAAGCTTCTGTTGTGTTCAGATTGGCAGCCACACTCTTCCTAGAGAAGGTTTGTCCCCCTTTGCTGCTCAGCTCCCAGAGAATGTCCTGTGAACTCTCCCCCACTGATTCAAGTCACATGCATTCTCTAAGACCAGGTATCAGTGCCGCTCTCCCCACTGGGACCTTATGAAATACACACGTCTAGATGAACTCTCCTCTTTCCTGAACTAACCAGATTATTTGCTATTAATGCAATATTGTCTTACGATGTCTTAAATAGTACCCCCGCTCCTAGACTTCAAATATTTGAACACAGACCATTTGACATCCACTAAATAACTGCTGAATAAATGCATGAATTGTTGAACTATGTATTATAAATTGATAATGTCATTCGAGCAATTGATTTTCTAAGTTAAGTAGCCAGAATTTCTAAAGGTCTCTCATTGGTGGGGTCTGTCCTTCCTCCACTCTTCCAGCAGGCCTGCCTTTTTGGGATGATGGTAACATGCATATTAGATTCTCTGCAGAAACTGGCTCAGCACTACAGGTAGGTAAGAAGATTCAGAACCAGTAAGTATAAAAATACAAATGAGTATTAAAGTTTCTTACTCCAATTCCCTGATGTCAAGATTAGGGAAAAAGGGCCCTGGAGGCAGGTGTCTTCCTGCAGTGACTCAGATGTCAAGGGCTGGCATGGGCTTTCCTCTTCCAGTGCTGCTTATTTCTAGAACAGTTTCTAGAGTAACTTGAGTGATTGATGAAGAACCTATTTCAATTCTCTCTGGCCAGCATGCATATGTACTCCTCACTAAGCATATTTTTACAGCAGCTATTTTTTAAATAACAAGGCGAGTAGATCACCTGAGGACAGGAGTTCAAGCCTGGCCAACACAGTGAAACCCTAACTCTACTAAAAATTAAAAAAAAAAAAAAATAGCTAGGTGTGATGGTACCTGTAATCCCGGCTACTCAGGAGGCTAAGGCAGGAGAATCACTTGAACCTGGGAGGTGGAGGTTGCATTGAGCTGGGATCACGCCACAGCACTCCAGCCTGCGCCACAAGAGCAAAACTCTGTCTCAAAAAAGAAAAAGAAAAAGACAATTGTTCCAAGCATTAGGTGCCTGAGCAAAGGAGAGACACAGCACCTGCCTCCCAGAGCCAGCATGGGAGCCTCTCCCTGTTCCTGTGGCTTCCACTCCAATCCTCCAGCCACGACTTGCTCCTGATCGAGCCTCTACTCTGGGGTCTTTATTTTCACTGGCTTATTTTTTTTCTCAATGTCTCGGTCTGAGCAACAAAATTCTAAATATTGTTGACTTAATTGATTATCCAAATAGGGAAAATTTAATAATGATAGAAATAATGTCATTAGCTAGGTCATGCTAAGTGCAAAGTTACTACTGATCAGTCGATCTGCCGAGTAAGCATACTGACTCTATAAAAACATGTATTTTTAGATTGGCCTCTGTTTCCTTTTTCCTCTGGAAGGGAAACACAAAAACTAGGTATGGGTAAAATCCTATGAAGAAAATAACGCCTGATTTATCCACGTGAAGTTGACATAATCAGGGTTATACAGCACGACACTGCTTTTTCAATTGTGCCAGACTACTCTTAGGCGTCAGTGACAGGGACAGCAGCTTTTCTGTAATGGCAGTGGACCGCCGTTCCCATATTCCTTCCACGCACTCCTCGAAGCATCAAAGAAACCATGCCCGGGGCAGGGAGGAATGTGGAGGATGTGTGAGTCCCAGCTGGGGGCTGGCAGGATACCTTACAGGGAAAATCAAGGGCAACAGCCTGCATTACACCCAGAGTCATCAGTTTGTGCCTATTTTAATGCCTTGTTTTATCATCTTCAGGTGTGGGAAAACGAGGTTCTTTTTTTCTTTTTAGTAAATTTGAGATAATTTTCTATAGCTCTTTTTCTTTTTTTTTTTTTTGAGAGTGGAGTGCAGTGGTGTGACCTCAGCTCACTGCAACCTCTGCCTCCCAGGTTCAAGCAATTCTCCTGCCTCAGCCTCCTGAGTAGCTGGGATTGCAGGTGCCCACCACCATGCCCAGCTGATTTTTGTACTTTTAGTGGAGACGGGGTTTTGCCATGTTCACCAGGCTGATCTTGAACTCCTGACCTCAGGCGATCTGCTTGCCTCAGCCTCCCGAAGTGCTGGGATTGAAGGTGTGAGCCTCCATCTCTTCTTATGTGGGTTTATTTCTTGATTTTTTTTTTCCAGAAAAAGCCCAAATAGTCATTATTCTTTAAAAAAAAAAAGGCTCACAGAATATAATAAAGATCAATGTTTTTTATTGCCTTACCTTTGATTCTGGTGCACAAATCTTCCCGGAACCAAGCTGGGTCCAACCGCGTTTTCTTGATGCTCCATAACGAGAAGCAGACAAAATAGGAAAGAAGGGAATTTATTGCTATCACCAGATACAGGGGACAAGGCCAGAGATAATTCCACCAGACCAACTCAACGTGTTACAATTTTCTTAGTGCTTATATAGGTTGAGGTTATGTGCCTACATGCATTATAGCATTCCCTAAGTCTATTGGTAACTACTTTTGTTTCAACTAGTGTTGGAAAAGCAGCAAAGGAGAAAGGACTTACAGAGTGCCTACATAAATTGCTTATGAGTAACACATAAACAAGGAACAACAAACTGTGGAAGGCTGCAGGAGGCCTCTGAGGAGGAAGGTCCCTTCATGCCTCATGTTCCAGTGCAGGGTGACCTGGGCTCTGTTACAGTAAACCTTGTGCTCAAGGATGTAAAACCCCTTTGTAGCACTATGACGTAGCCAGACTTGCAGGCTCCTTGTAAGGCCTGTGTTCTGTCCACTGCCCATAGATAACAGGCTAAAGAGAACCACATGTTCTTGTTTTGTGAAACTCCCAAACTGCCACTGTTATCAATCCTTAAAATGATATACCAGTCCTGGCCACTGATTCACCCCACCATCACTCCACCCCACCCTGTAGATCAAAGTGATTGTAACCAATAAATATTGTGGATGATCAGAGCTTGGGGCCTTCACTGCCTCTTCCAGAGTAATAAGTGATGGCCCCTTGGTCCCACTGTCTCTCTTAATCTGTCTTTTTCTCATTCCTTTGTTGCCACTGGACTCAGGGTACCCACAGGTGAGGTAGGGCTGGCTTCCTACATTCTGGCACCCAAAGTGTGGGGCTCATGGATCCCTATAAACTAGCAAGTCAGAGGCAAAAAATGCTTGCTAAATCTGATTAAGCTGTGAGGGCCACAGTACCTTCAAAGCCTGCCTACTGTTGTACCAGTGATCATTTCTATCTTATCCTTTACAGCTTGGCCCAGAGAGCTCCCTGAGATTCTCTAATGAATCTATTCAAACAGCTGCCTCTGTGACCTCGACTCATCTCAGATTCTGTCCACCCAAGACAGGTCCTGGCCCTAGGAATGTCAGACGGTCTATTATGTCAGCTTGCTCCAGGTTAGGGAGAAGCCCGTGTAAGGCTTCTACTGACTGTATGTTGCATTTCTAGCTTTGATGTCTGGGCACTGATTTCCCTCAGTTTAGCTATTTGCTCAGTGTCAAGGCCATGCTGTGGAAAGCTGTGTAACTGGAGCACTATGCAGGCCCGTCTGTGTGCTTGTCAGAGAGAACTGGCCTGCCACACAACAGGATCATGCTGAGTCGTTCCACACATCCTGCAGAGACAGCACACCAGGCTGTGCTGGGCATTCAGTCCCTGCAGGTCAGTGAGCCTAGGAGATGCCTGGCCGGATATAGGGGTCCTGTTACAACATTTGACCTGTGTAACTCCCATCTACAGTGATCCCTGACATCACATAATTCAAGGGACACTATTTTCCGCAACAAATGCCTGGCATCTCACTGGAGATGCATGTGTTTGGATTATTTTCCATGTTTTTTTCTTGTGGAGTGGCTGTGTGATTTGGATCTCACAAATCAGGGGTCTGGGGTGTGCTCTTACCTCCGTAACTTAGCTCACGGAGAGATTCCTCGCCTGTCAACTTAGCATGCTGAAGTCGAACTTCAAAGGTTCCTTCCAGCTCTGAAATTTGAAGATTTTATTTTATTTTTTCAAAGAAAGTGTTCACTACACTAAAGGTTTTTCTAGGGAAAATAGTGCCTAACTGGCTCTCTTGGAGGGTGGGGCAGAGGAGAGGAAATAAACCTGTCATTTGCAGTGTTTGCCAATTACCATGGTGTAAAGGCTCATACGCTCAATTTCAACCTGCCAAACTGAAGACACTGAATGTGGAATTGGGAAGTTCAGTCTCCAAAGCCAGGACAAGCCAGTTCCAACACACCACTGGCTGAATCTCACTAATCATTTTAGTGTTTTTTTAAAAAATATGTATTTAAGCATTTTTAGATATTTTAAATTTTATGTGTGTATTCTAGGAATATGTACTCAGATTCTTTCATCAGGCATGTGTTATTAACAATGTTCATCTTCTTAAAGGCTGAACTGAGTTTGCACATTTTATCAACAGATATTTACTGAACATCTAATATTACCAGGCAGTGTCCAAGGCAGTGGGATTCATCCATGAACAATACGTACAAAAATCTCTGACCTAAATGGAGCTTGAGGTTTATATCTAAATCATTCAAAGATTCTGTCGTGAAAGAGAAGTTAGAAATCTTTTAGCTGCAAAACATAACCCGAATTAAAACTCACCTTTGGAATAAGAGAACTTATTGGTTCATAAAATTACAAAGTCCAGATGCACCCGTGAGGGGACGCTTCATTCAGCTTGTGTCTGTGTCACTGATCTTACCTGCTTTACACTGCGTCCCTTGCAGACCCGTGATGTCCCCACCTGTGACTTTAGTTACAGATCTCAAACATCACACTCAGGAGAAGAAAGCGATTGCTTTTCAGGAGCTCCTGTAATCCAGAGGAAAAAAGCTCTTATTTGTCCAGAAGCCCTAAAACATGCCACTTTGCCTAGGGACTGTTTGGACACTTCCAGGCAAATCTGTCTGCAAAGGTGTTGAGATTTGTTGATCAACCAAAGCCCATGATTTCTTATCCCTGCGGTTGGAAGTGGAGCTTCTCCTGAAGGAGAAGCTATTTTGAAAAAAAAAAAAAAACAAAAAAACAAAACAAAAAACCAATAAACCGATGCTAGATGGTAAAAATAGCAAATGTCAATCACAGGCACCTTCAGCACACCTGAAATGTGTTATCATACCCCTGAAAATGAACAGAGCTTTCCCGTGTCTCCCCTTCTGGTCAAAGACAAGAAAGGCGTGGCCTCTGGGTCTCAGAGAAGCTTATAATCTAGGCAATCTTGGACCTGGCTAAAATAGTCAATATTTTAAAAAATACTAACTGGAGGTTAGCACATTTGAATCCATTGTAATTAACCTGCTTTTCCCGAATAGTTGGAGTGAAAAATAGAGAAGAAACAGATCAGAGGTTCTTCTTTTCACATTTAATTTTTTTTAACAATCCATGCAAATTTCTTGGTGGCATTCCGGGTTTTTTTCCATGAATCAACAACATGAACTCAGAGTCAACTGTTTTGAAGGCAAGTCAGAATAAGCCTGACAGTAAACACCCTATATGGATGCCTGTGGTGGTTTCTGGAGAAATAGGTAAAGGCTGAAATGTCTGATGTTTGAGAAAAATCATTGTCTTTAAGGAAGGGCATGGAATATGAGAAATATATCAGTATGATCTGTTTCTAGTTAATAATGACATGTCATTAGTTTCTAAGTTTTAAGGTTTTTTTCTTCCAAAAATATTTACACATAACTGATTTTATATAATATTTTTCACTTTTAAGTGAGTATCAACAAAATACATTTTAGCTAAGGTTCAAAAAAACTTGAGGCATCATTAAAATTTATTAATTTCTCTGCTTCAGATGATCATGAAAACATCAGACTGACAGAGATAGTCTTTGGATTTTAGATGTAATTATCCTTAAGTTACCAAGTACAAATCTCGTTTGAATATGATTATCTGCTTCTTAATGTGATTAAGTTTCAATCTGGCTTGTGACGTCACTAGTCTCATCTAGCATCTAGATGTACTTTTGTATTTTTAATCTAAATCCCACCAGAGTCTAGCTGTAACTTAATACTGTTTCTCCTTGTTATCTCCTCAAGGGAAATTTAGGATAGGAACTGACTTCGAGATTTCAATTATGATTCCTGATGACATGCAATCTTTTCTATAAGGAAACTTCTACCCCCTGTCCTTGTTGGGTAGATGTAGGTTGCTTGGTTTGCATCCTTTTGAGTCACAGCTGCTGTGAACAGAGGCATATTATCTGCTGCTGCATCAGAAGCTAACTCTAAAACTTAGTGGCTTAAAACAATCATTGTGTTAAATTTCATAGTTCTTTGGGTCAGAGATTTGGGCAGTGCTTCTGTGGTGATGCTCTTTCGGGACAGTGGATGGCATTCAGCTGATAGCCGATCTGGTCTGAAGGGTCCAAGATAGCTTCATTCCCGCATCTGGCACCTTGGCAGGGGCATCAGAGGGCAAGGCTCAGCTGGACCCCTCTCCCATCCGTATTGTCTAAGAGCCTTTTCACAAGGTCTTTCTAGTGAAGTGGCAGCTCATGGTTCCAAGGGTAAGACTGCTGTTCCACCAGAGACCCAGATAGAAGTTGTGAGGCACCTTCTGGCCTAACCTGGGAAGTTCTTTTTCCAGGTTACTTCTCTTGTATTCTAGACATCAAGCAAATGTCGAAGGCAAGGCCAGTTTTAAGGAGAGGGAGATGAGACTTCATCTTTCAATGGGAGAAGAAAAGAGTTTGCAAAGGTCTGTATTCTGCCACAGGCAGTGAATCCATAGGTTTGCTAAGGATACAAAGCCACACTGAAAAGGTAAACTACAACTATCCCATTCATCTCTCAATCATCTGGGACAGAGAAAAATGCTGAGGGTCCAGTGAGCAATGATAAAGTATCGGGGGCACGTCTGCCAGGAACTCTTGTCCAGCAAGAGGGTTCCAACCTGGATGGGGGGGTGCGCAAAAGGAAAGAATGATAGAAAAACAGGGTCTGGAGGACGAGAAGACTGTGCTTCACCAGCAAGTTCATTGTGCTCAGGGTCGACTTATATACACTTTTTTGGGTACTTGCTTAAATCAGCTAAATGCATAGTTTCGTGAGATAAGCGGAACAGAAAGTCTTAAAGTAGAAAAACAAGTTACAACATCATCAAAGGGGCACACTGGAAAGATCAGATATACAATGGAACCGAGTAGGTGGGTCTCATCATCTTACACAATGAAAAGGTCAACTAGACAATCAAACTAAACAGGTGACTTGATATCTTAACAAGAAGTTAGTCATTGCTTTCTTAGGAGATTAGTAAAAGTAATCATGTTTACTGAGGAGGAACTAAGTTAAAAGACACAATGTGTCTTATGACCACATGACCATCTGGTGATTGTCCATAAATGCTTATCTTTAGCTCAGATCCTCTTTCTGTTCCTGCTTTCCCATAGCTCGACTCCCCTCAACTGGAGACTCCATGTCGGGGCTCAAGCCCACCGTATTGTGTAGCCCAGTTTATGAGGGGCTTCACACGGGAGCATTCCCCACAATAAAGTGGGGCATGAGTGACTGTGTGGGGCTAGGGCAAGCGGCTGTGGTGAAGAATCCACTCTGAAGGAAGGGAGGTAGGAGTCCTGGGTGGGGAGCAGATGACCTTGCTCCCCAGGAATTGCCCAGCTCCAGGGGAGAGGGAAGCAGAGCGCCTAGCTGCCTAATTCTCGAGGACCTTTGATCCTATTTTTTTTAAGATTAACCTTGCTATCCTGGAGCTTACTTAGGTGGGCCAGGATTTCTTGAAACCAAAACTTTCCTGAATCACCTCTTCACCATCTGGATGCCACGTGTTTGCTGAGTAAGTTTTGACTTTTAAAAGAAAATACTACATATTGCTGCGTGTTTCGCTATAACAAAATCTACTTTTACTTCTCAAGGTATTCCTGAGATGGAATAATAGTTAATGAACTCTGCAACCATAACATGCTGAAAAATCACAGATTTAGTTTATTCTACGTTGAAATATATGGGTACACATTGAAAAACTCAGCTGATGTGTAAGGGTTTTTCTACTCAAATCCAGCTGTTTGAGCACACGGTGTTGGCTGTCGCCTGCTTCACCCTTCCACGCTAAGAGTGGGTGGCAGGAGAACAGGCTGGACAGTCTAAACTCACACTCACAGGACATCAAGCCATGGCCTTGTGAGTCCAGCTGCACCTTGTTTCAACTGTATGATGGTTACAAAAAATGTTAGAGACGGATTCTTGAAGACATAAACTGTAAAACGTTAGCGTTCCTTACATCTCATAATCAAATGTTCCATTTTGCTTTCTTTAAAAGCATAATGTCATTTAGAGTTTTTAGGAAGCTAAAACTTTAAGGAGCTGTATGATCGATGGGAAAAATTTAAATGTTTTCTAAAAAGCACCGGGTCTATTTCTAAAACAGATTTTAGTCTCCAGCTAAACATTCATACACACATCAATATCATATTCAACAAATTTGCTTTCACTCTGTAAAATTCCATAGAATAATTTGATTTTAAAGTCACCTGAGTGGTTAGACCTGAGTGTTTGAAATTGGATTTTTTTTCCTTGTGAGAAGCACAGAAGTATATAGCCCACATATAGCCAGGCTAGTGAATAGGGAAAACTGTTATGCATCTTGTTAAAGCTGATATAAACATAAGTTGATCATTCTGGCCAGAACCAAGGTTGACTTATGTCGTAGAAAAAAATAAACATAGCACGGCCCTAACCCTAACCTTTTCTATTGAGTGAGAAGTGATGATTTTCCCATTTTTTAAAACGAGAGAAACTTATAGGAGAGTCAGTCACCATTGCTGGGAGTATTCATTCCTTTTTTGGAGTCTGCTCTAGACACAGAACAAGGGGCTACCTCTGGGTATTTGTAAGTAGTTGTTTGGGGAATTGTGTAAGCAAGTTTTCAACACTGAATAACCCCATTTTTGTTACAAGGAGAAATGAAGACATAGACCTCTATTTATATGTTGTCGCTTCCTTTTCACATCAGAAGGAACCATTGATTTTTCTCCAGCTCAATGTTGATGTTCAATTTCAACCATTTAATGTGCTTATAATTTTGAAATTTTTTGATCAAAAAAAAAAAAACATACAAAAAGTTAAAGAATACATTGTTCTGGCTGGGTTCCATGGCTCATACCTGTAATCCCAGCACTTTGGGAGGCCAAGGCGGGTGGATCACTTGAGGTGAGGAGTTTGAGAACCACCTGGCCAACATGGTGAAACCCCGTCTCTACTAAAATATAAAAATTAGCTAGGCATGGTGGTGGGAGCCTGTAATCCCAGCTACTCGGGAGGTTGAGGAGGTTGAATCGCTTGAACTCAGGAGGCAGAGGTTGCAGTGAGCCAAGATCGTGCCACTGCACTCCAACCTAGGTGACAGAGCCAGACTCCATCAAAAAAAAAAAAAAACAAACATTTTTCTTTCACCCATTTGAAGAGATTTTTATAGAATGAATAGAATACATTATAAGTCAATAGTTAAATCATAGGTTGGGAGGCCAGAACAAATCACAAATGGCTTGGATACCTTGTCCTACTTTGTTATTTGTTTGTTTGAGACAGGGTCTTGCTCTGTCGCCCAGGCTAGAGTGCAGTGGTGTGATCCCAGCTCACTGCAACATTGCCTTCTGGACACCAATGATCCTCCCTCAGCTTCTCACGTTGCTGGGACTACAGGCGAGCATCACCATCTCTGGCTAATTTTTTTTTTTTTTTTTTTTTTTTTTTTTTTTTTTAGAGGCTGGGTCTCGCTATGCTGCCCAGGCTGGACTCAAACTCCTGGGCTCAAGCAATCCTCTCATCTCAGCCTCCCGAAGTGCTAGAATTACAGGCAGGCATGTGTCCTGCCTCAGATCCTGCCTTGAAGGACAGCACGTGCAAGCAGGTAACAATGCATTCAGAGCCATTTCTGGAGGAGAAATCACTGCTTTCATGAAGCCTGAGTTTTCATTCTGATTTATTATATACCACCCCAACTTAACATTGAAAGAAATACCTATCTTTTTCTACACAAGAGCAAACTTGGAGGTGAAATTAGGTCATGCATTGTTTTATTTGCCCCATGCTTAGTTGATCACTTTCTGGAAATTTTTTTCCATGAACGTGTAGGTTGAGAATTGGCCCATGCAGGAGAGGACAGTGTCTTTTTTGCTTTGAAAAGGTCCCTTGCTGCAAGTGTAAATGTATTTAAAGCAGAGGTGTGCAGCTACCATGGAGGCCTGGCCCTCAGAAGATGGGGCCAAACCCTGCAGCAACAGCAAACGCAGGAGAAACCTGTACGGGAGGCCGAAGCCCTGAACAATCCTTAACAGATAACCGATTCTAGCCACTGGGAAGGAAATGAAAAGGAACATTTCTGTGGATTATGCTGCTTCTGCATCTGCTTTTTGGGCAAAGATACTGTCATTTTTCACCCTATGATTTGACATTTAATTAAACTGAATGTTACACTAATATTTGTACCATGCTGGGAGCACTGCAATTAGTTTTGAAGAATTGTCCTACAGCTATACAGATGGTCCCTGACTTATGGTGGTTTGACTTAATTTTTTGATTTCAGGGGTGATGCAAAAGTGATATACATTCAGTAGAGACCATACTTGTGCTTTTGACTTTTGATCTTTTGCAGGGCTGGGGATATGTTGTCTAATTCCCCTCCCAATGCTGGGCAGGGGCGGTGGGCCACAGTTCCCACGCAGCCCTGAGATCCTCAGGATAGCAGCCGATACTGCGCAGAGGGCTGTGCTGTCTGCAGGTTTTTGGATATTGTGTTTTCCCATCTCATCATTTCTACAGACACGCATCTGTGGCTCCTGCTTCTGATGAGAGGAAGGCAATTATTTTTGAGATGAAACTCAAGATAACTTCCCAGTATGAAGTTGCAGTTCAGTAATGGCCATTGCACATGAGTTAGGACTTCTGCATTTCATCATCTTGACCATCTTATCTTTTAAAGGCATTTCAACTTATCATATTTTCGACTTGGATTTATCAGGACATAACCCCATTGTCAGGAGAGGAGCATCTCTATACAGTCTATTAACCAAAAGCTGATTCCCACAGAAAATATTTCCAATAAATCAACTTAAAACATTTCTAAGTGGATTTCCACTATGAGCACTGCTGCATAAATCATCGTCTCTCCCTTTCTCCTGCTGGAAACCGTAAAAGAAGAACCTCCATTTGGAGCCAAACTAGGAGATAGATGTATTCCCTCTAGCACAAAATGCGTGCACAGGATACTAGAAACAGCTGAGATCTTGGCGAAGCATGCTAGCAAGATTGAAGAGTGAAATAATGAAGAGCTGCAGGTGAGCTAAATTGTACTAGATCTTTGGAAAAGTTAGGAAAAGCTCATTTCCTGAAAACGATGGAAACACAGCTGAACTGAAATATAGAGCTAAATTCCTTGTTAGTAACAGTGGGTGGAGAATCAGGGTATAAGGGAGAAGCCTTCTTGAACTTGGTTTGACTCAAAGGGTTAGAGGAAATAAAATATCAAAAAAGAGAGAGAGGGAAATACAACAACTGGCCACACTTGCAGGAAGCGATCTGTTTCTGTGACAGCACAGGGCAGAATCTTTTACCTTAAAATCTGAAGTTTCTCTTGACCCTTCCTTTATTTTGGAAATTTCCACAAAATTCTGTCATTCAATGATAGGGAAAAAAGTAAACAGCAACAGGTAGGAAGCAGCTGGGGCTTCGCTGATGGAAGATACTACATGAAAAATTTTGAAAGAAAGCAACAAAACCTCAGTAGAGAAATAATGCTCACCAGAAAACACGTTGCCACAGCATAGATTTTTAAAGTGACTGTTTCTCTATAGTTAAAAAAAAATCTTATGTAACCTCTGTGCAGGAGGATCACAAATCAGATATTTGAGAACTTAAGGAAATGACAATAACAGTAGAAAACACATGAGCCTAGACAACTCAGAATTATTACTTAAGAAAAGTGGAAAATGAAAATGAAATTGAAAGGAGCACCAGGAAGAACAGGAATTGAAGGTGCCCAAATGGATAGACATGCCGGATGGGAAAAGTGAATTCAGTGAAACGGGAACAAAGGAAGAATTAAAAGGACTGGGGAGAAAAAAATAGATAAAAAGAATGAGAGTTGTGATAAAAAATTGAAAGCTAAAGAAAAAACCAAAAATTATTATTTACATTTTAATTCAAGAAAATGTTCCTGAAATTAAAAACAAGCCACATACTGAAAGGTATACTATGTCCTAGAAAAATAGAACTAGAATAGTCAACACTGAAATGTATTTTATTGTGCTTTGAAGATAAAGAAAAAGTTCTGAAGTCGGCAAGGCCAAAACGATGACATGAAAAGATTGAAGAAAAGAAAAGAAAATTACTTGCAAGCAGGTAAAAGATTAGCCTCTAGTTTCCTCCTGGCAAAATTTAACTAAAAGGTAGCAAAGCAGCACCTGCAAAATACTGAAAAGAAGAGAGTTCAAGGCAAACTGTCCTTCTGTGTAAAAATGTCAGCAAAACCCTTAAACATACATGAATATAGGAAATACTGTTCTCATGGGTTCTTCCTTTAGGAAACTATTGGAGAAAAAATTTCAGTCACCGAAGAGATGACAGAGAGAATTGTGACAAAAGGATCTGTGAAAAATCATTAACTATATTCTTGGGAGAAATAAGACAAACAAATGCCACTCATAAAGCTATGTAAAAGAGACATGTCTAAAATAAAGTAACTCAGACATGCTGAAAATGAAAAGATACCTAAGGGTGTGCAGGGCTGCAGAAGGAAGCAGGGATCACAGTGTTAATACTAGGCTAGGTAGAACGCACACCAAAAGCCATTCTCATTTTTAATTGAATCTAAAATGCCACTGATTGTATGATTTATCATTACTTTGTTTCATTAAAACAATATAGGTGATCAAGTAAACTGAGATAAAGTGCTTTCTTATCACCCAAGGTTTTTACTTTCTACTTACTGAAATGGGTAAATGTATTACGACAAAGATTTTAAAAAATGATCTATCACTAATTGTACATTCATAAAGATGAATATATCAGTAAAACACATTGGTTTATTGCTTCCAGAAATTCTTGACTTCAGTGACAGTTCATTTGAATGTATTGTTAACTCAAATTCATTACTGTCCATACTTTTCTACATATCAGCCTCTGTGCCGTCAAGAGCACTAGCAGTGTGGCATTTCCTAAGAGCACTCCATGATTGATTTCAGAATATTCTTCCAAGCCATTGATTCCTGTACAAATCAGGGAATCGTTGGCATATGTGGATGGGGTAATGTTAGGAGAGTTTCATAAAGGAGCTATTTGCATAGGTATAGACAGGGTATAGAGTTCACTAGCTCAGGTGGTGGGGACCCCCTACCACTCCTAGTCTGAAGAGTCCAGAGGGAAGCTGGGACCTCCCCCTGCTCTTCTTTCGAGACAGTGCCGCCACCAAGAAACAGTCCCACTGTTAGGAGCTTCCCTACCCACCCCCGCTTGACACACGCCACCCTGTGGCATGAGCCAAGGGGAGAACACCCAGCTCTTCTTCTCTGTCTCCTGCTGGGATGCCCTGCTGGCGGAACAGAACTCAAAGCCAGCAAGTAAAGGAGCCCGTTAATCAGTACCGTCCTTCCAAGATCCTCCAGGTCTCAGACAGGAATGTGAGAACTAGCCACGGTGGAACTGTGACTATTGGCTCCCTCTGCACATTTCCCACCCTTCCGCTGTCACAGCCTCCCATTGTGCTAGGATTTATTTGCCTCCTTGTGTGATTCCTCTTCAAGACTGTAGACAAGGGCTGTTTCCACCTTAATTCTGCATCCCGAGGGTGCAGCAAGGGCTCCACAAAGCTTTTGGCATTATGGGTTGGCGCTCCGTGCCTGTTTCCTGCTGGCACATTTTGATTCAGTCATACTGGGTGAAACCCAAACATTTGAGTGCTATTGCAGTCACTTCACAATGATGCCACGGTTCTGTAAACATCTGAGAACCCCTGGAATAAATAATCTATTTTCAGGTAAAGGGTTCCAGAATGCCAGAATGTGCACCCCAAAATATGTCACTTTGGCATAAGGATTATTTTGAGTCAGAAACACTTGAGAAACAGCAGATAAAAGAAATGCATTTCATTCTCCCTCTTTCTTCCCCAAAATAGAAGGTTAAAAACACCCATGTGAAAGATGCCCTCCCTACACCAGGAGAAAAAAGCATTCTGTGACCAGGAGCATAGCCCAGAGAATTCTATATAAACAGACCATGGTAAAATAATGCTTATCTTCCTGTAGCCTTTCCATATAATTTAGTTACTTTCCCACAGTTGCCTCTTTTTTGCTCAATCTAATATAAAAGCAGTTAGGTATTGCCATTTCTTTGGGTCTTCATTTTCTTATTCAGGCTCCCATGTCATGTGAAACCTCTGTTAAATGTGCATGCTTTTCTCCTGTTAATATACCTATGTCAGTTTCGCTCTCAGGCCCAGCTAGGACCTAAAGGGTAGAGGTAAAGTTTCACTTTTCCTTTACAGGTGATTGTAATATTATTATTATAGGCTGCTTGGGCTCTCAAACCACTAAATACTAAATCTAGAATTATTATTATTATTTCTTAGAGTCTTGCTCTGTTGCCCAGGCTGGAGGGCAGTGGTGCAGTCTCAGCTCACTGAAACCTCTGCCTCCCAGGTTCAAGTGGTTCTCCTGCCTCAGACCCCCAAGTAGCTGGGATCACATTCCACCATGACCAGCTAATTTTCATATTTTAGTAGAGGGGTTTTTACCATGTTGGCAAGGCTGGTCTCCAACTCCTGGCCTCAAGTGATCTGCCTGCCTTTGTCTCCCAAAATGCTGGGATTACAGGTGTGAGCCACCACACCCAGCCTAAATCAAGAACTATTAATTGAAGGAACCAACAGAACTATTGGGGAAAGGGAGAAGAGATGCCTTTAGTCCCTGATCTTTTAGTTTATATGAGGAAGGTTTTCCCCTAAGCATGCTATTTATTTTGCCCAGGTTAGGAGGAGTAACTTAGTTGACATGTGATTGGGGAATGTCTGTCCTCACTCTGCTATAAGAAATATTTGAAACTGAGTAATTTCTAAAGAAAAGAGGTTTAATTGGCTTACAGCTCTGCAGACTGTACAGGAAGCGAGGCTGGGGAGGCCTCAGGAAACTTACAATCATGGTGGAAGGTGAAGGGGAAGAAGAACATCTTCTCATGGCTGGAAAAGAGGAGGGAGAAGAGAGATGGAGGAAGCATACATACTTTAAACAACCAGATCTTGTGAGAGCTCACTCATTATCACAAGAATAGTGAGGGGAAAATCTGCCCCCATGATTCAATCACCTCCTACCAGGCCCTCCTCCAACACCGAGACATGAGATTTTTGTATTTTACAGAGATGTAAGATTTGGGCAGGGACACAGACCCAAACCCCATCAGGGGAGAAATCCCCTTCTTTCTTGCTGAGAGCACCCTGGTTTTCTGCCTTGCTCTCCCAGCTCTCTAACTTAGGGGCGCAGACCTACCATCGGTCAACATTGCCTCTGAATGGTGGGCAAAGCCTCCTTGCCCCAGAACCCAGGGATAGAGCTTTACTGTGCCCCAGAACCAAACCAGTCTCAACAACCCTGTCAGTGATAAAAGCTGACCTTATCTCCACTGGCTGGATTTTTTTTTTTTTTTGTGAATCCCTCAGCTGGTTCAGAATTTAGTAGTGAGTGATGCATGTCTTCCCCGTTCCCTCCCTCCCACCGCCCTCCTTTCCTTTCCTTTCCTTAGGTTCGTGGGGCTCAGTTAATCGCAGCACTAGGTCTGTGGCACAGCAGCAGCAGCAGATTGTACAAGGACTCTCTCTAACTGTATTTCTCATTCCTTGACCACCCCACAATCCCAACCAAACTCTTACTACTTTATGTGAATCCAGAATGATCTGTACCTTGCCCTCTTCAAAGTGGGAATTTTAAGGTAAGAGCACACTAGCTTGCACCTACTTCCTTTCATTTGTTCCTCAGTGTCTCAGATAACTAACTCTTGCTGTGAGCTGTATAGTAGGTAGCAGATTCACTCCAGGACACTTGTTAAACATTTTAAGTTACTTTTATTTTGGTTCATTAATGACCATTGAGACACATTCTATATGCCTGCTGTAAAACAGTAGATCTAAAGTCACTTCTTGTGAGTTAAGCCTTAATCCTGGATGCAGATGCAGTAACTTGAATTTCCCGACTAGAGATAAGAGAAAGCAATCCTCGTTTCAAAGATGCGATTTTACTCACTGTTGAGTCTCTCCATGCTTGTCTTACCAAGATCTGTGCCACTCCCCTGCCCTGCAAGCCACACTCCTTAGCATGGTCAACCGTGCTCTGCCACAGTTGCTTTCTATAGCTCAGGCTTAAGGGACTGTGGCCTTGTCCATCCTAACACGTCTCATGTACGAAGTTGGATGTTACTTACCAGGTTCACATTTGCCCTTCCTCCTCCCTCTCTGCTTGGGGGATGAACCAGCTGAACACACACAATGTCCCGGCTCTGAAGGTCCTGGAATGGAGGAAACCCATGTCCATGTCTTCACCCACTGGTGTGTCTCCAGGATGGATGTGGAGGCACTGGCTCCTCCTTGGCCACAGCTTCCTGGTTAGGGCCCTAGGTTAACCATGTTCTGAATAGGAAGACAGGTGAGTT
This sequence comes from Saimiri boliviensis, assembly GCF_048565385.1. Lineage (NCBI taxonomy): Eukaryota > Metazoa > Chordata > Mammalia > Primates > Cebidae > Saimiri > Saimiri boliviensis. The sequence continues at coordinate 117,739,347 of NC_133451.1, read as the reverse complement.
GGGAGAGATGGAGCTGGGTGCCCGGACAGAAATATGCAGACTGCCAATGGCCATGGCTCCCAGGTGCCCCAGGGGTCCCTGTTTTCACAGTCCTGTCCTGCCATGTTTCTCTTCAGATGGCTTCATAGAGCCCAGAGTTCCTCTATGAAAAGTGTGATCATTCCCAGTGGATTCATTCACTCCATAGGTTTACTGTTGGAGATCTGGTTGACCCTGATTTAGAGCTCAAGAAAGCACTAAATCTGAGATGTTTAAAACCGAATTCACATCTCCTCAGAAAGATCTCAGGATCTCTCCTTTCCTGTTTTTCATTTTTTTTTTTTTTTGCATCAGGTTTTGTTAATTAAAGTGTACAGATGTGTGCAGCAGCAGGGCTGTTAGACGCAGCCGTTTCAGTCATGTTCTGTCTTTGCATCCTAGAAGACTGTCATGTAACACAAGCTTTTTCTTTCCTTTTGGTCCCAGAAGGAGAAAATCATGACAATATTCTTACATAAATCCCCCATTATTATACTATGACAATAACAGGATGTTGTATGTGGGAAATAATGAAACCTATTGCTGTCTCTTCCCGAGTTTCTGATAGAGTTTCTGTGCTGAGTGTATCTCCCTGCCAAGTTAGGTGTTGGACTTCCTCCCTCAATCACCCCAGTTACCCAGGGAGAGAGACACTTTCAGGATGGTCTCTTCTGCCTGTTCAAGTAGTGCCATTCTACTATTTCAGAATTTGTGTGTGCACAGTTGCCTTGAGAGGAAGAAGGCGGCTCTCAGCAAAGAACTCTATTTCCAAACATTGCTCTTCTCTCCATATCTTGGTCATTTTTACAGCTTGAATCTGGCTGAGAGGTCCCCGGTTTTCACAATTTCCTTTTGGAATTGGCACATGGAGATCTGCCTCAAACCCACTTTGGTATCTGATGTCTATGTTATGGAAAATTCAATGGAAATAAGGCCAAAACCGTCCTGTCTTCACATAGTGTTGAAAAAAAAATGAATAAATTGCTGTTGAGTGAAGAATCTAGAAACTGAGAAGAAAAGCAGAGATTTCAGTCTCATCTTGACTCGTAGAGGTGACATCTACAAGATTAATATGTATTATGTAGCACAGTATTTCAAGACTATACAAATATCCCATTTTGTATATATTCAAGACTATATAAATATCCCTAAGATGCCATACAAGACATCGTAAGCCAGTTGCCCCTTGTCCCCCAAAGCTTATTTCTGTGCCTTGTTTACAGTCATCTGGGATTAACTTTTCATCGTTCTTACAACCTCTTCTCCCATGTTCATTTGCTGCCCTGGCCATTTTCCAGAATTGATCTGCTGAGCACCCGCTCAGAGCCTGGCATTTGCCTAGGTCCTTCTGGTCATACATCGTTAAACAGAATGGAGTCTTTGCCCTCATAAAGCTTGCATTATAATTAGAGAGGAAGACAGTAAACGAGTAAGCCAAAACACGTTTGTTAGAATGTCAGGTAGGAACAAGTGCTGTGTAGAAAAATAACTCTCCATGGCTCGAAATGGATGGAGATGGGCAAGTGCTGGATGAATTAGGTTGGTGGAGAAGGGTTTGCTGACAAGGCAACGCTGAGTCGCTACCTGACAAGCTGGGACAGGTGGCCATGAGAAGCTGAGAAAGAGTGCCAGGCACAGGTAAGAGCAAGTGTGAAATCCCCGTGGCAGGACAGAGCTTAACGTGATCCTGGAAGAACCAGAGATCCCCGGAGCTGAAGCAGCATTAGCAGTAGGCTACGTGGTAGGTAAGAGCCTATAGGGCTGATGTGCCACACCATGGATTTTGATCTCATTCTGTGCTTGAAGGGATGTCACTGAAGGGTGTCCTACTCCCCCCGCCATATTTATCAGGCTGGCCAAAGAACGTGCAGAGCCTGACACCACTTCCTCTGTGGGGCTCAGCCCCTGTGTTCTTCCCCTTTCCACTGCAAATACTAGACCACACACTGACCACCTGCCTGACCTTATATTCCTCTTCCCCTCTTCCGCTTATCCAGTCTATTTCATGTACTGCAGCAGATTTATAACCCTGAAAATTAACAAGCCTTTCACATGTCCCATCTCTTTGGGTATTTTTCTTCTTTAACTTGGCTTTCAAGACATTCCACTGAAAACGTTCTAACTGTCCCTTCCACTCCACTTCATTCCTGCCTTCATACTAGTATTGATGGCTCCTCAGCTCTACAGAGACAGTCCCTCAGCCCCACTGTGGTGCACCTTTGCTTATGCTGTGAGTACACTCATGCACATGCACACACATGTGCATAGCTCACTTTTCCTTACTCGTGTTTAAGCCTTACTTTCTCACCAAGTCATAGGTGTCTTCAGAGAACAGTCCCGTCTACATATAACCCTATTCAGGAGGGAATAGTAACAACACAGCTGCAAGTGAAAATGACAGTTTTTAATTCTTTCATGTTAAAAAAGTGATCCAAAGTTGGTTTACCTTGGTGTCATGCATGTATGCATGACTGTAAGGTCCTATCTAACAGGATAACAAGAGGAATGGAGCACATGGGATTCTGACTACTTTAGGCTTTCTGTATAGCCAAGAGAAATAATTCCAATCAGCGTATTCCTAAGTGTGTATTTTCAGTTGTTGACTTAACTAACAGACAGTAATAACCAATTTCAGGATTGACCAATACATCTATTTCTCTGTATGTTACATGGACAATGCAAAAAAAGACAACGCTTCCAGAAAGAGGCTACCCTTAGAGTGAACTGGGAAGAAATAGACCATAAACATGGCAGGGGTAACAGTGTACATGAGTGTGTGTGCATGTAGGTGTGAGTGTGTGGGGACGTGGATGTATGTGTGTGCATGTGTGACTGTGTGCATGCATGCACATAGGGGTGTGTGTGTGTGTGTGTGTGTGTATGTGTATAACATAGCAGACCGAGGAAACAACACACATAAAGGGAGAGAGACATGAGAATGTGTTGGAACATGTAAGTGGTCTGGTCTAGGTGGTGATAGTGGTGTGTGTGCACCCAGGGCTGGGGAATGGATGAGGCCTGGCTGGAAAGACCCTAAGGTCTTGCTCAGGAGTTTGACTGTCATTCTCAAGGACATCCAGGGAAGGATTTCAGCAGGGGAGTGACACAGTTAGATCTGAATTTGAGAAATATTACGCTATGTAAATAGAAAAAAAATTGAGAGCAAAATGAGCTTATTAAATAGGAAATTTATAACCAAATATTCTGAAGCTATGTTTTCAATAACTAGTACATAATGAAAACAGGACAGTTTTCTCAAAATGGAAATCATAAATTTTTTTTCCTACCTTGAATTTCTTGGGCACAGACAATGAGATAGTTGAAATAGTTGGACCACCTGATTTTCCACCAGTGTTTTGAAAGGTGGATAACACAAAGATATTTTAAAAATGTAATAAAAGAGCAAAAATTGTCTTTGCGATTAGATTTTGTTTATAATAACTTGGTTCCTGTGATTAATAAGGGCCATCTGTCTGGGATAAGTACTCAATTTAAGTAAGTGAAAACACAGTCTTGAGAGATACAGATCAAATCAGCAGCAGAAAACAACTCTTAAGATCATATTTCTTCACTGGGCTGTTTATACGTGGACAGCATTGAATCATTACGTAACTGCCACAAGAACACACTTTTCATTTAGTTAATATCTTAATGGGCTTGTGAGAAATATGATGTAAAAAACATTGGAAAAATAACACTAGAATAAAGTGAAAGATAAAAATACCTGCATGGGAGAATATACACATAAAAGAAGTGTATGTCACTCATTCAGCTGGCTATTGATCAAGCAATTGACACCAGGCATCTTCCTCTGTGCTAAGGGTACAAGATGAACTAGATACTTCCCTGTTCTTGAGAAGTTCAGTATGATGAGGGGAAATAGAAAGAAATACAGTGCGTAACATGACAACAGAGAGGAATGGAGAGAATGTGAAAAGGAGGGAGTCTAGGATGGGAAAGGGCTTTGCCGAGAAGGTGAAATATGAATGAGTCTTGAAGCCGAAATATCAAGTTAATTGAAATTAACTTGAAGCCGAAATATCAAGTTAATTGAAATTAACTTCATATTTCCAATAATTGGAAAAGACAAGAAAAGACAATCCAGGCTGAGGAAGCAATGCATACAGAGGCACTGAAGAATGAAAGAACTTGGCATTCAGAAAAGGGTCACAGGCTGGAGCACAGGACACAGCACAAATTAGGAATTCTCAGAGAGATTGGAGACATGCTGCACAGAGTCACAAAGTCATGGACATCACACAAAGACATTTGGGCTTCGTCATTTAGGTCATGCCTCTCTAACAGGACCATGTCTTTCCTCATACTTAGAATGGAACACAAAACCACAGATACAGGCAACTCATCCTCCTGGAGCATGAATTTACCTATGGCTAAAGCATTATTTAAAACAGAGAAAGACGCGATTGAAAAATTCACATTAGTCTTTAAAGTGAATCATGATACTTAAGTTAGACATTTTATCTTTGAAGTGTTGGGCTGCCTTTGGCTCTAACCCTAACCCTGTCAGAACTACATGCTTCATCTCCTCTGCTACTGGAAGAACTTTCAAAAATATTAGGAAGCAATGCTATGTCATGAGATGCAGTTGAAGAGTTTTCACCAGAGAGCTCCTATGATCAGTTTGGTGACAAATGTTAACTTGGGTAAGGATAAGCGAAGGGTGCAAAGAGGGTGTCTAGACGCAGATGGTCAGGTCACCATGTGAGCACTGGCACAATGCATGTTTGCAACAAATTTTTGCTGTGGTCACAAGCTTGGCAGCCACCCATGTCAGCTGTGACCCCATCGACCTAGCCCCTGACCACTGTTGCTCCCACCCCAAAATCCAAAGTCTTCAGCAGCATTTCCTTTAGAGCCTTTTTTTTTTTTTTTATTGAGACAGAGCCTTGTTTTTTCACCCAGGCTGGAATGCAGTAGTGCAAACTTGACTCACTGCAACCTCCACCTCCTGGGTTCAAGTGATCCACCTGCCTCAGCCTCCCGAGTAGCTGGGACTACAAGTGTGTGCCACCACACCTGGCTAAGTTTTGTATTTTTAGTAGAGACAGAGTTTCACATGTTGGCCAGGCTTGCCTTGAACTCCTGACCTCAGGTGATCTGCCCACCTCAGCCTCCCAAAGTGCTGGGATTATAGGCATGAGCACAGACATTCAAGTGTGTTCTCATTCAGACTTGGTGCCTTGTGTCCCAGCTTGCTTGTGGTGTTGAACCAGTGGGTACACAGAAGTCAAGAATTGAGGTTTGGGAACCTCCGTCTAGATTTCAGCGGATATATGGAAATTCCTGGATGTCCAGGCAAAAGTTTGCTGCAGGGGTGAGGCCCTCATAGAGAACCTCTGCTAGGGCAGTGCAGAGGGGAAATTTGGGGTCAGAGCCCCAGACAGAGTCCCTACTGGGGCACTGACTAGTGGAGCTGTGAGAAGAGGGTTACCATCCTCCAGATTCCAGAATGGTAGATCCAACAACAGTTTTCACTGTGTAACTGGAAAAGCTGCAGACACTCAATGCCAGCCCATCAAGGCAGCTGTACCCTGCAAAACCACAGGGGTGGAGCTGCCCAATATGATGGGAACCCTCTGGCATCAGTGTGACCTGTATATGAGACATGGAGTCAAAGGAGATCATTTTGGAGCTTTAAGATCTGACTGCCTTACTGAATTTCAGACTTGCATGGGGCCTGTAGCCACATTGTTTTGGCAAATTTTTCCCATTTGGAGTGGCTGTATTTACTCTGTGCATGTACCACCATTGTATCTAGGAAGTAACTAACTTGCTTTTGATTTTACAGGCTCATAAGTGAAAGTAGTTTGCCTTGTCTCAGCTGAGACCTTGGAATATGGACAATTGAGTTAATGTGGAAATGAGTTAAGACTTTGGGGGACTATTGGGAAGGCATGATTGGTTTTGAAACATGAAGACATGAGATTCGGGAGGAGCCAGGGGTGGAATGATAGGGTTTGTCTGTGTCTCCACCAAATCTCATCTTAAACTGTAACTCCCACCATTTCCACATGTCATGGAGGGATCCAGTGAGAGGTAATTGTATCACGGGTGTGGGTCTTTGCTGTGCTGTTCTTGTGATAGTGAATAAGTCTCACAAGACCTGATAGTTTTGAAAAATGGGAGTTTCCCTGCACAAGCTCTCTCTTGGCCTGCTGCCATCCATGTAAGACATGCCTTGCTCCTCCCTTGCCTTCATGCCATGATTGTGAGGCCTGCCCAGCCACATGGAACTGTAAGTCCAATCAATTTCTTTCTTTTGTAAATTGCCAGTCTTAAGTGTGTCTTTATTAGCAGTGGGAAAACAGATCAATACACTAATTATTAGAAAAATGCAAATCAAAACTACAATGAGATATTATCTAACTTCAGTCAGAATGGCTATGATATGAAAGACAAAAATAACAGATACTGGCAAGGAGGTGCAGAAAAGGAAACTCTTACACACCTTTGGTGGGAATGTAAAGAGTACAGCTGCTGTGGAAAGCAGTCTGGAGATTTCCCCCGAGAAACTGAAAATAGAACTATCATTTGATTCAGCAATCCCGCTACTGGGCATCCTCCCAAAGGAAAAGAAATCAGTATTTCAAAGGGATACCAGCATGGCATATTTATTGCAACTCTATTCACAATAGCAAAGATACGGAATCAACCTAACTGTTCATCAGTGGATGATTGGATTAAGAAAATGTGGTGTATATACACAATGAAATACTATTTGGCCATAGGAAAAAAAAAAATGAAATCATGTGTTTTGCAGCAACGTGTATGAAACCGAAGGTCGTTATCTTGATTGTGATAAGTCAGGCACAGAAAGACAAATATGATGTGTTAACACTCCCATGTGAGAGCTAAAAAATTTGAACATATGGAGGAGGAGAGTGGAAAACTAGGTAACAGACTGGGAGAGTAGATCAGGGAGAAGGGGCAGGATAAAGAGACGTGGTCAGAGGTACAAACATATAATTAGACAGAAGAAAATAAATTCTGCATTTGATAGTAGAGTAGGGTGACTATAAGTTAACAAAGATGTACTTGGGTGATGGACACCCTGAATTGATCACTATGCATTATATACATGTGATAAGTTTTCTCATGTATGCTATAAATTTGTACAAGAAAAAGATAAAAATAAAGTTCTAGGAATTTATATGAGAGTGGAGTTGGGTAAAGATCTCCAGATAAAACGACCCCAGCCAAAGAGCCATAGAATAATGCCGTTCGTCCCCATTTCACTACTATCTTCCAGGATTTTCTGCAGGCAGAACATGGATACTTTGCATGCATATGAAACATGCAATACTGGGTTACATATGGAAGCATTACCCACTGACCCTCCGTTTCCTTTACTCCTCAAGTTCAATAATCACATAACAGAGGTGGGGTGGATGCCAACACTTGAATCCTACAGACCTTATTGATTCACTTCTCATAATGGTAGATGGCTAAGATGTGTCATAGAAGGATGCCAAAACTTGGGCAACTTCCAGCCCACTCTTTTTACTTGGCCATTTCCAAACCTCTTGTGACCTTATTGTCATAACCTAGGGTCACATTAGTCCTGGCAAATGATAGGTAGTGGAGTGGCTTGGGTCGAGTCTATTCTGGCAAGTCCTGGGAATGTCTCATGACCAGGGTCTCCTTGAAGTTTCTCACCTGCACTTTGAGTCCTGAGACAGGAAAGGTAAGTTCTTTTTCTTGTGGCTCACACTCTCTTTTGTGTGCTGTGGAGCTGCCACGCTGATCACGTATTAAGGGGAGTTTTAGGACAACTAAGCTGTACTGCAGTAATAATCATTCTTAAAAATCCTCCAAGTCTCAGTAGTTTAACAAAATAAACTCACAAGATGGTCTCACTTAGGTCCTCCTTAGGTTTTCCCTGGAAACTTTCCAGAAAGTGATGACTGCGGGCTGCTTCCATTTTCCGATGCTGCTGTTCTAATCCCACGGCCTTCCACGCAGACATGGAAGAAAATCTGTGGGCAGTGATGCAGGAAGTTTCATGGCAGGCTATTACGTCATGGCCATCACTTCTGCCACTAGATTCTTGGCCAGAATTCAGTCACATCCAGAGGGCGGGACAGAATAGTCTAAGTCTGAGCCCTGTGAGAGAACCACATAGAACTGGTTAACACAGAGTCTCGCCTCTGCCACCAGGTTTCTGAATGTCCCTATCCCGACTGGCCTCTCTCGGGAAGTCTGTGTGAAAATGCACATGACTTCCGTTTCCAAAGTCTGTAACACTACTGTTAGGCCTTCTGCTCCTTGTATGTGTTCCTCAGTTACTCCAGGCCCAGCTTCCTGAGCCCAGCTTCCTCACTGACACGTTCCCCTCACTAGTTTCACATTAAAAGAAGGCTGGAGATAAGTCCTCTCCAGGTGGCATATAGACATTGTCTGTTCTCATATTTCTAGTCCTCCTTGTAACTACTGTAGCTAGGGAAATGTTTCTGCATGAGGTCAGAACGATAAAATGAATATGTATACATATTTTTACTGGTTTACTGGAAGTATCGGCATGCTTTTGTTCAAGTAGTTACTTGAAAATTTACAAGTCACTAGATAATTGTTCACATTGAAAGCATGACCTCAAGTATTAGTGCAGAAACACCTCCTATGTCCAGCACTTCACACACCCAGTCTGAAAGTTCTCCTTGACTTGATTCCTGGGAGAGGGAGGTGGTATCTGAACGCTGAATGTTTTAGAGACCAAAAGATAAAAGCTACTCTCAGGACAGGTGATCTCACAGCTGTGAGATCTCTACCCTGAATCCTCAGGAGAAAACGATTTTCTGTGCCTCAAACTTATCAACTTAAGTGAAACTAAGGCAACTTTTGACACCATAAGTACTAGAGCAGGGAAATGTGCATGAACACACACACATCACTGTCCATATACTTTTTATCGTACGCATTTGTTGATAAGAATTTTTGAGTCCATGTCTTTGATATGCACATATTTATTTACTTGCAGGGATTTTGCAATGTTACTCTACTAAAGCATTATTTACCATATAAAACATGCAAAAATAAAAATTTGAAGATGTGAGATGAAGGTGAAATTATATTTTTAAAAACATTTGTTATCAAATGATAGCAAATACTTTTTGCTTTCACAAAAATATGATCAATAATTTAGAAAGAAGAGTATGCTAGAAAATATCTTATTAAAAAAATCTTGGCTTAATATTCTGTACACAGCAATGCAAAGAATTAGACCTAAGTTCACTTTATGTGATAAAAGCATTACTCAATTTTAATAGTTTTTGTAGCTGAGAAAGATCATTTATGAAGAGCTTTAACAAAAAGAAATCAAAACTGGCTCCTTTAAAATATCTTGACATTCATTTTTCAATTCCATTCAATAATTGGGAGAGAATTTTAGAAATTTTCAGTTTTGCCTGATGTTAATGAATTGTCCTTGCAGACTATGAGGAAGCTGATGTATTTTTGACAAATAATTTTAAAGTCTACTTAAGACTTCCATTTTACAGATTTTAAAACGAGTTTGTAAATTATGTTTTCAACTTTTAAGGAGAAGATAAAAGAGTATCTGTAGGTGACTCACACTGTTTCCAACACATTCAAATTATAAAACATAAAACACATTCACTTTCAAAATATCCTCTGTGTAACACATGCTTTAAAAAAGACCGCTGTATTATTCCATCATAAAGTGGGGTAAAATTCTGATACATGCTAAGTGAAGTAGGTCATGCAAAATTACAAACATTGAATCATTCTGCTTATATGAAGTACCTAGAGTAGTCAGAGAGACAGAAAGTAGAATGGTGATTACCAGGGACTGCAGGAAGGGGCAATGGAGAGTTATTATTTAATGGGTACAGAAATGTAGTATGGGATAATACAAAGTGTTCAGTGGATGGCTGGTGGTGATGGTTGCACAACAGTGTGAATGTACTCAGTGCCACTGAACTGTAAGCTTAACAATTGTAAATTTTGTGTATATTTCACCAAAATAAAAAATAAAGCAGTTACATTTTCATTTATTCCTAAGGGGTTTACATTTGTTTAAAAGGTGCAGATTGAGAGAAAGAGAGAGAGAGAGAGAGAGAGAGAGAGAGAGAGAGAGAGAAATAGTAAATATCACGAAGTTCTAAGTTAATGGCTTTCAAAGTATCCTTCCTGGATCAGCAGCATAGACCTCACCTGGGAAACTGTAATAAATGCCAACCCTTGGCCACACTCCAGACCTACTGAATCAGAAACTGCAGGGGCAGGGCCCAGCAATCTGTGTCTTGCAAGCTATCCAGGTGATTCTCATGCATGCTTAGAGCTTGAGAATGCTGTCTAGGCAGCCTGCTACTGTCCTCACAGAAGAAGACAGCAAATTTGGAACACCTGTCTTTCTATAAAAGAAAAATTCTCTTTTAAATACACTTGCCTCAAGATAGAGAGCCTTTTGTATTAAAGTATTTCATGGTTCCTTGTAATGATTCTAATGTATTTTGAATGCATTCATGTTTAGTAAAGCTAACCGTGTTCATGATAATCTATATAGAATATACCAATTTAATATCTTCATACATTCACTGGACTTTGAATGAAGCAGTCAATGGATTTCACATGTTTTACTCTCTCTGCCCCATTACAAAGAATCCTTGTTTTATTTTAGCCAAAGCAGCTACAGCATTAATGGTTTATATTTTAACAGTTTAAGAAACTGTTTATAAAAATATAAAAAGTATATTTACGTTTAAGAAACATAAATAAATGGAGATATTCTATGTTCATGGATAGGAAGACTCAATATTTTTAACATGTCAACTGTTTCTTAGTTAATATGCACATTACATGAAATACAAAGAAAAATCCCATTAAGGTTTTTGTGAAAATGAATACTGATTCCAAAATTTGCATGGAAATATAAAAAACCTAGAATAGGCATGATAATCTTTAAAAATAAGACCAAAGTTGATGGAATTACATTACTATGTTTCAAGATTTATTATAAAGTTTCAGTAATTAAAACAATATGGTGTTGGTGCAAAAATAAACAAAGAAACAATTGAAACAGAACAGGGGGTCTAGAAACACACCCCTCTATAATTAAAGTTGTTTAGTTTACAACAAAGTTGCCAATTCAATTTTAATAGGGGAAAATTGTGTTTTTATTAAATAATGCAGGAGCAGTTGAATATTTGTAAATGAACTTTAAAGAATGAATTTTAATCTTTAATCCCCTATTGTTTGCCATTCACAAAAAATTTAAGTTATGAAAAGAATGACATGAAAAGAAGAATGATAACACTTCTAGGAAAAATATATAATTTTTTTTGTGACATACTATAGGCAGAGATGTCTTAAAATAGGACCAAGAAATACATCAACTGTAAAAGAAGAACAAGTGTGATGTTAGCTGTAGCTTTAAATGTCAATGAAAGTGTAGTTTAGTACAATATCCTTAAAAAACATATGGTAATATCTACTAAAGCACTTCTGCTCTGCAAGTCTATGCTCAAGATAAATGGCAATGTGTGCCAGAGCCAATGGCAGCATCATTTGTAATAGCTAAGAACTGGAAATGACCAAAATGTTCATCAAGAGAATGAATACTACACAGCTGTAAAATAACAAGTGATCACTCTCACAAAAACATGGATAAATGTCACAGATAAGTTGAGCAAAATATGCCCCCCCCAAAAAAAAGAAAGAAAGGAAAAGAGTATACAGTGTATGATTCCATGAAGTAGTTAAAGAACAGGCACAAAATTAATCTGTGTGATACAAGTCAGAACACTTGTCTTCTCTGCAGGGAGGGTTTGGTCTATGCTGAGAAGTAGCAAGGATCCATATGAGGTATTGTAGGCATTTGTCATGTGTTGAATTGTGTTCCATAAAAAGCTATGTCAAGTCCTAACCCCCAGTGCCTCAGAATGGGACCTTATTTTACAGAACTTATCAAGTTAAAATGTTATCACTAGGGTGGGTTCCGATCCAGTAAGACTACTGTTTTGATAAAAATGAGAAACTTGGACACAGACAGACATGCAAAGAGAGAAGACTGCGTGAAGAGAGACAGAAGTCCATGTGACAATGAAGGCCGAGTCTTGGGTGACGAATCTCTGAGCTGTGGAATGCCAAAGACTCTCAACAACCAGAAGCAGCTGGGAGACGCATGGAACACATTCTTCCTCTCAGCTTCAGAAGGAACGAACCCTACCAACATCCTGATCCTGGATTTCCAGCCTCCAGAAGTATAAAGCGTAAGTTTCTGTTGCTTGCACCTCTAGGGTGTGGTGCTTTATGTCAGCCCTAGGATCTAATACAGTGTTTGATGTTTTTACCTGGGTGCTAATGCTATGGAAGTGTATATATGTATAGTGCATATATAAAACTTCAATTAAGATACGTGTACTTCTCTACATGCATGCTATATCATTTTAAATATTAAGCTTCATCCATGTGTTCTATTTTCTTCCCTTTGGGATACAATGGATGGCATTGAAATCATTTATACAAATCCATAGCAGGTTGTGATCTTCAATTTTTGAAATCGTCCTGACATTTTCTTTCCATAGTCCTGTTAGTAATACTCTCTAGATTTAAACCATCCGTACCTTGATGCTTATAACTCTAACTTATTACTCATAATTGCTTTTCTGAACAGAACTTTAAAAAAGTTTGTTTTGGCCACTCAGGGAGGTGAAAGCACACATGAGAAGGCAAGGGAATTGATTTAGAGGAAGTAATAAATCTAACAAAAGAGAAGGAACACTTCTGGGGCCTTATCACACTCATTCTCTTCACAGTAACGAAGCTGAAAAGGCACTTCATCAATAGTCTAATTTATAAAGTCAAGGTCTGATACTGTTTGATTTTTTAAATAATTAAAAACTTGCTTTCAGAAGCACACAATGCCATCAGGAATTAGATATTTAGAAAATACAGTCTTGCAACTGGCTTGCTTTCTTTTTCTAAGTCTCATCTGTCTAGCAATATGATCGTGTGCAATTGCTGTCTAATTTAATTCATGTTTAAAGGAACTGATTATTTCCTTAAGATTAGCAAATTCATTTACAGTTATTGGATTTTGTTTTTCATTTACTCAAATGAAATATGATCTTAAGCAGAAATAAGTACAATTGCAATTAACGTGATTACAATAGGGTAATTCAAGAAAGAAAATTCTTCTGTTTAGGTTGTTTTTGTTTTTTGTTGTTTTTTTTTTTTTTTTTTCATAATCATCAGGCCGGGTTTAAGTAATTTTTCCATCAAAATGATGAATTAGTGGCAGTCAATTAGAAGTCTTTTTGTTTTTTTACAATTAAATATGACAATTATAATGGGGGAAGCTTCTAAAGTTTCATCCTGATTCTTTTAATGTGTTAAATTTATTGACCACTGTATTACAATATTTTCAATCCACTAATTTTTTTATTTTCCACAATTATGAAACATGTCATGTGCCCACAGCTCGACCCTTAGGATTCTTCTTCTTTTTCTGCTGAGCCAAGCGATTGACTCACAGTAAGAAACTGAAGTAACATGCAGGTCTTCACACAGTCTATCACGGGGGCTGCTGAAAAGGGACATATATTCCAATTATCAGCTAAATAAGCTGCAACCATTTGGGGCTACTGAGAGTTTTCTGTCTTAGATTAGTAGCTTAGCCATCTTTGCAGCCGTCCAGTTCCCTGGGAAGATCACTAGGATGGCACTTGCAGTGACGTGGATGTAAGGAAGGTTCCATCTACTCTTTTAGCAATGGCATAGCTAAACTTTTTTTTTTTTTTTTTTTTTTTTGCCTTGGTAAGCCTCTGGGTTTCAGTGTTATAAGCAAAATAGTTTCGAAGTTGCTGAGAAGGAGGAGCTCCCAGAAACCCTCTGGGATTTCTTTTCCAGTTTTCCTTTGCGATTCCAATGATTAGATCATGGCTGATGGTTACGGGAAGAGGCTGTTTCTGGTGCAGTGGCTGGCCGAGGGTGGATCCCCTCCTCACCTCGCCATGCTGGCTCCAAAGGCAGGTCTTCCCAAGGCTGGCACAGGCCTGCTTTGATGTGGAGCAGCCAAGATGAGTAAAATACTGGGGAGTCAAGCCTCTTTGAAGGTTTGGGTTGCTATCATTTGCTTCAGCGCTCACAAAGTGTAGGGCCTTGTCACAAACGCTTGAGCTTTTTGCTTGGGACAGTGACACCCCAGGAGATGTTTCAGACTGCCAGTCATGACGTTTCTCCCAGAACGGTTTCGACGCTCTGTTTTCCACACTCTGATTCAAAGCCTCCGGGTGAGGCAGCCCTGGACCACACCGCTAGCCTGCTTTAAGCACACAGGCCCTTCTCGGGCAAATCACAGCATGACTGTACTTTCCTGATGGTCCTCCTGTCGCTCTTGGAGGCCAGCACCTGCTCGGGCTGACCTGCTCTTGATGTATTGGCGGGGACACTTGAAGGTGCCACTGCCACTGCTGCTGTGGGACCAGGCTGCCGAGGCTCCCCTTTCTTCTGCAGCATCTCTTCTGAGTTAGGGCCCTGAGTCCATTGTTTTGATCCTCCCACAAAGGCCAAACTTCTGCTGGTTATTTCCAAGTTTGCACGCTGCCAGCATGGCAGGGTTGGGTCGAGTTCCTCAACAGACGTAACCGCTGCTGTTTGAAGTCTGATGACTCCCACAGAGTCACGGACACAGTGTTTTTCCATCCAGTTGAAGACATTCCTGGGCCACACAGGACTTCCTTTTAATTTGCCTTTAGTTTCTCTACTCCTAACTCTTCTTCGTAAGACTTGCTTGTATATCTGAACCCTAATCTTGTACCTACCACAAATTCTTTTCTCAGAAGGCTTCTGAACCCTTAAAAAAATAAATGGATTTAAGCACCATGGGTGGGAGTAATCAGGTCATTTTAGCAGGAAGACATAGCTGAACCCCAGCTCCCACCCAGCAAGAAGTCATGTTGCTCCAGGAGTTTTTGGTTTTTAGATTAGAATAGCCAATCCCCTAATTATGGATCACAAAACAAAGTGCACATACTGTGGGGTTCCTGAAGTGATCAAAATCACAAATGAAACTGTCATCACCAGGAACACGAAATTAGACATTGACCTGTTTCTTTAGACTGAAATTGTCTTTTAATGGAATCACCATTTTAAAGATAAAGTGACACTATTGATTTGTTTAATCAAATGCTCTGTTTTGAAACAATGAGGATGACAGCAAGTAGCTACGCTGTATTCATCCCTTCTCTAATCAGTTAGACTCTTTCATTCTCTGATGTGATAGAAAATAATAGGACAGGTTAGTGATTGTATTTGTTACTACCCTTAAGATAAAATTTAAAAGTCCTTAGCGTAGCTTGTAAGGATCTGGCCTCAGCTCATCTTTCCAGCTTGATTTTCTACCTCTTTCTCTTTGTCATATATCCTAAAGCCCCACAGGACTCCCTTCAGCTCTCTAAGCACTCCATGATTTCCTTAACTCCTAGTCTTTGGTTTATTTACTTCTCCATCTATACCTGACAAAGTCTTATTTATTCTTTTAGTCTTCACTGAAATGTCACCTCGTTAACAGGCCACCCATCCACCTGCAAGCCAGCAGCTGCAACCAGGTAAATTCCCCTCTTACAGGCTTCTGAGGGCTTCAAGCTTGATCACTGCCATTTGCCCAGCACTTAACATAGTCTCTGGCACATGGTAGGGACCCTAAGTAACTATCTAATGTAATCAAAGTTGCTGTCCATTAGCATAAAATGCCTTTTTCTACTCCTTTACTTTAAGTTTCTGTGAGTCTTTATGTATTAGGCAAGTCTCCTGAAGGCAACATATAGCTGGTTGGTGAGTTCTTATCCATTTTGCAGTTCCATATCTTTTAAGTGGAGCACTTAGGCCATTTACATGCCATGTTGGTACTGAAATGTGAGCTACCATTGCATTCATCATGCTCTTTGTTGCCTTCGTACTTTGTGTTTTTTTGTTTTGTTTTTGTTTTTTAACTTGTATTTTTGTTTTATATGTCCTGTGTGATGTATGCTTCAAAGAGGTTCTGTTGTGATGTGCTTCCAGGATTTGTTTCAAGATTTAGAGCTCCTTTTAGCAGTTCTTGTAGGGGTGGCTTGGTAATGGTGAATTCTCCTAGTATTTATTTGTCTGAAAAAAACCACGTCTTTCCTTCCTTATGATACTTAGTTTTGCTGGATATAAAAATCTCGGCTGATAATTGTTTTGTTTGAGGCGGCTAAAAACAGGACCCCAAACCCTTCTAGCTTGTAGGGTTTCTGCTAAGAAATCTGTTAGGTTTTCCTTCATAGGAAAACCTATAAAGGTTTTTTAAAAGCACCTTTTAGGTGCTTCTGTCTCACAGGTCTTAAGATTTTTTCCTTCAACTTAACTTTGGATAACCTGATGACAATGTGCCTAGGTGAAGATCTTTTTTATGATGAATTTCCCAGGTATTCTTTGTGCTTCTTGCATTTGAATGTCTAGGTGTGTAGCAAGGCTGGGGAAGTTTTCCTTGACTAGTCCCCAAAATGTGCTTTCCAAGCTTTTAGAATTCTCTTCTTCCTCAGGAACGCCAGTTATTCTTAGGTTTGGTCATTTAACATAACCCCAGGCTTCTTGGAGGCTTTGTTTGTATTTTATTATTCTTTTTTCTTTGTCTTTGTTGGATTGGGTTAATTAAAAGACTTTGTCTTCAAACTCTAAATTTCTTTCTTCTTCTTCTTCTTTTTTTTTTTTTTTTTTTTTTTTTTTTTTTTTTTTTGATAGAGTCTTGTTCTGTTGCCCAGGCTGGAGTGCACTGGCGCAATCTCAGCCGACTGTAACCTCTGCCTGCTGGGTTCAAGTGATTCTCCTGCCTAAGTCTCCAGAGCAGCTGGGATTACAGGTGTGTGCCTCCACATCCAGCTAATTTTTTGTATTTTTAGTAAAGATGGGGTTTCACCATGTTAGCCAGGATGGTCTTGATCTGACCTTGTGATCTGCCTACCTCAGCCTCCCAAAGTGCTGGGATTACAGGCATGAACCACTGCACCCGGCCTCTTTCTTCTGCTTGTTCAATTCTATTGCTGAGATTTTCCAGAGCATTCCACATTTCTAGAAGTGTGTCCAAAGTTTCCTGAAATTTTTTTTAGTTTTTTTGTTAAGTTATCTATTTCCTTGAATATTTCTCCCTTCACTTTCTGTATCAAATTTTGAATTTCCTTGCATTGGGCTTTGCCTTTCTCTGGTCCCTCCCTTATTAACTGAATAGCTAAACTTTTGAATTCTTCTTCAGCTAAGTCAGGGATTTCTTCTTGGTTTGGATCCATTGCTGGTGAAGTAGTATGATTTTGGGGGCTTTGAAAAGTCTTGTTTTGTCATATTACCGGGGCACTCACAGTTTTGGGGGAAATCTCCCAGGCCCTGCAGGAGCAGTCCACTTCCTTCAGGGAGTCTGTGGGTCCTCTCAGGACTGCTGGATTGTTCTTGCAGTGCATCTGGAGTTAAAATTCACAATGCAAGCCCCCACACATTGCTCTGTCCAGTGCTGCAATCTAGTCCTGCCTCCCATCCGCAATGAAGATCGTTCTCTGAAAAGTCTCCTTTCTATGATTTTTTAGGGTAACATATAACATTGGTGAAAGCAGAGTCTATTAGTTAACTCAGTTATGATAATGTATTTTGGAAATCTGGAAATATGCCTCTTTGTACCCAATAAACGATAAATTTGAAAGCTTTTAGGTGCTGTTTTAATGTCTTCTTATTGCTATATTTCTCCTTGATATGTAAGATGTTTGTGCATACATGGCAAAAATTATAGTCTTGATTCATGCTAATAAATTTTGCTTGAATTACCAACCTAGAAAACTCATAAAAACAACTTATTAGCATATGGTATATAGAATTTCTTAAAACGGTCATTAATATTTTCTTTACCAGTTTTAAAATTCAGTGGTTCTCAGTGTAAACACCACTATATTTCAATCCTGTTACCCACTTTTTTTCCTGAAGTTATAAGAGAATCTGACAACTACAAAATGAACTCTGCTTTCGTTCATAAACAGCACAGCATGGGGTCAGACAAGTTCTACCTTGAGTCAATTATTCTGTGACAAATAACGCCTGAGGATTTCCAAATTGCTGCTATTATTGTGAACTTACAAAGTTTTTCTTATGAAAAATAGTATTTTCAATTTTCATATTGAATAATCATCTCAAAAATGTATAAATTTGACTTCACAGCATACCAATACCTGTGTTTTCATCACCCAGCTTCCGAAATCATCAGTGGAAAATGATCTTTCTTCATCTATACCCTGCCAGTTCCCAGCCCCCATAGTAAGCAAGCCATGGACATTATGTAGTTTTATCCTGAAATGTTATAGTATGTATATTGAGAAGAACTCTAATTAAAACAACCACCAAATGACTATCTCATGTAAAAATTTAAAATTTCTTAACTTATAAAATATCATGTCAATATTAAAATTTTCTATCATCTTGTAAATGTCACTTAAAAAATAATTTGTTCAAATTGGCATCCAAATGTATCTCCTAGTATAAGACATGGCTTACATTTATTTTGCTCTCGAGATTCTCATCCATTTTCTTTTCTCTTACAATTTATTTATTGAAGAAAATGGATTATCTTTCAAAGAAAATGGATTAACTTTTGGCAATCACAGTCTGGAATTTCCAGATTATATCCTGTCTGCTTTACAATGGTTTTCTCTGTCTTCAGTATTTTTTAAATAAATTGGAAGTTGGGTATAAAGACTTGATATGATTTTTGCTTGATTCATTTATTTAATTTTGGGAAGATAAGACTTTCTGAAAGTATGTATTTCTCATTAAGAATCAAGCATTTCTGGTTATCGTTTTTTTAAATCATGTTAATAGCTACTTAAATATTGGTAGGATTCATTAATTCGTGAGCAGTTGCTAAATTACTATATTCAATTTTATTGTTTCTTTTTGTATACTAGCTGGGTATTTCTTTAACCGGTAATTTTTCCTCAGCTAGTATTTGGTTAAACTACCTAAGATTGTAGGTAAAAAAATGACATAAAAATGCTTGAATGTTTTCATTTATTTATAAGTTTTCAAAATATTGAGTTTTGCTTTCTCCAATTATGACCAATGTGTTTGGTGTGTGTTTGTGTGTGTGTGTGTGTGTGTGTGTGTGTGTATGTGTGTGTTGCAGTCTGAAGAAAGGGTGCTTGTAAGAAAGCTAAATATCACTTGGAAAGAATTGATTGACTTCACCTTGGCAAATTCAACACAGACCAGGTTTGGGTTTTTCAGAATGCAGGATCCAGCACCTGATCTGACAGCACAGAGATCAGATCTGCACTCAGTGGATATACTCACCTCATAGAATCGAGATATGAAAATCAGGAAGGTGGTTCCTTATTCTCCAATGAGAAATACAACCCCCAGGCCAACAGGGGACTTGTGATCACTGATCAACATTTTCTTTCCCTGGAGAAAAAGACACAGCAGAGATCTTAGTTATTACATGAATTTGCTCAGTGGAGCACAGGAGCTGGCTTGTTAGGTAGGTCTTTGGCTGGCACCATTGCACCCCAACAGTTTGCAAAATCTGTTGCCAGGCTAGAAATAAATCTGCAAATAGACTTGTTTTATTGGACCAGGGCAGATGTTCTGGCTGTTATTTACACATGTACTCCTTTGATTGACACATTTTTTTCTCTCAACTTACACTGAAGTCTTGGCTTTAGAGATTCATTTTATTTCTTTTCAACAGTGATTTTGCATATCTTTACTGAGAGTGAAAGTTAGAAAAATCGACATGAATCACAGTGGCATTTGCCAAGGTCGGCTTGGAGAAAAGAAAATCAAGGCTCCAGCATGGTGGCTCACTCCTGTGATCCCAGTGCTTTGGGAGGCTGAGGCTAAAGGATTGTTTGTAGCCAGGAGTTCGAGCCCAGCCTGGGCAACATAGCAAGACTCTGTCTCTACACAAGTGGCTATAGTCTCAGCTACTTGGAAGGCTGAGGTGGGAAGATTGTGTGAGCCCGAGAAGTTGAGGCTGCAGTTAGCCATAACCATGCCACTGCACTCCAGCCTGAGCAACAGAGCGAGAACATCAGGTTCACCAAAGCCTAAAGGGGACATACAAGGAGGGAAGAGTTTGTTGGTTTTAGCATAGGGGCGAGGGTTCTATGGCAGGCCTAGTTCCAGCACAGCCTGTGCTGACACAGAAAACCCTCTCAGACGCTGCCATAAATACTACGTATGAGGAACAATGCAGGGCATGTGAGCACATGAGGCCTGACTTTGAAGCTAGCCGTGGGGCATGACTACCATGCTGCGGGGAGCCAGACCAGCAAGGACCAGGAAATGGAGATGTGTCCACCTGACCCTATGGCATTTCTCTTGAACAATCAAAGCAACCAAGTAACTGTGCAATTACAGGACTAGAAAACCAAATGCTGCATATTCTCACAAGTGGGAACTAAATGATGAGAAAACGTGGACACAGAGGGGAACAACACACACTGGGGCCTTTTGGAGGGTGGAGGGAGGGAGGAGAAGAGGATCAGGAAAAATAACTAATGGGTGCTAGGCTTAATACCTGGATGATGAAACAGTCTGTACAACAAAACCCATGGCACAAGTTTACCTATATAACAAAGCTGCACGTGTACCCCTGAACTGGAAATAAAAGTTTAACAAAAAGTAACAGCGCAGTTAAACAAATCAGATTTCTCTTTTTTCTCTTTGTATAACATTGAAACTCAGCACTGATATTTGAGGCCTAAGTAACCTCTAGGGGCTATTAAATAATTTGTGTGGTTAGGAGTAAAGTTTCAGAGCACATATATACATATGTATATATGTATACATGTGTGTATATATATTATATATATATGTAGTATTTGGAAGTAAAGCTTCAGAGAGGAAGAGCATATGTATATGTATATAAGTATATGTGTGTGTGTATATATATGATATATATATATATGATATATATAGTGTTTGGGAGCTGAAATCAGTAACAAGAAAAAAATAAGAGTTTTCTCTCCATCTGTACCATAAACTGGTAATATGAGTTGCATAGGTTATGATTCCCATCACTCTTAACCTCCTCCAAAGTCATTTTTTGGGACTCCCTGTGTGTATATTACTGTACCAGGAGTTAGGAACATGGAAGCTTCTAGGGAAGGCCCAGCTCTAGGACATGCTGATGTACCTGAGAAGGGGTAGAATACTAATAAAATAAACCACACATTAAATTATGAGGAAAGTGGGAAACAAAAGGAGGAACAATGGCAACAAATACATATTTCACATGAGGACTGGAGGAAGTCAAGAGGTCCTGAAGGTGGAGGTGGCCCGGGACCATCTGTGGAACTGAGGCAGGCTGGGGAGAAAGCACAGGAGCTGGCGGTTTGGCAATAAGGAAACAAAAACCCTCCTTTGGAAAGGAAGCTCATTTAAAAATGGGCACAATTTTCCTTTCTACCCTGGTCAACATCCTCCCAGATTGCTTCATGGATGAATTCTTTTGAAACATTTAAGGAAGAAATAATTCAAGTAATTAAAAAACTTTCAGAAAACCCTAATACAAACATCGACAAGGGCTTCTGACAAGAACACACATGCCAGTACCCCTCACTGGCATGAATGCAAAAATCCAAAACAAACTTTTGGTAAATTAAATCTAACATTGTAGAAAAATAATATATTATCACAAAGTGAGGTTTATCCTGAAACTATTATGTTAGTTTAAAATTTGAAAAACTTAATATAATTTAAAGAAGAAAAATCAGGTGAGCAGAAAAAAATCATTTAACAAAATCCAACGTTCATTCACAGTGACAAAAAGAAACAGTCATCTGTGAAAATCTTACAGCTAACATTACATTTAGTGGTACAATACTGAACTCATTTCCCCTGAAATGAGAAAGCAAATATGTCCCTCTCACCACTTGCGTTAATTATTCCACCAAATAGCTAATCCAATGCAATAAGGAAAAAAAGAAAAGAACAAAAATAAATAAGAAGAAATATTGGAAATGAAGTAAAACTATATTTGCAAATGACATGATTTTATATAGAAAACTCACAGAACTCTAAGAAAAAAATCTACCACATTCATACTAAATTGGATAAGTTGAAATCAACACGACTTCAGAATATGAGATATATATATATAAATTTTTTGTATATCTATATACAGATAAATTTATAAACATTGATTTCAATAAAATAAACATCAGAAAACATAAAACACCTAGGAATCAATTTTTAAACATATATAAAAAAATCACAATTAAAAACTACAAAATACTATTGAGAGAAATGCTTTTTACATTTAGGTCTTTTTAACCTAAGTACATGGAGATATATATATAATCATCATAGTTGTCAAGTCATTAATTTTTCCCAATTTGTCTATAGATGCAATTGAATTTCAAAGTTGCAGCAGGGTTAGATTTTTTTGAAGGGCAGTATATATGAGTAAGTTGTTCTGACTTACATACGGAATTTAAAGGACTCAGAATAGGCAAAATAATTTCAAAAAGAGTAACAAAATTGGATGTTATTACCTGATTTTAAAGTACATTGTAGAGCTACCATGAGATGTGATATCAACAGGTGGATAGATAGACCTATCAACCGAACAGAATAGAGATTTCAGACATAAATCCACAATATATGGTCAATTGATTTTCAAAATAAAGCAACAAAATAATTCATTTTTTAATTTTTGTTTTTTGGGACAGAGCCTCACTCTATTACCCAGGCTGGAGTGTGGTAGCATGATCATGGCTCACTACAATCTCAACCTCCCAGCTACTAAGGAGGCTCAGGTGATCCTCCCACCTCAGCCTCCCGAGTAGCTGGGAATACAGATGCACCCTGGCTGCCACACCCAGCTAATGTTGGTATTTTTTGTAGAGACAAAGTTTCACTATGTTGCCAGAACTGGTTTTGGTACAAAGTGGGATCAGGGGGCTAACAGCCTTCAGAGCCGAGAGCCTTAAGCAGACTCTGACCCACATATTTCTGAACAGGTGATTGTTATTAACAAGTAGATGTTCTGTGTTTTATCAGGCTCACTACTAATCAAACACAAACTAGAAAAGCATTCTTCATAAGGGAGCAATGGGGGAAGGGTCACATATCCCATGTTTAAAGAACTGGTTCAACTAGTCTATGATATGCATACATTGCTCACTATTTTAGAACACCCTGAGCAATTTTCCGCTTTGGGGGCCAGCTTGGTTTCCCTTGCCATCATTCTCAGTAAACAATATAATCCATCATACTCATTAGGACTTGTTATCAGCAGTATCCTATTGTAGTTTTTCATTCTATTTTCAAAGATGATTAATTAAATACTACAAGCCAATGATGAGAAGGTTTGTGACTCTGACAGAACTATCTTGCAAAAGCAAAGAAATTGTGAGTTTTACTCCAACAAATACATTATTTTAAAAATACTGTAATCATCTCATCCAGATCCAATGGAATTACTATTTAAATAGAAGATGTTATATTTTAGCAACCTTCTTGAACTAAAACAACAAAATGCTGTTCAAACTATTAGCCACAGTTCACTGCGTTGTTTTCTAGAGTTATTGCTAGCAAACTTCTTTAAGTTTGCTGATGTTTACATGCTTTTGTCTTGCCTTGTTTTTTAAGAATATATTGAGTAAGTATAGCAATAAAACAAACTACAGTTCGGCCATCCGCCACCCCACCACCATCACCTCCATCAGGGAATATGTTGACTGAGAGTTTTAAAAATAAATTAGTGTTCTGTGAGCCACGCTCATCTGAAAAATACAAAATATTTAATCGAGTTTTGTTTTCATGATAATTGAACAATAGTACATTTTGCTTGTTTTTAAATCCTTACTTTGACAGATTTTTCTCTTAACCTTCAAAGTTTATGTAGCAGACATGAGCAAGACATTTAAACCAAAGAAAAGAGGCGAAGAAAATTGGTGAACAGGTGAGGAAACAATTTTACGGGTCATCACTAGTTTTGTTGAAAGTGATTTGGCATATATATCTACAATGCTTTTTAAAGCACATACACAGTTAATTTAATATTTAACTTACCTATAATATTATAGTTACTAATACAAACTGCTAACCATAGCATTAATATAACACTTTTCCTATGGAAGTATAAAGAGTTGTAATGATAGAAACAATTGCATTATAGAATCAGGGACATTTGTTAAATATCCTGAAACTCTCTAAAGTTTTAAATTTGAAAACTTTAAAAATATTTTATCATGGGCAATGCAAAGTAGAGAATGGTATAATTAACCTATATTCATGCATCATGCAGCTTCAACAGTGATCAATTTATGTCCAATCTTGTTTGATCTGTGTTCACCCACCGGAATTTGGGCTAGGCTGTTGTCCTGTTCCTGTGTGTATTGGCAGGTGAAGAGGAGCAATTATACAATTCTACTCAAGGCAGCCGGCAAGTCACATCATGTAAACACAAACTGCTTGAGACATTGTTGCTGAGACCAGCTTGGTCATGGAGACTCCAACCCAGGTGGTGCTGAAGGAATTAAGAAACAGACACAGAGATAGAGTGCAAAAGGTGGGATTTCGGGGGGCTACAGCATTCCCAACCGAGAGCCCCCAACAGAGTTTAACCCACACATTTATTGACAGCAAGCGATAATCATCATTTAACTAAATGCATTCTTCGCAAGAAATAAAGCATTCTTTACTAGCGGCAAGAAGCAGGCTCTGACGCATTTATCTACTGCAGCTGGAACAAGTCATTAAGGCATGGGTCGCTCATGCTATTGTGTGTGGTTCAGGAACGCCTTAAGCAGTTTTCCGCCCTGGGGCGGGCCAGGTATTTCTTGCCCTCGCTCCAGTAAACCAACAACCTCCAGTAATGTGCGCACCTGCCATAACAAGTATATCGCAGTACTATAGATAGGTTGTTTACGGCCAGTTTCTTTTTTTTTTTTTTAATAAGAAATTTAAAAAAGTACTTATTCAGATTCAGTTATGTGTAAATTTTATTTATAGTTGTATATAATTTTTAGTATTACAAAAATGATTCTGTAGTCAGTAACAGTAAGTTGTACATTTAAAAATAACTAAAACTGTGGAGCCGGATTGATTGTAATGCAAAAAATAAATTCTACAGGTGATAAATACCTCATTTAACCTTATGTAATTATTATATATTGTATACCTCTATCAGAATATGTATATATAACATATATACATATATATAACATAAATATTATGTACCCACAAAAATAAACACAAGTAAATTTAAATGTAAAAAATAAAATAAAAATTTTACCTACAGGAACAATATTCCTTGTTTGCAGTTTTAAGCCATTGGCAAAAAAGACTACTAGAGACGTTAGTCCATTATTTAACCAAATAGTGTATTCCTACCATCTTTTATCTATACCCTTGGGTAAGGGAGACTAGTTTAAAGTAAGTGAAATAATGAGATTTAATTTAATGCACAATACTTAACATGAAAAATGTTGACTTAAGAAATTAAGTTCACACATAATCTGAAATTTTTAACATGTACTACATTTTGTTTCATAAAAGTACAATTAGTAAAATAATATACTACTTACTTTTTAATTTTTTTTGAGATGGAGACTCGCTCTGTCACCCTGTCTGAGTGCAGTGATACAATCTCGGCCCACTGCAGCCTCTGCCTCCTGGGTTCAAGTGATTCTTCCGTACGGCCAGTTTCTTTAAGGCCTGTTTATGTCCATCTGAGGGCTTGCTCCCAGTACACTGTGTCCACATCATACCAAGCAACCATACTGAATGATATTTTCTGAGGGAACTGGTATTTTGGCTTAACTGGCCAAAGAAACAACCTGCTTTTATATGTATGTATACAGCGTAAGGTGCAGACCCATCGACAGGTACAGGTTTTCTGGTAGTGGCTGCAGATGCAATTAAAATGGATTTTTCTTTCCACATAGTATATACAGGATAGAATGGAATATCTTAGAGGCCTTTTTTCTGTCCAGCCTACACAAGAACAGTAACCTCACTTAACCAGTATCACCCTGTGTTCCAAAAGAAAGCAACGTGAACATTTTAACCTGGGCTGGAAGCCATCACTACTCCGTCTGTCAGTTAATATAGTAATCTTGTCAGTCTTGGAGTCAGACAGTTTAAACCCTTGTTCTGCCACTGAGTAGCTGAATGTCCTTGAGCAACTTACCTAACTCTTCTCTGCAAAATGGGTGGAAAAGAGTACTTACCTCATAAAGTCCTCAAATAATATTATTTTCTCTCAGCTTTTATCAGTTACTATGCTTCATTTTGTGTCTTAGAATCCAGCCAGGGCTTGCAGAAGTGCTCATTTTTCTCACAGGACATTTACACACTGAGTGTAGACTCAGCTCCAAGAAATCTCAGTTTACTGCTTCATAGACCTCAAAGTCAACTGAAGCCATAACTGCGTTTATTTAAAAGACAATAGAACATGATAGAATATTATTTATCCTGTTGGTATACCTACTGAGTATTATAATTTTCTTCTTTTGTGAATGTAAGTAGATAGTAACTCCTTAAATGGAGGGCTTGTATCATCTACTTGATTTTAAAAATCTTCTTATTTAAAAAAAAATGGTATCTCTGTTCATAATAGGTCCTTAATAAAATTGGATGAGAAGTCAAAAAACTAGAAATGAAATTATTTACTTGCCATATCTAATATTACTTATCACTCAAGGTTGATATAAAATTTGAATATTACAAATATCTTTTGAGCATTCCACCCTAATGGGTAAACAAGGCAATGTAGAAAGTTTGTGAAAATAATAAAACATTTCAACCACAAAATAAATTATTTGCTTCACTTGCAAGAAATAAATTTGCTATTTTTCAGCACAAATGATTACTAGCAAATGGAAGTGTTTTCTGTTTCTTCTTCTTTCCATTGACTGGGGTGTAATTCACACCAGACAGTCAACAGGCAAAACCTTAGCCTCATAAAAAATGAAATAATTTGGGAGAATTCTGAAGCTAAAGAATACTAAATAGGTGGGAGACATTTTCACTTAGCATGGTTTGAATAAAGTATTCAAATGAACAGGTGTGGGCTCACCAGCCTGTAGGACATGCTATGTATTTTCATTTATCGTTAATTATCTCAATACAGGCAGCTGAGACATGAAAGATGCTCCCTTTTAAATCATTTAATCTTTTAAAAAGACTAGGGCCTGCTGCTTGCTGGTACAATTTAAAATCTGAGAACCGCTAGTGAAGAAATGCCTACGGCTGGCTTCAGTTTGGAGAGCAGTGGTTCTCAAACGAAGCGTAGGGTGAGAAGGGTCTGGAAAGCAGGGAAAATGCAGATTCCTGGTTCCAGTCAGCGATGTTGATCTTGCAGGGATGATGTAGAAACCTGACCACTTTGAAGCACACGGATGTGAGCCTGCTGGGAAAGCCCCGGGGAAGGCTGTGCCTTGCCATTCATGTCCTCCATGTATGTGATCGGGACAGCCTAGCCTCTCTTCCAAACATTCTTGGACACAGTTTCTATCTTCTGGACCATCCCAGGATTTCTCCTGTTGTTTGAAATGTACTTTAACCCTTATTAAATTGTCACAAACAAAATGAAACACCTAATTTCAGATTTATCCTATGGAGACTGGAGCCAGTGACCTAAGAAATTCCGAAGACTAGCATAAAACCCAGAAGAGTGGGATAAACAGAATTCACTCTCCGTCCCCCAGGAGCCAGCTAAACTGGCTCAGAATACTTTTTTTTTTTTTTCTTTTTTGGTTCTAACTAATTTTAACCTCAAGTTCTTTCAGATCTAACCAGATGCATTCTCCTAATTGAATGGATTCATAAAAGGAGCTATAAATGGTGGAAAATGTTTTAATTTATGGATGGGCATGGTGGCTCACATCTGTAATCCCAGCACTTTGGGTGGCAGTTGAGTTGGATCAGTTGAGGTCAGGAGTTCAAGACCAACCTGGCCAACATCGTGAAACCTCATCTCTACTAAAAGTGAAAAAAAATAGCTGGGCGTGGTGGCACACGCCTGTAATCCCAGCTTCAGGGAGGCTGAGGCAGGAGGGTCGCTTGAACACAGGAAGCAGAGGTTGCAGTGAGCAGAGATCATGCCACTGCACTCCAGCCTGGGAAACAGAGTTAGACTCCAACACAAAAAAAGTGTTTTAATTTATGACTTTTATTATGATGTTTTAAAAAAAATTATGGGAGGCCATTGTATTGGACTGAGCTCCTGCCCTAGGCCCAACAAACCAGACTAAGCCAGCACAGAGGCGCTCATGCTAAACGCACATAATAAAATAGAAACTTTAAGGAAGTAAATGGATCCCCAAACCAACCAATTTTTCCTGAAAACAGGAATCCGGTCTACCTGAATCCACTAGGAAGGAAGCCCCCTTTGCTTTAACTCTTACAGTAAAAGTAACTCAAGTTAACTAGTCAGTTTTTCTCTATGGTTCTGTTTCCTCGTTTCCATCTTACAAAACCTACTTTTCTGACATTTCTCAATAGGAGTGTTCATTCTGTTCTGTAGAATGGAGGCTGCCTGATTCATTAATCATGAATAAAAGCCAATTTCTTCTATAAATTTGGAGTGAGAGTAACTTTGTCTTTTAACATACTCATGGAGATTTAAATTTTGTGAATATAGAATCTTCTCATCTTATAAAACTGTTCAAGAGTGAACCAACGGTGACTTGCAGTTTGTTGATCCTGGGCAATGACCCTGAGCAGAGCCCTTCACACAGTGGGAACATGTTTGCAGTAGGCAGGGTTTATTGATGCTGCCGCCTGAATTGACCTGAGTGACCCACCAACATCATCCTGTGCTCCCTTGCAGGCCTGAGGGAGGGAGGGGGGACTGCTTTCTCTAACTCAATGGAATTTAAATGCTAAAGTCCATATTATTTGTTCACAAACATCTCAATAAGGACAAAATCACAACAACAACGAAAAAGGACAAGTAGCCATCTTAACTAGTATTTTAAAAACATGGATCAATCCTGACCTTAGGTCATTATTTCAGAGTAATCGCCAATGTTTAAAAGTTAGATGTGTGAAAGTTTACAATTTCTTCCTGTTTTGGTATCACTACCAGCCCTACTGAGACCCCAGAAGAAAGGCAATGGAAGTAAGAGCTGTGGGCTGTGAGTAAGCTAAGCTGTCATACACCTGGCTAGTGCAAACATTTATCTCATATGGGCTCTCTGTCTGCCAGCTTGCCCAGCAATAATTTGTTTAAAAATTCTGTATCGTGGTGATTGATATTGATGCATCTCTGCAAACTAATCTATGGATCACTTTTTTGGTGATTAAGAATGTTTTGGAAGCTGTCGGAAATTAGGAATGAGTTCATTAGCACAACAATAGACTCATTAAGGTGACTGGTAAAAATTATTGGCGTTATTAACTTCCAAGAAATCTGATTTTATTTTTAGTAGAATTTCTCCCAGCTAAGCAAAATCGTTTTTTTGTTAATTGTTATTGTGCTAATGATAGTAATCATTAAGTTTTAATCATGCCTGGCCTCCAGCAGAATGATGACTTAGGCAAGGACTGTTTAGATCCATGTACTACTTTGTGTGCAGTATTTACCTTATTAATTCATGCACCAAATATTTGTTCTCTACGTGAGGTTGTTGGTGACTTGACAAGTGCAGTT
The DNA here is from genome assembly GCF_048565385.1 of Saimiri boliviensis. NCBI lineage: Eukaryota > Metazoa > Chordata > Mammalia > Primates > Cebidae > Saimiri > Saimiri boliviensis. Next base: position 117,709,688 of record NC_133451.1, on the reverse strand, counting down.
TTGGAGGAGCAGAGGAAGTGAAGGTGTTTTAAACAGAAGACATAATGACATATTTGTGTGCTAATGGGATGACCCAGTAGATAGTAAGGACATGGTGATGGAGGAGAGAGGAGACAATTGCTGTTGTGTTGTCCTTCGGGAGGGAACAGAGGATGGTGTAATGAGCAAGTGGAGGAGTTGATGTGATTGATGACGTTAGTTAGGGCAGGCTATTTGGGTATTTGGGCGGCCAGGTTAGAATTGTGATGGCAAGTGGGTAAGGATACTGTCTTCTGAAGATAACCGTGTTTTCTCACTGAACTAAAAATAAACTGAGAATTATGGAGGCATCTTGGGGACTTGAGGAGGATGAAGGTGAGCAGTTGGGAGAGTGAGTGGCCTAAGGAAGCACAGAAATGCTTCCTGATAGTACAAATTGTTCCGTGAGGTACAGGGTCATGAATTTACTGCGTGGTCATCATGACAGACAGTCAGCTGTCTGTGTACCGAGATGGAGTACGTAGGAAACTGGATCTACCCTGTAGAAAGAAAAAAGTTTCTCCTAACTCCCAAAGGCAGTGAATTGTCTTGCAAAATGCATTGAGAATTAATTTATAATTCCGGTCAAGTTCTGGATACATTTGTGCTATGCCAGGACTATCACTACAAATACGTTTCTATAAATGGTTAGCTTTGAGCCTCACTTGGAGGTCCGATGGCACCCACATGGGTAAAAATGTCGTTAATATCTTAGAACATTTAGTTTGAAATGATGTACTCTTGACCTTACCAAATAACCTGTCTATATGTAAATAGCCAATGTGTTTTTCGTCTCTCCAGAGCTTTGAAGAAGTAATCTCAATCTCTGAGCATTTTTATCATTTTTTTCAATGTATCCTTCTGAAGTTTAAAGATTTGCTTTTTCTTGATGAACACGAGTTCCTTTTTATTATTATTAATGCAGCAATGCAAAGCAACAGTGACAGAATCGTTGATACAGGGATAATTCCCTGAAAGCGATGAATCTCTGAGGCAAAAACCTGAAAGCAAAAAGCTCCCTGTAGTGAAAATAAGTGAGATGTGGGAAGCATTTATAGAAAGAATGACGTTTTCTCCACCATCCCCTGGGTCTGTGAATGGCTTCATCAGAGCTTCCTGGCAACAACGTTAATTATCAAGTGTCAACCTTGGTGCTTACAGAGGGCAACGTGGACCGGAGCCAGGCCCCCTACTGGGCCTGTGATGAGCACCCAGGAGCAGGTTGAATGAGGGATCAATGACTTGCAGGGTTCCAGGCAGAATAATGAACAGAAGTGCGCCAACTGCAAGTAAAAATCAGCTGGAGACATGAGAGCTCTGAGGGTGAGTGGCCCACCATGAGGCACAGCCGTAGAAAGTTGAGCAACTGGGGTCATCGGACCTGGCCTGGGAGGTGCTGACTGCGGATGGCCTGGCTCCTCTGTTAAATCAAGGCCGATGATGAACTTCTTTTTTTTTTTTTTTCTTTTTTGAGACAGAGTCTCACTGTGCAGTGGTGCAATCTTGGCTCACTGCAACCTCCACCTCCCAGGTTCAAGTGATTCTCCTGCTTCAGCCTCCCGAGTAGCTGGGATTACAGGTGAGCGCCACCATGCCTGGCTAATTTTTGTATTCTTAGTAGAGATTGGGTTTCATCATGTTCGCCAGGCTGGTCACAAACTCCTGACCTCAGGTGATCCACCACCTTAGCTTCCCAAAGTGCTGAAATTACAGATGTGAGCCACTGCATGTGGCCAGTCCTGATGAACTTCTAATCCTTCTCTGCTTTTGATGAAATGTGTCACTGGGGACTTGCTTTATCCCAGGAGCCCTGCTTGCCCTGGAAACGCTATAAAGAACAAAGTCAACATTGTCTCTGGCTTGATGAAGCTTAGAGTTTATGAGATGAGGCAAATGTGAACTGTGTCATTGCACAGATGTGTGTCATATTGAAACATGCTGCATGGGCTGAGCACGGTGGCTCACACCTGTGACCCCAAGTCTTTAGAGGCCAAGGTGGGTAGATCGCTTGAGCCTAGGAGCTTGAGACCAGCTTGGACAACATGGTGGAACCCAATCTCTACTAAAAATACAAAAATTAGCCTGGCGTGGTGGTGTGCACCTGTAGTCCCAGCTATTTGGGAGACTGAGGCTGGAGGATGGCTTGACAAACCTTGTCTCAAAAAAAAAAAAAAAAAATGGCGAGTGTACAGAGGAGTCATACATGGTAAAGAAAGCACACACTGGCAATTTCACCTGAAATTGGTCTGAAAGAGCAGAAACAACTTCCTGAGGAAGTGGTGGTGGAGGAATAGCTGGAAGGAAGAGCGGGGTTTCTGGAAGAGATGGAAAAGGCCTCGTGGGGGTAGGGAACCCCGGGCACTGAGAGGTGACCGTGCTGGAGAACACAAGGCCAGGGGCAGCAGCATATGGTAGGAGAGGGGCTGGAGAGGACATGCAGGCCGGTCTGTGTCAGGTGCAGAGTCCATGGGAAGGTCCTGGGTCTTTATCCTAAGAGCACCAGGAAGCATTGAAAGCAGGGGTGTCCAGGCCAGGCACGGTGGCTCAAGCCTGTAATCCCAGCACTTTGGGAGGCCGAGGCGGGTGGATCACAAGGTCGAGAGATCGAGACCATCCTGGTCAACATGGTGAAACTCCGTCTCTACTAAAAATACAAAAAACTAGCTGGGCATGGTGGCACGTGCCTGTAATCCCAGCTACTTAGGAAGCTGAGGCAGGAGAATTGCCTGAGCCCAGGAGGTGGAGGTTGCGGTGAGCCGAGATCGCGCCATTGCACTCCAGCCTGAGTAACAAGAGCGAAACTCCATCTCAAAAAAAAAAAAAAAAAAAAAAAAGAAAGCAGGGGTGTCCCATGAACATGTATGTTAATCGCAGCACTATTTACAATAGCAAAGACCTGGAACCAACCCAAATGCCCATCAATGATAGACTGGACAAAAAAAGTGTGGCACATATACACCATGGAATACTATGCAGCCATAAAAAAGGATAAGTTCATGTCCTTTGTAGGGACTGGATGAACCTGGAAACCATCATTCTCAGCAAACTGACACAAGAGCAGAAAATCAAACACTGCATGTTCTCACTCATAGGCGGGTGTTGAAAAATGAGAACACATGGACACAGGGAGGGGAGTATCACGCACTGGGGTTGTGTCGGGGGGGTGGGGAGCTAGGGGAGGGACAGTGCGGGGTGGGAGGTTGGGTATGGATAACATGGGGAGAAATGCCTGATGCAGGTGACAGAGAGATGGAGACAGGAAATCACCACAGCATGTGTGTACCTATGGCACAACCCTGCAAGATCTGCACATGGACCCCAGACATTAAAGTATAAAAAAAAGGAGGCAGGGGTGTCCAATCTTTTGGCTTCCCTGGGTCACACTGAAAGAAGAATTGTCTTGGGCCACACATAAAATGCAAGAACACTGATGCTAGCTGTTGAACAAAAAAGAAAAACCACAAAAAAAATCTTCTAATGTGTTAAGAAAGTTTACAAATTTGTGTTGGGCCACATTCAAAGCCATCCTGGGCCACAGCTGGACAAACTTGATTTAAAGTGATTCAGCATATTCAGATTTTCTGTATGAGAAAACCCTTCTGCAGTGAGTAGATACATTTACTAACCTAGAGGCTACGGGCACACAGACGGTGCAGAAAGCACTCGTGCACAGCTTGAGGAGCCCTAGGTGTCAGCTCCAGCAGGAAACACAGGGGAGTCTTTAAGGCCAGATCAAGACTTTAGGCCAGGCATGGTAGTTCATGCCTGTAATTACAGTACTTTGGGAGGCCAAGACAGGCAGATCATGAGGTCAGGAGATCGAGACCACGATGGATAAGCTGCTGCATACCCGTACATCACACATGCCATCACGTTGGCATTTAGTCCTCACAGCAGTCCAGTGAGGTGGTTCCTGGTCTCCGTTTTCAGAGATGGGGAAAGTGAAATGTTGGAAAACATATTAACCTGAGCAAAGTCGCGGTTTCTGACAAGCAAGCACCATGTTTCAGTGCTGTCTGACTTCCCACGTCTGCACTGTTACACTGTTAGCTGCTACCTGGTGCTACAGGGGCGACCTCTCTGACCTACTCTGTGTCCTGGTTAGGAGTTGACAAGTGGCCAGGTATCCTGAATCAGCTGCTGAAGGCATCAGGGACTTCAGCTTCGAGGGACTGTGAAACATTGTCTCTTTTTTTCATCACAAATAGCATGGTGACTTACATTCACTGTTTTTTTTTTTTTTTTTTTTTTTTTTTTTTTTTTAATTGAGTTTTAGATGCAAGGTGGGAAGATTAAGGGGAGAAAAAATAACAAGAAAACAACACAAATTCTATTCTCTATTGCCTCAGGATGGAGATTTATGCTGACTGTGAAAAATGAATTTTCTACCCCAGAGAGGCAAGGTGTGGTGTATTCCTTCCCATAAATTATGACCATTGGGATACCCCGGCTCTCTCCATCTGTACAGTTTTTAACAGTTGGCTAATTACATCAACTGACCCGATTTAATAAATTTATGTGTGACTTGAGCTAGAAATGCATTAGCTAGCCAAATGAATTAAGGCTGTGTGTCTTTTCAGGTATTCTCTGTTCCTACATGTGTCTGACACATAGTAAGCACACAGGAAAAGTTGGCTGAGTTATTATTATTATGTGCAAAGTAATCAATGTTACAGCTGCAAAGGTTTTAAATTGAGAATGCTCTATTAAAGTGATTCTGTAGTTCTAGCAGCTATTAACCAGGACATCATTAAAGACTTTGGAGAAGATTAGCTAATGAGCAGCTCAATTCATTAATAAGACAACTCAGCTGTGTGTTTTCTTCCCTTAACAGTAGATCTTCTGACTCTCCAAGGCACTATTTAAACTATTAAAATAACTAATGAGATCATTACCGTTGTCAGAAAAGTACCAGCCTGTGCAGCTATCTTCACTAGTAAATGTAAAGTATTTGCTCGAGCATAGCTTCTTCCATGTTGAGTAGAATCAAAAGAGAGCCAGGTAACTGCAGAGCAGAGAACCAGCTCCAGGGTGCCTGGGTCTACATGGCAGGGAGAGTGCCATCACACAGCATCACAATTTCCCAATCAGATGTGCAGTTAGAGTCATTCCTTTGTTTGAAGGCAATTGAGGGTTGGATTTTTCTGTAACTTTTAAATCAAATGAACACAACAGCCTTCACTGTCAATGAGACTTACATGAAATATACATCATGTCCAGCAGCATGCATTTATTCCTGCTCTGCTTAAGAGCTGGGCACCCTGAGATCTCAGAATAGCCTCAGCAGAGGTGAGGCTTGCCTTTTCTACCATGGAGTGGTATTTCTGTCCTCATTCCACTGACTACAAAGTGAATGCACGGCCCCACATAACTGAAACATGCCATCTTTCAGGGTGCCAGGAGGGACAGGAAATGCATTTGGAAACAGAATTGTCCTGGTTGTGCTCTTAACATTTAAAATTAAATTACATCTGTAACATCAGTAAATTATATCTATTTAGTTTTTTTTCTTTTTTCTTTTTCGTTTCTTTTTTTTTTTTTTTTGAGACAGAGTCTCACTCTGTCACCCAGGCTGGAGTGCAGTGACACAATCTTGGCTCACTGTAGCCTCTGCCTCCCAGGTTCAAGCGATTCTCATGCCTCAGCCTCCCAAGTAGCTGGGACTACAAGTGTGTGCCACCATGTCAGGCTAATTTTTATATTTTTAGTAGAGATGGAGTTTTGCTATATTGGCCAGGCTGGTCTCAAACTCCTGACCTCAGGTGATCCACCCACCTCAGCGTCCCAAAGTGCTGGGATTACAGGCATAAGCCACTGCACCCAGCTTCTATTTAGTTTTTAGTATCCTTATATCAATACTTCCAGCTGTTTTAGATCGTAAAGGGTAGAACCAAGGTCTGTAAACCTCTCAATGCCCAGCGCCTGGTACCTAGATAGGTGTAGGGAGCCGGAGTAGCCCATCTGCTCTGGGGGATCAGCAGCAAGGCTGCTGTGAACTTTGGTTGAACTTCAGGGAAGTGAAACCACAATAGGAGGATGTGTATGCCTCAGAGAACAGACGGGCCTAGAGAGATAACCAGCTTTCACTGACCTTGCTGAAAGATAGGTTTTAGCTGAAGTATGAGAATTACAACCACGGAATGTTCTAAGTCACTGCACCCTACCTCCCTCTGCTATGTGCTTTGTGAACAAATAAAATAAAGTATGCTGAGACAGGTCAGGGCCGGAGAGAGTGACATCCTCACCTCCTGGACCGCCTGGCCCAGCTTTCTGTATGTCTGTGTCTGTGTCTTTTCTTATCCCCTGTCGTTCCCTCTTAGGTCCTTGAACCCTTGTGCAGTTCAGGACGAGGCACACACCGGAGGTAGGCAGTGGAATACACGCCCCTCATATTGATGTTCAGAATGAAAAGAATAATAATGCATTTAGATGTATGTTCTGTAAATACAGATAATGGTGGAGTTGGGGAAAGAGAGGGCAGACTATTCCATTGTCACAGCCGTGATGACGATGATGATGATGATATTATTACTTTAACAGACAACAGACTGTTATTGATAACTAGTGGATTATATATGATACTGTTATTGGTAATTAGTGGAATATATACAGAATAAAATCATAGCATGTGCAGCATCAATATCTAGGAGTTCCTCAGCTCATCCTCTGTGGCTTCCTGAGTGCTCTTTTCTGCCAGGAAGAGTTTTGGTTTCTGAGGGAGAAGTGCAGTGTGGGGATAAGAGAGTGAAAAGCTGCCACCAAGCTTGGGGGTATCTCAGCTTGTTCATCTTCCATGTCACAAAGGTCTTTCTGGCGAGATTTCCAACATTCATTCTTCCATGCGTCTGCAACCCACAAATTTCAGGTTTGTTGGCAATAAACATTCTGTTCCAGACAGACCAGGAATATCTTGCTTGCTAAAAGCATTTCTCAGTGAGTAATTGGTACATGACAACCCCTGAAAGACCCCAATTTAACAGTGGATGTTTGCAAGGAGTTCTGCTTAGGGCCAGGCTTGCTTCAGGTGTTCCCAAGGAGGGAGGGAAGGGTTACAGACATTTTCCTGACTGAAGACAAAGAGCTGTTAGCTGGAATGTTAACATTCATTTGAAATACAAAGCAACCAGCTGTTATTATCAGAGCACAAATGCCAAGACGAGCCAACTGTTTAAGGTCCACCTGTTTTGACCTAAATGCGGCAAAGTATTAAAACCACCACTGCATTGCACTCCAGCCTGGGTAACAAGAGTGAAACTCTGTCTCAAAAAAAAAAAAAAAAAAAAAAAAAAAAAAAAAAAAAAAAACCCACCACTGCTCAGGATCAGGATCAATTACAAATAAGGTCAATTTAAGTAAATCTTCATGATAGTTCTGTAAGCCAAAAAAAACAAAAAAAAAAGTTACATTTTCTTGTACTGTAATCCTTTTTAAATTTAATCTGGCTGCCATCAGAGGAAAACAAACATTTTGTATAAAATTCAACCCATTGCAAAGGGTTTTGTAATATTTGAATGTCAAAGAATATACTTCAGATGTAAATATCAGAAATGACAGTGTGGGTAGTCGTAGTTCTCATATAAGGTAATCATTCTGTAGAATACATTTCCTTTATTTTACCTGTTCATTTGGTAAAATCCAATATCATTAAATACTACTGTGATCTTTAAAATGACATAAACTTGTAAGAAATTGGGTTACAATGTATGAAAATCTCATCTAACCAGAGTAATATTCCATGTTATAGTAATGAAAACATTAAATATTAGGGGTAAGAAGAAGTGAATGTGACTTTTCATTTTCATTATTTTACTTCTTCTTTATTGTGTGCCTTACGTGTTAGAGACAGGATTAACAATGGAGCTTTCAGAATCTCCAGTTTTCTTTCTCCAGTTTCCAGGAATAAAACAGAAAACAAACAAACAAACAAAACCCAAACTGACTACCAAGCCAGAGCTGGAGACACATGATGTGCCACAAACACTCACCCAAACCCTCATGCCAGACACTTGCCTAGGTTGACTGTTCTAGATACATACTTTTTCTTTTGGTGCATTTGGGGACTCTGTGACTGTTACCTTCTTTGTACCTTGAATCTGTTCTGGCGGGAGATGCTGGGGAAACACGAAGAATCAGCAAAATGTGTCCCATGTCTATTCATCCAATATTTTAAAGGGTCTTTTATGTGCTTGTTGCTGGATGTGAAAGGAGAGCCAAGTTCCTTCCCTATGAAATCCTGTGGTCTGGAAGGGAAGAGAAGTATCTACAAAGGTAGGGATAAGCCAGCAGATCCTGCACTATAGAATGAGGAGATGCTGCAGGAAGACAGAGCAGTGAGTGCATAATTGTGCCCAGAAGAAATTGTAACTGAAGTGGTAAGATTTGTGCTGAGTTTAGAATGACATTTGGGAGTTTCCCAAACATAAAGAGAAGGATAGGAGATAGATTATATGTCGAAGAGAGACCATAAATATATATCATTTTTATTTGTCAATCAAAAAATTAGTTATTCTGTTATTGTGATTATTTTTTTCTTGCAGTTCCAGCTCAAAGGAAGTTATTTTAAAAGAGCAGTGCAGGGGCTATTCTGCCAAAATGGCTGAATGGGAACAGCTCCAGAGCACAGTTCCCACGGAGAGCTACTCAAAAGATGAGTGATCTCCACATTTCCAACCAAGGTACCAGGTTCATCTCAATGGGACTGGTTGGACAATGAGTATAGCCCAAGGAGGGTAAACTGAGGCAGGGTGGGGCGTTGCCTCACCTGGGAAGTGCAAGGGGCTGGAAGACTCCCTCTCCTACCCAAGGGAGGCCCTTGGGGTCTTATCTGGACACTCTCTAGCACTCCAGCTCAAGTGCTGTGCTTTTCCCACAGACCAACAGATTCCTGCCAGTGCCAAAAACACCACCACCATGGTTTCCATCACAAAGCTGGGTGGTCATTTTAGCTGGTGTCTGAAACACCTGTGAGACAGAACCACCCATTCCCCTGAAAAAAAAAAAAAAAGGTGGGGGAGCTGAAGGCAGAGAGCCAAGTGATCCGGCTTGGTGGATCCCACCCCAACAAAGACCAGCAAGCTGAGACGCACTGGCTTGAGATTTTTGCAGTCCTGGGACAGTCGCGCTTGGTGGAGGGGAGGGGTGTTCGCCCTTGCTGAGGCAGTCCTAACCTTCCCTATGTAAACAAAATCACAAGAAAGTTCACACGACAGCTGGGCAGAGCCCAGAGCAGCTCAGCAGCACCTCTGCAGGCAGACTGTGACTAGACTCCATCCTTGCTGGGCAGGGCATCAATGGAAAAAGGCAGCAGCATCTCAGGGACTTAGAAATAAATCCCCATCTTCCCAGAAAGGAGCACCTGGGAAAAGGAGTGATTGTGAGTTCCGCTGCAGCAGACTTAAAACATCTCTGCCCAGCACCTCTGAAGGGAGCAACAGAGCTCCCAGCACAGCACTTGAGCTCCGATAAGGGACAGACTGCCTCCTCAGGTGGCTCCCTGGCCCCTGTATATTCAAAGAGACACCTCATACAGGAGAGCTCTGGCTGACATCTGGTGGGTACACTTCTGGGATGAAGTTACCAGAGGAAGGAACAGGCAGCAATCCTTGCTGTTCCGCAGCCCTCACGGGTGATTCCCAGGCAAGCAGAGTCTGCAGTGGACCTCCAGCAGTCCTGAAGCAGAGAGGCCTATCTGTAAGAAGGAAAACGAAATAACTGAAAGAAATTGCTTCAACATCAACAGAAAGGGCATCCACTCAGAGACCCCATCCAAAAGTCACCAACTTCGAAGACCAAAGGTAGATAAATCCATGAAGATGGGAAGAAACTAGCACAAAAAGGCTGAAATCACCAAAAATCAGAAAGTCTCTTCTCCTCCAAGGGATCACAAGTCCTCACCAGCAAGGGAATAAAACTGGGTGGAGAAAGAGTTTGACGACTTGTCAAAAGGAGGCTTCAGAAGGTGGATAATAACAAACTTCTCTAAGCTAAAGGAGCATGTTCCAACCCAATGCAAAGAAACTAAGAACCTTGAAAAAAGGTTAGATGAAATGCTAACTAGAATAACCAGCTTAGAGAAGAACATAAACTACATGATGGAGCTGAAAAACACAGCATGAGAGCTATGTGAAGCATACACAAGTTTCAATAGCCAAATCAATCAAGCAGAAGAAAGGATATCAGAGATTGAAGATCAGCTCAACGAACAAAAATGAGAAGGCAAGATTAGAGAAAAATAAGAGCGAAAAGAAATAAAGCCTCCAAGAAATATGGAATTATGTGAAAAGACCTAATCTACATTTGATCAGTGTACCTGAAGGTGATGGGGAGAATGAATCCAAGCTGGAAAACACCCTTCAGGATATTATCCAGGAGAAGTTCCCAACCTAGCAAGCCAGGCCAACATTCAAATACAGAACGCATAGAGAACACCACAGAGATATTCCTCAAGAAGAGCAACCCCAAGGCACAAAATCTTCAGATTCACCAGGGTCGAAATGAAGTAACTACAAATTTTGTTCAAAGAGACATGGCAGACTTTTTCCTGAACTGCAAAAAGCTACAACTGGTTTTCTTCCTTCACGAACGTTTTTTCATTACCAATCCAGCAGAAGAACAAAATGAGCAGCTGATTTATCTCTAAGATGATACTTTGTACACCTCAAATATGCCAAGGACTCCTCAAAATGTACTTTCGGTGACTCCTTTAATCCTCACAGTGACTTAGGTAACTATTATCATCACCATCCCCGTTACACGGGAACCGCATCATGGAATGGTTCAGTAAGTTGCCAAGGTGACGTGTAAATGGTAGACCGAAGATTCCAATCCAGTAAGTCAAGCCCCTGGCCCCACGCCTTGAATCCTGTCATGCTGACTGATTCTACAGTGAGTGGACTGGCAGGAAGCACTTCCAGGTCTGTCTCATGTGCTTTGTTCCTTTTCTCCACCATAAGAATGTCGCCTCTGCCACCCCTGTCTTGCAGAATGTCTTTCTGACATTCACCTGCTCTCCCGTGCTTCTCAGAGTGTGGCTCCTGAACCAGAAGCAGCAGCAGCAGCAGCAGCAGCAGCAGCAGCAGCAGCAGCAGCAGCAGCAACACCTGGGAAGCTGTTAGAGACGCAAATTCTCCAGGCCCACCTCAAATCTACCCAGTCAGAAACTCCAGGGATGGAGCCCAGTCATAACAAACCCTCTAGGTGACTCTGATGGGAAAGAACGTCTGACACCCATTGGCATGCCCAAGGACAACTCGGTTCATCCTTCTGAGCCGGGTTTCTCTGTTAGGAGAGCGTGTGGAACCAGGTATCTCAACATTTCTTCCATTGCAACAGCTAGTTCTGTGGCCAGAGTCTGATAACCCAGAGGGGCATGTGAAGCCGAGAATGGCAGATACTGTGTTGTGCTGCCCAGATCCCCCCTAAAAACTGAGGCTAGAGTCTCTCCTGCAGTGGTGACTGATGATGGCTGATTCTCTTCAGGATCAAGCCAAGTTCATGCCTCCTTCCCTGGCCAGGAGTGAGCAATAGCGTAGACCTCCTGTTTGAGTTTGAGACACCTCGGTTGGATGCCTCCAGCTCCGGAGCACCCTGTGGGGTTGTCTGGGGCTCTGTCCCACATCCGTCTCTTGCAGCACTCGCCTTTGTGTGCAGGTGTTGATCACCACTGTGTGTCCCCAAATCTCCTGCAGGCAAATGTCCATCTTACAGTGCATCTGGGGGACCTAGCCTGGGGGATAACATTTTAAAGGATTTGTATGCATAACTGATACAGTGTGCTGGGATGAGGTCAGGGACAGGATTTGACTAAGTCTATGGAATCCATGAAACATAAGCTTTGTCCAGATCATCTTCTATAGCAATGACGAATAACTCAGATTTGGCTACAACAGACTGAAATATTGTAATGGATGTTTTCGGATATCTGCACAGAACATAGTTAAATTGTGTAATGAAGTTTTTCTTTTTCCTCTCGTCCCCTCTTTCTCTGAACGCTCTCTCTCTTCCCTACCCTCAACAGGCTGACTTCGTTGGAGCAAGGTGCCCTCATTCCCATCACATCTTGCGCAGAATCGAAGCTGTGGTTTACGCTGGCCTGTGACAGCTGCTGAGCTCTTTTTAACTTTCCCCCAGGGTTGCACACTGGCCTAGTGGGGTGGGCTCCTCGGGCCGCAGCTAGACACTGCCCAGGTCGGTCTCGGGCTGGAACACTGCAGAGCTGAAGGCTTGAGTACAGCAGGAGCTCCACTTAGCAGTGAAGCCACAAGTTCCTCGATTTAAGCCGAGCCCTGCCATAGCTGACTCGGGGAACTTTCTGGATTTGTTATCCAACAAGTAGTGAATTTCATTGGTTTGAAACATATCTCCTCAAAGGGCCTTTGCTCCCAGGAATATGCATGAAGCTGGAGCTCCCTTCTAGCCCTCCTCAGCAGCCTCTCTGCCTCTCATTTCCATGGCAGGCTTCCGTGTAAAGTTTGTTCAAAAAAAGTTTTGGCAGACAAGAAATCCACTTGAGAGAACAACTATGGTTCCTTGGAGTTGTGTGCGTTCGAGAGATGGTAAATGGATGTTTGTAGTCGCCTCTCTAAAAATCACTTCGATTTTAATCAGAACCTTGGCTTTCTGTAACCCCCTCCATCGCTCCACCCCCGGCCCCGGAGACATTTTCAGATGGAGTGTTTCCTGGTTCGGTGAATTTCACTTCACAGCTCTCTGCTCTGCCTTGAGCAGTATCAGTGCCAGAGTGCCAGTCTAGCCTGGCAGACACAGGTGATTTGAGCACTAGCAAAGCAGTAACACTTCGCCTCAAAAAATTTTGTATTTGATAAAATGCATTGAAATGGAAAAAGCTTAAACACAGGAAAATCTGAAACTTTATAGGACTTTGTTATACTTTACAGGATGTTGTTAAACATGAGTGTGTGTGTGCATGTGTGTCTCTGTGTGTAAAATTTTAAAAATCTACTTAATTCTACATAGCATGGGGGCAGAGCGTGGGCATGAGGGTTTAATGCCTCTAAAAGTTTTAATGCAGCCCTAGCCACCATCAATGCACTTAATCACACGCTACCTCCATGTCAAAAATAATTTGTATTTGCAGGGCCCAGCTTATTCCATTACAAGCATCCACAGTCACGAAGTTTAGTGTACATAGATAGGATGATACACTATGCCCAAATCACTAGAGCTGTGCTGTGCAGCACAAGAGCAGACAGACACAAGAGGCCGTTTACATTTAAATTTAATTAAATCAAATTCAGTTACTTGGTTGCAGTAGCCACTTTACAAGTGTTCAACTGACACATGAGGCTAGTGACATTGGACAGCACAATTAAATAATATTTATTTCTTTTTTTGGGGGGGTTGTTGGTTCCAGGTCTTTGCTGTTGTAAACTGTGCTGCAGTGAACATTCGTGTGCATATGTCCTTATAGTAGAACGATTTATAATCCTTTGGATATATACCTAGTAATGGGATTGCTGGGTTAAATGGAATTTCTATTTCTAGGTCCTTGAGGAAATAATATTTCCATAACTGCAGAAGGTTCTACTGGACAACAGCACTCTAGATGTAATTAAAGCAATATTGTCTGAGATAAGATAAAATGCTGAGAGTTGGTGCTAATGTCTAGTGTATGGAGTGCCAAATGAATTTCTAGAAGTCTCTAAATCAAAGGCCATATACACTTACCCCAGCATCGCCTGGCTGATAGCTTCTGATGGTCTAGCTAAGGGTCTGTCTAATCTCAGACCTCCATTATTCTCTGGAACATGTACGCACCTGCGTCAATACGTAAAACAAATAAAATACACAGAAATTCAATCCATGTTGTTCTTTCCTGGCTCTCAGAGCTATGGACTCTGCAAAATAGCCAAGATCTTATTGCTTTTGTTGCATTAATATCTGATGCTGCAGATTTTTAAATCAATTTTTGTATGCAGTAACCAGCAAATCTTGATTCCGTGTTTATAGGGAGCCAAGCACTGTTAAGTGCAGGGGGTTGGTAGAACAACGAGCTTAGGGTCACTGGGACACACACGAGCCTCTGGCCGTAATGCTGTGTGGCGACTTCTACATGGAGGCACGGGCCAGGCAGCAATGCAGCACAGAAGGAGGGTGTCGTCCTGAGAAAGCTTGTGACGGTTTCGCGGAGGAGGTGACTGATGACTCAGTTAAAAAATATTAGCAGGTGGATCTGGTCATAAAGGCATAGGCAGAAGAAATGACAAGTGCTGTGCCCCACAGACTGAAGCAGTGTGCCCCTTTTAAGAGAAAGAGGGAGATCTGACTTGGCTGGGTCAGAAGAAGCAGGTGAGCATAGGAGTGAGTGAATGAATGAATGAATGAATGGTGCCTGTGTATTCCAGTAACATCCCACGACCCAGCTAGAAGCCCTCGAGGACCCAGCAACCCTTCTGTGGACACAGTTGGGAGCAACGTGATTCTGCCTGTATTACCATTATTTGTGAATTTCTTTCCGTCCTCATTCCACCGTCTCATTAGAGAATACTACTTACCAGGAACAGGAGGGCTTTCTCTTTATTGTTTCCCTCTCAGAACCTAGCTCTGTACCCTGCACATCACGGGTATCAAATATGTGTAAAAACAAATTGAAAATGAAAGGGCAGGCTAGCAAACAGGGTAATTCGACAAATATTGAAATGCACTGTTTTCGCTTCTGCATTTGACCAATTACTGGGAGAAGAACAAGGCTGAGACGCACAAGGACCCTACGCCTCCTGCAGAGAGACCTGTGTGACTGCAGACCCTGCAGGACTACCAGCAATCCTGGAGCAGCGCAGCATTGCGTAGGGCAGGGCTAGGGCGGGGTGTGTCGTGTTCAGTGGAAGAGCTGGAGAAAACTCCGCGAAGAAAAACAAACGGAAAGGTATGACCCCTGCAACGACAAAAGCCCCTCCTCTGCGTCTCTGACAAATCTCAAGTGAGTTGGACAATCATTTTTTTTTTTTTAATAGAAAAGAATCTGGCTCTATTCTAACATAAGCAGTATTGAGAGTCTTCTCTGAAGTTCTTTTTCTGATGGACCAAAAATGATGTGCTGGGGACCTCGCCCGTGCCACCCGTGCTCTAGCAGGTGAGATCTGGGTGGGGGGTGGAGGTGCTGGCAGTTTTCCAGGCTGGCCATGTGGGAGGCTGGAAGCAAGGGAAACGTGGAGCAGCAGAAATCCCATCACCAGGCTCTTGGCAGTAGAAGGCGAATGCCCCCACATTCTCTATGTTCTCAATAAGAATTTGAATTATTTAGCTCAATATCATCTTCTGTTTTGCAGTGAAATCTAGTCAAAGCTAGTTTAAAATTGAATTTCTTTCTCCTTTGCTGGGATGAAAATTCACAGTGTCATTTCATTCTGGTCAGGTCACTGGTTCTGCCAAAAAGCAGTCTCGCTCTCTAGAAATCAGCCTTTCCTTTCTTCTTCCAGTGTGGACCGTTGCCTCATCCTTCACAACCTAGGCAGACATTTCTGTGTGTTTAGTGATGGAAAAGCTGAGTGGGCTCAAATGAGACCCAAAATGAGAAAGGAAAGCAGACTAACCTCTAAAATAGAGAAATAATTTAGGATACAACTAATTATGCATAGGCAGACTGTCAGAAAAAAGGACCTTGATACACACGCACACATTTATGCATATATATGTTATATATGTATATGTATATGTATATATATATATATATATATATATGTACACACACACACACGTCTATGTGTGTGTTACACATTCTTCTAGGCACATTTAATCAGTGGCATGATTTGTTTTCAAAATGGCTTTGAGGCACCTATGATTATAATGAAAGTCAGTATAGCCCAGCGCTGGGATCAGAGCACTTTTCTGGGAATGCACCAGGTAGTAAATATTTTAGATTTTGTGAGCCATAGGATCTCCCTTTCGATTACTCAACTCTGTTGTTATAGAGCAAAAGCAACCTGTTATACATGATGTGTCAATGAATGGTTATGGCTGTGTTCCAATAAAACTTTATTTGAAAAGACAGACAGCTGGCAAGGTTTGATTCAGAAGCCATCACTGGCTGATTCCTCAGGTAGTGGGGAAAAGCGTAGATTCAGAGGCATGTTAGCAAGGATGTGGTGAAATTGGAGCCCTCAGACATTGCTGGTGGAAATGTAAAATGGTGTAGCTGCTTTCCAAAACATCATTCTTCAAAATGTTAAAAACAGTGTTCCCATATGACCCAGAAATTCCACTCCTGGGTGTATACTCAACAGAAAGGTACACAAGTGTCCACACAAACACTCATGCATGAATACTTACAGCAGCATTATTTCTGATGGCCAAAAAGTGAGAAAACCCACATTGCCATCTGATGAATGGATAAATAAAATGTGTATAATTATACAAGGGCAATTTCTTTTTATTACATGGCAATAAAAAGGAGTGAAGTGCAGGCTTTACAATATGGTTGCTCCTTGAAAGCAAGGTGAAAGGAACAGGTCACAAAAGACTCCGTGTTGTATGATTGCATTTACGTAAAATGTTCAGAATAGGAAAATCTATAAAGACCAAAAGTAGGGTAGTGATTGCCTGGGGCTGGGATAAATGGGTAAATGACCATTAATAGGTATGAGGCTTCTTTTGGGGAGTGATGAAGATGTTAGAAAATTAGATTAATGATCACACTACTGTGAGAATATATTAAAAGTCACCAAATCGTATTTTTAAATGGAAGTTTGGGTATAGGTGAATTATACATCAATAAACCTGTTGTTTAAACAGTGCGTACTGTCGACAGGACTTATCACTGATGATGTCAACCCATCAGCTAGCCTGTGTCTCCTCTGTAAATCACCTTTTCACTTCTATGCATGCCCTACTCGTGGGAAGCAATTCCCTAAGCAAGGGGTGGAGAGTTAAGCTCCACTCCTTTGAGAGAAGAGTAATGGTGTAAGTTCCTTGGAATCCTGTATGGGAGATTTCTCTCTCATTTTCTTCATTCAATAATTTTGTATGAGTATGAACTCATGGATATCTATTTTTTATTCTTAGATATAATCCAACACTAGATTATTCTTTGTCACTCAAATTGTTCCAGCTTTGGTTATTGGGAATCCTTTCAGGTTGGGGTTTATGTAATTATAAATAAATTATTTCTTTACAATAACAATTAACATTGACCTGAACAGATTTGAAAACAAAAACAAAAACAAAAACAAAAACAAAAACAAAAAAAACAGCCAATTTCAAATGTTTTGATTCAGTGAAGAGAAGAGACCTTTCATGTGTGCACCAGAAAGTGGCCGTTGAGACTTCTCTGAGTGGTGAGACCAGCGCCTGGCCAAGACTAAGGCCATCTTGAAGTGAGTGTTTGACCCCTACACACCAATTAGTTCCTCAGAAACAATACCTGTGGCATAGACAACCCCTATAAAGACGCTTGTTTAACCTCCCCACTGGTCAGCAGTTTCACAAAACGGTCTGGTGCGCCAGTCTCATGAAAGCTTGCTCTACAGAAACAGTGCTTTCTGGATGACAGCTGCGGGAAGCCACCGTCTCCACCCCCAGACACGATTCTGTTCGTGAGTCCCTGTTCAGTGCTCCTTTCTGAGCGTCTGGATTGTCAGCCTCTTCCCCTGGCCTCTCTGCATCCCCAGGCTTTGGCGGGGGGGCTTGCCTGGGTCTGCCCGCTGGAACACAGGGAGTTTCTTGGCATGGGTGGGGAGTGTTGGCAGTGAACCTGGGCATCGATTAGGAGTCTCATCTCCATGTTGTTCCTCATAAGACTAAGTCTAACGTGCAGATAAAAGATATCAATGCCCCCAAATGCAAGTGTCTGATTTCTGCGGTCACCTTGTTAATGCCCAGGCAGAGACTTCTACGCCTCCAGACCCCTGCCTGCACCCTGTCCTCCTCTCCCCACTCTGCAGGTCGTGAAAATCGGCCTTTTCGGCCTGGATGTCAATTGTAATGACGACTGTTGGGTAAATTGGATAATGGTTAGGACAATGAATTTCACCGGGTTGTCTCTGAGTTTCGAGTGTTTTTGATATTTGCATCTTTTAATTCTGCCCTGTGTAGCAACCGGTATGCTTAGGGTAGCTTTAAAAGGGATCTCCTGGACGGAAATTCATTCCAAAATAGCACTTCTGTGTGAAGGTTCGCTCCGTTCTGCTCGCGGGAGCACAGTGCCCTCTGGGGAGCACGGGCCGGCTCCCCGTGTTGCCTTCTTTCTACAAGCCACTGGCCAGCTGATGAGACACTGCGCCCCTGTCAGGGCGGGCTCCCACCTCAGCTGTCCCTCTGTGCCCAGGAAGGGGACGGCCAAATGCCAGCCGAAGCTTGTCCCCGGGACCCTGCCAGTGTGGCAGTCACAAAACGGTGCGAGCTTCGGCCACACAGAACCTGCAGGTGCCCCCTGGGGCGCACGAGGAGCCGGGGTCTGGGAGTGAGCGCGTCCTCCTCCACTTCCCAGTGTGTGTGTGCATGTGCTTCCTGTGTGTGTGTTTCATGTGTCTTTCATGTGTGTTTTATGCATGTTTGTTTTTTGTGTGTATTTCACGTGGGTTGTGTTTTGTGTGCATGTTTCACGTGTGTTGTGTGTGTTTTTTCTGTGTGTTTCGTGTGTGTGTTTCATGTCTTTCATGTGTTTTATGCGTGTTTATTTCATGTGTGTTGTTTGTGTGCATGTTTCACTTGTATGTGTATGTTTTCTGTTTTCGTGTGTGTTTCATGTGTGTGTGTTGTTTCATGTATGTGTGTGTTTTGTGTTTCATGTATGTGTATTTGCGTTGTGTGTTTCATGTGCATGCGTGTGTTTTGTGTGCGTTTCATGTGTGTTTGTGTTCATGTTTCATATGTGTATGTGTATGTTGTGTTATGTGTGTTTCATGCATGTGAATGTTTTATATGTGCTTGTGTTGTGTGTGTGTTGTCATGTGTGTGTTGGGTAGTGGGTATATTTATTTATTTTTGTTTTCACTAAGCCTTCCGTATTCAAATGTTTATGTTTGTTTGTTTTAAAAATACAATACAGCCTTAACAAGGCCTTGTGGGCTCAAGAGTGGAGATGCCGTTCCCCAGTTCATGAGGGAAGAGGTGAAGGAGCTGAGTGAGCAGGGGTGGGGCTGCGGGGAAGGCAGCAGCAGTGCAGAGGAAGCCGCAGAGGGCCCGAGCAGCCGGGAGCCCAGCAGAAGGCCGTGCCCCGGGCACCGTGGACCTGGCCCTGGGGCTTAAGCTGGGCGGTCAGTGCAGGAGCCAGGGCCCAGAGATGGGCCCAGAGCATCTGGTGGAAGGGCGAACCTGCCGTCCAGGGACCAGATATTTACAACAGTTATATTTGAAAAGGAAAGCATAATTGCATGGAAGTAGTTTATTTGATTTAATGTTCCCAGATATTATATATACATAGGATTTGTTTAAACAGACTATAATTAAGTGGTTCTGCCCATCTGCTGAGTCAAAAATGCAACAAAGAGAGGTATAAAAGCGCCACCTAGTGGGGAAATGGAATTACTAGCAAATTTGTCTTTTTTTTCCACCTGTAAAACACAGTCACGTGGACTGTTATAAAGGGATTAATAATAATATCTTACTTTCACAGTGTTGGTAAGAAGGGCAGCCCACCGCATGGTGCACGGCACACATCAGGATCCCTAGAGACGTGAGTATGGTGATAGTCTCATCTGTATTCTAGTTCTTATTCTTGTTAATCAAGATGATATTATTAACTATAGCAATCGCTGCTGGTTGGACCCACTGCATTTTATGTCAATGTGATTCATTTAACAGGCTGTTCACTTAACTGTAGAATGTCCATCTTAACTCTTTTTGGATGGAATTAAATGATAATGACATAAGTGACGTTCTTAAGATCATGCCTTCTGTGGGTTTGTTAATTAGGCTTCACATTCACATAATTGTTAATATGTCCATATTCACTATTCCTAGATGCTGTACTGGAAGCTGCTGGGGGTCAGAGGAAGCAGGAAGGACAACCACAGGCCCTGGCTCTGAGGATGGCAGCCTCCCTCCCTCAGCAGTGAGGGCAGACAGACAGCAATACGACAAAAGGTGCCTTTCAGTGATAAGTGTGGCGTCTCAGAAACATGATTCTTTCTCATATGTAAGAAGCAGCAAAGAGACAGAGGCCTGACAGAAGAACTGCTATTCCTCGAACTCTACTACCCAACCGCCCTTCACATTGAAACTGGCCCCTAAAGAACTGAGGCTCAGAAGACCCACGTTTTCTGGGCTCAGCATCCGCCCTAACTGGCCGTGTGAGCAGGGAGAGGTCACATCCCCACCCAGAGCTTCATTTCTGTGGAATGATGGCCAAAGTCTCTTTCAGCTCTAACAGTTTATGGTCTCAAACAATTAACATACCAAATAGCGTCTTCCATGGGTCCTGTTACTTCCTTACTATGAGCACTTTGATCTATGCCAAAAGTCAAAGCAGTAGATTTGACTGGAGACCAGAGCCACTTTGAACTTGTCATCTTATTCTGATCGGCAGAGGTAGCAACTCTCTTCACATGAGGTTTTTATTTTTATTTTTTTGGTGGTGGTTGTTTTGAGATGAGGACTCACTATGATAAAATATTAATTTGCTCAATTACATAAATGTTTCTGAGGGAGTCACTTTTTGTCTTGATTTTTTCTTTACTACTTTCCAGTTCTAATAGTGCAGATAATTATTTCAAATGGTGGCAGCAGAAACTTACCAAAAAACCCCCCAAACCCATAGTTCTGTGTGTGTTTGACAGTGTTTTCCACGGAATGACAAAGGTTTTCTGGTCTGTATTGTTTGTTAAGGTGCCTTCCCATCCAAACTCACGGGAGCCATTCTGACTGCCATTTTGACGGTGTCTGAGCATTGAAGGGACCCACACAGTCATCACAGGGTGTGAAATTTTCCACCTGTGCACAGCATTGTCCTTTGAAAGTTATGGGTGGTTACAAAGCATGCCCATGTTTTCTGGGGAGTGCTAGGTGCAGCAGAAAAGCTGCATCCACACATAGAAGATAAACTTTGACACCTCTCTGGGTAGATGAGGTAAGACAAACACATACGCGAACAATTCTCTCCATCAGCAAGTCTAGCGTACGCTGTTACATCTGTAAAACAATTGCCTGGTAGCAAGGCCAACAGAGAGGGAAGTCGCTTGTTAAATACTCTCTTGTGCCAGTGACTGTGGGAGGCATTTGGAATAGAGCCTCCTCTCTGCAAGTTAGACTTGAATGGGAAATGACAGTAAGCTGTATACTATGTGCCACATATAGAACACGCTGCATAACAGCAGTTTGGGCTCTTAACCAGTATTACTCGTTTCCTTATGAGAAAGGGAGAAGAAATGAGGGAGAGGGCCGAGTGGAGAAGGAGGCAGCTGAGGATCGAAGAAGAGAAGAGGCAGGGTCCCCTGCCAACACCGTGGTTCCAGCATTACAGCCTCCAGGGCCATGGGGGACACGTCTGTGCGATTCAGCCACCCTGGGGGGCTGTGGTGATATGTACAGAATCCGCAGGAAAGTAACACAGCATCAAAGATGAGGAAACCCCGGGGACGCTACAGGCAGTGAAGCTGGAGGGCCTGAGTCTTACAGGTATCAAAAGTGGTCGTTTTCATTTTCATTCTGTCTCTCAAACACACACACACACACACACACACACACACACACACACACACACACACACGGACATTCCTAATTGAAGAATTGCTCTAAATGGTTATTTTTGGTTCATGGGATTGCCTTGGAAAAGGAAGAAATGTTCTCCTAAAGGAAGCCTGGCCTGCCGTGATGAATGATCACGTGTGTATACAACACGTGAGAAGCAGGTCGGAGAGTTGCAGTGGGCTCAGGGTGCACGCTGGGAAGCAGTGATACTGTGGCCACCACCTCTGCCTGGACAAAGGGCAGCCGTCCTGGGTGACAGGTGGTCTCACAGACATCTTGTGGAAAGGACGTTCAAAGAGAAGGTTGCCCTGACCCCACGTTAACTGCTGCTCCCTCCGTGCCATCAGGAAATTCTCTACATGTGAGCTCTGGGACACTGCTGGCTGGAATGTTGAGAATCCCGTCGCACGAGCAGAGGGAAAGACCCGTTCTGATGGAGCCTGGTGACGGAAATGGAAAATCACAGAACAAAGCAGGACGAAGGGAGAAGGAGACCCGAGCAGGCGGACATGTCCCTTAGCCACATGGCGGACATCTCCTCCGACGATCTCACGAGGCAGGACAACAGCTAAGGCCCTAAGTGGGTCATGGATAGTGTCAGTTTATGATTTCACTAGGCTTTATTAAATGTATGATTCTCATTCCAAAGTTGAGTTTCCCTCTTTAGAGTGTAGAGCGATGGCCACCTCCTGGTGCCCCGGGTACCGCAGGTGAGAAGCACAGCGTTCATCACAAGCGTGGCGTCATTGCTGGCTGGCCAGAAGCACTGCTCGTGTCAGAAAGTGAGCCAGCCCTGGAGGGACTCCCAGACAGCCTTTCTCTGAGGGTTCAGGATCAAAACTACTCCAGAAAATTTCCAACTTTCAAAATGGGAAAAAACCAAAACTGGGTCCCGTAGAATAGCATGGCAACGCGTGTCCAGTGAATGTCAATTGCATTTCGTTGGATCGGGGTTGTGATCAGTAGCCCGAGTCCTGGCACACAGGACATTTCCACTGAAGGTCATGAAAACCCACTGCGTGCCAGCTTGCACGTGAAAGGGGCCGTTGCCAGGGAAGAGGAAAGCCCAGAGCTGGTGTGAACCTCAGACTCTCTATCCGGGCATCAGTGGCCTTGGTTAGCTTTTCATGATTAGTGCCACCACCACCAAGGCCAGCACTTCCTCATTCACGTGGAGGGGAAAGAGAAAGCATTTACTCTGTCAGGACGTCCAAATTCTTAACCTTTGCCCAGGTTGCTGACTCTGAGCCTGTCACTGTGGGGGGTGAAGGCAGGTGCCCGCTGCCTTGGCCTGTACTGCAGGAGCCGATTCCCAGGGCAACAAGGGTGGGATTCCATCAGGGGAATGTGTGTGAATCAGGATCCACCCCCGGAACTGGAGATGAGGTCACTTGCACCCCAGATTTATGTCCACAACACACAGGGAGAAAGCTGGACAGCCGGTATGTCCATGACACTGGGCCACTCCGAGGCTGAACACATAAGCTCTGGAACGTTTGTTTTGTTCCTGTGGCAAGAATTCTTACCATGTTTACATGAATGCAAGGAGCATACTCTATTTTTGTCTATGTAATATCTACCAAATTTGTATTTAAGTTAAAACCGAAGGGGTGAATCATTTGGTGATCTTATGCACCAAATTGAAATAATGCCATTTATATTAATTTGTCATAGTAAGAGAATTGCAAAATAAACTACAGTGAGATACCTTTTTTGACCTATCAGATTGTCAAAAACTCCCAAGTGTAGTATTACGGTAGCCGGAACATGGCCCTCTCTTACATTGCTAGCAGGAGAGAAAATTGCTACCAATTTTTGAAGAGGAATTTGGCAGTAGCCAACATTACAGATGCATCTGCTGTTTTCATTTTGTTTTGCCTTCAGCAATTCTACCTCTGGACTTTATCCTACAAATTTTCCTGCGTATGTGTGAAAGAGGGAAATACTGAAAACAACCCGAGTGTCCTTCCACGGAGACTCGTTAAATGAAGTGTGGAATCCCCACTGCAAACACCAGGCTTCCCTCGTGGACAGAGGCCTTCTGTAGGCACCAGAAATGCCCCCAGATAGAGGCAGCTCTCTCTGTACCCATCAGAAACATCCATAGACAGTCAATCAGAAATGAGCCCAGACAGAATGGAAGTGAGAAGGTGCCGCACAGCGTGTAGCACGTGCCCTCTGCTCGTACAGAAGAGGAGATCTTCTCATTGTACATTTTATATCTCACAGTATTTCCATTAATGAATCATAGGCATATACTAGCTCTTCAAAAATTAAGACATTATGCAAAGCAAAACACTAAAATCAAAAATATGTCTTTTTCTCAATTAATAAGCTTCCCAGGAAAGCAAAAATTACATCCAAACCCTTTTTTGTGTCCAGCTTTGCTTCCAGTCTACTAGGGTAATAAGGTAATATTAATGAGAGAGTATTGTCTTGAAGGCACTCTGATTTTCAATTCGAGTTTCGTTAGAAGCTATCAGCATTTTGGATCTGATATGCCCCGTTACGCCCAACCGTCATTTTGCTCTTTTGGGTTTTTCGTTTGTTTGTTGTTGTTTTTGTTTTCTCTTCGTCAGGACAAATTCTCTTGTATCCCCGTCTTTGAACTTGGTGAAAAATGTCCTTCTTCCTTTCTCCTCTCATGGAATCTGGTGCAGCCGCTCCTTTCAGCTTGAACGTATAGATTTTGTGTGATGACTTTATTTTGTTGCTCATGTCAACTAGAGTATACGCGTCATGAAGCCAGGACATATCTGTTTGCTCTCCACAATGCTGCTGCATAATTGTTTTCAATAAATATTTGTCACAGCCAGTGCAGTGGCTCACGCCTGTAATCCTAGCACTTTGGGAGGCCGAGGTGGGCAGATCACAAGGTCAGGAGTTCAAGACCAGCCTGGCCAACACAGTGAAACCCCGTCTCTACTAAAAACACAAAAATTAGCCAGCCATGGCGGTGCGTGCCTGTAGTCTCAGGTACTTGGAAGGCTGAGGCAGGAGAATCGCTTGAACCCAGGAGGCGGAGGTTGCAGTGAGCCGAGATCATGCCACTGCACTCCATCTTAAGCAACAGAGTGAGACTTCATCTCAAAAAAAAAAAAAAAAATTTTTTTTTTTTTTTTTTTTTACACTGGATGAACTGTTGGCACAAGCTGAAAGCTATGTGGTGACAGTTCAAATTCTAGGTTATTGGACTAGCTCACAACAATAATCAGATAAATAGTTGCACTAAACAGAAAATCCCAGTACTTACAATACAGGGAGCTGCTTGCTGAAGACTTGACTGTAACCATCCATTTGTTCCCAAATTGTTTTTTCTCTGTAGAATGGATGCAGTCTGTGGGATTTTTGTCCAATAAACATACGGTCTAGACTTCGGGAGCCCACAGTCACTGTAGCAGCTTGTCTTAGGGAAGCTTGACCATGTTTCCCCTCCGCATCAGCCTCCCCCTTCCAAAATATTTTAAATAAACATATAATCCATCACAAATCATTTTTCAGGAAAGGGTATCTTCAGGCACCACTTCCAAGTAAATTGCTGCTCATAACCCTCTTCCATAGAGAAATCCTGGTGTCTTCGCATTCACTCTTGTGTCTACCCAAACTGATTTTTAAAATATATATATATACATATATATATTTTAAAATGGAAATGACAAGAATTCCTGACTATTCTGAAAATCTGCCATCAAATGCAATCAAATTCTTTCGTTACAACAGACGTGTTCACACAGGCGGAGCGTAGATTCTGCAAAATGATGACGACTGTCTCTGTTCGCTTTTCTGCCCATTTTCATTTGCCACGGACCAAATCTATTTATGGTGGTTTCTTTGATCAGTTCTTCTATCAGATCCCTGCTGTCACTACCTGGCTATTTTCTGGTATATCTCCCTATATATGAATCTTCAAAAACAGTGCCTTATGGTAATTCCTGGGCTCCACAGAAGTGTGACCAAAAACAAGGGGACCGCATGCTGAAACAGACTACCATGAGTATAGAGCGGCAGTTTTGGAAATAACAGCTTGTGACTTTTGGCATTGTCCTACAAACACCAAGCCCCTTCTGGGTGTTAGTGTGGAGGAAGCAGGCTGGCACAGCCTTCCTCAGTGACATCAGCACCCTCTCCCCGCGAAACCTCTGTGCTCCATGGACTCAAATGGCCCCCGGGAACGTGTTCACGCTGCTTGAGTTTTCTCCAGAATCCAGTCCACGTACTCAACCACGTTGGTGTAAACGCCTGGCCGCTCCCTCTGAGCGCAGCCTTCGCCCCAGCTTGTGATGCCTACCAGGTGCCACACCTCGTCATGTTTGCAGGA
The DNA here is from genome assembly GCF_048565385.1 of Saimiri boliviensis. Lineage (NCBI taxonomy): Eukaryota > Metazoa > Chordata > Mammalia > Primates > Cebidae > Saimiri > Saimiri boliviensis. Next base: position 117,683,710 of record NC_133451.1, on the reverse strand, counting down.
CAGGGGGCCCCCCGAATCTCCCTAGAACAAGGGGAGGCAAGAAAAGGCACCCAGATCAACCCAGATCAACTCAGATGCTTCCCGTCTTCCGTACACCTCACTCGGGCCGATTTTGCCTAAAATGCTGTCTTGGCCCTTTGATATACGGCAAAGAGCCTGGGTGCTTACGTTCATCCAGTTTCCTCGTTTTAGATTTCAGTCTAAGTCGAATGGATACACTGTGTTTCCTGCTCACTGGCAGAGGCTGCTTTTTAAAATACATTAAGCATTTCAACTTGCAAATATTCCATTGGCTAAGAACACTCTGTTACCTTGCAAGCATCCTTCCCTCCTTCCCGGTAGCCCGCGCAGATCATCTTAGGGGTTATTTTATGTCCTCTGTATCTCCTCTGGCACTCTTCACTGGTCACTAAGGGTATCTTGGCTTTCTGGAGAGTGTTTTGTATTTTGTCTGAAAAAAAAATTGTGGTTTGTTTGCGCAATAACTATAGTATAATACATATAAACATATATGCGTGTGTGTGTGTATATATATATATATATATATATGTATATATGAGAGAGAGAGAGAGAGAGAGAGAGAGAGAGAGAGAGTCTCACTCTGTCGCCTAGGCTGGAGTGCAATGGCACAATCTTGGCTCACTGCAACCTCCGTCTCCCAGGTTCAAGCAATTCTCCCACCTCAGCCTCCCGAGTAGCTGGGATTACAGGCATCTGCCATCATGCCCGGTTAATTTTTGTATTTCTGAAGAGACAGGGTTTCAGCATGTTAGCCAGGCTGGTCTTGAACTCCTGACATAGGTGATCTACCTGCCTCGGCCTCCCAAAGTGCTGAGATTACAGGCATGAGCCACCATGTCCAGCCACATATATTTAAAATAAAAATCATGGCTGGCGTGGTGGCGTAAGCCTGTAGTCACAGCTACTTGGGAGGCTGAGGCAGGAGAATTGCTTGAACCCAGGAATTGGAGGTTGCAGTGAGCTGAGATTGTGCCACTGCACTCCATCCTGGGTGACAGAGCGAGACTATGTCTCAAAAAAAAAAACAAAAAAACAAAAAAAATCATGGCTATATAAAAATCTAGAAAGAAAAAATGTTAGGTTTATTTCACAGACCTTTTATAATTACAAGTATGAAAAAGATGTTATTCCCACTATTGCATGTACCATTTTGTTAATGTCAATTAAGTTCAAAAATTAATTATGACTCTAACTGAAATGACTTCCCAGAGAAAGTAATTGGATAGCCCGCTAGAACATTGACTGAAAAGTGCTAGGCTTCACATTAAACTTCATTAAATATAATTAGTCTTTAAAGAGGTTTAGTCATATTTAAAATTTCCAATCAAACAGATGAGGCATCAGCCTCGCTTGGGTGATTTCTGCCTCTCCGGCTCTATTAATCCTCTTCCTGCAATTGAATAATGTGACTTGACTCGCACTTCAGCTACATGACTTGATAGGGCAGAAAGGTTGCATTCTTTATTTTTAATACTGAGCACATATGAAAACATCATTTTTACCTCTTAATTTTCTGTACCCCCATCCAGTCACCCAGCAATCAGTGTATATTACATGTCTATCTCCTTTTGAAGGCAGGCATATGGGTCGTTGAGAATCTAAATTTTAAAAAATCATGGTTTAAATATCAGAAGCCCAATATGTTCTCCTTTGCAGAAGAGACTCTCTTCTTTCACTGTCCATCACTTGCGTTTTATGCATTTATCATATTCGTTTTTTTCTGCCTTGTTTTCATATATTGTCCTCCCTGAGGTTGAGCAGGACATCTCACCCATGCCAGGGTCAGAGGACGAGAGACAAGCCTCAGCCTCCCCAGCGACTCCTCCATCCAACTCAGTTCCTGACCCTTCACAAGCTGCTTCATTGTTCTGACCTTCATCCTTCAGCCGAAAATTATCTTTACTGAATTATCTTTGGACTACCTTATCTTTACTCTTCTGATGAACTATGAAATTATGTCCTTCTACGCACCTGGAGAAGACCGGGGAAAACGTATCTCTTCACCCACGGTCCCCAGATAAGTTTCAATAACCAGGAAAGTGTGCCAGCCTTCACAGAATGAATGACTAGTGTCCCAGACCTCTCCCTTTCATGAGGATAATGCATGGAGGGACTGGCAGAGCCAGGCTGTGAGTCTGGTAGTGTTAAACATTTTATCCACTTCACCACTGGAGACAACGTTCCAAACACAATTCTCCGTACCTGTGTAATTCACTGTCGTTTCCAGTTTCAACAACGCAATATCATACCCACTTTCTGCCATTTTATATTGATCATGTATTATTACTTCTTGAACCCCAAAGAAAGATGTATCCTCTTTTATTTCAGATTGATTCAAAATGCCACTGTAGACACGCAAAATCTTAGGTGACTCTACCCTAAGGAGCAAACAGCAGAGGGAAAGAAATTTCCTTTACTAAAACCAATCCCAAACATTTTTAAGTGTGTGACTATTTAACTATTACTAGTCTTTTCTGCCAGTGAGGGACATTCAGGTAGATAACAGGGATTTTCTCATAAGATTTTTCAGGTTAAAAAAAAATTCACCCTATAAAGAAAATACATTATACACAAAAAATGAATGAGTACTCATTCCACACTCCAACGCGCGCACACACACACACACACACACACACACACACACACACACACAAAACCATTGGGTTTCGTCTCAACTTTGCCAGTGACTGGCTGTGACGCTGAGAAACTCACAGAGCCTTTCTGGTACTCCATTCCCATATGGTGTGGCAGGTAAAGCAGACTCTTGACCTCACATGTGCTCTTAAGTTTAACATGAGTGTGCTGCAGATTGATTAAAAACAAAACAAAAAGAAACCCTGATATGAAAAAACACATAAAACTGTGTCTGCAAACAACTCAGATGTTATGGAAGTTAGCAAACAGGAAGTCTGTCTGATTTCACTTCCCTGGAATGTGTATCCTTCCAGCTGGAGCCTTTACGTTTGGCCGATGCTGAAAGTGATCTAAGTAGGGAATCCAGTTTGAGGATGCATGCTGAACTCTTCCTGTATTTTATTTATTTACTTAGAGATAGGGCCTTCCTCTGTTGCTCAAGCTGGACTGCAATGGCACTGTAGTAGCTCACTGCACCCTTGAACTCTTGGGCTCAAGCGATCCTCCTACCTCAGCCTCCTGAGTGCAGCTGCTTACCACCATGCCCAGCTAGTTTTTGTATATTTTTTAGAGACAGGGTCTCACTATGTTGCTTAGGCTGACCTCAAAGTCCTGGCATCCAGGAATCCTCCCACCTCAGCTGCCCAAAGTGCTGGAATTACAGGGATGAACCACCATGCCTGGCCTCTTTCTGTATTTAAACACACACACACACACACACACACACACACACACACACACACACACACACATTAGAAATTTGGTTCAAAGAACGGCAAATTCTCTGTTGAGTTCAGTTCCAGGCATCCTTGAGCACAACTGTTACGAAGATTTTCTGCCAATATATATGCAGTGTGCAGAAAGAGGTGTGCTCTGGCAGGGAGTAACATGAAGACCCCTTGTGGTGTGGATATGCTTAAATGGGAAGCGGAATCGCATGCAGTGAAGCAGCCAGGTACCCGCACCTGTTCGGATGCTGGCAGACCGTGAAGGGCTCTTCCTTTCTGCCTTTTTTCCACTGAAGCAATTAATTAATTTTGCGAATAAGACAATTTAATTGGTTAAAGTGTTTATTTCCTAATACTCCAGTAATCATTTTTATAAATATGTGAAGATGATGAACTAGTGAAAACAGGCATGGTACTGACCCATAGAAACAGTGAGCCGCTGTTAATATCCACTGGTTTCCAATGATGGAGCCTCCACACAGGTGTCTCTGAGTGGGTGAGGTGACGTGCAGAGTCACCTGCCATGGCCACTCACCACGAACAGATGCAGTTCCTCCAACGATCCTCGGCTTGATTTTGGTGGTACACTCTGCAACAGAAGCATCGCAATGAGAAAGCATTGTCCTATGTCGTGTCCTCCTTTCCACCAGTGATTCTGCTCCTTCAGGGGCAAGAAGAAAACCTTCCCTCAAGTCAACGGCTTACCATGACCTTGAGTTGCAGAGACTTTATGATCAAGTTGCCAAAGCAGACCATGCACATAAGAAACAGAACTGACTAAGCCATCTTGTAATTACTCATCCCGAAGGATGCCACCCTCCCTGTGTGGTCCTACAAGCCTTATCCTTTTTCAAATGATAACATGAATGGTTCTTTTAAGCCAGTGGTTGTCAAGTGCAGTCCCCAGACCAACAGCGTCACCTGGGAACTTGTTAAAAATGCACACTGTTGGCCAGGCACAGTGGCTCACGCCTGTAATCCCAGCACTTTGGGAGCCTGAGGTGGATGGATCATGAGGTCAGGAGTTCAAGACCAGCCTGGTCAAGATGGTAAAACCCTGTCTCTACTAAAAATACAAAAATTGGCTGGCCACGGTGGCAGGGACATGGAGTCCCAGCTACTTGGGAGGCCAAGGCAGGGAATTGCTTGAACCCGGGAGGCAGAGGTTGCAGTGAGCCGAGATCGCACCACTGCACTCCAGCCTGGGCCACAGAGTGAGACTCCATCTCAAAAAAAAGAAGAATGCATATCTTCAGCTGCACCTCAGATCCAGTGAATGAGAAACTCCAGCCTGGAAGTTCAGCCATCTGTGTTTGAACCAGCCCTGCTGAAGTTTGGGAACTACCGTTAGAAAGAAAAGGCGAGCACCATGCACTCAGGTGTCGACTGGATTCAGCGTGGTCCAGTTCTCCCCTGTCCCTGTGACTCCGCTGACCATGACTCCCAGTCACTCCTGCTCCACCCACGTCCAGACTAAGGCTGATCTGCTGTGAACTTCCTCTGACCTTTGGCCTTGTTGACCATTTGGGAATCTCTGGGGTCCTTGGTACCTTCCAGGGACTTTGACACAGACGCATCCCTGTGTTTCTTCTCTCTTGTGGCTCCCTAGACAGGACAGTTTTCTCTATTTCTACTTACTGGGATTCCCGACAAAAGCCCACCCTCCCGGTTGGAGCCTTGGAACCCAGTCATTCACAGAACACAGATGGCATGGGAGTGCTTGTAGACAGCAGTCTTCTAGAGCAGTGAGACTCAAACTTTCATGCACCTGTGGGTCGCCTGTGTAGCTTTTAAAATGCAGATTCTGACTCAGTCATGTCTGTGTGCATCCTAAAATTCTTTGTAACAAGCTCCCGGGTGGTGCCAATGTGCTGTGCCCGGATCACACTTAGAATAACGAGGTTCAGGTGCTCAGAGAGGCTCCATGTCCTGAGCTAAGGAAGGAGTCTAAGTTAGCAGAAGAATCGCTGATGAGAAGTCGGATCCTAGAAGGTGCAATCACTAGTTTTGTGGGCGTAAAACAACCTTTCTAGGCCTTTTATTTACTTGGTAGGAAAATGAGTGTATAATTCTGGGCCGATTTCAAATAGAAGGAGAGGATGGGAAAAGGAGTTTGGAACGAAGCAGCAGCTAACAGCACTTGAGGTGAGCACAAGCACAGTGTGTCCTAGGAAGCCTGAGCAGAGGCTCTCACTTTAGAGCTGCCAGGGAGAACATCCGTTTGGGGGGGGCCCTTTTGACGGTCTTAACTCTATTCTGGAATTTCTGGGAACCATTTATAGTTGGCAAGGTGGGAAGTGTCATAAAGGTAAATTTTTGGAAAATTAATAAGTAAGTAGTAACTAAGATATGTTAGAAACAACTCAGTAAAGACCCTATTAGGTGCAGGTGAGAGGCCTTGATGTTCATCCTATTTTGTTTCTCATTTTAAAAGAAATGCTGAAAATACGTGTTTAGAATCATATTTTGGGTTAAGAAGTGTTTCTTTCAATGTTTCTGCTCTCTATCTTCAGAAAGTTAAGTTACATTGCAGACCAACGACAGTGCAAGATACCATAAACATCTCAGGGAGACATTCCCTTTCACATCAGGGGTTATTTCATCTAACACAGTGCAGTACAAACAAGTTATCTAATTCACTCCCTCCGAAGGTGCACTGAAAGACAGACGAGTTTATTTTCCTTATCTTAACATTTTCTCGTGCAGCTATCAATTTATACTTGGTATATACCGTAACCTCTACAGGCCAGAGTCTGTAAATCCAACAGAGAAAAACGTCATGAAGAAGGAAGCGGGAAGATGCAATCTGCAATTTAAGGAGGTCTAAGTGCTCATCCCCATTTTTTAAACCACGTCAGTATCACTTAACAACAACATTTGTTAAGGGTTCCTTCCAATGCTTAGAAGTAGAAGGAAGACAACAGAATGATTCTGGATGCTAGTCCTTGACTTAGGGAAATTCATTGTGAGGCAAACAGAATGTAAGATACGACTTCATTGACAGGCTTTCTAAGGAGGCTTGAGCCATCCACAGATTTTCATCAGAGCATGTCTTAGCTCTAGGAAGGCATCGTTTGCTAGTTAGGATATTAGTGATGGAGGCAGTTTAACGTCTTTATGTTCTACAAAACAAGTTCTCAGAAATTAAGGATCGATCTGCCTTTTCAGTACAGCAGATAATCTGACACAAAAGATTTGTATGTTTCTAAAACACTGCAAAGCATGATTATCACTTTCATTTTATTCATAAAATCTCAGTTGCATCTTATAGTGTATTGTAACATTAAACACTTAGCAATGAACAGTCGAAGAACATGCAGCTTTATGTAAATCAGTGTATACTAAAGCCATCCTCCGTTACTATGGGAATTTAGGCAGGAGTGTTTGTGGTGTGTTCTTTCCTGTTGGGGATTTGTCCCTTAGGACAATTCTGTTTGCCTACAACCCATCTCTAGTGACTATGCTCAGAAATTGGCCACTGGGATGGAAACACTGCTGGTGTGATTTTCCTTGTAACTTTTATGTTATTACAGGTCTTGTATAATCTAAGCACTCCTATTTCCACCCTACCACACTCATTATTAGTAAAGTTTTACCTTAACCTTTGCCAGTTCATAAGTCTGCAGAATCCTGCATGGACTCTGAATAAAGACCCCTAAAAAGGAGGTGCTCCAGTGTTTCTTGAATAGATACACATTTTTAGAAGAAAATGAATAATTTGACTAACCAAGGTGCTGATTGATATTTCAGTTACTGGCCTTGATAACAGGAGTGTTGGCTGAATCTGGGTCTCATTATGAAATGCCAGTTGTAGCTGGGTGCCGTGACTCAAGTCTGTAATCCCAGAACTTTGGGAAGGCAAAGCAGGAGGATCGCTTGAGCCCATAAGTTCAAGACCAGCCTGGGCAACATGGCAAGACCCCATCTCTATAAAAAATTAGCTGGGTGTTGTGGTGCACGTCTGTAGTCCCAGCTACTCAGGGGGTAAGGTGGGAGGATTGTTGGAGTCCAGGACTTCAAGGCAGAGGCTGCAGTGAACACTGATTGCATTGCTGCACTCCAGCCTGAGCAACAGAGTGAGAGTCTGAGAAAGAAAAAAGGAAGGAAGGAAGGGAGGGAGGGAGGAAGGGAGGGAAAGGGAGGAGAAGGGAAGAAGGAAGAAAAGAAAGAGAGAGAGAAAAAAAGGAAGGAAGGAAGGAGGGAAAGAGAGAGACAAAGAGGGAAAGGAAGGAAGGAAAGGGTAGGGAAGAAGGAAGAAAAAGAGAGAAAAAAGAAAGGAAGGAAGGAAAAAGAAAGAAAGAAAGAAAGAAAGAAAGAAAGAAAGAAAGAAAGAAAGAAAGAAAGAAAAAGAGATGTATGCCAGGTGTATAAAGGTGTCAAATTGAAACTCATAATTTGTTAATACCAGGCAGTGTACAGTTTCGTCAAGCCCCAATATTTACCTTTAAAACATGGTCAGCTTGGGTGATAGGAGTGAATATAACAGAAAACTGCAAAATTTGTCATTTCATGAACATTCTCCCCTCCGTGGCTACGCGTGACGGCCTTGGTTGTGATATATTCAGTATGGAGTAATTCCTTCAGCTATATTTTTTTCAAGTGACGTTATACTCACCGTTATCCATTTTACACAACCTTAATGTGTAGCCAGAGACGCCTCCTCTCCCGTGCAGTATTTTAGTCGGAGATCCGTCTGAAGAAAGCTTTAAGTGACATTTGCCCCTACCGTTGGAAACAAAACGGTATAAACACAGTGCGTCTCACAGGCAGATGGGAAAAAGGGACCCGCAAAACCCTTCCTGCGGCTTACTTCCCTTCGTTGCAGGATGCTTGAGCTGGGGTGTAGGTAAAAAACTGGCAGCGGACGGCGGCGGTGCAGAGTTTCTGGCAGGCCTCGTGCCCTTCCACAGCGACAATGTCCAGTTCCTCTCCCAGGAAGTCAGTGTCGTGGTAAAATGAAGAATGGCAGAACACTAGACAGCAGACCACATGTCAGAGCGAGACACACGCTCAGCATTCAGCAGCCTCCTCAGGGCTGGTCACTCTCAGCCAGAGCGCAGAACGCTCACCGTTTACCTGGGATGCTGTGCCGGCAGGTCTGTAGACTGAAACCGGAAAGAGCTTTGCTCTTTTTAATGCGGGTACTGGGTAATCCACTCTCAGATGTTTTCAGGAGGCAAAGATTTCTAATGAAAACAAAAGGGAAGTAGAAATAGATCATATCAAACACATAGAAACATTGTTACAGCACACAGAGAAGGTAAAGTTGGTTCATGATGGCACTGAATTGCGAAGATTTTCTTATTTTGAAAGTACTCTTCATAAACCACAGAATCACACTCATAAACCACAGAGTCACACTCATATACCATGGAGTCACACTCATAAACCATGGGGTCACACTAATAAACCATGGAGTCACACTCATAAACCACAGAATCACACTCATAAACCATGGAGTCACACTCATAAACCATGGGGTCACGTTCATAAACCACGGAGTCACACTCATAAACCAGAGTCACACTCATAAGCCACGGAGTCACACTCATAAACCATGGGGTCACACTCATAAACCACAGAATCACACTCATAAACCCTGGAGTCACACTCATAAACCACGGGGTCACATTCATAAACCACGGAGTCACACTCATAAACCAGAGTCACACTCATAAATCACAGAGTCATACTCATAAACCAGAGTCACACTCATAAACCACGGAGTCACACTCATAAACCACAGAGTCACACATAAACCACGGAGTCACACTCCATGACCCTTAGGTTGCAGAAAAATTTTCTAACTAGATCATCTGGCTTGTGAAAACTTTTCTGAGCTTGCTCTATTGTCAGCCTTCCTAGAATCTTCCCTTTTCATTTCCTTCCTTTCAACACTCCCAGCCTATCTTAAAGATTCAAGAGTCTTCATGCTGCCTAGAAATCTCCTATCCAGGGCCATGACAGTTTTATAAGGAGGTGAGTGAAGTCCATCATCGACTCCACACCCTGGGAGCATCTTCCTGGAAAAGAGTGACTTTTCCTAAGTAGACAAGATCACAGCCTGGAGCAAGGCTGCCCATAGAGCTTCCTGCGGTGATGGAAATATCCTTGTGTCTCTGCCATCCAATACAGTAACCACCAACCACATGTGGCTATGGAGCACTTGAAATGCAGCTAATACGGCTGGGGAGGTGAATTGTTAGTTTTATTCAATTTTAAACAATTTCCACTTAAATGGCTTATAGAAGCCATGTTTCTATCACATTCTGTATTAAAGATAGAATGTGTTATTCCTATTATAGGAATTGCTCAGTAAGGGACTAAGACAAAGAAAGGAGCAGGGACTAACACAAGATTACAAGTGACAATGGCATCTTTCTTATTTCTGAACTTTATAACGCCCCAAGGCTCACTCTTTGGAACTGCTTTCTTCTCTGTCTGCATTTAATCCTTTGATAATTTCACTAGATTTTCAAAAAGTAGGCTGGGTACGGTGGCTCACACCTGTAATCCCAGCACTTTGGGAGGCAGAGGTGGGCAGATCACGAGGTCAGGAGATCGAGACCATCCTGGCTAACATGGTGAAACCCAGTCTCTACTAAAAACACAAAAATTAGCTGGGCTTAGTGGCATGTGCCTGTAGTCCCAGCTACCCAGGAGACTGAGGCAGGAGAATCACTTGAACCTGGGAGTTGGAGGTTGCAGTGAGCTGAGATCATTCACTGCACTCCAGCCTGGGTGACAGAGCAAGACTCCGTCTCAAAAAAAAAAAAAAAAAAAAAGAAGTATCAGCTGTATATTGGCAACACCTAAACGGAGACCCACAGCATAAAACTCTCTCCTGAATTTGACTTCTATTTCCAATTGCCAATTCAGCCTTTTCCCCTAGATGTCTCATGGCCATTGCTTATCCCACACTGTGAGTTTTATTAAAGCTTCCATGACTCTGTCATCGAATTTCCATCTTTCGAGTTCTTTGGACCAAAAGTCATGGTGCTATCACTGACTCCTTCACAATCCACAGTCCAATCCATCAGCAAATCTTATTGGCTCTCTGTTGATAATACACATCAATTGATCACTTCTCTCTCATCTCCACTCTGGTCCAAGTAAGCAAGGTTTTTATCTATTTAGTTCACTAAATGGTATAACCAGTGTTCAGAACAATGTCTGATATATAATAGGCACCAAATAAATTCTACTAAATGTGTTTAGTAAATGCAGGTAGATTCATTTTGACGTGACAGACCTGGCGCTTCTGAAATAGCCTCACTCAGTGGAAAGTGAGGCTCGTGTGATGGGCAAGGTGCACAAGGTCGCCCCTTGGCTGAATTTTCTGGAGGACACCTGTTCCTCAACAGGAGACCAATCACACAAGTGCCGAGGGCTCCGAGAGTTCCAACTCAGATGAATTTTATGGATTTTTGTTTGTCTATGTGTTTGTTTAAGTGAATGTTGTCAGTGAGGCACAGCAAGCTGCACGTGGTGGATCAAGCTTATAATCCCAGCACTGTGGGAGGCCGGGGTAAGTGAATTGCTTGAGTCCAGGAGTTCTAGACCAGCCTGGACAACATGGCAAAACCCTATCTCTGCAAAAATACAAACATTAGCTGGGCGTGGTGGCACACACCTGGGGTCCCAGCAACTTGGGAGAATGAGACGGGTGGATTGCTTGAGCCCAGGAAGTGGAGGCTGCAGTGAGCCAGGATCACACCCAGTGCACCCAAGCCTGAGTGGCAGAGCAAGACCCTGTCTCAAAGCAAAAAAAAAAACAAAAAAACAAAAAAAACAAAAAAACAAAACAGAGGAACACCAACCTTAGCTAGTGTCCTTTTGATGATCAAAGAAATTGTCCATGCTGTTTCTGATGTCCTGTGTCAATTTCCATTGGTAAGGAAACAGGGACTCAATTCTCAAATCCCCCCCTGCCATCACCCCAACCCACTTGGTGGAGACATTCATTTCCATCTCTCTCTCGACACTTTGGGTTTGACATTTTACTGACATTTTCAGCTCTTTCTGCTCCTGATTCAATTAAACAAAAGATTGGACCGTGTTGCCTTTTGGTCCTCATGACATGGAAATGGAATCCCTTCATTCCATTTAGAACTAGGCAACTCTCCCTTTGCCAAAGGTGGAGACTTCCAGCAATCCCACTACTGGGCATATATCCAAAGGAAAAGAAAGAAAAAAAAAAGCATTATCTCAAAAAGATACCTACACTCACATGTTTACTGCAGCACTATTTACAGTAGCAAAGACATGGAATCAACCTAAGATTCTATCAACAAATGAACAGATGAAGAAAATGTGGTGTGTAGAATATACTACAGAACGTTACTTAGCCATAAAAGTAATAAAACCATGTCTTCTGCAGCAACACGGAGAGAACTGGAGGCCGTTATCTCAAGTGAAACAACTCAGAAACAGAAAGTCAAATACTGCATGTTCTCACTTGTAAGTGGGAGCTGAATAAAGTACACCGAGCCACAGAAAGAGTGGAATGAAAGCTATTGGAGACTCAGAATTGGGAGGATAGAGGAGGGTGAGGCATGAGAAGTGACCTAATAGGTACAATGTGTGCTATTTGGCTACACTGAAAGCCCAGACTTCCCTCTACACGGTATATCCATGTAACAAAACTGTATCTGTGCCTAAAATTTATTTAGGTAAAATAATATTTATTTTTAAATTTATTTTTTTAAAAAATGAGCCCTCAGTAATGTTGGATTTGTGGTAAGTAGGTAGGGGATAGAAAGGGAGAGAAGTTAGAAATTCTTTACATCCTTTATCCTATAATGACATTTAGAGTAAATTTTTAGTAACTTGGAATTTTTAACGATGGATTTTGATCAGCTATTTTTAAAAGATCACAAATTATCCTTCCTTGTTAATTCCTTACCTTTGAGATTCTCTGGGCCATTCCTGGGAAAAGAAGGTAAAAAACAAGCAACCGGGATGATGAGTGCAGATTCGGCGACAGACAAAGGCATCTGGAGTCACGACACTGGCGACGTTGCTGTCTGCAAACGCCGTGTCGGGGAAAACGTCCCTAATACATGCTGCACAAGAGAAGAGCTATGTTAGGAAATCAGTTCGCCAGCTGTCAGGAAAATTCCAGTCACAGTATTTGCATATTCCATATTTAAAAATTTAAATGTATCCCAAGATCTTTTAATTTTTTTATTTAGAAGAAAATGGCACGATTATTTTCAACTTGAAATGTAAATATAGGACCTAACTGTATAGGACAAGATGAAATATCTCACGTGAAGGTAAAGATCTCTGGGTCCGTTTCACCAGTGAGCATAAGCTGGTATCCTGACTTAGGTCTATTGTACCGATCATCAACATGTTTCACGGTTAAACTACATCCTCAAGAAGTCAATAATTACCCAGATTTGAAAGGGCACAGGATTTCAGTGAAAATCCAGACACCACTTTGTGGAGCTTCATTATTTTGGTTGGTGTCCCTGTTTGGGAGTGCTTCAGTAGACACCTGTTACTGAATAAAAAGAAAAAGGGAAAGAGTCTTATTCTTCCAGCTGCAAGGAGGAAAAAACATGAGATGGCAAGAAATTCCCCTCTGCAGAGAGGACCTGGAAGACCCTGAAGCTTCCATTTGGGAGGCAATGCTGCTAAACACCTGTGAACTGTGACCTTTACTTCTTCCTTGGCACAGTGACAGCTTGAGAGAGCGACCACATGAAGAAAAAGAGTGCGTGAATGAATGACTTCTCAAGGCTTCTCACTTCTAATGACTTCGCTTTTTCAAAAATCTTGCTTTGGTTTGCAGTTCTCATTGTCTTAAGTCTTAGACATAAAAGCTGTCGTCTGAGCTGAGCTAAAGACAAGCCTCGCAAGTCAAATGGCTAATTAGGGGGTTTGGGGTGTGTGTGTGTGTGTGTGTGTGTGTGTGTGTGAATCATTGTTGTTTTGTTTGTTTGTTTGAGATGAATTCTCGCTCTGTCGCCAGGCTGGAGTGCAGTGGCGCAATCTTGGCTCACTGAAACCTCCGCCTCCTGGATTTAAGCGATTCTCCTGCCTCAGCCTCCCGAGCAGCTTGAATTACAGGTGTGTGCCACCATGCCTGGCTAATTTTTGTATTTTTAGTAGAGATGGGGTTTCACCATGTTGGCCAGGCTGGTCCTGAACTCCTGACTTCAAGTGATCCACCTGCTTCCACCTCTCAAAGTACTGGGATTACAGGCCTGATTATCATTTCTGAAATAGCTGGTTGATGCTTTGTTTGCTTTCTGTTTACTCCTCTTTGTGAATGTGGAGAACAGAATGTTAAAATCCAATGTTGAAACACAAATATTAGAAATTTGAATGTTTTTCACTTTTCTGTTGATTCCAGATAAATGCAGTTTACTATGAAAATCTAAATCATCTCAAATATTTCTGAATATGCAAATTAATAATATATTTCTCTAAAAGTTTTTAAAGATGAGAACACAGATTTGGTCATTAGATATGAGATCATTTTAAAATTCTTACATGATTTATCCTTGAAATATTTCAAAATCTCATATGAACCAGGATAAAAGTTTTTACATGTGTATTTTATCTTAGGTAGGGAACTGTTATTTAGCAAGAGGGAGGGGGGAGGAGGAGGTTTTTATTTTTATTCTCTTAGACTGTAACATTTTTTTAGACTGAGAAGGGCACTGCCAATCAGACCAATTGCAGCATTTTTAAATTGCCAGTTTAATAGTGTAGCACTTTTGAAATTAGCTAGGATATGGTTTCAGTGTATATATTTTTCTGACAGTGTTATTAAAAGGTAGACTTCTTATCATAAATGAAATGCATCCAAATTAGGCTTTAAGTGTATTTTTCATGAAGAAAACTAAGAGTACTTTTGTAGAAATGTCTTTTAGGGGTTTAAAATAAAATCTGGCATGAAATTTAAAATAAATTTCATCAAGTTGATGAAAAAAAAATTTTAGTACATCACCATTCTGGTTCACTAGCTACTCTGGTGTCCTGGGGCTCACTCACCGATGCTCCAGGCTGGGAAACCACCCTGTGGCATATGTGAAAAAGTGGCAGTGGATGTCATTTGTGCATCTTTCTTGGCATTCTTGAACACTCCTGGCAACTGAGCTGTTATAGTTCACACCCTTCATGTCCAGGTCCACATAAATGTCTTTGTTGCAAGCTGGAAATAAAAGCAGAAAACATGAGTCCCTTCCAGATTCCAGGGGCAATGACCTAAGCAACTGTCTCTCCTGACTCACGTGTGTGTTTGTGTGTGTGTGTGTGTGTGTGTGTGTGTGAGACAGAGTCTTGCTCCGTTGCCCAAGCTGGAGTTAAGTGGCGTGATCTCGGCTCACTACAACCTCTGCCTCCCGGGTTCAAGTGATTCTTCTGACTCAGTCTCCTGAGTAGCTGGAATTACAGGCATGTGCCACAATGCCCGGCTAATTTTTGTATTTTTAGTAGAGACAGGGTTTCACCATGTTGACGCAGATGGTCTTGATTTCCCAACCTCATGATCCACCTGCCTCAGCCTCCCAAAGTATTGGGATTATAAGTGTGAGTCACCGTGCCCAGCCCTGACTCATTCTTTTAACTTTTTCACCCACCTTTCCTTAGAAGTCTTTTATTATATTAATCTGCAAAATTCTTGTTCTTGAATGGAAGCAGTAAAAGAATGTCAGTGTCCTTCTTATATTGTAACAATTTTAGACTTGTAAATTCACATGTTGATTTTCTGACCTAGCCTCTATTCTCCCTAACTGCACTGATTATTTCACGAATTAATTGATTCAAGTATCTATTCACTATGAAGACAAGTGTCACTTCAACCTTTATATTTGCTCCTTTTGATTTGGATTAATATGTTTAATAAGGAATTCCTCCTGGGCACCACGTGATCCCAGCACTTTGGAAGGGCAAGGCGGGCAGATCACTGGAGGCTAGGAGTTTGACACGAGCCTGGGCAATACAGTGAGATCCTATCTCTAGGAAAAGTTAGCAAATTAGCTGGAAATGGTGGTGCATGCCTTTGGTCCCAGCTACTCCAGAAGCTAAGGCAAGAGGACCACTTGAACCCAAGTGGTCGAGGCTGCAGTGAGCTGTGATTGCACCACTGCACTCCACAGTGAGACCCAGTCTCAGAAAAGGGAATTCCATTTAAGATTTTTAGGCTGGGAAGTAGAAAGAATATAAATGAATGATGAGAAGTGAGATAGTAAGACATGGCTTTTTGTGTGTGTGTGTGAGACGGAGTGTTGCTCTCAGTGATCTTGGCTCACTGCGACCTCCTCCCAGGTTCAAGCCATCATCCTGCCTTGGCTTCGGGGGTAGTTGAGACCAGAGGCATGCACCACCATTCCCAGCTGATTTGTTAATTTTTCCTAGAGGTGGGGTTTCACCACGTTGGTCAGGCTGGTCACTAACTCCTGACCTCGCAATCTGCCTGCCTTGGCCTCCAAAGTGCTGGGATTACAGGCGTCAGCTACTGCGCCCAGCCTATAAGATACGTCTTTCCATGACATAAAGAAATGTTTATAGTGTGTTGGACGGGCAGGCACACATGTATGCTAGTTCATACTCTACTTTGGAAGAACTTCATTAAGGGGGTTTTTCTCCACATAGCAGTGTTTTATTTCACAGTCACAAAGCCATATCTGATGTGACTGACTGTATACGTCACACCTGGTGTTTTGTTCATTCTAACGACATATCTTACCACTTATCTGGTGTGGGCATTGCTTGAAAGAATACCCAGAAATTGCTCCTGTCCTGTTCACTCTTGGCAGTGTTTCTGTGACACTGTCTTTCAGGACACAAGTAAACCTGTTTTTAAAAAAATATGTATTACCGAATAGGAATTTATGTTTTAAAATAATGGATCTTAAAAGTCAGCACACAGAAAGACAAAGAGAGTAAAACAAACCACCTTATCTCATGCCGAAACAAATATTTTCTTAGCAAGATTATGAGTTTGCTTTTTCACTCCAGCATCCCTACACGTAAGAAACTACATGTAAATACTCCTTCCTAATAAGGACCAACAGTAACGGGTAAACTATGGCCTGCTGGTAAAATGCAACCAAAACTCTGTGTGTTTCTGTACAGCCCGTTAGCGATATAAAATGATTTTTGTGTTTTCAAATGGTTACATTTGAAGTGGCGACATACGTAAGTACTTATATAATGTCCTTGGCTTTGCTATGAGTTTTGTCCACAAAGCCTAACATATTTACTCTGCTTTATTAAGAAGATATTTGCGGATCCTTGTTCTACATTCTGGAACAGTAAATTTTATAAGTTCAAGGTGCTATATAAGTACCCGTGAATATAGCAATAATACACAAAGATGTGGAAACCTCAATTCTACAGAAAGGCTTATTATTAAATTTTCGAGCTCAGCCTGGGAACACAAGGGGTTGGCGGGATGTTTAAAATATTTTAAATCTGACAAACGACCCAATGCAGTGTGTGAAACTTGGCAAGATTCTGGTTAATTACTATAAATTACATTTGAAGGAAAACTGAAATAACATAAAGGAATTCTTGTTACATTACGTACGCCTTTTACTCAGGACAACTCATGCTGAGGTATTTAGGCGTAAAGTGTCATGATGTTTTAGAATTAAGCATGTGTACAAATATAGGTAAGAAAGGCAAAAATTGCAGTCATGGTGGCGGAAAGGGATCATTGTACTGTACTATTTTTTAAAATTATCCTTTAAAATAAAATATCTAATTTTAATAATAATTCTTAATATTTAATTTTTTATAATAAAATAAAGTTCCAGTTTAAATCAAAAATTAATAATCAATGGGGCTGGGTGCGGTGGCTCACGCCTGTAATCCCAGCACTGTGGGAGGCTGAGGCAGGTGGATCACGAGGTCAAGAGATGGAGACCATCCTGGCCAACATGGTGAAATCCCGTCTCTACTAAAAATGCAAAAAATTAGCTGGGCATGGTAGCGTGTGCCTGTAATACCAGCTACTCAGGAGGCTGAGGCAGGAGAATTGCCTGAACCCAGGAGGCGGAGGTTGCGGTGAGCCGAGATCGTGCCATTGCACTCGAGCCTGGGTAACAAGAGCAAAACTCGGTCTCAAAAACAAACAAACAAAAATCGATGGAAAAGCAAAGTGTGAAATGTTTAAGAAGCATAAAAATGGTGACAAAAAGAAGAAACATACCATTAATATTGAGACTGTAAGAGAGGCAGGAACGTCTACACTTGGAGGCGTATTTATTCTTTTCTAAATTGCCTAGACACCATCTCTTCTTTCTGTAATAATATTTCAACTGAAAGACAATTTATCTTCCAGTTGTTAATGTTAAATCGTATAAAATGATAGATGGAAATGTGTTATGAATAGCAATCTCCCTGTAAGAACTGTCTCCTCCATGTAGAAACATAAGCATTTACCAGCAGTCAGGATCCTCAGACGGTGATTCCGCCGTGAAAGTGAAGAGTAAGCACCTGGGGTGATAAGTGCAGATGACCTGGCAGTACTTGGCGCTCGGTGTGAAAACCATAGCAATGTCCCCTCCTTCAAAGTAGGTGTCCTTAAACAATTTAGTCACACATTCTGTGAGGCAATGCATAGCACATGTTATTTTGGATTTTAGTGGGCATATATCTAATTAGGTAATAATCTCATAAAGGCAAGACACGTAGTTTATTGAATGAATGGCCTCAGATGGAAATGAAAATCACAGAATGGTACACTGGTTCCCATGGGATTGTGCTGATGAGTGATTGTCTTGGAGACAAGGAGCGCTTTGAGGGTAACTGAATAATTTCAAGAATCTTTACTGGCAAAACTGCTGCTTTTCAGGATCTCATCCAGGTTTGGAATGAGCCTTCTGCTTTTTCCTGTCCTAACCTTGTCTCTTTGTCCAAACCCTGTACTATTTGAAACAAAAGGCTCCAGAGTGGTCACTTTCTGATAGCATCTGATGGCCTGGGGTGTGATAAGATCCTCACCCCATTGAGAATAATTTGGAAACCCCCAATCTCGCTACATTAAAATATTACTTTTAAGAAGAATAAAGAAGAATGTTATTTGATGAATCAAATAGATTTTCTATATTTAATCATGCAAACTGGTCGTGGTGGCTCATGCTTGTAATCCCAGCACTTTGGGAGCCTGAGGCAGGCAGATCGCTTGAGCTCAGGAGTTCAAGGCCAGTCTGGGCAACATGGCAAGACCCTGTCTCTACAAAATAAAAAAATAGCTGGGCGTGGCTATGTCCGTCTGTAATCCCAGCTACTCGGAAAGCTGAGGTGGGAGGATCTCCTGAGCTGCCTGGGAGTTTGAGGCTGCAGTGAGAGGTGATTGCACTACTGCACTCCAGCCTGGGGCAACAGAACAAGGCCATTTCTCTCTCTCTCGTTCTGTGTGTGTGTGTGTGTGTGTGTGTGTGTGTGTGTGCGCGCGCGCGCGCATCGTGTGCTAATTTTCTTGGAATGTATCCCCCTCCTAATTGGATCATTTAATTTTACAAGACAATTTGATTTTCAATATGCCACTAGGTGGGGGGATGGGAGCGGGGTTGGAGTTGAAAGATTGCCCGTTGGAGGCAGTGTTCACTACCTGGGTGATGGGGACACTGAAAGCCAACACTTCACCACTGCATAATGTATGTACGTAAGAAATCTGCACTCACACCCCTAAACATATAAACGTTTAAACATTTTCAGAAAATCCACATGCAGCTTCTAGCGTGAGTAAAAAACTAGTTTTTTTCATCTGTTTTTGCGAACTAGCAAGTCTTGCTATTGTATATTGACGTAGCACCCAGACTTCTTACCAATTTAACGGACTCCAATATTTAACATGATAGTTAATTTTGGATTTTTCTAGGTACACAATCATGGTATCCATGAAAGATGAGAGCTTATGTTCCTCCAAATCATTTTCCTCTTACTTCCTTTCCTCACTGCACCAACTAATGCCTCCATGTCATACTAAATGGAAATCATGGGAGGAATTCTTGTCTTATTCCCAATCCCTTGGGAAAGCTTTCAATATTCCTCTACTATGTATTATGTTTCTTGAAGAATTTTGGTTTGGATTTTTGTTTAAAATACCCTTCCCTTTTCTTTTCTTTTTTCTTTTCTTTTCTTTCTTTTTTTTTTTTTTTTTTTTTTTTTTGGTATGTGCCCCAAAGTCACGCATCTATTAATTTTTGAATGTTAAATCAACTTTTCATTCCTGCAATAAACCCAACTTTGTCACAATATCACAATTTAATCATTCTTTAATTTCCTTTAACATTCTACTGGATTCAGTTGGATAATGTTCTGTTAAGATATTTATACATATGTTCATGAGATAAAAGACCTGTAACTTTTTTTTCCTCAGAATTTTCCTATCCAATTCTGATGTCAGGATTACCCTGACCTTATAAAACGGGTTGGAAATGATTATCTTGACCTCTCAAACGTGTTTGTCTTCCATTTAATTAATTTCTGCAATTTATTTTTTCTGCCTTTCTTTGCACTTAATTTGCTATTCTCTTTCCATCTTCTTGTCATCTTATATTATCAAATTTTATCTTTTCTGTATTCTAATGTATATAAGCAAATCTATACATTAGATCTCAGCACTGATTCAGTTACATCTCAAAGTTTTGGCATACTGTATTTTCATTATTGTAGATTTAATTTTCTAATTACCATTGTGATTTCATCTTTGATTCATTAATTTAAAAAGGTATACTCAATTTTAAAACATTTGGGGATTTTCAGTTTCCTTTTTATTATTTTTTTAGCTCCCATTCACGATGATTGAATAACATGTTCAGTATAATTTCAACCCTTTAAAATGTGTTGAGACTTGTTTCAGAGGCTTGTGTGTGGTGAGGTTTTGTAAATGTTCCGCATGCATGTATGAAGGACCTATATACGAACATTGCCATTCCTTGATACCTGTGGGGGATTGGTGGCAAGACCTCCTGCAGACACCAAAATCCACGAATCCTCACGTCCCAAGATAAAATGGCATAGTATTTACATATAACCCATTCACATCCTCCTGTGTACTTTAAATCATCTCGAGATTACTTATAATACCTAATACAATGTAAATTCTATGTAAATAGTTGTTGTGCTGTGTGGTTTAGGAAATAGTGACAAGGAAAAAGTCTGCACATGTTCAGTACAGATGCAATTCTTAAAAAAATATTTTCACTTGAAGGTTGGTTGAATCCATGGATGTAGAATCCATGAATTAGGGGGTCAATTGTTTATGGCATTATTGGGTCCAGTGTTCAAATAACATCAAATTATTTAGCACTGACATATTTATCAATGAAATAATAATACAGTTTCCAAATAATTATAACAAAGGAATATTATAACCTGAGCAGTAATCTTGTCACAGGGAAGATCGAAATTATGAACTGTGTAATTTGACATACTAAGTGGAATTTATTTTTAATATCTTCACCTGGATTTGCCTTTTTTCACAAATGCCAGAAAAAAAGAATTTACTGTGCTTAAAATGCCAGCAATAGTTATCAGAAATTAAATATAATATGTACACATAAGTTCTTTTTCTAAAGGAATATTTCAGCTTTAATTTTAAATAAAGAATGTTTGCGGAGCCAAACAATACTTGTACGGATATACCTTACTTAATATTGGCTAAGTGATCTATAAACAAATTTAGCAGATGTGAGGTAGGGTGGAGAATTAACAGGGTAGTTAAATTATTGGATTGTATAAACTATGCATGAATATCTGCATATTATTTTTCAGTCCAAAATTCCTATTTTATGTGTGTGTGTATGTTCCATTGAACTGACTGCTTTATGGAAAACTGATCAGTGAAGCAAATCAAGGTTTCTTCTTTTTTAATGTTGCTTTTAAATATGATTTAAATGAGTTATGTAGTTAGGCATGGATGTAAATATGATCATATACATATAGACACAGATTCCTACAGTACGAACAATTTTTCACCTCAGTTCCCACCCTGCTTTGAAAACCTCTGGAACCTCAAGCAGGAAATAAATAAAACCATTTTATTTCCTTGCCTGGCATAGATGGTGTGGGGTTCTCCCCGTGCGTGGAGACTCTAGTGTGATCTCCCTCTCCCAGTCCATAGTTAAGGAAATGCTCTACTTACCACCAGAAACTGAAGTAAATAAAATGAAATGTACCATTTGATATAAGAAAATCATCCTACAATGAGAAAAAGGTACATGTTTTTAGAACATGAAATGTACATTGATAATTAGTTTACTGACACTAAGATTTACAAGAAATAGGGAGAAAAGGACGTAGTTAATTCAATAGCGTTCACAGGGTTTTCATTACAATGTTGAATTTTATCTGTCCAAACCCTGGCGCATACCTTAGCGTGGCTGTGTGTGTGGTGTTCCACACTTACAGCACTTCCCTGTAGTGCTGGAGCCCACAGGGAAACAGCCCTCCCCTCCTCCCCGCTTCCCCGCCACCCCTGCTCACCATAAATCAGATCCTTCTCATGCACCATCTGACCGCTCTCCCCACCCCAGTTTTTCATCTCGGTTTCCTTTCCCAATTTATTTCCTTTCTGACTTTCCTTGAAGTCTCTCCCTATAGCTACCAAAGAGCTATGAATGATTTCCTACTTAGAAAATTTTCTGTTTAAAAAAATCTGTGGCTAATACATTAGTAGATTATTTTGGTCACCTAGAAATCGATTTATTCCCAGTAAGCATTAAACAGACTGCTCTAGGAAAAACGGAGTCATCAGTGAGGCAAATCAAGACCTCTGACTTTTCAGTATTGCATTTGGATGTCTTTTTAATTTGCAAAATACTTGTTACTGCGTAGACACTGCTACTCTTCTTCTGTCCCACACCTACTCTCAAATTAGTTATGGATAGTAGTGGAACATCTCTACAATGCTAAATCAGACACATTTTAAAAATTAATCATTTTCTATAGTGTTTTTAAATTCCTATGATTAAAAAAAAGGCATTTCAAGGCATATTTGCTTGAGAGAAATGTTAAATAGTAAGTTCTGAAACTGTACCTGAAGGACCTTGTTTGCTTATTTGCTGCAATTCTTAATGGTGTTTTTCTTCTTCCAAAATGAGCTTCATCCTCCTCTGAATGCGCTTGTGTAGGAAATGGCCACTTAACTGTAATATTTACTTGTACTGGTTCTCGATGTTATGTAACATTGGTTCTCGGTACAGCATATTTGTGAAAGTCCTAAAATCTTCGTATATCAGAAATGTACCTTGAGAGAATTGCTTACTTTCTCAATACACTGAATTTATTTTTTAAGTTTTATTTCATATTTAAACAAGTGACATACACAGAGACAGCTGTAGAACTTGAATTTGCTTGTGTGCCTTAGACAGCTGTAGAACTTGATTTTGTGTGTGCAATATGCCTGCTAGCCAAAGCTGCACTTAACCAGACTTTCACCTGTCTGCTGTTAACCATTAATTCTAGCTTACCTTGAATCCCAAAGCCTAAAAAGAAAACACGGAAAGTCTAATGGACTCATGGATTTGCAATATAGTAGAGGGAGGAGACTTCGGCTGCTGGGGGAGGGGAGGTGGGTGGGAAGCAAAGAGACCGCCCCGGTGTGCCTGGTTCTTGTGAGGTCACTTTCCTGCCAGGTAACACTGACTCTCAGAGGTTATGCAGATAGGATTTCTTCTAAGGCCAAGCTTTTTTTTTTTTTTTTTTTTTTTTTTTTTTTTAATCTATTTTCACTTGTGAACAGTAAAAGTCTATTTTTAAAAAACAGAAAAATAAGAAGCTCTTTTTAACTTTATTTTTTTATTGAGACCGAGTCTCTCTTGTTGCACAGACTGGAGTGCAGTGGTGCGATCTCAGCTCACTGCAACATCCTCCTCCCAGTTTAAGCGATTCTCCTGCCTCATCCTCCTTGTGTAGCTGGGACTACAGGTATGCGCCACCGTGCCTGGGTTTTTGGTTTGTTTGTTTGTTTTTTGTATTTTTAGTAGAGACAGGGTTTCACCATGTTGATCAGACTGGTCTCGAACTCCTGACCTCAAATGATCTGCCAACCTTGGCCTCCCAAAATGCTGGGATGACTTAATCCCCCCACCTACCAAGTTGTCTGTAAAAACTCTGCTCCCCAGATGCTGGGGGAGACTGATTTGAGTAAAGATAAAACTCCAGTCTCTGGCACAGATCTGAATGCAGAGCTAGGAGGTAACAAGTCTAGAAGCCACGTGACAGTCAGCAAAAGCAAAGCCGGTCGCATCCCTGAAGGAAATGGTGGGTTTGGGGCCAGATGCGGTGGCTCAAGCCTGTAATCCCAGCACTTTGGGAGGCCGAGGCGGGTGGATCACGAGGTCAAGAGACCGAGACCATCTTGGTCAACATGGCGAAACCCCGTCTCTACTAAAAATACAAAAAATTAGCTGGACATGGTGGCACGTGCCTGTAATCCCAGCTACTCAGGAGGCTGAGGCAGGAGAATTGCTTGAACCCAGGAGGCAGAGGTTGCGGTGAGCCAAGATCGCGCCATTGCACTCCAGCCTGGGTAACAAGAGCAAAACTCCGTCTCAAAAAAAAAAAAAAAAAGAAAGTGTGGGTTTGTCCGGGAGGGAGCCGTCCAGTGGTAGGACCTGTCCTTTATAGGCAGGAAAGTTTGTGAAATAATTCTTGGGGGTTTCACATAATTATATTTCCCTGAAGGCCTTCCCTTTGGCCTTGAAGAAGGTCTAAATGCGTGCAGAGGGCGTGTTGATCGACGCCTGCTGCCACCCAGACCTACTCCCAGGTTGACACATGATGTGACTTGAGCAGAACCAGTCTGTGCACTGTCACTAGCTATCTGCAGGTCTTTGGCCAAGCTCCTGGATCTCTCTGGGCTTCAGTTTCCTCATTTAGAACACAAGACACATATTAGTGCTGAGGAATTCTGTGCATTCCCCTCAAAAAAACCTAACAATGGTTTTCAGTATGGCTGATTTGAATACATTTTGGAGAAAGAAAAATTTATGGTTCGGAGAAGGCTCTCAATCTTTCTTTTTCTTTTCTTTTTTTTTTTTTTTTTTTTTGAGACGGAGTTTCGCTCTTGTTACCCAGGCTGGAGTGCAATGGCGCGATCTCGGCTGACCGCAACCTCTGCCTCCTGGGTTCAGGCAATTCTCCTGCCTCAGTCTCCTGAGTAGCTGGGATTACAGGCACGCGCCACCATGCCCAGCTAATTTTTTGTATTTTTAGTAGAGATGGGGTTTCACCATGTTGACCAGGATGGTCTCGATCTCTTGACCTCGTGATCCACCCGCCTCGGCCTCCCAAAGTGCTGGGATTACAGGCTTGAGGCACCGCGCCCGGCCTCAATCTTTCATAGAAAAGCAAAATAAGCTGTTGTGTTTATAAATGGAATCATAATTTTTTTTAAAAAATTGGAAGATCAGGGGAGAAATGACAGGGAAATAAGGGAATGTGAACTGAGAACAGGTCTCTTTGTAAAGTGCTGAAGAACTACGCTGATTTTGACCTGGAAGGCATTTATTCAGACATTTTTATTTGATCTATTGCCAATGCAATTGACCTATCTTGGCATAAAGAGTTCTTAGCTGTTCTTTTGAGTTTCCCATTTGAAGTTAAGTACACTCCAGCTACCCAAAAAGTGCATATTCATGATGCATTGCTTTCATGAGGCTCAAACGTAGAATGGCAAATTACTGCCAAGAATGGCTTTCATGGAAAATGGATACGTGAGATTATATGAGGTCCTTCTAGCTTGCATAGTTTACTCCATGAAACCCCATCTCTCTTCTTAAGTCCCAATAAAAAGAAGGTAAGAATAACTCTCCAACCCTATTGAGAGAAACAGGCTCTAAATAAGAGAAATGCTTCATTGGAAGACCAAATAATTTTTTCCTAAATTTGATTTAGCTAGTTAGTGAAATCTTTAAAGTCTCTGAAATAGCATCGTGATTCAAAAAAATTTTGTCTTTTCAAATAAAAGAAGAATTTTTTGTTTTTGAGACAAGGTCTCACTTTTGTTGCCCAGACGGGAGGGAGTTGTGGTGTGATCTCAACTCACTACAGCCACTGGGTGACCCTCCCGCCTCAGCCTCCTGAGTACCTAGGACTGCAGCTGCACGTCACTCTGCATGGCTAGTATTTGCATTTTTTGTAGAGACAGGGTTTCACCATGTTGTCCAAGCTGATCTGGAACTCCTGGGAACAAGCGACCCACCTGCTCAGCCTCCCAAGTTCTGGGATTACAAGCATAAGCCACCATGCCAGGTGTAGAATAAAAGTCTTAACTGCATAGAAACTCTTTGAGATTAAACAGAATTTTCTTTTAAACTAACGATACATATTATTTTATTTTATTTTATTTTATTTTTCTTTTTTGAGACAGAGTTTCGCTCTTGTTGCCCAGGCTGGAGTGCAATGGAGTGATCTTGGCTCATCACAACCTCTGCCTCCCAGGTTCAACCGATTCTCCTGCCTGAGTCTCCCGAGTAGCTGAGATTATAGGCACACACCACCACACCTGGTTAATTTTTTGTATTTTTAGTAGAGACTGGGTTTCTCCATGTTGGTCAGGCTGGTCTCGAACTCCTGACCTCAAGTGACCTGCCTGCCTCAGCCTGCCGAAGTGCTGGGATTACAGGCGTGAATCAACTGTGCCCAGCTCAACCATAGATATTCTTAAAAAATTATTTTCAACGAATGCATTGCAGTTTAAAATTCTGGTATCGACTACTTTTATCTTATTTTTTTTTCAGTGAAATAAAATGGTTTTGAACATTTGAAGCCTGATGAAAATCAAGAATAACTAGGCAAAGTCTTAGGAATAATCTAGAAGTTAGTCTGCAGAGACCCAAGTACAAGTCAGAAGTTGGGATTGTAAACCAAAAAGTATGTGAAATAAGTCTCAGTCAATTTAGAAGGTTTATCTTGCCAAGAATAAGGATGTGCCTATGACCTAGTCTCATAAGGTCCTAAGGACATGTGTCCAAGGTGGTCAGGGCTCAGCCTGATTTTATATGTTTTAGGGAAACATGAGACATCAATTAATCTATGCAAGATGTACATTGGTTTAGTCTGAAAAGGTGGGACAGCTTGAAGAAGGGAAGGGGACTTCTAGGTCACAGGTAGATAAGAGACAAATGGGTGCATTCTTTTGAGTTTCCCATTAGCCTTTAACCAAATATGCAATTTTCAAGAAGAGTCACTTCGTCTGGCTCAGTGAAACCATACAGCAAAGGAGGTACTTGTCTCATGTGAGCAGGGAATGACTTTGGCTACTGCCCATCCTTTTTCCACAAGGAATTTCCCAGTGGGCAGATTGTGAGGAATGTAAGTTTTAAAAATCTTCATAGCTATCTTATTTGGGAATAGAATGGGAGGGAGGTTTGCTGAACGCAGTCTGCATCTTGACTTTTCCATGGGACTGAGTGATTTGGGGGGCCCCAAGGTTTATTTTCTTTTCAACGGATCATGGGTGAGAGATGTATTGGATTTTTTGTGACCGAAAGCCTTCTGTGTGGGACAGGGGTGGCCACGGCAGCATCAGCTCACTGAGATCCCTTCTCAGGCATGGTCAATCAACGCTAGGAGCTCCTTCTCTCTCCCATCAAAACTTGCTTTCAAAACAGACATAATAAAAAAGAAGGAAATGATTCCATTTTCAGCAACGTGGATGGAACCGGAGGTCCTTATGTTAAGTAAAATAAGCCAAGCATAGAAAGACAAATATTGCATAATCCCACAAAAGTTGATTTCATGGCAGTAGAGAGTAGAATGGGGGTTGCCGGAGCCTGGGAAGGGTGTGCGGGTCGGGGGTGGGGACCAAGAGAGGTTGGTGAATGGGTACAAACATAGAGTTAAATGGAAGAATACGCTCTGACGTTTGATAGAAGAGTAGGGTGACTAGAGTTAACAATGTATTGTAGTTTTCTAAATAGCTAGAAAAGGACTTGAAATGTACTTAACACATAGAAATGGTTGGGTGATGGATATCCTAAATACCCTGACTTCATCATTACACATTCCATGCATAGAACAAAATTTCACACGTGCCCCATAAATATGCAATAATTATCAAAAAGTAAAAAATAAAGGAAGAGAAAGGGCACAGCCTGCCGTGTCCTACAACCCCTTTCTTGCTGTTCCTGAAACGTCATCTTTTCGTTATAAGGTTTTAATGCTGACATGAGGTCGGGGTTTCTCAACTCTGACGTTACTGATATTGAGGGGGGATAACTGTTTTGTGAGGGGCTGTCCCACACACCATATGATGTTTAACAGCACCCCCGGCCTCTGCCCACTACAGCCAGTTGCACCCCCTCTCCCGTTAGGGCCACCAAAATGGTCTCTAGGCATTGCCAAATGCTTCCTGAGGTGGAGGGAGGGGACATGCTCCCAGCGAAGAATGACCAGTGTCAGATGATAACGAAAGTAACAAATGACAGTTATAAATGCTCTGTCATCTTGCATCCTTCTCCTACTGAGAGGCAATGGGATATTGACAAGAGGACACTGTCCAGAATAGGAATGTCCCAGCTCTGTCCTTGCCAGTGACCTTGAGCTCATCATGTTACCTCTTCAAGTCTCCATTACCTTATTTTTATAATAAAGACATATCATCATTAGCCATTTACTGAATGCCCATTACCTGCAATATAAACGAGAGAGCCTTCTTAGGAGTGGCTCACAGTCAAGTAAAGCAGACAAGTGTGAACAATAATTGAAAGGAAAAGTTCCAAGTTGACATGAGGGGTTCCCATGCAGGGACTGTGGGAGCCCGTGGCTGACCTTGGACCCAGGTGGCTCGTGCAACGTGCCTGCATTCCACATGTACGCTGCCACTGCAGGAGGGCAGGGCCAGCTTTCAAGATTGGCACTGCCACCAGCCTTTTTGGGGCAGAGCTGCCAGTAACCCAGGCCTCCTCCCAACACCGTTCCTCAGTAGAGAAGTCATCCCAGCCTCTCATCTTCTTAGTCCATTTCACACCGTTTAGTCCCACGAGGCTGCAACTGTGTGAGGGCCCCTCAGTTACAACACATAGCGAGTCATCAAGACACCATCCCAGTCCTACTGGGCTTTGACTGACGACCTTAAAATGATAATTTATGCCTGGCGAAAGTTCCATATTTCAAAACTCTCCTCTGTTTTGCCAAACTAGGTCATTCCCTGACCAACACAGGCCAAAGGTTCACCCTGCAAGCATTCCAAAGTCCTGTTCCAACACCATCTGGAACAATTGATGCTCCAAGACTGAGATAAAAGAGTTTCATTGCAAACCATTCTTTCCCTTTTAAACATAAAAAACATCCGCACGAAACAAAGACGAATGTCTTCACTGCAGGCAAAGGCAAAAGTTGAAAAAGTGCGTTTGTAAAATCATTTCATGGAATCCAGCCAGATTTTACAAAAGCCATTCAATTCTCAAGTAAATTCCTAACTCTTCAGTTTCCTACGACCTGGTTCGTGGCTAGCTCAGACCTCATGCTTTCCTTCAGCCTCTCCACCTGCAGCCCCTTCTACCACCCAGTGTGTCCTTGAGCAGGGGTTCCCAACGCCTGGGGCACAGAGCGGTACCCATCTTTGGCCTGTCCAGAAGCAGGCCACACAGCAGGAGGTGAGTGGCAGGCCAGCAGGCATTACAGCCTGAGCTCCTCCTCCTGTCAGTCAATGGATGGACGAGATGTTCGCAGGAGCTGGAACCCTACTGTGAACTGCGCATGTGCGAGATCCAGGCTCCTTATGAGAATCTAATGCCTGATGATCTGTCTGTCACTGCCTCCCGTCAACACCCCCAGACGGAGCCGTCTAGGTGCAGGACTCCTACTGATTCTACATGATAGTGAGTTGCATAATTATTTCATTATATATTACAAAAGAGTAATAATAGAAATAAAGTGCACAATGCATGTCATGCACTAGAATAATCCCAGTCTGTGGAAAATTGTCTCCACAAAACCGGTCCTAGTGCCAAAAAGCCTGGGGACCTCTGTTTTGGAGCATTGAAGGAAAAACTCAAACTCTTTCAGAAAACCTCACTTTTCTATTTTTCTATTTAACTTACATAAAATTTTGTAAATGGCCAATTCTGTGTACATGTCATCCAGTTTAACTGAGCTGAATCAAGCGAGCTAGTATCAGTTATGGTAAGCCTTAGATGAGGAATTTGTGTATTTGTGTTGCATAAGGATTTCTACCATCCATTCCAAATATTTATAAATATTATAAATTTATAAGTCTGAATTTTATATTTTATGAGATAATTTATACCTAACAATGCTTCCTTTTTTCTTTTCTTTTTTCTTTCTTTCTTTTTTTTTTTTTTTTTTTTTTTTTTTTTTTTTGAGACAGAGTCTCACTCTGTCACCCAGGCTGGAATGCAGTGGTGTGATCTCAGTTCACTGCAGCCTTGACCTCCCTGGGCTCAAGTGATCCTTCTTGGGGAGCTGGGATTGTAGGTGTGCACCACCAAGCCCAGCCAATTTTTGTATATTTTTGTAGAGATGGGGTTTCATCACATTTCCCAGGCTGGTCTCAAACTCCTAGACTCAAGTCTCCCAAACTGTTGGAATTACAGGCGTGAGCCACTGTGCCAGGCCTAAAAATGCTCCTTGAATTACTATTGTAATAGTCCAGATCCACTGAGCCTCCAGGGTTAATGCCTTTTGCAAAGCAGATTCCTTGTCTACCACGAAGGCTGTGCAATGCAGCAGCCCCTCTAGCTCCTCGGCATGCCCCAGTAGCCAAGTTAGGAGGCCAAGACACAAAGGTGCTGGATTCTCCCATGTTCAGGTAACAGGTTGGTCTCCTTCTTATAAAAGTGAGTGTGACACAGGTGTCCTCCCTTCCACCCAGCACAACAAAACCCAAGCCTGCTAGCTCTTTGCTCCAAGCTCTTTGCTAGCTCTTTGCCCCAGTGGGGTTCAGTGGCCAAGCAGGTGCAGCAGGGAACGGAAATTACATCTCTGAGATAGACTGAGTTCCAGAGGAAGCACTGCAAGAGAGTGATTCCAGGCACTGTACTAGAATTCGCAACCACTTACTTTCAGTTCTGTTTCACAACCAGAAGAAAACACTTGCTAATCATGATCTTTTGCCATTTATTTCACAACACACAATCATGGAGACGTTCAGTTGCAGTCTCGCAGTTACTGAATGCCGAGAGCTGGCCTCAGCCAGACGCTGTCCTTTGTCCTTATGACAGGATGCAAAGTAGATGCCACTCTCCATGCTTTGCAGATGACCCCCAGGCTCAGAGTTTGGCTTGAACCCAGGTTGTAAAAATCGCCCCTACTTTGGGCTGTTCCTCATGCTGGTGACCGCATCCGAGCTTTTCCATCACTGCCCTGCGTTTTCTCTAAAATCCAGTCCACGTACTCAGCGACTTTGGTGTAGACACCAGGTTGCTCCCTTCGGGCACAGCCTTCGCCCCAGCTGGTGATGCCCACCAAATGCCACATTCCATTGTGTTTGCAAACTAAGGGACCACCTGAATCTCCCTGAGTCACAGTGGGAAGAATAAAATGTTACAACAGAATGTATTCAAATAAGTGACCACCTCTAAAATTCTGTAGCCCAATACACAACCCACCCCCCCCACACACAAACCCTCCCCACATGCACATAAACCCCCCACACGCACACAACCCCCCACATGCACACAACCCCCCCCACACACACAACCCCACCACATGCACACAACCCCCCACATGCACACAACCCCCCCACATGCACACAAACCCTCCCACACGCACACAACACCCCCACATGCACACAAACCCCCTAACATACACATAACACCCCCACACGCACACAACCCCCCCACACGCACACAACCCCCACACACGCACACAACCCCCCACACACGCACACAACCCCACACACATGCACACAAACCCCCCAACACACACGCAACCCCCCCACGCGCACAACTCCCCACGCGCACACAACTCCCACACACGCACACAAACCCCACCACAGGCACACAACCCCCTCATGCGCACACAACACCCCACACACACACACAAACCCCCCACACATGCATACAACCCCCCACACATGCACACAACCCCCCACATGCACACAACCCCCCTGCACACAACACCCCCCACATGCACACAACCCCCCCACACACGCACACAACCCCCCACACACTTTCTTAAAGTATCTCATGTGCCTGCATTTTTTTGTATCCCTTCTTCTATTCTGAAAAAAATCTAACAAAGAAATTTGTATATCCTCTGACAAAGAAATCTAACATTTTTATATTTTAGTACAATTATTGTATGTATATTTGTCCCCCTTAAATTAGCACATGCACAGATTGTGACACCTATGATAAATAATATAAATACAAAATGTATTATATACATCCCATTTGTTAAAAGTTAATTTATCCAATCACTTTTCTCTGGATTTTTTAAAAACCGTAATAAATTATGCTATTGGAAAATCTATTTTGAAATGAATTTTCTCAGGCAGCCTATTGTGTTTTTATAATCTCATGCATTACCTTGCAAGCATCTTTCCCCCCTTCTTTATAGCCAGCGCAGACCATCTGTTTGGTTATTTTATGATCTTGATATCTTTTCTGACATTCTTCATTTGTCACCAAAGGAATATTTACCTTTTGTAGAATACTTTGGATTTCACCTGTGAAGTAACCAACATACAACTTCAGAGGGAGGAAACATGATAAATAGTCAATATGGAAATAAGTTTTAAAGTGAATCAGAGCGGTGCACTTTTCATAAGTGCTATATCTTTTAAAACAATTGTAAAAATTGGGAAGGTAGTGTTACACACACACACACACACAGAGGAAAAGAGAGAGAGAAAAGGCACCCTGTGCTGTTCCCTTATTGCCTGTGTGATACTGGGACACACCCAGCACCCTGGGCTACCAGAGACCCTCCTTCCACGTTTTTGGCACCCCCCTCATCTCAGTATCAGTCCCCCAGAAATCCCATTTTATATTTATCACCTACAACAATCCAAAAGTCTTGAAGTTCTTACTTTTCATTTTTTTGTTTTATATATTCAAAATTATAATTTAAGACTATATCATTTCTGAAAAAACCCTCCAGCCTTTGGCAACTGAGGGGTATTTTGTTTTTTGAGTAAATGCACGTGAGCATTTCCCTTGGAGAACCATTAATTTACAGATCATTTAAATGCTGCTCATGTTCGGGTTTCCCTTGGCTATACGTTGGGAGCTTTCATTGCTTAGTTAAGATGACTTTTCATTTCTTCTTGTCTCAAATTACCCATAAAAAATCAAAAAAGTGAATTACTTGGAAATGGACTGAATCAGGAAAGATGGAAAGTTTGGCAAGCTACCCTCTTTTGTAAAGAATGACTCTCTTTACAAATATCACTCTCCATAGTGTCTATTAGGAACGTAATTTTGGAAAGGGAGATTGGTCTGTTTCCTAAAAAGTTCAAGGGCAATTGGAACACTCCAAACACCCATAAACAGGAATGGTAAGCCTAAGGTTTACAGAAGGAATTCACATGGTTTATAAATTTGAGTAGAGAAAAAGTATTCAATTTCACCAACCACCAAAGGAAGCCTGTCTCCCCATTCAGTAGGAATGTAGAAACAGAGCAGTCTTAGTGCTACCTATGACTTCGCCATCAACAGACGACCAATCAACAAATCACAGATCGTTTCACATCACATTTCAGTTGTGGCAGATAAGTGAAAATGCCATTTATGCTCACCACTATTTCAAAAATACGGCTGGTATTAAAATAACTTGCTATGCAGTAGACTTCTAACAAGGTATATATATACATTACTATATCACTCTTTAAAAGTATTGTGGTAACTATCTTGCACTTCACTTCACTTGGTTTTCTCTGTGATCCTCGATATTTTATTTCAACGTTTAAAACCATTACTAGGGAAGTGGTTCACAGGCTTCCTCGGATGGAAGGAAGGGCACATGGGAAAAAAAGATGAACTGGCCACAAAGAGAGATGGCACAGCTGCCCGTGCTCCTGGCCGTTAGCATCAAGGGAGAACGTAGTTTTGGGAGATGGGAACGCCATTAACACTGAGGACGGAATGGGCTTGCCCAGGCCTGTCAGCCCTAGATGGACCAACCCTTCATGCAAAGTGAAGCACCTGATCTTTATAATGAAGTCAGATGCTTAAAAGTCTCCTAAAAAATGTTTTTCAAGCCAAAGCAAAAATACATTAAAAAAATAATAATAACTGGGGTGGGGCACGGTGGTCATGCCTGTAATCCCAGCACTATGGGAGGCCGAGGCAGGTGGATCACAAGGTCAAGAGATCGAGACCATCCTGGTCAACATGGTGAAACCCCGTCTCTACTAAAAATACAAAAAATTAGCTGGGCATGGTGGCACGTGCCTGTAATCCCAGCTACTCAGGAGGCTGAGGCAGGAGAATTGCCTGAACCCAGGAGGCGGTGGTTGCGGTGAGCCGAGATCGCTCTATTGCACTCCAGCCTGGGTAACAAGAGCGAAACTCCGTCTCAAAATAAATAAATAAATAAACAAATAACTGAATAAATATTTGGGAATAAATAGGTAGGAAAGATTAAGAATTTAGATATAATTTTAGACAGAAGCCGATTAAAACGACCCACTCCATGTACTTCAACATGTAAGACCTGCTCTAGAAGCAACATTTAAAGCATCATGCTGTACCTTTTTCCTTTGAGAAGCCCCATCCGGTTATCCAGCAGTTACTATAAACTGTATTTGTGT
This sequence comes from Saimiri boliviensis, assembly GCF_048565385.1. Lineage (NCBI taxonomy): Eukaryota > Metazoa > Chordata > Mammalia > Primates > Cebidae > Saimiri > Saimiri boliviensis. The sequence goes on along the minus strand of NC_133451.1, from coordinate 117,649,636 downwards.
CACCTTTGGAAGGTAGGCATACTGGTTTTTGGAATTCTGAAACATAATTTTTAAATTAGAGTTTGGTCAAATAAAGTTATGGATACAGACTTTAAAAAACACATCTTTTTCTTTTTCTGTCTTCTCTGTCTATAGAGCAGCACTAAGAAGAACGCTTTTGCTTTCTGCTGAACTTCTAAGGCTAATGACTCAAGAAAATTTGTCACCACCATTTTTCACATGACATTTTTGGTGTTGCGACTTCCTGAATTCAGTTTTTAAAACTCAGAACCTAAATCTACAGTCAAAAGCATGCGGAAGTTCCTGCATCTTACTCTGTGTGTGCTAGCCTTAATAGTCATAGCAGAGTGTCTTCACTGCTTCAGGCATTAAGTGCTTTATTGTATTAATTATTATAACAAACCCAGGAAGAAACTAGCATCCTCATTTTACAGACGAGGAAATTAGAGGTGTGAAGAGGTAAAGCAACTTGCCCAAGTTGTCACATAATTGTCTGTGTGTAGTGGCACGATCTTGGCTCACTACAGTCTTGACCTCCGGACTCAAGTGATCCTCTTGCCTCAGCCTCTTGACTAGTGGGGACTACAGGTGCACACGACCATACCCAGTTAATTTTTTTTTTTTTTCTAATTTTATGTGGAGACAGGATCTCACTGTGTTGCCCAGGCTGGTCTCAAACTCCTGGCCTCAAGCATTCCTCCCACGTGGGCATCCCAAAGTGTTGGGATTACAGGTGTGGGCCACCATGGCTGGCCATTAATGTTATTAGATGCAGAGAGAGATCCAAGATGGCTGATCACTAGCAGCTCGGGATTGTAGCTCCCAGTGAAAGCGCAAAGAAGGAGAGGACGCCACACCTTCACATGAATTCTTGCTGCTCACGCACCAGGAGATTCCCAGTGGAGGAGCCCCACGGGTCGCCAGTGCGACTCTTGTGACCGGTGAGGCGGTTTTGCCGGCGCCTCGGAGCGTCGGTTCCTGGTGCAGAGTCAGAAAAGCACCATCAATCTTAACACCGCTGATTTAGTCGCAGTGGGTTGCTGGGACGTCCACTCAGAAACCCAATTACAAAGGGTTGGACGTCCACTCAGAAACCCAATTACAAAGACGGTAATTATAAAGACCACATGGATAAATCTACAACGAAGGGAAGAAAACAGCCAAAAAAGGCTGAGAATGCCCAAGATCAGAACGCCTCTCCCTCAGCAGGGGATCCCAGTTCCTGATCAGCAACGGAACAAGGCTTGATGGAGAACGAGTGTGTTCCAATTACAGAAGCAGGCTTCAAAATGTGGATAATGAGAAACTTCTGTGAATTAAAAGAACTTGTTCTAACACAATCCAGAGAAACTAAGAACTTTGAAAAAAGGTTTGATGAAATGTTAACAAGAATACACAATTTAGAGGGGAATATAAGTGAATTGATGGAGCTGAAAAACACAATAGGAGAACTTCCTGAAGTATGCACAAGGTTTAACAGCCTAATTGATCAAGCAGAAGAAAGGATATCAGAGGTCGAAGACCAACTCAATGAAATAAAACAAGAAGACAAGATTAGAGAAAAAAGGATAAAAAGGAACGAGCAAAGTCTCCAAGAAATATGGGACTATGTGAAAAGACCTAATCTACGCTTGATAGGTGTACCTGAATGTGACGAAGAGAATGAATCCAAGCTGGAAAATACGCTTCAGGATATTATTCAGGAAAATTTTCCCAACCTAGTAAGGCAAGATAATATTCAACTCCAGGTAATACAGAGAACACCACAAAGATATTCCTCAAGAAGAGCAACTCCAAGGCACATAATCGTCAGATTTACCCGGGTTGAAATGAAGGAGAAAATACTAAGGGCAGCCAGAGAGAAAGGTCAGGTTACCCACAAAGGGAAGCCTATCAGACTTGCAGCAGATCTCTCAGCAGAAACCCTACAAGCCAGAAAAAAGAGTGGGGACCAATATTCAACATCCTTAAAGAAAAGAACTTTCAACCCAGAATTTCACATCCAGCCAAGCTAAGCTTCATAAGTGAAGGAAAAGTAAAGTTTTTTGTGAACAAGCAAGCACTCAGAGATTTCATCACCACCAGGCCTGCTTTACAAGAGCTTCTGAAAGAACCACTACACATAGAAAGGAATAAACAGTATCAGCCTTTCTAAAAAATACCAAAAAGAGGATCAATATAATGAAGAATTTACATCAACTAATGGACAAAATAGCCAGCTAATAATAATGGCAGTATTAAACTCACATATATCATTGTTAATTCTAAATTTAAATTGACTAAATCCCCCAATCCAAAGACAGACAGACAATTTAGATAAAAAACTAAAACCCATCAGTATGCTGCATCCAGACCCATCTCACACTCAAGGATACACAAAGACTCAAAACAAGGGATGGAGAAAGATTTACCAACCAAAGAGAGAGCTAAAATAAATAAATAAAAAGCAGAATTTACAATTTTTGCCTCTGATAAAATAGTTGTTAAAGCAACAAAGATCAAAAGAAGCAAAGAAGGATATTATATAAAGATAAAAGGATCAATGCAACAACAAGAAGAGCTGAAGATCCTAAATGTATATGCACCCAATACAGGAATACCCAGACATATAAGACTAATAAAGAGACTTAGACTCCCACACAATAATAGTGGGAGATTTCAACATTAATATTAGACAGATCAATGAGACAGAAAATTAACAACGATATCCAGGACTTGAACTCAGATCTGGAACAAGTAAACGTAATTAACATTTATAGAACTCTCCACTTTAAATATACAAAATAAACACTCTTATCAGTACCATATCATATCAACTTAGAAGTTTAAACGAAATGTTGGTTGGCTTCTTGTTTGTTATTCTCTTCCCTCATTTTCTTTCATGTCTCCATTATTAAGGACAATTATAGGCATACCCATATTTAGATTGCATTCTAGCCCGGGCAACAAAGCAATACCCCCATCCTCTCTCCCTCTTCCTCTTTCTCTTTCTTCCTCTTCTTTATTCTTTTTATTATTCTTTTTTTCTTTCTCAAAAAAAATAAAATAAAATAAAATAAATGTTATTAGATGCAGTGGGCATTCAGCTCCTGGGAGCAATGAACCTCCAGAGGCAGCACCTCTGATTACGATCCTCTAGCCTTTCCTGGGCTTCTTTCTGCATCAGTCTCTTTCCTACCCAAATTACACCTGGAAGTTGATATCTGGTCCCACCTGCCCTCACACTTCTCTAATATCCCTAAGCCCAAAGCAGTGACCATCATGCTCTCTTATCAAAGGAAGCCCAGATTTCCTACACCCATTATTTCAATAACCTGCATGCAGCTGTATTCCTCCCTGAAAGAACGAATTCACATTTCTTGCTCTTTAAGTAGAAGAGATTTCATGGCCACCTGCAGGGTCTTCACTTCCCATGCAACCCTCACCTTTCCCTCAACTCCAGCAGTCAGAAAATAACGACAGTCTCTAGATCTGTCCTCTTGTTCAAACTGATATGAAAGGGTAAACCAGGACCATCCCACCATCCACCTTCTTCTTACATATGCTACATACCAGTGTAATTCAAAGGAGCCTCGAGTTTGATTAAGGCAATATCATGATGCTCTTCTGAGATTTTATAGTTTTGGTGAAGAATAATCTCTTTTATTTGTGAAAAAGGTGTTTCTTTTGTAATGTCTGACAGACTTAAAATGCCACTATAAATGCGCCAAATATCCGGTAAGGGCAGCCTAGGAGAGAAGCATAAATACCCATTTGACACTGGGAAGTCCTTCCTGCTATACTGTTCTCCTGTCACTGTCTTTCAAAGAAAACTGGGAAGGAAATACTACATAGGACATATGTTTTCCTACCTAATTCCCCCTTCCAGTAATTTGTCATCACCAATAGCAGCAGTAGAGAATCTCTGAAGATTCTATTTAAAAAACTGAAAAGTGTACATTTATGTAATTATATCATGCTTAGTGCAAGTGAGATCACAAGAATGTTGTTGCCTCGTTTTTGAGAGACACTGTAGTGGGAAGAGACCAGCAATTTATCACAGGAAAATTAAGCTCAGTTCAACAAAACTGAACCGAATGGCTTCGTTAAAATTCAGAACTATCCATGGTGAAACCCCACCTCTCCTAAAAAATGCTAAAATTAGCTGGGTGTGGTGGTGCATGCCTGAAGTCCCAGCTACTCGGGAGGCTGAGGCAGGAGAATTGCTTGAACCCGGGAGGCAGAGTTTGCAGTGAGCTGGGATTGCGCCACTGCACTCCAGCCTGGCACCTGGTGACAGAGCAAGACCCTGCCTCAAAAAAAAAAAAAAAAAAGAAAAGAAAAAAATTCAGAACTATCAAGAAGTCAGACTGATCTTCTAATGCTCTTCGAATTGGGTAGAGTAGAAGGACTTTAGTGTTGTTTAAAATATTTCTATATGGCTGGGTGTCGTAGCTTACACCTATAATCCCAGCACTTTGGGAGGCAGAGGTGGGTAGATCACTTGAGGTCAGGAGATCGAGACCAGCCTGACCAACATGGTGGTGAAATCCTGTCTCTACTAAAAATACAAAAAGTAGCCAGGTGTGGTAGTGCATATCTATAATCCCAGCTACTCCGGAGGCTGAGGCAGGAGAATCACTTGAACCTGGGAGGCAGAGGCTGCAGTGAGCCAAGATCACGCCACTGCACTGCAGTCTGGACAACTGAGTGAGACTCCAGCTCAAAATAAATAAATAAATAAAATAAAATAACTCTATATTTTGGAAAGTATGAAAATTTAAATTGATTGTTTAAAAGATGAATGTATACTAAGTATATCCAAAATTATGACCTAAAGCAAAGCCTCACTCCATACAAAGATCTGGAAATCTTTATCATCACCAAGTGATGCAAGACAGGTGGGCACAGAATTTAGAAACAAATAATGGCGATATCAGGTGCAAAGGGGCCTTTTTGTTTTCAGTTAAATCTCTAATAAACTCACAAAGCTGAGCCTTCAGGAATGACAATTATTGGTCCCAAATTGTAGGGTACTCAGTAAAAAAGAGACCCACTATTTCCTATCTTGGGCCTTTTCTTCCAGGTCAACCACCATAAAACCACATGCCAGCTCCTGTGCGATGACAAGGTGGCGGGGTCTGGCTCCACCACGTGTACCACTGACTGCTAGATTTGGGTGGCAATATATTCAACCCTAGTACATAGCTCCTATGCATTAATTTCACTAAAACAAAGATACTTGTGTTTGTTTTTGAGAAAGATCAAGTGTCTTCTAGTATTTCTTCTGCTTTTTCATATGTTTTGTCCATTTCTACATTTATTATTGAATATAGTAATCATAGTTTATATTTTTTGAGTAGTGTTCATGTTCTACATACAATACTAACCATTTTAAATGTGTCACTTTATCCTTCCAATAACCTTACAAATTAGGGACTATTATTATCACATTTGAGATAAAATAAAGCTCAGAGAGATTTGCAAGTCTCGTAGGGTTGCACCTCTGATGAGCAGCAAAGCTGTCACTCAAGCCAAGCTCTGTCTAATTCCAAAGCCTCAGTGTTTTAACTCATAAAAACCCTAACATATCTCTTTGACAAATAAAATAGAAATATATCAAATTATATACATTGAAATATACAGAGTACAAAACTCTCACTTTTAAAAATTATTATTACTTAGTATATTTAGGAATCAAAGAACAAAAAGTAAAATTTCTATGGGCCTGACACATAACTGTTTGAAGAACACACCAGGGATTGGTGGTGGGTGATGGGTTGGAGAAGCTGGGTATTGACTTTGCTTCTCTTTCTGTGGGAGAATACCCACCCAGGGGCATCAGTCCTGTACAGAGACCACACGCTTTTCTGATGGGTCAGATGGTCAGTGCTTGGACCCTGCTAATTAAATGGTGTGAAAACCATCCCTGCTTTAACACGTCTCTGTTTGCAAAGTCACAGGATGATGGAGCAGCTGATCATAGATCCTTGAAAATGAAAAGTCAAGATAAGACTCTGGATTAGGTGCATCCAACACTTACCCATCAAAGCAGTGGGCAGCGGTGACGACCCACTGGTGCCCTATGAGTGATCCTCCACACTGGTGCCTCTGAGCTGTCAGCTTCACCTGCAGGCTCACCTGCCAGGGCCACTCTCCCAAAGAAGAGTTGGTTCCTCCAACAATGCGTGCGTTTGTTCTGGTTGTGCAGACTGAAAAGACAGTGTTGATGATGAGGTTGGAATTAAAAGTGAATCACAGTCCCTTCCAACCCAAAAAGAACAAGACACATAATTCCATAAGACTAAGCAAGCTATCAACATGACAGACATCCTTACAATTCCACGAAAAAGCAACGTTACTCACCAGAGCTGTCCCCAGTTGTACACAATCTCAAAGAGTAACCAGAGCTCCTTTGTGTCCCATACGTAATCCTAGTTGGAGAACCATCCAAAGATAATCTTAAGGAACACTTGCACCTAGATAAAATGAACAGTAGAAAGAGTAAGCCTTCACAGAGGGAGAAATAATATGAAGTGATCATCTCAATTGTCTTTGAAAAATAAAATTTCCCTCACTTCTCTTCCTTACAGTCTTCCGGGAGTAAAGAATAAGTGAAAAACTGACAGCGAATCATCTTTGTACAAGTCTCTTGGCAAACATTCACTCCTTTAACGAAAGTCACATTCAATTCTTCTCCTCCAAAGTCAACTCCTGGGTAAATTTTAGAATGGCAGGGTTCTGTGGTCAATTATAAACATAAAAACATATCAAATGAGAAAAGCAATGAACAACATTTCCACAAGTTTCTGTTACCTTAAGGATTCTTTCATCATTGTTGCTGTTAAAAGTCATGAAATATGTTACATTTTATATTATTATCGAATCACATTACCAGGCAAAGTTCTTTTGCAGGTTAAGAGGCTATATCCAGATATGGTGTTTTCTTGAGGAGTAGAGGAACTTGGTGTGCCGTTTTCAGATGTTTTAAGAAAACAAACATTTCTATTAAAAAAAAAAAGCAAGAGAGAAAGAAAGAAATTTGCATTAGTGGCATTAGACAAACACAAAAGCAGCTCACACTCAAAAAGCAACTCAGCAAATTTTATTCTTCTGGGAAACTCTCTTCAAAGTAAATCAGACTACAGGATTCTAATAAATTGCAGAGATTAAATGTAAATCAAGCCTCATCTCCCTCTGGAGAAAACTGATAGGCACAGACAACCTGAAAAGAGGACAGTAATGAAGTTCTGCCTTCTAACTGGAAAACAACAACAACAACAACAAAAAGCATCAAAGAAGGAAATTCGGGGAGTTTATGCTGCCGATGATATTACATAACTAGATACCCTTCTCTTGGCTCCAGGCTGTGTGTAGAAGAGGGTGGGTTATCTGAGATAAGGAGAGTGGGTCAGAGCCTTGATCAGAAGAAATGGAGCTCTAGTTTCTGAAACAAAGAGAAGAGCCAGCAAGCCTAAGGGATACCCTGCCAGCGAATGGCTTTTACTCCAAGCTAATGCAAAACATCAAGATCATGTTTTGAACCTTCATTCAAAGGCATCAGATCCTTCTTTTTTCTCATGGCTATGCTTCACTGGTTCAATGGTAACATTTGTTTTAAAGTAAAAGAAGGTAGGCAGAGAAGTCTGCTAATCTCTTAACTAATCTGCACCTGGCAGAAAAGTCCCAACTTCAACTGCAGGTTCAAGTGTTTTGAGGACAATGAATGAAACTTTTTAAAACTCAGACGATAACGTAAAAGTGATGAAGGTAAGCAGCAAGTGCCCCCCATGCATACTCGCCTTTGTGACTCTGTTTCCCATGCATTCGTATAGAAGGTAAAGAAGAAGCAGTTGGGATGATAGGTGCAGATGGTCCTACACACAAAAGGATCTGGAGTGAGAACCCTGGCAACATCCACATCTGAGAACGCAAGATGTTGGAAGATGTCCCTGTGGCAACCTGTGAACTCAGAGAGCAGATGTTCCTTAGGAAACGACATGATGCTAAATTTCCTTATATTTTGTCATCATAATTAAGAAAATTGTGACTATGTATCATTCATAGTACTAAACATCTTAAGTAAAAACATGTCTGTTAAAGTATCTGCAAACTTGTTTGCTATTTAGAGGAAGGCAAAGTTGGTCTAATTCCAAAGGGCAAATTCCTGTGTCAGAGAAATAAAAGTTGTGCTCCTAGCTTCATTATCCACCAATGCTAAATGTTTACATTACTCAGTATTTATTTATGTTTCCTTTATATTACTCTGATTCTGAGGCCTTAGGAATGTAAGGGTTTTTTGTTGTATTTTCCTCAACATTATAAAAAGTTATTTAATAAGAAGAGATTAAAAAAATGCTCTGTGCCCATTAAAATTAGAACAACAGACAATCCACTTTTATTATCATTATATTCATATAATCTTATATCCCGTTTTGTTTGATTTGTGTTCACATCATTTATGCAGTTTACTAAATTTGATAACAGATAATTCTGTTGATATTCATTGGTTTACAGATTCAATGCACTCTATCAAAATCCTGCTCCCTTTTGTTGCAGAAACTGACAACCTTCATAAAATTCATATGGAAATGCAAAAGATCCAGAATCACCAAATTAATCTTGAAAAAGGACAAAATTAAAGCACTCAGACTGTCTGAGTTCAAAACTTTCTGCAGAGTTATGGTAATCAAGACTGTGTGTAACTGGCGTTAGGGTAGACATATAGATCAATGGGTTAGAACTGACAGTCCAAAAATAAACTCACATTATAGACAACTGACTTTTGAAAAGGATTTCAAGACAATTCAATGGAGAAAGAACTGTCTTTTCAACAAATGGTGCTGGAATAGCTGAATATCCACATGCAAGAATTAAGTTAGATTCCTTCTTTATACTATATACAAAATTTAATTCAAAATGCATCAAATATCTAAATGTAAGAGCTAAAACCATAAACCTCTAAGAACAAATTTTAAACGAAAGTCTTCATAACCATGAATTAGGTTTTGGCATTTTAGGTAAAGCACATGCAAGAATAAAGCCAGGCTGGATTTCACCAAGTTTAAAAACTTCTGCGCTTCAAAGAAGTCCATAAATAAAGTGAAAAGATGACCTGCAGGTGCACAGAAAATTTTTGCAAATAATATATGGTCTAAGAGTGTAGTATCCAGAGTATAGAAAGAGCTCATACAATTCAACAATGAAAACAAAATAACCCAATTATTTTTAATGGCTAAAAGATTTAAACAGAGATTTCCCCAAAGAATTCATTCAAATTGGTAATAAGCACATGAGAAAATACTCCACATTATTACTCATTAGGGAAATGCATATCAAAACCACCATGAGAAACCACTTCACACTCCCTGGAAAGGCAATAATAAAAAAAGCAATAACAAGTGTTGTTAAGGTTGTAGAGAGATTGAAGCCCTCAGTGGAACAGACAAGCTCAGACCATGGTTCTGGGCTGCCATGTCTGCTGTGTACACCCGGGAGAGCACCGTGGATGTCTAATCTCTGTACTTGCTTTCTTGTTAAACTGCAGTGAGTTCCCATATGATTTAATCTGATCAAATGGCCTTTACAGAATGATAAAAATCCTGGCTGTAGCCAGGCACAGTGGCTCACAACTGTAATGCCAGCACTTTGGGAAGCCCAGGCAGCCAGATCACAAGGTCAGGAGTTCAAAACCAGACTAACCAGCATGGTGAAACCCCATCTCTACTAAAAATTCAAAAATCAGCTGGGCACAGAGTCCTGCCTCCTGGCATCCTTCAAAAACTCTCCCAGAAAAAAATAAAATGAATGTTAAAGTTAAATCACCAGTTCCTGTGAACCATCCACCTGGCACACACTATAGAGAAGGTGTACTGTGGCAAAGAGAAGACAGGCGAATAGATGCCTTGTAAGCAATCTTCCCAATCTTACACAGGGAAATCCCAGCCCAGCACCCAATACAGCGCCAGGCACAGAGCCAGCACCCAGAACTGCAGAGAACTGACTAGAAGGGATTTGGTTTCAGTAGCATCTTGTCATTAACATCCTGATATGCTAAATCAGGTGGAATGTCATGGCAGTTTTCCGGGTAATTCCATTGAAATTAACTTTATGTGTGAAACGACAGTTTTATTCCCTCCCCGTGGTAGAGTCATTTCACTAGATATGGACACAACCAAGGAATGACCTTACAGTTTCCCTACAATATCACTGTACTGGTTTCCTATAACTGCTGTCACAGGGGCCTAACCACAAACGTAGTGGTTACAAACAACACAGATGTATCATCTTACCGTTGTAGAGATTAGAAGTATGAAATGGGTCTTACTGTGCTAAAATCAAGACATCAGCAGGGCTTTGTTCCTCCAGGATGCTCCATAAGGAAACTGTTCCCTTGCCCTTTTCAGATTCTAGAGGGCACCTGCTTTCCTTGGCTCATGGACCTTCACCTTGTTAGATATAGTGAACTCCACATTTCTCTTCAAAGAATCAGTATGTCAGTATGTTCAGCTCTCTTTTTCTTGAATTCTCCATTTTAAAGTTTAACTTCCTGGTTCTCTGTGCCCTCTTGCCTCTAGTTTCGGTAAACAACTTTCCCGCCAGTTCTGATCAGTCGTTCACATCTGTTCCCCAGTCCCCTGCTCCATCCTGACTCATCCCGATCACCTGCTCTGGTCTCCTGCTTAACCCAAAATGGGGTAAGCCTTACCCCCAAAATGGGAAATACCCCAAGGTAAGGGATAAAAAGGATAAAGCTAGCAACAATAATATTCCCGCTAATAATCCCCTTGCCCTAGTGTTAAAATACCAGAATAATAATGAAAGGACCAAAAACAGGAAAAAGCAGCTGCTGTCCCAAACCCTTTCCTATCCCTGTTGTCCCTCCTCCCTATAACTCTGCCTCTTGGGAATCGCTCCAGAAGCCCGCTCACTACTAGCCTGAGTACCCTTCCTTAAAAGGACTTCAATGTGAAATAGGGCAATGGAAAACAGATATTCAGAACTTCCCTTGCCCCTCTTCTCAGGGGAAGAAAGAGGCATGATCCATAGAGCTGCTATGGGAGCCAAGGAACAGGAACACCCCCCTACTGGGGGCCCCAAGCCAGTGTGACACAGTCCTCGGAGTTTATGGGTGCCTAGGAATTTATACCCTGGCCAAATGGGTTACAGACAGTTGCTTAGTATGTAAGAAAAGTAATGAACAAGCTATAAAAAATTAACCCTTGGGGGAAGTAATTCAGGCTTAAGGCCATTCCAAAATATCCAGATTGATTACACAGAGATGCCTCCAATTGGTCGTATTTATTAGTAATAGTAGTCACCTTACTCATTGGGTAGGAGCTATTTCCTTTTCAAGCGCAACTGCTAATAATGTAGTCAAGGCATGAGTTGAAAATATGATACCCAAGTTTAGATTAACAGAGAACATTGATTCAGATAATAGGACTCATTTCACTGCGCATGTCATGAAGAAATTAGCCCAGGTACTGGATATAATATGGAAATATCATCCTCCCTGGTACCACCTTCGTCAGGGAAAGTAGAAGACCTATCACCCTGTTAAGAGTCCAAACTGCTCCCCAAAAAGACATAGGCCCATCCCCTTATGAGATGCTTCATGGATTGCCTTATCTACATGCTGCTACTGATGTTCCTACACTTGAAATAAAAAAAAAAAAATCAGTTTCTCTGAAATTATATACTTGGTTTATCTCCCACTTTCCCTTCCCTCAGAACTAGAGGTCTTTTAGCACAGGGGCCACCCCTAGAGTTTCCAGCACACCAACATCAGCCTGGGGACCACGTCCTTGTCAAAAGCTGGAGAGAAGGAAAACCTGGAACCAACCTGGGAAGGACATTACCTAGTGCTCCTAACTACTGAAACTGCAGTCCAGACAGCAGAAAAAAGGATGGACCCATCACATCCGAGTCAAAAAAGCACCGCCCCCTCCAGAGTCATTAGCCATAGTCCCAGGGGAAAACCCCACCATACTAAAGCTAAGGAAAATCTCTCTTTCATCCATTCTATGACTCCTTCTTCTTTGCTTGCTCTATTGCTGACCACCTAGTTATTAATGTAACCAAGTCAATTTCACCTCAAACTATTACATTTGACACTTACCTTGCTATGCTCTGTGGAGACTTGCCAAGTCAGAGGCAACTCTCCACTTCAGAAAAGTATCGTTATCCTTCCCAAATTTTCTCAGACAAATATATATATATATATATATATATATATATATATATCTGTTAACTGGAATAAATTACTTTGAGAAGAGTTTGACAAAGATTCCAGTATAAACTGAAAATCTTGTCCTTTTTAGAATAGAACTTCTCTGCCAAAGTTGGTCCCATGCTCTATAGAATGTTAAAGAGCAAGGATGGACCACCCCAACCAGCACTTGGCATTTCTTACAATCCCATATATTCATTTTGCTAAAGGAGTTACCCCTCCCCATTGTCAGCTAAACCAATGTAATCCAGTACAGATCACCATTGCTGTTCCCTAGAGTTCTTCCTCTTCGTTGAGCCATTTCTTTGATATAGGAGCAGAAGTCTCAGGCAATAATAACCCTATAGGACCTTTGAAATGTGCTTCATTGCCTCCTCACATCCTGCACCCCCTTCTCTCTCTCTCCTAAGTTCTCCGCTAACCAAGGCATCTCTAGTTATCTACCCAATGATAAAACCTAAGTGGTTGTTGTAGAGATTAAAGATTTAAAACAAGCTATAGCAGTCGAAACAGGGAATCAGAATACAAACGGCTGGCTGGAATGGATTCGATATTCTGTTCATATGCTAAACAAGAGTGACTGTTATGCTTGTGTGACAGGCAGGCCAGAGATCCAGACTGTCCTTTCCACTTCAGTGGTTCTCACGACAGGGCATGAGCTCTATGGTAGCTCTTTTTCAGAACCCCACAGCCTGAGGCTATGACTCATGCAAGACTCTCACTGCTGTTCCCTAAGGTTAAGAGCCCTGTGGGTCAGCCCCCAGTGCCATCTGGCCTCCAGCCCCCACTGTTAATTCACCCTGTGCCTTTCACGATGTGGGGGGGGGGGAGTTGGCATTCAAGGAATGCCAGCTTAACAGGGTGCCGTGAAACCAAGCCTTTTCAAGAGCTCACCAGTCTCAGTCTGCCCTTGTCCATCCCCGAGCAGGTGTGTGGTAGTACTGCAGGGACTATTGCTGTGTACTCTGCCAAGTACTTAGAGCAGTGCTTGTACCCTTGTCCAACTGGCCATCCCTTTCACCCTAGCAGTCCATCAACACGATTTAAAAAAGAGAGAGAGAAAAAAAGAAAAAAAAAAAAAGTGCATCACATGGGTCCTTTAACCCTTTAACTCCCATGTTTATATAAACACTATTGGAGTTACCAGATAAATGTAAAGCCAGAGATCAAATACTTGCAGGATTTGAGTCAATATTTTTGTAGGTGACAATTAATAAAAATGTACATTTAATTAATTACATGTATTATGATTAGCGGCTGTTTATGAATTACACCAGGGATGCTGTCAAAGAGATAGAAGAACAACTAAGCCAAGACATGTGAAGGAAGTTTGAAGAGAAAATAAAAACCATAAACATTCAAGATGGGGGATTGTTAGATATAGTGAACTCCAAGTTTCTCTTCAAAGAATCAGTGTGTCAGTATGTTCAGTTCTCTTTTTCTCTAATGCTCCAATTCCAAGTTTAACTTCCTGGTTCTCTGTGCCCCCTTGCCTCCAGTTTTGGTAAACAGCTTTCCCACCAGTTCTGATCAGTAGTTCACATCTGTTCCCCCAGTCCCCTGCTCCATCCTGACTCATTCTGGTCACCTGCTCCAGTCACCTGCTTTGACTTGAATCACCCCCAGTCACCTGCTCTGCCATAACCGTTTTTCCTATCAAACCACTCACCGTGCCAATCTGGCTCATCCCCCTGCTCTCTTTAAAACAGCCAATCAGAATTAGCTTTGACTGTGTTGTCTAACTCCAGCCAATAAGGGAATGACACAGCAGTAGGGGCTGCATCAAGGATAAGAACCTCTTCCCCTCCCCTGTTCAGATGTGTGCTCACCGTTGCTCTGTTTGCGAGATGCACCCTTCTATAGAAGTAAATTGCCTTGCTGAGAAAATTAATATTTGAGTTCTACTTCTTTTGTGGCATCAAAAGTTTACATATGACAAGCTTCAAAGCCAGCAGTGTAACACCTTCAAACCTCTCTCTCTAGCTCTGACCCTTCTGCCTCTCTCTTTTTCTTATAAGCCTTGTGAGTACTCAACCCTTGTGAGTACCTGGGGCCCATCCAGAAAGCCAGAATAATCTTCCCATCTCACAGTGCTTCACTGAATCACACTGGCAGAAGCCCTTTTGCTAACTGTAGGGACACAGTGCGGGTTCCAAGGCTTAGAGCAGGGACATCTCTGGGGGCTCTTATTCTGCCTGCTACAATCACAAAGGGAAGTCATCCTACAATTACCAATTTCTGAAAGTGCACAAGGCTTCAGTGAGAATCCAGAATCCACGTTATCCAGCACCTTTATACTGGTAGGTGTTCCTCCGGGACTGTGCTTCAAGAGGCAGTTGTTCCTGAATGTGAAGAAAAGAGGTTACTTTACTTCCTGCCCTTTGAGGTGTAGGCAGCAGTCTGGGTAACATTTAGTATTCACATGGACATTGGGAAAAGCAATGACCCTGACAATGAGTGAGTTAGGGGTTTGCATTATTAATCAAATGGACATCCATCCCCTCACAAAGGAAAGTAGGGTGAGAATGAGGCCAGAGACACTACGATACTAAACCCTCATTCTATAAGCAAGGCCTAAGTGTGAGGCAAATGGAACTTACTCACTTCAGGAAAAAATCACACCAAAATTGAGTAGAATGTGGAGTGATAGTAGAGACTGGGAAGGTGACAGAGAGGTGGGAAGGGGGTGGGTGACGAAAAATTGTTTAGTGGGTCCAATGTACATTACTCCAGTGATGGACATACTAAAAACCCAGACTTTACCACTATACAGTACATCAAGGTAACAAAATTACACTTGTACTCATAAATTTATGCAAATAAAAATGAGGTTTAAAAATGAGGAAAAAAATTCACAAGTTGACATCAAATTGTGATTAGCTCCATGAATGAAATCAACAGAGCTGGGTGTGACTTGAAAGAGAATGCTCAGAAATGGCCTTTTGGAGGGGGTGATATTTGAGGAAAGACCTGATTTGTTACAAATCAGAAGAATCAGCCTTGGTGAAGTCGGGGAACAGGAGGCCAGGGGTGCAATTACACACTAGGGGAAAAGAGTAGGGAAACACATGAAATTAAAATGAAGTATTTAATTTAAAAATGAAGATAAAGAATAAAACAGACTAAATGAGGAAAGTGGTTAGGAGTAAAAGCCCTGTTCGGTTTTCAGTTGGGGAAACAAAAAGAGGTTATGAAGAATACAGTGAAATCCTGGAGGCACCAATATAAACAAAAAACACCATGAATTGTACTCACCGGTGCTCTGCATTGTGAAATGTTTGTGTGGCATATGAAAAAAATTGGCAGCGAATATTATTGGTGCACTGTTTTTGGCATTCTTCAACACTGCTAACCTTAGATACATTAAAATTGACTCCTCTCATATCAATTCCTTTATAAATGTCTCGGTGGCAAGCTGTACAAGAAAAATGCATAGAGCAAATACAGTCCATTTTCTTTCTAGAGGTAGATTTGACACCCACTACTATTTGAGCCGGCCGTTTAGAAGGATAATAACCCATTTGTGGCAACTGCTATGTTAAGGGATTTAAAATTTTTTTTATGTCCATAAACTATCGAACTCTGCTTGAAGTAAGCACAATCCAATATTTTCCCTAAAACAATAGCATCGAAAAAGGGTTACTTCACTTCTTAAACTGCAAGATGCATGCAACAATACAGGTAAATTTCACATTGAAATTATCAATGAGCAGTGGGAAATAAGGCAATAATAATGAGGACACCTATAATATGTGCTGAGGTTTGCATTACTAAAGAAACTGTGCCTTTGACCTTGTGCATTAAGTAAAGGAGATTCCTTATGTCCTAGTGTTATTTTTCTGCTTTCAACTTCTCCTGTCTGATTACAAGTTGCATCTGGGTCAATTATTTCCAAATCTGGAGAGTTGTTACATATGCGTGATGAAACCACTTCCATTCTTTTGAGATGGAGTCTCACTCTGTTTCCCAGGCTGGAGTGCAGTGGCATGATCTCGGCTCACTGCAACCTCCAACTCCCAGGTTCAAGTTATTCTCCTGCCTCAGCCTCCTGAGTAGCTGGGACTACAGGTGTGTACCACCACACCCAGCTAATATTTTGTATTTTTAGTAGAGATGGGGTTTCACTACATTAGCCAGGATGGTCTCGGTTTTCTGACCTCATCATGATCTTCTCAGTGTACTGGGATTACAGGCGTGAGCCACCATACCCAGCCTTACATACCCTTTTCATGGATATTTGTCTTACATGCAAAAGATATAGATAATTCTTTTCACAGACAGTGAACCAAAATTAGGCTCTTTTTTTAAAAAAAAATTATTTATTTATTTATTTTATTTTTTTGAGACGGAGTTTCACTCTTGTTACCCAGGCTGGAGTGCAATGGCACAATCTCAGCTCACCACAACCTCCGCCTCCTGGGTTCAGGCAATTCTCCTGACTCAGCCTCCTGAGTAGCTGGGATTTACAGGCACGCGCCACCATGCCCAGCTAGATTCAATTTTCTTAGTTGTACTTTTGGTTAAGGAAGTAATGTAACCAGAAGTATGAACCATATACTTTCTTAAAGTTTTATTCCTGAAGATAATGTGAAATAAGCCATAATCTATTGTAGGTAACTTCCCACTCCTAAGAAGTACGGTTAAAGCCATAAAACTAAATGTAAGGGTGGGAAAGACAGAAAACATACAAGCTGTCAGGAAAACAGTAGGCTGAGTTGGGCAGGGAGGTGGATTATTCACAGTGGTTCTCAAACAAAAATTTGTAGACGGTAGAAATAAAACCACTTTCCAATTTTTCTGCATGTAAGAAAAGAGTAGGCTAAGAGTTGCGATGGGACTCTTACAAATAAAAACTTTTTCGGTGTTCATATGAAAGCTCTAAATGCTTTTGACTAGAATTGTTTCGAGTATAGAGATTTTATGCACTCAGGAACAATTTTTCACTTTAAGATGTTGCAAGTTAGGAAAAAAAATCATTGAAAGCAAGCTAAATGAGTAACACTAAGTTTTAGAATACATTAACAAATAACAGGTATATTGAGAAAGGCACAACACGACTTTCTCTTTAAATTTTGCTATAGCATACAACAATCGGAAAGAACACTTACTCGAATCATTTATACCAAATTATATTAACATACAAATTTGATCTTATAAAATAGGAAATGTACGCCATCTCAGGTACACTACACCATTTTTTCTTTTTCTTTTCTTTTTTTTTTTTTTTGGTAGAGTTTTACTCCTGCTGCCCGGACTGGAGAGTAATGGTGTGATCTCAGCTCACCACAACCTCCACCTCCCAGGTTCAAGTGATTCTCCTACCTCAGCCTCCCCAGTAGCTGGGATTACAGGCATGCATCACCATGCTAACTTTGTATTTTAGTAGAGATGGGGTTTCACTTTGCTGGTCAGGCTAGTCTTGAACTCCCAATCTCTAGTGACTCACTCTCCTTGGCCTCCCAAAGTGCTAGGATTACAGGTGTGAGCCACCGCGCCCGGCCGACTATACCTGGCTAAGTCAGGCCCGTATTTGTAACTAAGACATTCCCATCCTTTGACAACTGGCTAAAATGCAAACAGCAGGCTCAAAGTGTGTGAGTACTGAAGGGGTCACGTCAGTGAGGAGGAAAGGATGACACATTTTAAAAATCTGAAATTGGAACCTACAAAATTAACTGTGCACAAGAAAAATAAAAACAATATAGTAATGATATATAGTCATACATAGAATAACAGCACAGCTATTTTAAGATTCTGACAGCCCATCAGTTGAATCCCTTCAGCACTTTTCACTTTCTGATCAGTCCCAGTCATGGTTGAGAAATCATTTGTTTGTCTTAAATTTATTAGGAGAGCACTAGAAACTCTTTCCCAAGACATCAGTAGCTTCAGATGTCAGAATCAAAGTTCTCTACCATCGTAGTCCTCACATTTCCTTTAAGAAGTATTATTCTGCCGGGCTCGGTGGCTCAAGCCTGTAATCCCAGCACTTTGGGAGGCCGAGGCGGGTGGATCACGAGGTCGAGAGATCGAGACCATCCTGGTCAACATGGTGAAACCCCGTCTCTACTAAAAATACAAAAAATTAGCTGGGCATGGTGGCGAGTGCCTGTAATCCCAGCTACTCAGGAGGCTGAGGCAGGAGAATTGCCTGAACCCAGGAGGCGGAGGTTGCGGTGAGCCAAGATCGCGCCATTGCACTCCAGCCTGGTAACGAGTGAAACTCCGTCTCAAAAAATAAAAATAAAAAAAAAAAAAAAAAAAAAAAAAAAAAAAAAAAAAAAGAAGTATTATTCTTAGCACGATTTGCAGAACTCAGTTCCTCAATTTGGGCTTAATGGTATATCACAGAGTTTCTTGATGTCAGCACTGGGGTTGACATTTTGGGCCAGAAAATTATTTGTTGTCGAGGACTGCCCTGTGCCTTGTAGAATCTGGGCAGCATTCAAACATTCTGGCCTCTACTTAGTAAATGCTAATTGCATCCTCCCTAGCTGTGACAACCAAAAGTGTCTCCAGACATTTTCAAGTGTGCCCTAAGGGAAGAAACAAAATCACTGATGGTTGAGAATCTCTAATGTACAAATTACCCTCAAGTGAACCTGTGAGAGAGATGTTCCCTTGTGTTTTCTTAAAAATTCTTATCTGGAAACAAAGAGACACGATTATTTGGATTTGCTGCAAATCTTATACTTTAGTGCTAACCTCATACAAAATAGAGGTTCATTAAATATGTGTTGATTTATAAAGACAATAGAGGTAACCAGATGAATATGGATCCCTCTTTTGTGACCAGAATACTGCTCCCATCTCCTATCTTTACGAGTGATTTTTTTCCAAAAGGCTGTAGCAGTACAGATTTGGAGCAAAAGCTATTCTAAGGTAGATCCAATATTAACTCAAATGTATCTAAGAAATTCGCGTCTTACCACTTATTTGATGACCACAGTGCTTTAAGGAATGTCCAGAAATTGCACGTGTTTGATGTACTTTCGGCAGGGTTCCTGTAACACTGTCTTTCAAGAAGCAACCAAACCTGTTTTAAAAGTAGCTTTACTTAGGAGTTAGAATAATAAGCATACACTGAGGAAATGTCTAGCATTTTCTATACACTAACAAATAAAACCAGGAATAAGGAAAGTAATATAGCTTCCCCAATACCTGCTGGAAAGAATACTCTTAGAGGTAATTTTCTAACATCCCCTTAATATCTAACTTCAGCATGGCATTTTCTTTACACTCACATTTTTTAGGTACAGAAAGACAACCATATTAAAGAGTTAATGATTTTTCCTGTGTTCTGAAACTTTCAGGCAACTATGCCCCCAATTGGTGATTATTTTTGCAAATGCTTTCGTTTACTTAAAAAATTAAATTAGTGATAAGAGCTGTACATAGTGTTCATCTTGTTAATTAACTCCTTGTAGTCTGCACATAATGGAAGACTTCCTTCTGTCTAAATTGTCAACCTTCATGTTAATTTCATTATTTATAAGAATTCCAGAACCTACCTCAACTTTTAATACGATGATCCTCACATACAATCTGGGTTTTCTCTACAAATTTAACGTGTAGGATCAGAGAATGACTATCTGACTTATAGCTCATAAACCCACATAGAGTGAAGATGAGAAAAGGGTTATGGATATGGACATGGGAACAACAACGCAAAGCTTATTCTGGATATTCATCAAAATGAAAAAACATTAAGATGAAACTGTGGCTCGTGATTAACAAGCATCTCCCAGACCTAATAAGAATTGTAATTACTATTTCTCCAAAACGTTTACAATTCCCCAGTTAATACATAGTCACAAGCGTAAGTGTGTACACATACACGCCACACATAGCGTCATGCCACAGATGCACAAACTGGCCCACTATAGGCACCATTCAGATCTGCCCTGTCCCCAAACCACAAGTTCTAGATCTTTCTCAACTATATTCTCAGCAAAACGCTTGTCTTATTTTCTTTGGACTGTGCTATCCACTAAAGTGATCATGGGTCACACAGTTCAGTATGTTACTTTATTCAGATGAAATGTTCACCTGTTAGATTCTTTCTTGAGACAATCTCTTAGCCCAACAATGTTCAAGCATTTTGAGGCATTGAATAGAAAATGACCAACATCATTTACTTTAATTAGATGTGATCATAGTTTAAAATGCATATTTCTAGTCCCAAGAAACTTTGATTCAGCAAGTCTGGGCTGTGGCCTAGGAATCTGCATTTGTAAGAACTACGTGAAGGATTTTGCTGAAGCTGGTCCTTGAACCACGTTTGGGAAAGAACTCTCAGTTATACTACACCTTTTTGCACACAACTAATTCCATTTTGAAAAATGGCTTCGCTAATCACGAAATATCAACTTCTACCTTTTATGCATGTCATTGACCGAACTTGCTGGAAGAAAACTGAACAGCAAACACCTTGGGTGGAACGTGCACATCATCTGGCAGTGTTGGGCATTTGGGGTGTACATGGAAGCTACATCCCCACCTCTGAAGAAGGTGTTTTCATACAGTTGAGTCAGACATCCTGTGATAGAACCATTAAGAATTAATTTGGGATAAATTCAAATAACACTTTTAATAAAAAGATATCTGCTTTCTTCTCTCTCACTGACTACTCAAAGGTCTATATAATATAACTCTAATTATGCTGAGAAAATAAAATATATTAAACCAATTATTTGAACAATCTATTTTGTTATTTAATTTTCTGGGTACTTCTGTATAAAAAATGTGGCTTATTTTTATTAAACTGCACAATAATTTACATATAAATTACCCACAGTAAAATAAAATCCTTAGCTTTTCCCTGTTGCCTGACATGCTATGAAAATATCATGCCTTAAAAAGAACAATATTTGGTCTATTTTCAAAACACTTTTGTAATAAACATCTTCAGCAGCTTCTCACAATTCTATCAAGGAAGACAGAGGCAGGTTTTGTTATCTGTTTCTGGCTGATGCTTTTTAAAAGAAAGAAGTTAAATAACTGAGTTTCAGGGCACACAGACTTGCCCAAGATCCACAAAGTCCACAAAGGTGGTTGGACAGCCACCCCACCCTGACTCCCAGCCCTGTGTCCTTTCTAGCATGCAATGCTAAATGCTGTTCCTTATCTCGGTGTGATTCAAGCAAACTGACAGTTACTGAGTGTTTATTTTTTACTCGTTTTTAAGATAGTTTAAGCAAATGCATGCGCATGCTAAATTGAAAATACATTTTGAACTATTTAATGTTTGGAATCATTCCCAAAATATAATGCACCCCACATATTATTAAAGAATTAGGTGTCTTTACCGGCTTTAATTTGTACATTTGGATTTACCTGGAAAGACCCTCTTGGAAGTCTGCTTAACAAGTTTTCCCGTTCAGGTGGCACATTCATCTCAGTCAGTCAACTGACCATTAACCATGGCTATGCCAATGACAACCTTGTCCATTCCCTGGGACAGTAGTTGCTTTTCGATTTAAATAGTATATATTTTGTATTGCCCCTGGGGGAATGAGCAGCTTAGGCAACATCCATTTTATTAGGCCCTGAAGAGGGCCATCTTCTCTGCACTATCCTACGCCCCTGGGGATTCTGGCCCTGAGCCCCATTATGACTACCCAGCACAGCAAGATTGCTTCTCTCACTCTCAGAGGTGTGGCCAAGATGACTGCCTCTTGGGTAAGGTTTATATTTGGAAAGAACACAGATCTCTTCAAGTGGAAGCTTTTGGAATGCAAGTGTATTGCCTAGATTTCATGTATGCACAAAACATGGAGGAGTTGGTTTAGTTACAGTACTAGTTATAAGTCTATTTTTTCAGACAGTTGGTGGTTTTGACTGACTCATAATTATCAAGCAGTCACTCCTCTTCCAGCCTCCAATTCACATGCGAGGATACACACAAGGGCTGGTGCTGGCCCAGAGCTTCCCATTCTGCAATTGATTCTCTGTGAACAGCCATGTGACTCAGTCAGGGAAAGGGGTGACTAGAAAGACACCAAGTTTGTTGTTGAATAGAAAGAAACTTCTAGTAGGTGTTCTTGTTCTTGCTTATCCTCGGAAGTTGGTGATCATGATGAAAATGATGACCATGACCATGAGAGCCATGCTTGTACTGTATTTTGGAGCGTTTGTAAAGTACTGTTACATAATTTATCTCATAATCATGGTGGCTTTCAAAGACTTTGGGCTGTTATTCAGTCTTGTTTAACAATTACATAAACAATAAGGAGCAGTAAAGTACTCTAATTTTAAAGAATTAGGTGGCAAACACAAAAAGATAATTTACAGAAGAAATAGAAGTGATTAGGAAGCATAGAAAACATGGGAACAATCAAAAATACACACAAGTTAAAACAACTAGAAGCCATTTCATCCGTGAGATTAGCAAAAGTGAAAAATTAAATAACTAGTATTCGTATACTGATTTTGATTGCGAATGATGGAAAACCTAGTTCAAAGTGGCTTGAATACAAATGAAATGTGTTAGTTCAGAATCCAAAAGCCCATGGTGAATCAGGCTTAAAGGGTAACTGGACATTGCGCTCAACCGACAGCATCAGACAATATGTTCCTTCCATTTGCTCCAGTCCGTGGTGTTACCATTACTCCCAAGCTCACATAGTAGCAAAATAGTACCAGCAGCTCAGGCCTCTGTATTCTCTTACGTTTCGAGTCAAATTGGAAAAAAAAAGAGTAAGAGTTCTATTTCTAGACATCTAAACAGAAGATTTGTTGCAACACGTTGGCTCTGATTGGGTCACTGCAGCCAGCAGGATGCGTGCATTTCCTGGTTCAGGCCTGGGTGGGTCACGAGCTCCAGCTTTGGTGTCAGTAGCAGAATCAGGGTCACCAGAACCATGTGGACCAAAACTGAGAGGCAGTAGCTCTGTAGAAGTAAATTAGGATATTCTTTCCAGAAAGATAAATATGTCAGGATGCAAAGCCACAAGCCTGTTAGAGTCTGCCTAAGTGGGCCACGAAAGATAATTTCATGATGCTACACCATAAAACCTTCAAAAATATTCATACCTTTGAATCCAGTACTTTTATTTCAAAAAGCATATTCTACAGAAATAACTGAGTAAGCACATGAGAACATACACACAAAAATACCATAAAAAGAGAATACCAAGCTCTAAAAATATTATATTATTTATTTGCATCAAAAGATAGCTGTAAGTGGGAAATGCAAGTCAAAAAGTATCTATAGTTAATTACTCTTTCTTGTAAAATGTGCAAATAGGTAAAGGTAGAAGAATATCTGAAAGACTAAACAAAATATGATTAACAATGACTGTGACTGTTTCTGAATTTTGGGACTACACGCAATATGTAGTTTCTAATATTTTGCTTATTTACACCCCTAATTTTCCTAGCCATAATCATGATTTATTTTGACAAACACACACACACACACACACACACACACAAACACACCTGGATCCGGCCGTGGTCCACAGTATCCCCGGCTATGCTCTTCTCAGCTTTCAGTGAGTTTGCACATGGGTTTGTAAGTTATGGTTTAGAAGAGCAATCAGAATTGGGGGACAGATGCAGGGGAGGTATGATTTAGGGAAAAAAACTTTGTTCTTGGAAAAAGCCTCTTTATGAATGTAAACCTTACCCATAGATGTTTATTGTAGCCATACATCTGAGAAGAAAGTTAAATACTCATTGTTTTGTGGCCCTCTTAAGTCACCGTAGACTCAGAATCATGCCTTGTGGGGACACAGAGAAAATTCCCTCTACAATGATTAATGAAAAACGGTGTCCAGAATCATTTTTATTCTCCAAAAATTCATGAAATGAATAAAGAAATAAGATTGAAATCTGGTGTCAAAAGCTATTCACCTAGAACTACGCAAATGGATGGTTTACTAAGTTAAATTTAAACCAGATACTTTCATTTTTGAAATGGCTCCCTAGTGATCCAGAATAAAACCAGGTATCATGTACCTAACAGAAACTTGGATTGGACCCAGATACTATAAAATACCTAGCACTCTTTTGAATTTTCAGACAAAGTTTAATTTTTAATGTTGATAATAATAATAGAGGACTAATTATTTTGTTCAGGAGACTAACTTTTTTGTTAAGGAGAAGTTTTTGCCAACACAAGTCCCAAGACATTCCCACTTCCAAGCTCCTTCCCCTGGTCTGAAATGTATGTACAGAGCAGTATATCCGACAAGTGGTACTTGCTCCGGAACATTAAGTGGACACATGTCCTGAATCATCAGGGACTAACTTTTCCCCTGAAGCTGTATGTTCAACAGCTTTCTCCAGCGGTGGTGTGATTTACTTAGCTGCTCCTGTCTTGGCCTGAATTTCATGTTTTATAGATAATTCACTTACCACAGGAAACTGTAGCAAACAAGGAAATGAGGTAAGTTGATTGCTTGAATAAAATCATTCTAAAAAAGAAAACAATATGTAACTCTGCTGGTTTCAGGCTACATTTAACATAAATCTTAATTTAAGGTGATATAGATTTTCTTGTAAATGTCTGATTTGCAAGACAAAGCACACAATTACCAGTAGAGAAAACAAGAGTTTTTTTTTTTTTACATTTGTGTCTAGGGAGTTGGAAAATTTATAATGCTTCCCAAGATACAAATTGAGACCTCCAGACTAGTTGTGTTTATTGTTGTTAGGCCACCTCTGTGGCTAGCAATGTTGGAAGGCCAATTGGTAGAGAAAGAGTAAACAGTTATGAAACCTCTTGATCTGGGCAAAAAGAAAATTAATAAATAATGACAATAATGTCCGTTCAAAAATCCCTAAGTAAAGAAAACCTCTGAAATATTAAAGCCCATTTAAAAAAATTTAAATCAGTCAAATATTCTCTTAGATTTAAAATCATCTTACATTTAAATACTTCTACATAAAAGAATATTAGTTCCTTCTATACTCTCTAAATACCCAGGAAATTAGAATATAAATGAATACTTTTCTCATAAAGTAAAAAACTATACTTTAAAATTTATAGTTTATTTGGAAACAATCAGAATAATAGAAATTTGCTACCTGAAAACACAATTGCTTCTGTGGAGGTGAGGCTCTCTTGTCACTTAAAAATGAACAGTCTTCAAGCTGTTCTAATGTGGCACTGCAGGCACTATTTTGCTTGGCTTCAATATTGACTTTGGGTTTCTGCCAACAGTTTCAACTTTTTGTCCTGTCAACATATTCGATGAACATCCTATCTGTGTTCAGCTGTTAAATATATTAACTATTTCAGGGAGTGATGTCAGCAAGAATAGGAATAGGAGGTTGTCAGAACAGGAGTTTCTAGTGCTCATTCCTTGCAGAAACATCAATTTGAATAAGCATCCACACACAAAAATTACTTCACTAGAGCTAACGAATCAAGTGAGAGGTTACAGCACCTGATCGCAGCACAAAAATAAGAAAAGACACATTGAAGAATATAAGAAGGACAATTTCACATTATCAGTGTCACCCCACCTTCAAGCCTGGGCAGCACAGTATGGTGAGTGATACCCTTTTGCATGGAGGAAGGACAGTTAAGAAAGCACCCAACTTCACTGTAGAACCCAAGCACCAAGCCCACTCCAGTAAACCCCAACACCAGAATTCAAGCCTGCCACAAGCCAGACCAGGCTCTATGGCCTCAGCCCCATGTTCAGCCCTGACCAGGTCAGCTCCTGGAGCTTGAGGCTCCACAATGGCCACAGAAGATCTAGACTTCAGGCCTGCTCCAACTCTATCCTGGACCCCAAGACTCTAACCTCCACATCAACCCCAGCAGCCCAAGGATTCAAGTTGGTACCCATGGCCTTAGAATCCAGGCCATTCCTTGCAAATCCAGCATGAGTTCAGTCTCCAGAGATCTCAGCTCCATGCTGGGCCATGTGGACTCAGATGCTGGGCTCACCCCCGTGGACTGTGGTGCCAGGACAGCCTAAATAAACTCAGAAATAAGCCTATCCTCATGAACTCAGGTGCCAGGTGATCCCCATGTTAGGCTGGCCTCTGCAGACTCAGGCTTAATGCTCATTTCAGTGCCAAATCAGCCCCCAAGGACCCATGCTTCAAGCTAGTCCTTGCACACAGAATACAGACCACCACACTGAACCCAGAATCCAGCCCTGCCCAGCTTAGAACTCCAGCAGAAATCCTGTGCACATACTCCAACAGACAGCCACCCACAATCTCTGGTCAATATGACTAGTGAATGGCTTTCTTTGCTTAAGCTAGTACGTAAAGACTGAAATAGGTGCCTACTTCAATGCAAGGCCACATTGATCACAAATAATCAGGGAAACAAGAAAGCATCAAAAGAAGAAAATAAAGCAGCAGGAGGTGACCCTAAAGAAATGGAGATCTACACTGCATGACAAAGAGTTAAAAATAATTATCTTGAGAAAGCTCAGTGAACTACAAAACAATATAGATAGACAGGAAACAAAATCAGGAAAACAATACATGGGCAAAATTAGAAGTTCAACAAAAAAATAGGAACCATAAAAAAGAACCAAACAGAAATTCTGGAGCTGAAGAACACAATGACAGAATTGAAAAATTTTGTAAACAGCTTCAGCAGAAGACTTGATTAAGCAGGAGAAAGAATCAGCAAGCTCAGACACAGGTCATTTGAAATTACCCAGTCAGAGTAACAAAAGGAATGAAAAAGACTGCAGAAAGCTGACAAAACTTACAGGACACCGTCAGGAAAACCAATATGCAATATAAGAGGCCCAGAAGAAGCAGAGAAAAAGAAAGTTGCAGGAAACTTATTTTAAAAATAAGAACATAAACCTCTCAAAATTTGGAGACATAAAAGAAATAAACATCCAGATTTATGAAGCCCAAAATAACTCCAAATAGATTAAATATAAAGAGATCCTTACCATGACAAGGAGACGATTTTCAAAGCAGCAAGAGAAAAACAATTCTTCACATAAAAGGGAAGCTTCATAAGTTTACCAGTGGATTTCTCAGCAGAAATCATGTAGGCCAGGAGAAAGTGGGATGATATATTAAAAGTATACAAAGTACAAAACCTGGCAACAAAGAATATAATACCAGGCAAAGCTGTCCTTCAGAAAGAAAGGGGAGAAAAAGAATTTCCCAGATTATTAGTTCATTTTCACACTGCTATAAAAATACTACCTGAGACTGGGTAATTTATTAACAAAAGAGATTTAGCTGACTCATGGTTACCCATGGCTGGGGAGGCCTCAGGAAACTTACAATCATGATGGAAGGCAAAGGGGAAGCAGACACCTTCTTCACAAGGTGGTAGGAGAAAGAGAGTGTGTGTGTATGTCCAGGGGAAACTGCCAATTTCAAATCTCTCACTATCATGAGATCTCAGCACATGATCTGTGTTAGGTTATGTGCTGTGATAGGTTAGACTCTGTACTCCCACCCAAATCTCATCTTGAATTGTAATCCCCACATGTTGAAGGAGGGGCCTAGTGGGAGGTGACTGGATCATGGGAGTGGTTTCCCAATCACCACCCACTAATCACCCCCTTCAATCCAATCACCTCCCACCAGGCCCCTCCTTCAACATGTGGGGATTACAATTCAAGATGAGATTTGGGTGGGAGTAGGGAACCTAATCTATCATTCTGCCTGCCCTTGGCTTCTCCCAAAACTCATGTCCTTTTCACATTTCAAAACCAGTCATGCCTTTCCAACAGTCCTTCAAAGTCTTAACTCATTTCACATTAACCCAAAAGTCCAAGTCCAAAGTCTCATCTGAGACAAGGCAAGTCCCTTCTCTCTATGAGCCTTTACAATAAATTTTTTTAAAAAGTTACTTCCAAAATACAATAGGGGTACAGGAATTAGGTAAAAGTTCCCATTCCAATTGGGAGAAATTGGCCAAAATAAAGGGATGACAGGCCTCATTCAAGTGCAAAACCTAGCAGGGAAGTCATTAAATTTTAAAGGTCCAAAATAATCTCCTTTGAGTCCCTGTCTCACATCCAGGGCATGCCAATGCAAGGGGTGAGCTGTCAAGGCCTTGGGCAGCTTTGTCCTTATGGCTCTGCAGAGTACAACCCCTACGGCTGCTTTCATGGACTGGCACTGAGTGCCTGCACCTTTTCCAGGCATATGGTGAAAGTGGTCAGTGAATCTGCCATTCTGGGGTCTGGCAGATGGGGACACTTTTTTCACAGTTCCACTGGGTAGTACCCCAGTGGGGACTCTGTGTGTGGGCTCTAACCCCACGTTTCCCAGGGACACAGCCTCTGTAGCAGACTTCTGCCTGGACAACCAGGTGTTTCTATACATCCTGTGAAATCTACATGGAGGATCTCAAAGCTCAACTCTTGTTTACTGTGTACTTGCAGGCCCAAGAGCACGTGGAAGCCACCAAGGCTTGGTACTTGCACCCTTGAAGCAACAGCCTGAGCTATGGCCTCTGCTAGCCACACTGGAGCTGGAGTGGCTGGGGAACAGGGCACCAAGTCCCAAGGCTGCATAGAGCAGTGGGACCCTGGGCTCAGCCTATGAAACCATTTTTTCCTCCTAGGCCTCTGGGCTTGTAATGGGAGGGGCTGCCTTGAAGATCTCTTAAATGCCCTGGAGACATTTTCCCCATTGTTTGTCAATTAACATTCAGCTCCTGGGTTTTTCTTTTCTACCACATGATCAGGCTACAAATTTTCCAAACTTTTATGCACTGCTTCCCTTTTAAATATAAGTTCCAATTTCATATCATCTCTTTGTGAATGCATATGACTATATGTTTTCAGAAAAAGACAGGTTATAGCTTGAATGCTTTTCTGCTTAGAAATTTTTTCTGCCAGATACCCTAAATCATCTCTCTCAAGTTCAAAGTTCTATAGATCTTTAGGGCAGGGGAAAAAATGCTGCCAGTCTCTGTTAAAGCATAGCAAGAATGACCTTTGTTCCAGTTCCCAATTGTTTCTCATCTCCATTTGAGACCACCTCAGCCTGGACTTCATTATCAATATGACTATCAGCATTTTGGTCAAACCATTCATCAAGTCTCTAGGAAGTTTCATACTTTCCCACATTGTCTTATCTTCTTCTGAGCTCTCCAAACCATTCCAACCTCTGCCTGTTACCCAGTTCCAAGGTTTCCTTCACATTTTCAGGTTATCTTTATAGCAGTACCTCACTCTGCCAGTACCAATTATCTATATTACACTGATAAAAGATATTACCTGAGACTGGGTAATTTATAAACAAAAGAGGTCTAATTGACTCACAATTCCTCACGGCTTGGGAGACCTCAGAAAACAATTATGGTGGAAGATGAAAGGGAAGCAGTTACCTTCTTCACAAGGCAGTAGAAGAGAGAGAGAGACCATGTGCACAGGGTTAACTGCCACTTTTAAACCATCAAATTTCATAAGAACATCCTCACTATCATAAGAACATAATGGGGAAAACATCCCCATGATCCAATCATCTACCCTCCTTTGGCACATGGGGATTGCAATTCAAGATGAGATTTGGGTGGGGGCACAGAGCCAAATTATATCTCCAGACAAATAAAAGCTGTGGGATTTCATCACTATTAAATTTGTCTTACAAAAAAAAATGCTAAAGGGAATTCTCAAGTTTAAACAAAAGGACGTGAACTAACATAAAAACATATGAAAGAATAAAACTCCATTAAAGGTACTCTTATACAGTCAAATTCAGAATACTCTAATACTGTAATTGTGAAACAGTCACTTTTAACTCTAGTATAAAAGTTAAAAAACAAAAGTGTTAAAAAATACTATAACCACAACAATTTGTTAATGAATACACAACATACAAAAGATGTAAACTATGGCATAAATAATAAAATGTGGAAGGAGAAAAAGTTAAAATATAGTATTTTTAAATGCAGTTGAAGTTATTGGCTTAAAATAGATGGCTATAGCTTTGAAATATTTTATGTAAACTTCATGATAACCACAAAGAAGAAGTTTGTAGTAGATACACTAAACATAAAGAGAAAGGAATCAAAGCAAATTGCTCCAAAAAAGTCATTAAATCACAAAGGAAGACAGTGAGACAAAAGAAGCAACAAAGGAGCTACAAAACAATCAGAAAACAATTAACAACATGATAGTAATAAACCTTTACCTACCAAGAATTACTTTAGGTGTAAATGTATTAAATTATCCAATCAAAAGACAGTGGATGAGTGAATGAAAAACAAGATCAAACTATATGCTGTCTGTAAGAGACTAACTTTAGCTTTAAGGACAAACATAAGCTGGAAGTGAAGGGATGGAAAAAGAGATTCCATTCAAAAGACAACCAGAAGAAAGCAGAGTTGGCTATCCTTATAGCAGATAAGATAGAGTTTAAGTCAAATGCTGTCACATGAGACAGAGAAGGTCATTACATAATGATAAAAGGGTCAATTCATCAAGAGGATATAACAATTGTAAATCCATATGTACCCAGTATCAATGCATCTAAATCTATAAAGAAAATATTAACATAACTAAAGGAGAAATAAATAGCAATGTACTTTCACCAATGAATATATCACCTAGACAGAAAATCAACAAGGAAACTGTGGATTTCAAAACACTGTAAGTCAATAGACCTAACAGACATGTGCAGAACATCCTTCCAAAAGCAGCAAAATACACATTCTTTTTAAGTGCACACAGAACATTCTCCAGGATAGGTCATATATTAGGCCACAAAACACATCTTAATAAATTTAAGAAGACTGAAATCATAAGTATCGTTTCCAAACATAATGACATGAAAAAACTCGATAACAGAAGGAAAACTGGAAAATTCAATAATACGTGAAAATTAACACACTCCTGAAAAACCAGTGAGTCAAAGAAGAAATCAAAAGGAAAATCAAAAAATATCTTGAGAAAAATAAAAATAGAAACAAAATTTATGGGACTGAAAATTCATGGGATGCAGCAAAAGCAGTTCTAAGAAGGAAGCTGATAGTGATAAATGCCTACCTTAAGAAAACAGAGGCCGGGCGCGGTGGCTCAAGCCTGTAATCCCAGCACTTTGGGAGGCCGAGGCGGGTGGATCACGAGGTCGAGAGATCAAGACCATCCTGGTCAACATGGTGAAACCCCGTCTCTACTAAAAATACAAAAAATTAGCTGGGCATGGTGGCACGTGCCTGTAATCCCAGCTACTCAGGAGGCTGAGGCAGGGGAATTGCTTGAACCCAGGAGGTGGAGGTTGCGGTGGGCCAAGATCGCGCCATCCATTGCACTCCAGCCTGGGTAACAAGAGCGAAACTCCGTCTCAAAAAAAAAAAAAAAAAAGAAAAGAAAAAGAAAACAGAAAGATCTGAAATATCCTAACATTATATCTGAAGCAATAAGAAAGAAAAAATACTAAGCCCTAAGTCAGAGGAAGAAAGAAAATAATAAAGGTCAGAGCAGAGATAAATGAAATAGAGAGTAGAAAAACAACAGAAAAGGTCAATGATACTGTTGATGTTTTTAAAAAGATAAATCAAGAGATCTTTAGACTAGGAGAAAAAGAAAAAAACTCAAATAAATAAAATTATAAATGAAGGAGGAAACATTACAATGAATATCACAGAAATACAGAAAATCACGAGACTACTATGAAAAACAATACATCAACAAATTAGATAACATAGAAATAGATAAATTCCTAGAAACATACAACCTACCAGACTGAATTAGGAAGAAATAGAAAATCTGAACAGGCCAATAATGAGTAAGGAAATTAAATCAGAATAAAAACTCTCAGCTAAGAAAAGCTTAGGACCTGATGTCTCCACTGGTGAAGTCTATAAACATTTGAAGAACTAATACCAATCTTTCTCAAACTTTCAAATAATTGAAAAGGAGGAAACACTTCTAATCTCATTTAATGAGGCCAGCATTACTTTGGTAGCAGAGCCAGACAAGAACATCACAAGAAAACAAAATTAAAATTATAAATCAATATTCCTGATGAACATAGATCCAAAAATCCTGAAGAAAATATTAGCCAGACTAAATTCAACAACACATTAAAAGGATCATGATCAACTGAGCCTAGGATGCAACATCTGCAACTCAATACATATGATTTACCACATTAACAAAATGAAGGATAGAAAATTGTATGAGCATCAGAAGAGATGCACTTGTACCTACATATGGAATCTAAAAAAGTCAAAGTCATAATAACAGAGAGTAGAAGAGTGGTAGCCAGAGTATGGGGAGTGCAGTCTATGAGGTGATTTTGGTCAAGGGGTCCAAAGTTTCGATTATGCTGTGTGAATAAGTTGGAGGATCTAATGTACAACATTGTTTTCCATCATCCTGAAGCAGCTATACTGCTAGAATGGTGGAATGGCATTTTGAAGTCACAATTACAATGCCAACTAGGTGACAACACTTTGCAGGGCTGGGGCAAAATTCTCCAGAAGGCTGTGTATGCTCTGAATCAGCATCCGATATATGGTACTCTTTCTCCCATAGCCAGGATGCATGGGTCCAGGAATCAAGGGGTGGAAGTGGAAGTGGCACCATTCACCATCATCCATAGCTATCCACTAGCAAAATTGTTACTTCCTATTCCCAAGACATTACTTTCTGCTTGCCTTAAAGGTCTTAGTTCCAGAGGGGAAAATGCTGCCACCAGAAGACACAAGGATTCCACTAAACTGGAAGTTAAGATTGCCACCTGGCCACTTTGGGCTTCTCCTACCTCTAAGTCAACAGGCTAAGAAGGGAGTTGCAGTGTTGGCTGGGGCGATTGACCTGGACTATCAAGATGAAGTTCATCTATCACTCTACAGTGAAGATAAGGAAGAGGATGTGAGAAATTCAGGAGATCCCTTCAGGCAACTCTTATCATTACCATGCCCTGTGATTAAGGTCAAAGGGAAACTGTAACAGCCCAATCCAGGCGGTACCCCATACAGCCTAGACCCCTTAGGAATGAAGGTTTGGGTCACTCCACCGGGTAAAAAACCACAACCTACTGAGATGCTTGCTGAAGGCAAAAGGAATAAAGAATGGAGAGTAGAAGAAGGTAGTCATCAGTACCAGCTATGCCTATGAGATCCGTTGCAGAAGTGAGGACTGTAATCGTCATATCTCCTCCTTATTTTGTTAAGAATATGTTTGTGCATATATACACTTGTACTAAGAAAATATCTTCATTTTATTGCCTTTTTCCTTTATCGTGTAACATAAGATTTATTTGCTTTGTATCAGCATTTAAATGTTAACTTTATGCAACTGCATTTGAATTGGGGATTGGTGCATTTCTGGTTGTACGAAGGATAGCTGTATTACATTCGGTGTAATTATCTTTAATTATACCTTATTATTGTCTTTGTTTGAAGATCATATGTGATTTCAGGAGATGCGTATGGGTTCAAATAGAGAAGGAGTGGACTCATGATGGTTAATATTGTCAACTTGACTGGGTTGAAGGATGCAAAGTACTGTTCCTGGATGTGTCCGTGAGGGTGTTGCCCAAGGAGATTAATATTTGAGTCAGTTGACTGGGAAAGGCAGACCCCTCCCCCGCCACTCAGTCTGGGTGGGCAACATCTAGTCAGCTGCCAGCAGGGCTAGGATAAAGCAGGTAGAAGAACGTGGAAGGACGAGACTGGCAGTCTTCCTGCCTCCATCTTTCTCCTGTGCTGGATGCTTCCTGCCCTGGAATGTTGGACTCCAAGTTCCTCAGCTTTTGGACTCTTGGACTCACACCAGTGGTTTGCCAGGGGCTCCTGAACCTTCGCCCACGGACTGAAGGCTGCACTGTCCCCTTTCCTACTTTTGAGGTTTTGGGACTTGGACTGGCTTCCTTGCTCCTCAGCCCACAAACTATTGTGGGATTTCCCCCTGTGGTCCTGTGAGTCAATACTCCTTATTAAAGTCCCCTTTATGTGTACATCTATCCTATTAGTTCTGTCTTTCTAGAGAAGCCTAATACAAACATGGTGACTACAGTTCATAATACTGTATCCTACACATGAGTTTTGCTAGAGAATAGATTTTTTGGGTTCTCAGCACACACACACACACACACACACACACACACGGAAAAATGATAACTATGGAAAATAAGAGACATGTTAATTAGCTTGATTGTGGTAATCATTTCACAATCTACATGTATATCAAATCATTATGTGGTACACAGTAGATATATACATAATTTTTATGTGTAAATGATACATCAAAAAAGTTAGAAAAATGCTGTACTCAAAAAGACCCTAATTTCATCTTAGGGTCACACAGTTTATGCACAGGTTTCATTTTAAAAGATGCTCATAACATTCCCAGTTACTTGGTGGCATGCAGTTGAAACCTCATCTCACTGAACTTTATTAGAGTTGCTTGGAGGCACAGTGAATAACGGATGGGTGTGGCTAGCTCCTCCTAGAGGGATATTTTAGCAAATGATATCTGTGCCTTCCTACACTCTACCAAAGAATCACGTCACACTGAAATCTTAGATTTGGAAGGACTGGGTTGATGTTTAGGTCCTATTCGCATTCAATTCAGGCAATGTAATATATCAGGCTTGACAAACCACAGTTCACAGACCAACCACATTTGGCTTTGTACCTGTTTTGTGAATGAAGTTTTATTGAAACACAGCCATGGCCATTCATTCACTTACTGTCTATGCCTGCTTTCATCTTACAACGGCGGAGTTAAGAAGTTGCTCCAGAAGCAGCATGGCCTCCAAAGGCAAGAAGATTTACTATCTGACTCTACAGATAAGGTTGGCTGAAACCTTCTGGATAGCACTTCTGACATAGACTTTAAATTTTCCTGTCAAAATACTTTGACTGAGGAGAAACCAGCTTTCCAAGCAGCCTGCTCCAACTCAGGGAGCTCTATTTTAATTTTATTTTTAAGGAAAAAACTCCCTGTATCCTGAAATATGCCTCCTTGCAATTTCTACCCTTCAGTCCTAGATTTATGTACTAGACCCACACAAAATAATTTATTCTCCTCTTTCTGCTTTTAAAATATTTAAAGACCATAATGACTTGCCCACTAAATCTTTGTTTTCTGTTCCTTGAAATTACAGTATATCATCTTGATCAGTAAATTAGAGCTTTGGGGAGTTTATTCTTAAGTAAATATTTTATGTATATTGCTGGAATGCAAAACTGTGTTTATTAGAAATGTAGGACAATGTTGCCAATAAAATATTTTCTGGTGAGAATGAAGTAAAATGCATATTTTAAATATGCATGTTGTGCTGTCTTGTAGATTTAGGATATGGAATGGTGCAGCAGCAGGCAACAAAACTCTCTACTTTGTGCAGTATGAAAGAATTCAAATTTTAGATTTCATCTGCTACCAGGCTCAGCAGAAAAAGACAAGTGGGACAAAAATCACAGCAAAATCACAGGCAGGACAAAAATCACCTGCCTTCAAATCACAGCAGAAACCCTCAGGATTTCCCTAAAAGGTGAGATTACAGACTTTTAACCTATTTAAATGTGCTTCTGTGTTTAGTTTGAAGTTTTCTCACAGTGAAACATGTTACATTCTAGTAATACAATAAAACTAAAACACCAGCTGGGCGTGGTGGCTCATACCTGTAATCCCAGCACTTTGGGAGGCTGAGGCAGGTGGATAATCTAAGGTTGGGAATTCAAGACCAGCTCGACCAACATGGAGAAACCCCTTCTCTACTAAAAATACAAAATTAGCTGGGCATGGTGGCGTGCACCTGAAATCCCAGCTACTCAGCAGGCTGAGACAGGAGAAGCGCTTGAACTTGGGAAGCGGAGGTTGTGGTGAGCCAGGATCATGTCATTGCACTCCAGCCTGGGCAACAAGAGCGAAACTCTGTCTAAAAAAATACTTAAAAACCTCTGTAGATCCAGGTGAACCAAATCAGAATTAAACTGAAAAGAGGCGTGGTAGGTAGAATTCTAAAATGTTCTCCCAAATCTCCCACTCAAATCCCGGGGATGGTGAACAAAATGAGATATCACATCTGCTCATGATTATGTTACACGAGAAAAGCAATTCTGCAGATGGGGTTGAGATTACTAAACAGTTGACTTTGGGCTAATCAAAACAGAGACGATCAGGGTGGGCTGAATCCCATCCTATGATCCCATTAGAAGCAGAGTTCTCCTCTGCTGTCAGCATGAGGAGAAGTCAGAGAGATTCAGAGTGTGAGAGGGACGAGCAGCAGGGAAGTGCTCCAGTGCTGGCTTTGAGATGGGCCATGGGGACAAAAGCCAAAAAGAACATGGCGACTTCACTTCCACAATCCCAAAGCGCTGAATATTCCAACAAACTGCACATGCTTCGAAGAGGATTTTTCTCCAGAGCCTCCCCTGAGACACTTTCCAGGATGAGGCCTCTCCACCTGCCCTTGTCCTAGATCCCCACGTGACTCACTTCGGTCAGACCACTGCCCAAGCATCGTCTTTTCCGGATGCCATCCTCCAGCAAACATCTCATCTGAAAAGCACCTTCCATCTCTTCCGCTTCCTGTCTCCTTACTATTTGTCTTTCTGCATAGTGCTTCTTATCCCCAGCCATTCTGTTACCTCCCTGACCATTTCTCTGC
This sequence comes from Saimiri boliviensis, assembly GCF_048565385.1. NCBI lineage: Eukaryota > Metazoa > Chordata > Mammalia > Primates > Cebidae > Saimiri > Saimiri boliviensis. The sequence goes on along the minus strand of NC_133451.1, from coordinate 117,612,903 downwards.
TGTTTTTCTGATGCCCTCTGTCTGTAACACCTTGCTGGTAGGCCTGGGGCTTGTCTGCTGTCTTTCCCCAATTCCCTGAGTAGCACTTGGCAGACTTTAATGAATGAAAGAGCAAAATGATAAATAAGCACACGAATAAGAAATGAAATGTTTTTTAAAAACAAGAGATTGAGAACAGGAAGTTTCCTTTACCCACAGTTGTAGACCATCTCATTCCCACAGAAGAGTCACAATCACACATGTAAAGTATTAACTGCTAGTTTTAGATGACACCGGAAATGACTGTGGGACGCATTCTGATCGGTCCTTGTTCTGCTGAACGCCCTTTGGTGGGAGTAAATGTCCTCTTGAGGTTCTGTCCAGCTGTATCATATGAGACACTGCAGTCCTTGCCTTTCCAAAACAGCATTGCTTTTGAAAACCACCACCCAGCACTGGCAACATCAAGCATTACTGATGGTAGTCATAATTAAGGCACAGACAGCTGAAAAGACTGAAGCACAATTCCACTCCGAGGAAGATGTGGCAATGTGATAAAATGAGTTGTGCCTGAGTGATTTAAAGGTCTTAATTTAGCCTGGGAAACACGGCAAAATCCCATCTCTACAAAACAAACAAACAAACAAACAAACAAACAAAAAAACCCATAAAAATTAGGCAGGCATGGTATGCACCTTAGTTCTAGCTACTCAGGAGACTGAGGTGGGAGCACCCCTTGAGCCCAGGAGGTGGAGGTTGCTGTGAGCCGTGACAGCACCACTGCACTCCAGCCTGGGTGACAGAGTGAGATCCTGTCTCAAAAAATAAATGTCTTAATTTACTGTATTTCCATAGCATAAAACTTAAAATATGGGCTTCATCTGAGCAAGACAGGAGGCAAAGCTTAAAGGTAGAATACAGAAAGAAAAAGAAAGGGAAGAAGAAAAAAAAAAGAAAAAAAAAAGTTACTCTCCTTCCTGGGAGTGCCCAATAGACACTTCTGTGTCTACTTTTTTTTTTTTTTTTTTTTTTTTTTTTGCTATTCAGCTAAAACACATTTTAAAACTATATATGGCAGTTTCAGTTTACTAAAAGTAAACTGAAAACATCTAAAAAAGAAGACAAGCATGTCTAAATAGTGTGATAATTTTTCTTCCTGATAAGATCTACACCGCTTGTATGCCCCTTATTGAAGGAAAAACATTACAACTTTTTATATAGGAATCTGCATTTTAGTATAGGCTTTATTTCTGTGAAAAAAAAAATTGAATAGTATCAGGAAAGGCAGAGATCAATAAATGCAAACCCCAGCAGAAAGAATATGATGGGTAAAGAGGAGAGAGAATCATGGGAGGAGAAAGAATGTGCCAAAAATTTGGGATAAGGAGAACCAGACGAACAGCTAAAGGCGGGAGTCGATTCCAAAATTGAATTCAGCCCAAGGAAATAACCATTTGGTGAACTCGTGGACAAGAAACTGAGGAAGGAATCCAGCCAGTTCCTTTTAGTAATTCGAGATGGGAGATGTGGCCCTGAAATTTGGCATACAGCTAGCCAGCAGGAAAATGAACCTGGTTTAATTAGAGAAGGAGAAAAATGACTAATTAGCCCGGGGAGTCATCAAGGCAGAACCAAAACACTAGACTGCTGAGTTAGGGGAAGCCTAGCTCATTCTAAATCGATGCATGTAACTTTAATTTTCCTACTATCTAGAAAAGAGACAACTGCGTTTTCTTAAACGGTACCGCGTTTAAACGACTGGTGAGCATATGTGCCATTAATCCAATCTAGAGAATGACTGGGCAGCACAAAGAAAACAGTGTGAAGACCTAAGATCATATCCGGAGAATGAGGTCCCTTCCTTCATCCTGCAGCCGGCCTGACACACACTAAGCCACTTTTGGTCATAAATGAAAGACAATCCATGTGAGCAAAGGGCAATATACGGGCTCTTGTGTTCCCAAGGAGGGTGGACCCACAGAACAGAGGGCAGGGCGGACACGCAGTGAGCCTCAGCGTCACCTGGCCTGTGGGACTCCGACTCCTCCAGGATTCTGTCCATTTCTTCTGTCTGCTTCTCCTCTACTCATCACCCAGCAGCTGCTCCAGAGGTTCTACCGCCGATTGCTCTTGGAGTTTCCACCACAAGAGATGAACTGTATCTCTTCTTCAATTGCAGCTGCAAAAGCTCCTGGGGAGAACTCAAATTCAACCTCTCTTAGGGCTGAGAAAGTGGGATCACCTAGGAACATGGCAGCTCCAATTGAAGCCACATATTTACATTGCGTGTGTATTGGGGAAGGGAAAAGATGGGGAGAAGAGAAGAAAAGATGGTAATTTATTGTCGGACAATTTCAAAAATGAGTGCTGCTCCCAGAAAAAGAGGGTGCCTAGGCAGACTAAAATTGTGTTTAATGTATCACTCAGGGATTAGATGCTGGAAGGAAAAATATTTTGATCTTCTAGACACATTCCAGATAAAAATGGATCTCTTTATGACCGCCATCCCTTATTGGGTCATTTGGTCCAGAAACTGACATTCCCCAGCTGTCTGTGACAATGTGCAGGGCCCCAGTCAGCAGTCCATCACCTGGAGAGGTTTCTGGACTCTAAATCCCTGGGGCCAGTGATGCCTGTGGTTTCTGCCGATTCCCAGTAACTGAGCTTACTTTGGGCCATCAGCCGAACAAAATGTTCTGGTGATTCTACTTCTTCTAGTCGATTTTTCGGTCAGAGAAATTCACAATCAGGGTATGACAACAGTGCAGGAAGCTTTTGTTAGAAAATCCAAGAGACACTGATGACATCAACTCCACAGTGCTATTTCCTTTATTACCCGTTAGGAATCAGCCACCCACTGCTTTATCTTTTTAACAATTTTCTACGTTTTGAATTGATATCATTTCTTAGAATAAAACGCAGCACCTGCATCTAAAATATAATGTATTTTTCTTAAGACATGTCTTTCAAACAGAAGACAGACAGGTAATGGGTGCATAGACACTTGATCCTCTTATAAAACAGGGTGGCATCCACATTTCAGTACCGCAGCACATGAAATAATTTGTCAGCTCCTACTCTGTCACAGTTTAAATGACCGATTAAAATAAGAGTAACAGTAATTCTAGAGCTGAATGAGGTTCTCCGGCCAAAAGGTAACATTAAGCAAGGTTTCACTTTAATGTCATGTGTTACACAGGGTCACTAAAAACAAAATGTAAGAGATAAAGGTACGTGCGTAAAATTGAGAGATAATACCAATTTAAATGAATACAATTTTTATTACCCAAAATCATCTTGGAAGGAAATTTTCTAATATACCCATTTTTAGATGATGAGATCAACCATTTGATGAGAATATTTCCAATTGTATCCCCTCCTTCCTTGACTTTTTCTCATCGGTTTAGGACCTGGGTTGTGCACATGGTGGCTCTCTGGGATAGTTAAGGGGTGCAGTGGCTGAGGCTTCCCTTGCCCTAAACGGCCCAGGCTGAGGGCTTGCCAAATGGCTACCCATTGAAAAATACATATCCCCCCTTGTTGATTGCACAATTCTATCTGCTATTGCCTATTGGGAGCATAATCATGTAAGTTCTAAAGTCCTTCCAGTTCCAAAGCCATTGATCAAACCCGTGAGACACTGAGAGACCGAAGATTACTGAGGAGTCTCTGCCAATAATAAATGGTATATAAAGGTAGCTGTGATTCTATGATGAATAAAAATTGAAAACAAAACAAAACCAATCTTGTTTAAATTATTAAATGAAGAAATCATGGAGTAGGCAGATGTCTTGTCTATCAAATTAAAATTCAGGGAATATGTGTCAGTTATCAGCTTGTTAAGTATGATCTGTAGGGTTGAATTAACTAAAGGTCTAACCCTAAACTAAGTGAGTTACTACTGAGTTACTAAATATAGACGAATGGCTTCCTTTTTCCTTTAAAGAAGGAAGAATCCCAGAAAAATGCCTACATCAGAAGCAGAAGACCCATGTTGTAATGACATGTCTGATCATCACCCTGAGTTCCACAAGGCTACAGCATATTGTAGAAGGCACATCGGTATGCGAGGGGGGAGATTTACAGTATAGATCTCTATGTATTTCCAGCTCTCTCACCAACTGGCAACATGACTTTGGGCAGCAACTTTTTTATTAATTCTATCCCCTTACCGTAATATAAAGGAGCATAACTAGATAAGTTCTTAGGCCCTTATAACTCAAAAAGGCATGATTAACCCTGTGAGGTACTGTGAAAAATTGGAGATTCTGAAGATGAATCTCTTCCAATAATATGATATATAAAGGTGACTGTGATTCTATGAGGAATTAAAGACTATACGTGCACAATGAAACGAGAAACTGTATAGAACCTATGAATCAACTTGTAAATAATCTGCTCTGCGTTATAAAATCTGAGAAGTGCTATAATTATTCTTGTCATAACTGATGCCACTAATATAATTTTAAAACCTAAAAGCCAGGCCGGGCGCGGTGGCTCACACCTATAATCCCAGCACTTTGGGAGGCCGAGGCGGGTGGATCACGAGGTCACGAGATTGAGACCATCCTGGTCAACATGGTGAAACCCCGTCTCTACTAAAAATACAAAAACTAGCTGGGCATGGTGGCGCACGCCTGTAATCCCAGCTACTCGGAAGGCTGAGGCAGAAGAATTGCCTGAACCCAGGAGGCGGAGGTTGCGGTGAGCCGAGATTGCGCCATTGTACTCCAGCCTGGGTAACAAGAGCGAAACTCCGTCTCAAAAAAAAAAAAAAAAAACCTAAAAGCCTGAGTCAGAATACGTAATTACTCACTCTTTTCAAATTATATTGTGTGTGTGTGTGTGCATGTGTGTGTGTTCCCTAGTCAACCTGAGCACCTTTAAAAAATTCTAAAGGTATTCTAGGCATGGTGCCTCATGCCTATAATCCCAGAACTTTGGGAGTCTGAGGCGGGTGGATCACCTGAGGTCAGGAGTTAGAGATCAGTCTGGCCAACATGGTGAAACCCTGTTTCTACTAAAAATTCAAAAAAAATTAGCTGGATGTGCTGGTGGGCACCTGTAGTCCCAGCTACTTGGGAGGCTGTGGCAGGAGAATCGCTTGAACCAGAGAGACAGAGGTTGCAATGAGCCAAGATCACACCACTGCACTCCAGCCTGGGCGACAGAGCAAGCCTCAGTCTCAAAAACAGAAAAATACAAAACTCAAAATTCTTTGTTAGACTTGATGTCAAGATCACTGGAGACAAGGAAGAATTAGGTCTAGGGAATTCAAGCATATTGACCTCATGATCTATAAATTGTAAATGCCAAGGATCTCTTAAAAGAAAGACCCTTGTCATGATAAAGGCACAACCTAATGACATAGTTAGGGTTCATCTGCATTCCTCCTCTTCAGCTTTATCCAGATGCCATTGCTTGGACGAAGAATCAACTGTCCTTCTAGACCAAGTTCTTCTCTTTTCTGGTTGGATTCTATCCAAAAGTGCCTCAGGATGCATGAAAGAATGGTCTTTTCTTCCATCATAGCAAACTTTTGACCTTCAAATTAATGTAAATATCATCACTTTGGTTATAGACTTATCCCAAACATGAGAAACAAGGGGTTCTATCATAGGAAGCAAGCATTTTATATTTTCACAGTAGGCAGAAGAAGAATCAGAACGACCTTGGACACTTGTTAAAAATGAAGAGTCATGAGTGTCCCTCCCTGCTCCCACTTAGCCTATCTCGATAGCTGGGGAGGGCCAGGGAATTTCTACTCCAGCTCATCCAGATAAATCCTGAGCTCGTTCAAGCTTGAGACTCACTACTCTAGATTATGTCTTAGTGTCTTTAATCTGCTATGGATCCACCAAAAAAGCTTCAGTTCACCCATTTCAATCTGACCTCACTTTACTAATGTCTGTATTTACATAAATAAAATGCTAGAGATGCTAAAACCAAAACAGTTTAAAACGCAGGGCGATGACGGGCATTCATTTTGCTTCAATACTTCAGCTGGCCATGTGGCAGCATTTTCTGTTTTGATTTGCAAAATGAAATTCTTAAGAGCAAGAAACACAAAAATTAGGTGAGCCATAAGTAATCACATGAAGTTTTCACTGCAATAAATTATATTCTACTGTAATTAAAAATCAAGAGCATTTCAGAACTCCACCACGAAACTGATTATGTTTTATGTTATGGGTAATTGTGTCTCTCTCCAAATCCATATGTTGAAGTCCTAACCCCCCATACCTTAGAATATGACTGTATTTGGAGACAGGTCATTTTAAAAAGTCATTAAGTACGAACAAGGTCACTGGGGCGGGCCCTGGTGCAGTCTGACCAGAGAGATCAGGACACAGCCCCACACAGAGAAAAGACTGAGTGAAAACATGGGGAGAAGAATGCATCTCCCAGCCACAGAGACGGGCCTCAGGAGAAGCAGCCCTGCTAGCACCTTGATCTCACACTTCCAGCCTCCAGAACTGTGAGAAATAAATTTCTGCTGTTTAAACCCCCCAGTCTGTGTTATTTTGCTACGGAAGCCCACGCAGGCTAATATACTAATATACCTTTTGACAATGATATTTTAAAATTGCAAAGCACAGCAAGTGAGGGGAAAAAAGAAACCAGCTATTTTGTTAAGGCTGTTGCGTACGGGCAATGTCACATCGCATCTCAAAGGAATCTCTGTGAGAAACCTGCTATCATCATGTGGGTCTGAAGGTCCAACAGTTCAGATGCATACAAACCTATGCAGTTCCTGGGTCCAGCAGAGAAGGGTACATAGGCGTATGGGTGGCGCCCTTGGGCATTCTCAGGGAAGAACCGCTCAGGCTGGAACTCCTCGGGATTGGGGAAGTATCTCGGATCTCTGTGCAATGCATATGGAATGATGACGGCTTCCGTGCCTTTCAGAACTCTGTAGCCCGCTGTCAAGAAGTAGTCAATACATCATGAGATGGGAGCAGGACAGACATTAAAGAATTTCCCTCTCCCTTCTACTTTAGTTATAGCATACTTACCCACTTCACAATCTTCACTAAGACTCCGGGCAAATAAGGGAACAGAAGGAAAAAGGCGAAGGGTCTCCTTAATAACACATTCCAGATACCGAAGTTTCTTCAGGTCTTCTACGGTAGCAGGACGGACAGACTTCCCTGATGAAAGCAAGTAGATAAGATGACCTGAAATTGTGGTGTGGGCCTGGGAGGCAGACATCAAAGAAGAACACATGGATCAAGGCATGGGATGCTAAATACCTATCAAATATCCATCAAAGAAGAACATATGGACCAAGGCACCGGATGCTAAATACCCATCAGATGCCCATCAAAGAAGAACACGCGGACCAAGGCACGGGATGCTAAATACCCATCAAACACCCATCAAAGAACAACACGTGGACCAAGGCACGGGACACTAAATACCCATCAAACACCCATCAAAGAACACGTGGACCAAGGCATGGGATGCTAAATAGCCATCAAACACCCATCAACAACACGTGCACCAAGGCACGGGACGCTAAATACCCATCAAACACCCATCAAAGAAGAACACGTGGACCAAGGCATGGGACATTAAATACCCATTAAACACCCATCAAAGAAGAACACGTGGACCAAGGCATGGGTAATACCCACAGCTAAAGCAGAATTTCTAACATTATGTATAATGAAAATAAAATGAGACAATGTGCCAAGTAAAATAAACAGACACAAAAGTTCACATACTATACAAATCCATGAATAGGTAAATCCATAGAGACAGAAAGTACATTAGAGGCTGCCAGGGCCAGGGGAAGGACGAATGAAGAGGGACTGGTTAATGATATACTGAGTTTCCTTTTGAGGTGCTGAAAATGTTCTGGAATTACGTGGACATGACTATCATACAATATGGTGAAGGTACTAAATGTCACTGAAATGTACACTTTAAAATGATGGATTTTATGTTACGTGACATTTACCTCAGTAAAAAGAAAATAACATAAGGAATTAATAATTGCAACTCAGTACACAAAGATTAGTTGCTCAAAAATTTTAGAACCAGGATTGTGGGTAGAAGAAAAAGTGAGGCACGATAAGCAGAAAACATGAGACACACAGAATAAAGACTCTAGAAACGATTATTGTGTCACTAATTCTGCAGGACCACAGAGCATCTGTGAAGCTGGCAAATCAGCTAAACATCGTAGGGGATACAAAAGATTGGAACCTATTCCAAAAGAACCTGTGAGCTCTTAGAAGACCCCATTTACCCCCTCAAGGCAATCTCAGCAAAATTAAAATCCATGTGAAAAAAATAAAATGACAAAAATTTGCCAAAAGGTTTCGATGGCGTCCATTCTGCAAAATAAAAGCTTGCCTCTTAATGTGAAATTCCGGTCCCCGCACAATGTGCACACAAAACTGCTTTTCCGTCCTCATCTCCATGAATGAGATGAGTTTTCACTGTCTCTCGCTCTCCACGACTGCCCTCCGAACCACAAACCTTTCCACGTCAGCGCCTGTGCTCACCTGCTTCTCTTTCCGGAAAGCCTTCTCTCCAGCTTTATTTCTGTAGTTTTCCTTCCTCACCTCTCGCTATGAAACCGCCTCAGATACTCCTTGTTGCTTGGCTAACACAACTTTATTCCTTTTTGCCTTGCAGTTATTGAGGAACTTTTAAAAAGGATAAAATGGAGGGAAGCCCCTTTGTGGCAGACTGATAATGGGCCCCCCAATATTAGGTCATAAACCCTGCAATCTGTAAACGTTACCCTATTTGGAAGTAAAGAACTCTTGGCAGATTTAAATTAAAGGTTTTACAGTGGGGCGATGATTCAGGTGGGCTCTGAATGCCCTCACAAGGATGCTTGTGAGAGAAAGACACACAAGCACACACACACCCCCCACACCACACATGCATGCATGCACGTGCGTGCACACACACACACCCCCAGACAGAAGAGAAGGTGACACAGAAACTGGCAGAGATGTCAGCGATGCAGCTGTTAGCCAAGGAAGGCTGAAGCGACGAAGGGTGGATTTTTTTCTCCGGAAGGAGCACAGTCCCGCCCACATGGTGATGCAGGCTCAGCAACGCTGATCTTTGACTTGGGTGTCCAGAACTGTGCGGGAACAGGCGTCTGCTGCTGGGAACCTCCCCATCTGTGAATGCGTCACAGGAGCCACAGGACACCAACACACCCAGCATCCCCACCTCCCTGCCTTCCTGCCTTGAAAATGAACGTGATACTTGGAACATCAATCAAGAAGACAAAAGCCAAGATGGCAGGGCTGGCAGGGAGCACAGGAGCAAGCCCAGGACCATGGACCTCCCTGCTGGCATCCAGCCAGGAGCCTTTCCTCTGGGTTGCTTGCTGTAGAACAGAAGTTTCACTCCTGGTAGTTTAATCCATCTTTTCTCTACTTTATCTCTAGAGGTCAGATGCAATCCTTTCTAAATCGGCTTCCCTGTACCTTTCTGAACAGTTTGACCAGCTACTCCGTTCTCCCAAATAGCACCTTCTTCACTCAAATGCACAGTCCATGATTCTTCGTGTATGTTTCTGTTTCTCCTGGGAAGCAGTAAGACCCGAGGACGGCAGCACGCATCTATGCACCCCAACATCTAACCTCAAGTATGCCAGCACGCATCTGTGTACCCCAGCATCTAACCTCGAGAACGGCAGCACGCATCTGTGCACCCCAGCCTCTAACCTCGAAAACAGCAGCACGCATCTGTACACCCCAGCATCTAACCTCGAGAACGGCAGCACGCATCTGTGCACCCCAACATCTAACCTCGAGGACAGCAGCACGCATCTGTGCACCCCAGCATGTAACCTCGAGGACGGCAGCACGCATCTGTGCACCTCAACATCTAACCTCAAGGATGCCAGCACGCATCTGTGCACCCCAGCCTCTAACCTCGAGAATGGCAGCATGCATCTGTGCACCCCAACATCTAACCTCGAGGACGGCAGCACACATCTGTGTACCCCAGCATCTAACCTCGAGGACGGCAGCATACATCTGTGCTCCCCAGCATCTAACCTCGAGAACGGCAGCACGCGTCTGTGCACCCCAGCATCTAACCTCGAGAATGCCAGCACGTATCTGTGCACCCCAGCATCTAACCTCGAGGACGGCAGCACGCATCTGTGCACCCCAGCATATAACCTCGAGGACAGCAGCACGCATCTGTGCACCCCAACATCTAACCTCGAGGACGGCAGCATGCATCTGTGCACCCCAGCATCTAACCTCGAGGGCGGCACCATGTATCTGTGCACCCCAGCATCTAAACTCGAGGACGGCAGCACGCATCTGTGCACCCCAACATCTAACCTCGAGGACGGCAGCATGCATCTGTGCACCCCAGCATCTAACCTCGAGGGCGGCACCATGTATCTGTGCACCCTAGCATCTAACCTCGAGGACGGCACCATGTATCTGTACACCCCAGCCTAACCTGGAGAATGCCAGCACGCATCTGTGCACCCCAGCATCTAACCTGGAGGACGGCACCACGTATCTGTGCACCCCAGCATTTAACCTCGAGGACAGCAGCACACATCTGTGCACCCCAGCATGTAACCTCGAGGACGGCAGCACGCATCTGTGCACCCCAGCATCTAAACTCGAGAATGGCAGCACACATCTGTGCACCCCAACATATAACCTCGAGGACGGCAGCACGCATCTGTGCACCCCAGCATCTAACCTCGAGGGCGGCACCATGTATCTGTGCACCCCAGCATCTCACCTTGAGGACAGCAGCACGCATCTGTGCACCCCAGCATCTAATCTCGTGGACGGCACCACGTATCTGTTCACCCCAGCATCTAACCTCGAGAATGCCAGCACGCACCTGTGCATCTCAGCATCCAGCCCAGTGCAGTCACTTGCCAGGTGACCGGCAGAGGCCTGTAAGTGAATGGACGAGGCCTTGCAAAGGGGATGGTACTGGCAAGGATCCCACAGGGAAGCGTTCCTGCTCGTTGCTGTGAACACACTGGCATCTCTGCAGTTAACTTAGCACCACAATATACCAGGGAAGGGGCCAAACATACCAAACACGTCATCCAGCTCATTGTCCACTTTTTTCTGGACTTCCGGGTTAGAACCCAAAAGGTGTAAGGACCAGTTTATTGCAGCTGCAGTTGTATCGTGGCCCTACAAATGGAGAAAACAATAGCTTAAAAAGCAGAGGTAGCCTGCGATGATTAGGAGTGACCAGAAACCGCTTCTGAATTGTCTCTGGATTTGACGGGGGCACCGTGACTGAAGAACAAAAGAAATTAATTCTGTGCAGCACCTTGCCTCGGTGATAAGCAGACAATTCCTGAAAAGTGGAGGCTCGTGCCTAGAGATGACAGCTCCACGTCGTTCAGTGCTGCATACTCGTGGGACGTGCATGTGCTGTGTTAATAAAGGGGGCGTTCCAGGGGCACGAGGTGGGCTGCGCCTCTGTGAAGGGAACGAAGCCTGATGTTCTGGAGCCTGCTTGGCAAGTCTGTACTTCTCTGCCTTCCCCCATCTGTAAGGTGGGCCTTACCTGCGGACGGCAGGTGCCAGGGGGTACAGGTATGGTTCTAAGTCACATCCTCTGCATTCAAAAGTCAACAACAACCTCATTTAATACTTGCTGAGTTGTAGGCAAAATACTAAGTACTTTGCAGAAACTGACTCAATTAATCTGCACAAAAACTCCATGGAAGACTCATTACTGTTATTTACATTTCAGAGATTAAAAACTCAGGACAAACATGTGGCGAAATAACGTCTCCTGTGCTAAGCAGCTTCGTGGGAGGCAGAGGCAGAAGCAGAGGCTCCAGCACGTCTGAGGACAAAGCCAGCTGTGCTGATGCCATTGCCCACACCCTGTGCACTCAGGAGGCTCCGCCTCCACCTCTTACACTAGGGTATCGTCTCGGGCTCCCTTCTTCCCTACCCACTTGATAGTTCAGGTCTTGGCCTCTTACCTGCCTCTTCAGCTCCCTAGCGCATTCCCATATGCAAAAGTGGTGAGTTCTTCAGGAAAAAAAAAAAAAAAAAAATTACCTGGAAAATCAATCCCAGTCATCTACCTCTCTGAGTGAAACGTTAAGGACAAAAAGGAAAAAATGGTCACCTCTATAAAAGATCTCACTTTTCCATTGTCCCTATGTGGCACAAGGGATTATTATAATATTTCATTCTCTGTGCAGAGATCTCCAAAGTACTTGTTTTATAAAACTGCTCGTGGGTTGAACTGCTTGGGGCTTATTCTGCAATTCTTAAAATACGCAGCCTACAGGTCCCTGAGGCCGGTGCCCCATTGCATTTTCCCAGCACTGGCAGTTACAGAGACTACTCAGAACTCCAGTGTTGAGCTCTGGCGCATCGTGCTCGCTTGTCTGCGAAGTACATATGGAAGTACGCTGGCTAACCAATTCTGATTGCTTTCCTTGAATTTATGAGCAGAAGCCTAATCCAAAGGCCTAAGAGGGGTCCGCTGAGCTTTCGACTTTATTTTGTCTGCCATCCTCAGAGGGCAGGATGAGGCAAATGTAAAGCACCAAGGCACACTGGCAGAGCAGGGGGCACACCCACTTTTAGCTCACATCTGGAACTTGGGCAGTTACAGCCTGCACCGGCCTGTAGACCCACACCTGGTATACCTCCATTCAATGCAAAGAAGAAAAGAATTAGAATTTCAAGGAGTGTCAGAACTGAAAGAAAAGTTATTAGTCTGGTTCTGGTTGTTTTCATGAAAGTGAGAGGTTCCTGGTAGGAGATGGATGGAATGTGTGTACATGTAGGTATGGGGTGTGCATAGATGCATGCTGTATGTGGATATGTACATGTGTTTGTGTGTGCATTTGTGCTTATGTATACATGAGGGTACATGGCTGTGTGCATTTGTGTGTGCATGTGTATATATATGTGCATGTGTGTATATAGGTGTGTACATGGTTTTGTATGTGTGATTATCTGCATAAATGTACACGAATATGTGCATGTGTGTGGGGGTGGTGTGTGCATGTTTCTGTCTGCATGCATGTGTGCATGTGTATGTACATGAGTCTATGTGTGTGTGTATATTTGTGTGTGAGTGTATGTATGCCCATGTGTGTGAATGTGGATATACATGTGTTTGTGTATATGCGTGTATATGCAGGAGTGTATGTAGGTGTGTGCATGTGCTTGTGTATGTGTGTATATGGATATATACGTTTGTATGTTCATGAGCATATATGGGTATATACATGTGTCTGCGTGTATGTGCCTGTGCATGAGCGTATGTGTGTATGTATATGTATGTGGGTGTGTGCATGTGTATGTTTGTGTATGTGTGTACAGGAGTATATGTGTGTGTGTCTGGGCAAGGTGAAGATGTGAAAAGGTCTCTCCACTTCAACACCAAATAATAACACCTGGTATCTGCTGCATATTGTTTATGGGCCAATCACGATTCTCAGAGCACCTTTACAAATCTAATCATCATAACTATTCCATGAGGCTTGTGCTATGAAAATCAGAATATTCAGGCCCAGTATGGCTAGGTGAGGTGCTTGAGGTCATGCTTCCAGCGCATTAGAGCTGGGATTTGGTCTTAAAGCCCACACTCTTAACCTCTCTACTTTTCAGCTAATTTAGATGTCCATTTTCTGCTTAAGACTTATTTTCAGTGAAGTGTTCTGCTTTAAAAAGCTTAAAACCACCAGGGCAGTCCGTCTCTCCTTTCTGCATATAGGAAAGCTAAGACAGAGCTCTGGAATGATCAGAACTATCTTATTTGGCTCATCAGCACAGAGCTTGAACTGGAACTAGGATCCAGAGCCCCTCCACACAGCTTTCTTCCACTGCGTTGCGGAGCCTCACACGAGAGTGCATGAGCATTGGCACTGCTGCCAGAGGCTCCCGCAGAGCAGCTAACACGTTGGGTACAGAGCCATGAACAACTCAGGTGCCTTTCACTCTGCTCCACGGGGAGGATACTACTATATGGGCTTCTAAAAACCATGCTTTATCTATTTTGCCATTCACACAGAGAATCCCTCTTTGCAGTATTTAATATTTAAGCTATCTTTGTAAAAAGCACTTCACATATATATGTTCAAATTTGAGACTGGAGATCTCGTTAGAATCATGAGCCAGCTGAAATTTCTGTCGGAGGGCTTTTGCTCTTTAGGTAGAGCAGTTCATGGCAGTAGCTAAGTGCTCGTCTGCTAGAACCTCAAAAAGGAGGTGGTGAGGAAGTGGACTTGCGGGTCTGGGAGGTTAGAAGGAAGCTGAAGCCAGGTGGAGAACTGAGAGCCATTCTGGGCTGCTCTTCTACTTGGGAAAACTCTAACAAATCTTAGGGTTTCTTGAGGGAAGAAAAAAAAAGTCTACTGCTGTGCCCAGCACTCAGCAAAATCGCTTTCTGAAGAAGAAGGTTGAGCTGGTACTTAACCAGTTTCTTAAATTTTCTAATTTCTAATAAAATTATAATGAATCTTCCTTAGTTATATTAAACTACTTTAAAATTTGATTAAATTTTAAAAAATAATGCCAAAGATTCTAAAAATAACTGAAATGTGTTGATATCTGAACATAACAATCCATATACAATACCTCAAACATGAAGGTGTCGACTTCTTCTCGGATATCTTCATGACTCAGCCTGTTCCCTTCGTCATCAGTCACACTTAAAAGCAAGTCGAGAAAAGCCCTGCGTTTGTTTCTGGAGGGGGCGGAGTCCCTGCCATCGCCTCTACATTCGCCACCTGCTGTTATTTCATTGGCCCGTTCGGCGATGACCTGTATCATTTGAATGATAATCACATGTGTTAGTTTGGACTTGAATGCAGCCTAGTCATGCATCTTCTTATAAAATATGCTAGTTTCTTTTATTTTTCTCTAAACCTTTCTATTTCAACATTTGTCAACATAGGCTCTTGTGAAAATACATTAAAGGCTCTTATTAATATTTCAGGCATTATTTGGTGAAAAATTTTTTAATGTTTTTTTTTAATTGCATTTTAGGTTTTGGGGTACATGTGAAGAACATGCAAGATTGTTGCATAGGTACACACATGGCAGTGTGATTTGCTGCCTTCCTCCCCTTCACCTATATCTGACATTTCTCCCCATGCTTCTCCCCAACTTTAATTTCAGGCAAATTCCTAACTTTCCAGTACTATTTTCGCAGTCTTTCCAACACAAGAATAGAATTATAGTCTACTAGAAAGTACTCTAGAGATTTCATTGAGCTAATGAGAAAACGTTTAAAATGCAGTCACTATGCAATAGTCTATTACAGATTCCTAATTACATGTTACGGGGAGCATAGAAGCAAGGAGATGAGTCACCTCAGCCTCTACACCTGCGATTTCTGCTGCCTGAATGCTTCCCTCAGCGGCCTGCACGGCGGACTCCCTCCCTTCTTCCCGATCTCTGCTCACTGCCACACGATCAGAGACACCTCCCTCATCCCTGCCATCCTCGTCCCTAGCACTGCAATGCTTCCTAACGCTGCCTTCTTCTTCTCTATTTTCCTTGCCACCTGACATTATGTGATACTTCCATTAGACTTATTACGATATTATACTTATTGTATGATGTTATTATTATATTGTGTGATATTATACTTATTATATGATGTTATACTTATTATATTGTGTGATATTATACTTATATGATGTTATACTTACTATTGTGTGATATTATACTTACTATACGTTATACTTACATTGTGTGATATCCTTATTATATGATGTTATTATATTGTGTGATATACTTATTATATGTTATACTTTTATTATATTGTGCAATATCACAATATATGATGTTATACTTATATTGTGTGATATCACACTATATGATGTACTTATTATATTGTGCGATATTACACTTATATGATGTTAAACTAATTATTATATTGTATGATATTACACTTACTATATGATGTTATACTTATTATTTAGCATCTTTCTCTTCCAACTCAAACTCTGCCATGTGCGTGTCTTTGTTCATTGATATATTTCTAATCTTTAGAGCACTGCTTGGCATTTTAAGAATACTCACTAGGTTATTTCTTGGATGGATAAAAGAATTGAGGCCCATACACTTAATTTGGTTGTACATTTCAAATTCCTTGTACTAGCAGGTAATTGATCAAACCTGCTACTAAGTGCCTTGAGCAGATTCTAAGCCCTTTGAGGGCAAAACACCATGTCTTCCTTTATTCTTGTGGAATTCCTAGTGCCCAGGCCTCAGTAGGAAATTCTCAATGTTTATTAAATGAATGATATTGTCTATTCAGTCTGGAATTCATTTAATTGTTGCTATCAAATATCAATGCACAAAATTTAAGGAAAAAGTTTACGAAATATAACCTGCCAGCTCTTCCCTGGCAACCAGGTGATCACTCCGCTGTGGCCCACTCAGCCAACATTGCATTCATGGAACATCTACTGATTTATTCATCATTTGATCTCTTAAGGAAGCAATTCCAATAGATTTTAACCAAAATTTACAGCAAGGAGAGAACATACTTAAATAGGCAATTTTTTCAATACACTGAAATTATAATTTGATGTATATTTTCAATTGAATCTTGCTTTTCCAAAACATGTCAGTAACACAAGAATTGACATCCTACAAAACAGCCTCACTATCTTATTTTAGAATTGGAACTAAAATACTCATATCTAGTTAATTTTAACATTTTCTGAGTTAAGATACTGCTATCAATGCCCTCTGCCTTTGAAAATGACTGCAAAATCCAAACATTTTCCAGAAAACTCTTATACACAGATCTATGCTTCTTTATTCTTTTACGGAACACCCTGTTTGTTGATAAGTGTTCATAACTCACATCACATTTTGTAATTATGTGCTGATAGATGACAGATCACCTCTCCTACTAGAATAATTTCCTTTCAAGTAGGGACCATATTCACACTGTCTTACTCATTACTACATTTCCAACATTTGGTATGGTGTTTGGGACTTAGCAAGTACTTAATTAATATCATTATTCAAATTTTATTTCCTGAGACATAGGCTCCATAGTCCTACTATGTTAAAAAAAATGAAAATCATGTTTTTTTATGTTAAAAAAAACATAAAAATCATGGACTCACCGAAAGTTCTGGAAATGGATAATGGGGATAGTTGCACAACATTGTGAATGCACTTCGTACTGCCAAACCGTACAGTTACGATGGTTATAAAGGAAAATTTTATGTTATGTATATTTTACCACCGTTTTAAAAGTCAGGGACTTACGTCATTGGTAAAGGTATGTAGGATCTTAAGGCTCCTTTTGTGTTCCCATCCTTCTTTAAACATAAGGTACCAGAGGTCAAGCCAAAGCCAGGGCATCTTTATTCTTTGAAATATCATCTCACTCATCCTATAAATGGAATACAAATACATCAGCTGTCGTATCAGAAATGCGCATCTCTTGAGCATCTCTTTAGGTACCTGGCCTTGATGAGGGCAACTGAGGAAATGACGATGATTGCCTTAGAAGCTACTAAGCGCTCCATGCGTTATGCTCAACAGTGAAGGCATGCACTGTTACGCATTCCATGAAGCCTTAGAAAATAATGGGTTCTTTAGAGGATGAAGAATCCATTAGAAAACCTCCTTCCTAGGTAGCCATCTGGCTCTGCTTCTGTTTCTCCAGGGCGAGTTCCCCACTCTGCCTAGGGCCTCCGTACCAGGGGTTTAGATGAAACCTGCCTCTTTTTAAGGTCCATCATTGGTTGAGTGACAGATGACAGCTGGCTGCCCTACTCTATAAGCAAGGGTTCTCTAAGTAGCCATCTGTCACTTGGCTGTCCCAGCATCTCCGTCTCAGGTCCAGCCATAGAGCAGAAAGTCCCCTATGTGATCTCCTGCAGGACCAGCCTAGATGCCGGTTCTTCAGAAAGACCTTTTCTGGCCTCTCACTCTGTAGGACACATTCTTGTTTTCTACTCAGATATCAACTTGATCTCTTCTTCCTGAGCAGTTATTACAATTCACAAATTTCTTTGGCCGATGCCTGCCTCCTGTGTTATGTTTTGTGTACGACTACAAAACCAGTCAGTACCCTGTGCAGTGACTGGAAGATCAGAGATGCTTAATAAACACTGGTGAAAATGAAGCGAAATGAGCAGCGGATTTAAATGGACTCAGCACAAGGCACTTCACTGCACTCCATCAAACCAAGTCCTTGCCCTGCTCTTAACACGTGAATAATTGCAAGCAATTTTAGGGTAAAATGGAGTGTTTTGATTATTAAAACAAAACCTACCCAGTGCAGAAAACATGGAAAAGAAGAATAACAAAAGGAAAGCCCAAGAATGAGAAACACACACACAAGGCAATGATAAACACTGCTAACATTCCGTCATAGTATCTGCTAGGTTTTTCTTTATAATTTTTAAATATAACAATGATCATAGTCCAGAACACTTTTTAATCTTTCTTTTCTCAGCATCCTAATGTAGCATCATTATGTACAATATAATGTAATCTCAATGTCAGAGAATAATTCTTCTAAATTACTGCATAATCTAATGTGCCATAATTTACATAAGCTTTCCTCTACTGCTTAAACACATGCTTACATGATGAGGTTAGCTTCTAGTTTAATGTTTAATTCTGAAACCACAAAAAGATATAACACAAATAA
This sequence comes from Saimiri boliviensis, assembly GCF_048565385.1. Classification (NCBI taxonomy): domain Eukaryota; kingdom Metazoa; phylum Chordata; class Mammalia; order Primates; family Cebidae; genus Saimiri; species Saimiri boliviensis. The sequence goes on along the minus strand of NC_133451.1, from coordinate 117,594,288 downwards.
CACAGAAATTGTCGGCAATATGTTTTAAAGCCCAAATCCATAATAGTTTTTAAAATAACGGAAAGGACTCCACTTACCTATAAACTGCACGGACATACTCGGAATCATCATTACTTTGAGCACCAATGTTCTTCCCCATGGCTGTTTCTATAAAACACAGTGAGAAGCAACCATTCAATCCACGCGTGTTAGTTATCTTGTGTTTGTTCTGGAGTGGCAGACACGAAAGACGTACATCCCGCTTTGTCCTGATAGATTCCAGAATTCTTCTTCCTCCCTTTACCGTCTTCTCTGGCACCGTCTACTTCTACTCCCTGTTCCTGTTCTTCCTTCCCTTTGCTTTCCCGGGCAGCTGCTCCGTGCCCACACCCCTCACATCCCTGGGCGTGGTTGCGGCTCCTCAGCAGGCGGACACAGCAGCAGAGCCCCCTGCCCTTCCAGGTCCTCCTTCCCGATAGAGTGTGATTTCCTATTTGGGCCATTTCATCTTTATGCCATAAATTTAGGAACAAATCAATGGGACTCACCACAGATGATATCTAAGGCACAAAGCGTGATGTAAAAAAAGCAGTTAAATGCTTCTTGGTTAACATGTTTTTCAAGTTTCTTAACCAATATATTTGCTTGCTCATTCATGATATCTAAGAAATCTTCCAGAATGGTGAAATGGAAAGTGGGTGTTAACATCTTTCTCCTGGAGCGCCATTTGTTTCCAGTACTAGACATAAAATAGGTGGTTACAAAAAAAAAAAAAAAAAAAAAAAAGAAAAAAAAAAAGAAAGAAAGAGAAAAGTTACATCCAAAACAATTAAAGCATAAATATAGCAAGTCAACAAAATTCTCCTGAAACAGCTTAATCCACAGGTCCTCAAATGCTTTTGGCAGAATGACAAAGACATATACATATCTATAAAATATTCATCTATAGTTACAAAATATGAATATTATGGACATTGTTCTATAACATTGTTTAAAATAGCATTCATAAAAGTGAAAACTGTTAAGAATTTCTCTCAATTTCTATGTTTCAAGTTTCTAATAATGATTTTTTTCTCCTCCCGTCGATACCTCAGTCCTCAGATGATCCTCACACCCCAGGGTTCTGCCTTGCTCTCTCCCCTGCTCCAGTTCTCCAAAGTCCCTTCGAGGCTCCTGCCTGGCCCTTGCGGGGCCCCTTCTCAGAGGATGGAGTCCCGGTTCTGGATACCTGCTCGCCAGACTTCTCTGGAGCTATCTTTTCGATGGATTTTTAGGATTTCTCTGCTCCACACACTCCTTTGCTTTACTGTGGCCTCCATCCTGCCACCTCCTAAGTCTTCCTGAACACTGGTGACCGTCACTGTTGAACACCACGGCTGGAGATAACCGTTCACCTGAACCCTTAGCCTCTTCTCCTCCTTTCTGAAAGCACAGTCCTGCTACAGAAAAAGCTACCCTGTGTCAATTCCTGAAATCACAAGTTGCACACTGAAGTAACTGTTTCTGTAGACAGTTTCACAAAGGTACGCTGACATACCTTGTAAGAAGTCCTAGGCCAAGCCATGGTTCCAAAAACTTGTACATAGAGGATTTGTCAATTTGCTTTGAACTCGTCAAAATTACCTTGGAAGAGAAAAACATGTTTTAGAGACATCCAGACATCAAAAGACCTTCCTATAATGATAGTAATACCTGGCTAGAGTACAGCTAGTTTTTAGGACATTTCGCAACATTTACTTTCTCTGTGGTTCATTTTCAGTTTCGTGCCTCAAAGACATTCAATTTGAGTTTTGAACATCAAACCTGCATTCAGTTTTGGGGACTCGGTGGAGTTGAGGGAAAGCAACATGTCCGAGATGATTCTCTGGTTCCTGCCGTAAACCAAGAGCCAAGTGGAGTTATTTAATGAGTGGAGGGAGGGATCGAGGTGGAGGGTGAGTACATCTCGGGAGATGGAAATCATGGTGCATTTTCAAGTCATGTTGACTTTGAAGCATTCAGGTTGCTGTGGTCTGAAAGCAGGCAAGACACCCAAGATAAGACCTGAGCTGGAGATGCCTGTTTGAGTGTCTCAGCATAGAGGCAGCAATGGATGGTGTGAGTGTGATCAGATCACCCAGGTTCTGTGTGAAGTGGGAGGAGGGATGGGGGCTGGAGCTGAGCACAGGGTGCTCACCGGGCTTCTTGCTTCAGTCCCCTACTCTGGACAGACCGCCATCTGCACCCACCACACCAGCTTCTGTTAGCACTAGGCCAACAGAGGCTGGAGCCCTGGGCCTGGCCTTCTCACTCACTTCTCTGAGCCAGGATTCTGGAGAAGTGTGAGACACTCCAACATTTTCACCGTAATTAGAAAGACGTATCCTGCTGGCACTACTTCCTAGGAAATTCTGGTTTTAATTTTGGTAAACAAAGAGAAGCTCTGTTTACCCCATTTTTGTTGCCTGCCCCAAATCCTTTTCTCACTGTGCCGTGAGATGATTTCCCCAGACCTCCCAATAAGTAAAAGGACTACAGCTTTTCGGAGGACTAATTTCAACAGCATGGGTTTGTAATATTTATCCCATACGTATCAAATTTGCATTCTCTTTTAAATTTGGAATAAGGTTATCATTGACATGAGACCCTGAGGAACTTGAGGGGAACATACTTTACTAGTCAAGTATTTTTGAAGTCTTAAAAAAGTGTCAGGTGGATAACAAGTGCTCACCTTGCAGAATCATTTATTTATCTTTCTGAAAAACTATATCTTTCTGCAGACTTTCAAATATTGGAACCTGGTAACAAATGTGCACTTTGGTCTGCAGGGTGTTAATCTCCCAGGATTCAGACTACATCTGGAAAGCATTAAATCGCACCTGTGTAGCCTAAAATACTTAATGGAATGTCTTTTGCACTGAAATGGCTGAAATATAAGGACACATTATATTGATTCTGAGGAGATTCTCATGCTGTCAGATACGCGGGGCAATACTGATCATATTCGCTCACACCCACCTCCACATTCTCTGCGTTGTAAAGGGCCACCATTGGCACCGGCCCAACCCAGAGCTTCAGCAGCGGCATGTGGCGGTATTCTTCTGTGTACTGAATTATCTGCTGAAAAAATTCTGGGACAAAAATATCAGATTTTAAATTCAATCAAGATGATAATTTTGTGACAAGTATTGAACAAACATTTGCTTTCTCATTTTGATAAATATACTAATTCTGTAATGTGTCACTGTTAGAGGGAGCCAGGTAGAGGGTATGTGTGAACTCTCTGTAACATTATTGCAACTTTTCTGTAAATCTAAAGTTTTTTTTTTTCAAAATAGTATTTGCCACAGTAAATATACATAGTGCATGTTAGCAATCACAGAATAACTATTATTATAGGGTTTTGATGTCCCATTATGAGCACTCTTTCTAACGACTGCCTAGTATCACAGAGCTAGCAAACACTGAAGCCTGGCTTGTACCGAGACTCCAGAACACATCACTTCACCATCACACTATGCTGCTTCCAAATGTCTCTCGGATGAAGCAGCTGTCAAAATTCCTACGAAAGGAGTGGGCTCAGATCCCCAGGGTCAATCATCCTGCGTCATGCTAATATTCTGCGTGCCCTGGTTTGGTCTGACAGAGGGGACAGGGAGGTCTCAATCTGTGGTTCGAAGGCAGCAGGACCAACAGCTAGGAGTAGCTGGGGAAGGCAGACATTGGCACAATGGACTGGAAAAGGTGAGATTGGCGTTTAGAGGCCAGTTGGGAGCCAACTGCAGTCTTCAAGGTGAGATGGCCGAGGGCAGCATTTGGACATCAGCCACAAAACGAAAGGCAACACCTCTTGTGTGTGAAAGACAGGATTCTTGGGAACAAGGACTATATCTTAGAATATTTTGATATCCCCAACTTTGCTGAGATCAACACTGGGCACCAAGCAGGGCCTCAACAGATGCTTGATTGACAACGAAAGAGCTTGTTTTAACCAAGTTCTAGACAAGGGTCTACAAACTCCGCATGCAACAAATTTAATCCTTAAAGTAGCTCTGTAATATAGTTCATTTTCACAAAGAGGGGGAGAAAACCCTGTAAGTTAAAGAGTTTTACATAATTTCTCAAACAACTTGGTTATAGGGCTGGAAATTGAACAGTGGTTTTCCTCATGCCAAAATCCAGAATTTGTTGGTGGAATAAAAAGTCACTTTTGTAAAAGACAGTATTTGTCATTGTCTTCACACTGAAAGTGACTGCAAGGAAAATTATTTCAAATCGTCCAATCAGCTCACAGATTGCCTTGAAATAGGTCTTATTCACTAGTGATTTTAATTATTGACATCCCCAAAAGAATATGATGAGACTTAAGTATATTACTTTCCAGGGGTAAGGGATGGGGTAAAATCTATAGTTTTGTACAATTATTATTTTTTTAATACCGTAAAGCCTTAGGACAAAAGGGGCGGTTAGTTCTGCTTTTAGAATTAACTGAGATGATTTTTACCAGTGCGATTTTCCTATCTGTCTTGTTGGATTACTTGTTACTTCAATCATCATGATATTTGGCTGGCAAAGAGTTTGCTTGATTTTTTCCTTTCAAAATATTCTTAATATTTTAGTAAACACTCTTCCATGTGGCCTCATCTTATTCTTGTGAAGTTGAAATGACAGCATTATTTTTATTAGAGAAAACAGAAGTGAAAATGAGAAAAAGTCTTTCAAGCTTTGGAGTTAATGCTCAGCCTGTAAAATTATTAATAACAGCCCCAGAGGGAACTGGGTTCTGGTCCGGGCCCATTTTAAAACACGTCGTTTTGGGCAAACCTTTTCAGTTCTGGGTATCTCAAGTTACCCCCTATGAAGGTGAAGTGTTGAGATCGAGTTCACCCTCCCGGATGCCGGGCTGTGCATACCAGACACTTTTGAGACCTTTCCAACTTAAAGTGATTTTTCTCCACCAACACAATGTCGATCTCTTTTTATAATAAAAGGTGACTTGAATTTTTAAAAAAGCAATTAACTGTTTAATATATAAGGGGTTTGAACCTTCCTTAGAAGTTTGCCTGAGGACCCTGCCATCAGTTTCCCAGCTGTTACTACGCCACCTCCTCTAAAGGGGTCTGAAGGCCCAGCGGGAGCCGAAGCAGGTCGAGTCCTGCGATGCTGGGAGGACGCCTCCAGCGAACCCCAGTCTCTCATTTTCCGAAGCGGGAGCGAGAGGGGCGGCTCTAGGCCTGAAGGTGTTTGCCAGCTCTAATGCGCTGCGTGCTTCCTGGGCGCTTCTGTTCTTTTTTTTTTTTTTTTTTTTTTTGAGACGGAGTTTCGCTCTTGTTACCCAGGCTGGAGTGCAATGGCGCGATCTCGGCTCACCGCAACCTCCGCCTCCTGGGTTCAGGCAATTCTCCTGCCTCAGCCTCCTGAATAGCTGGGATTACAGGCACACGCTACCATGCCCAGCTAATTTTTTGCATTTTTAGTAGAGACGGGGTTTCACCGTGTTGACCAGGATGGTCTCGATCTGTTGACCTCATGATCCACCAGCCTCAGCCTCCTAAAGTGCTGGGATTACAGGCTTGAGCCACCGCGCGGGCGCTTCTGTTCTTAGGCTTCCCAAGCCCAGGCAGGAGGAGCGGCGGGGACAGGGGAAGACACCCAGGGCGGGGGTTTGGAAACCCCGAGTGCTGTACTACGCGCCAGGAAAACGCCGGCTCCCGGATGGGGCGCTGGCAGTGTCGGCGGGCGCCCGGGGGCGGAGGGCAGAACTGGGGGGCACTGGGTAGGACTGGGAGGCACTGGGTAGAACTGGGGGGCACTGGGTACGACTGGGGGGCACTGAGCAGAACTGGGGGCACTGGGTAGAAGTGGGGGCACTGGGTAGAAGTGGGGGGCACTGGGTAGGACTGGGGGGCATTGGGTAGACCTGGGGTTTACTGAGCAGAACTGGGGGGCACTGGGTAGAAATGGGGGCACTGGGTAGAACTGGGGGGTACTGGGTAGAACTGGGGGGGCACTGGGTAGAACTGGGGGCACTGAGCAGAACTGGGGGCACTGGGTAGAAGTGGGGGGCACTGGGTAGGACTGGGGGTCACTGGGTAGAACTGGGGTCACTGGGTAGAACTAGGGGGCATTGGGCAGAACTGGGGGGCACTGGGTAAACTGGGGGGCACTGGGTAGAACTGGGGGTGCATTTTCCGCAGGATGACAGGCTCCCCCTCCTGCGGCCACGCCGGAAGCAGCGGGTTCCCGGACGATCGGAGGGCGGGGAGGGCTGCGGACCGCGGCGCGGACCCCGGAGGGACGCCGGCCCTTACCTCGCGCGTCCCGCTTCATCAGCAGCGCGTGGCCCAGCAGCGGAACGGCGCGGGCCACGGTGGGGATGGGCCGCATCTGCCGCCACTTCCACGCGTAGCTCGCCGCCCACTGCAGCAGGTTCAGGACCAGGCTGGCGCCGGCCAGGGACGCCACGCTCGCCGCGCCCCACAGCAGCAGCTCCTGCCCCCCCAGCCCCAGCCAGAGCCCCGCCATCGCCCGGGTCCCCGGAACGACGTTCCCCGCCTGCGCGGCGGCTAGGGAGGCGGCGCCGGGGCTGTAGCTGCGCCCGGCCGGGTCCTCGCAGCGCCGCGGCCTCCGCGCCAGCCGAAAGCGAAACACCGGAAAACGGCTCCTGAGCCCCGGGGCGTCGTGATCGCGCGGGAGCCCCGGAGGTCGGGCCGGGAGGAGGCCGGCGACACTTGGGGCCGCCTCCGGAGTGGGCTGGGGCGTCGGAACGGTCACCGCGGCGGGGCTGGTCTGCGGGTCCTGCGAGGCCGCCCCGGGGTGCGGGATTCGGGGTGCGGGCGGGCGGGCAGCCTGCTCCGAAGGGGAAAGGACGGCACCTCGGACTCGGATCCCAGCTCTGCCGCGGCGTTCGCTCCCTGCGCGACCTTCCCCCCCGGAGGCGGGGCGCGAACCGGCTGCCCGCGGGGTCACTCGGAGCAGCGTCCGCGGCGATCCAGGGTGGCCTTGGGAACACAGCCTCAGGGAAGTCACCCCCTCGTGTGTGTCCTCGGGGCCACTGGGCCTCCGGGTGCGAAATGAGTGGTTGTGAGCCAGATTATTTCCCAAAATGTGCGCCAGACCGGGGAGGCCAGAGCCCCGGAGAACACGGCGGGGCGGGCGGGAGAGGAAGGCGGGCGAGGCTGCTCGGGAGTCCCGGGAGACGGCAGCCGCCCGCGGGGACGCGCAGAAGAGCCCAGACCAGCCACGGAGCCCGGGAAGGGAGGGAAGGACCCCGAGATGCCTGCCCGGGGAGACGCGTGTCCTGACCGCCGGTCTCTCTTCCCGGCCGAGGCCCGGCGCCGACCCCAGCCCCTTTTCCACGCCCGGTGCTTCCTACAAAGTGGCTGGGCCAGGGGTGACCGTACCCTTCCCCAGCCCGAAAGTGCCAGGAAGATGAAATGGAAGAATGGCCCGAATGCCCGCTTCGCTGAATCACTCCGTTCCTTTACTGGGAGCCACTGTGCGGGTTGCCCACAGTCACCTGCGGGGCTCTTCGGTGTGGAGAAAAACATGCCCACGGCTTTTCTCCGGGTGAATCTGTTTTCAGTCATCTGCATGTGCTGATGTGGAAGGCGGTGCGCGAAACAGTAAATGAACAAAACAAGACAGGCTGCAGAATGGAGCATGTAAAATGATGCCTTCTCAGGGAGAAGCTCTAATGTCTGGAAATAAAAATACTCATCAGCTCCATGGAGTGGGAATGAAGATGGAGAACTTACGCTTTTTATTTCACTCACGTCTACATTGTTTAATCACTTTAACACTTTAAAAAAATAAATATCTTCACTTAATATCTTTAAGCATGTCTCATGGGCTTTAGTTTCGTCCCCTCTAAAGGGCTAAGGCTGAACTATATAATAAGGTCAATTACAACTATAAAAGTAAACAATTTGTCTACATCACATTGGGGATTCCGAAATGGGAGGAAGAAGGAAGGGGAGGAAGGGTTGAAAATTGTGTATTGGGTACTGTGTTCACTATTTGGGTGAGGGGATCAACCTCACCAGGCAGTATAGCCATTTAACAAACCTGGGCATGTGCTCCGGAATCCAAAATTAGAAAGAAAAAAAGGTTTGTCTGTTTCCGTCTCTGCTAACCTCTGTGGGCAAAACAAGGCGGGTACCATACAACCCCTCCCCTCCAGAAGCAGAGAGGGAAGATTGCTCTAGGCAGCAGCGAGTCTGGGCCTGGGCAGAAATGGTCAGAAATGCTGCAGAGCCAGGAGGGGTAAAATGAGCTCAAGGGGCAGTGAGGGGCCCCTGCTGGAAGCACAGGGTCCCATGCAGTGACACCGGCGGGATGAGGCGGGTGGGTAGGGTGGAGCCAGCTTAGAGACCTGGACTGCCAGGCTGAGACGCTTTGCCTTTGTTTTGAAGGCAATCTGTGGTGAAGAACAAAATAAAAGCCTTGTCCCTTTGTTTCCTTAGTCATCTTTCTCATGCTTTGTTACCAGATAGGGTCTTTCTCATACTGCCTTGGAATGCTGAAATTTCAGACGAAACCAGTCAGGTGGCTGGGAGTGCAAGAAACACGTGGCAGGACCCTTCTCCCCAGACGGCCTCATAACACCAGAGTACACAGTGTCACACCTTAGAATGTTCACCACGAAATGTAATGGAGCTCAGCGTAGCAGAAGATTGCAAGAGCAATGTGAAGCCAATCTACCCACAACATTTATAACCCTGGGGCTGTCAGCTTCATGAGCTAATGCAGCTGAGCAGGAAGGCATCTCCTGACTTTCCCTCCTCAAGATTCATCCTCTATGAAGCCCTTCCCACTTGAAAGAGCTTTCTTTGGTCAAGGTCTTTATTTGATCCTCTCTCCCCTTAGAAATCAGTGCTTTTGAAAGTCACGGATGGGCCAGAATATATTATAAACTACAGAATGGTTTTGTAAATGTTAATATTTTTATTTCCCAAATTTTTTGTCACTAGGAATGATTCCCAATACAAAAAGATACTTTATTTACATTATAAAAATAAATTCATGGCTGAGTATAGAAGTACGTTATCTGCAAACTACATTTACACACATCAAATCATAAAGGGTAGCAGGAAATTGTTAGGAAATTTTGAATCACAAGTACCAGGATCAAATAAAGTACACAACACTCAAATATACAGTTTCATGGACAAGCATCTAACTTCCATGTAACCACAACCCAAATCATGCAACACAATGTGAAATCATATAGCATGTATTCTTTCGTAACTGGCTTCTAAAACTCAACAGTGAGTTAGATGAATTTGAAACACTAGTTAGATAACTTATAGCAAGAAATATCGACTTATAAATTAATTAAAATCACATTATTGGCACAAAAACGGGCAAACGGCAATAGAACAGATCATATGTATGAGTACAATCACCTGATTTATGACAATCTATATTGACTCTTGCCATGTGTAATATTTTCCTGTATTTTTCACAGCTGTGTATTATTCCATTGTTTGACTATAATTTATCCTTCATTTTACTGCCAATGGATGTTTCCGTTGTTTCCAATTTTCCCATGTTGTGAAGAATTTTGTATAGAAATTCATAGAAAGACATCTACTGTTCTAATTCTATAGACATTCTAATTCTATAGACATCTAATTCTATAGAAAGACATCTACTGTTGTAGATGTCTTTCGATACACATTGTACATATTTCTCCTTCCTATAACTATGCCTAGGACTGGAACTGCTAGGTCATAAGGCAAGCATCAGTTTAGACTTAGTGCTTACTGCCAGTTTTCCAAATTTGTACCAATTTACACACTCATGAGTAATCTTTGATAGTTCCAGTGGCTCCATATATTTGCCAACGTTTGATACTGCCTTTTTTTCACAAAGCCATTCAGTTAGGTGTTGTAAAACTGTTTTGAGATTTGTTTGTTTGTTTTTGTTAGACAGGATCTTGCTCTCTCACCCAGACCGGAGTGCAGCGGCATGATCTCGGCTCACTGCAGCCTTGAGTTCCAGGGCTCCAGCAATCCTCCTGCTTCAGCCCTCTGAGTAGCTGGGACTAGAGGAACACGCCACCATGCCAGGCTAGTTTTTGTATTTTTAGTGGAGACAGGGTTTCACCATGTTGCTCAGGCTTAGCATTGAAATTTTAATATGCATTTTCCTAATGACCTAGGACAGTATGTATCATTTCATAAGCTTATTGGCCATTTCGGAGAGTGCCTGTTAAATCATTTTCCCATGTTCAACATTGTAATTGTCTGGAATTTCAGTGATTTGTAGGACTTATAAATAAGTAGTGAGCAATTATTATATAATAAATTATATATGAATACAGATCCTTTGCCAGATACGTAGAGCAAGTTCCTTCCTCTCTGTAGTTTGCCTTATCACACTCTGAATGATGTTGTCATAGTTCACTTTGTGCTGCTTCAACACAGTATCACAGACCGGTATGGTTCTGGAGGCTGGGAAGTCCAAGACAGAGGAGCTACCTCTGATGAGGGCCTCCTGCTGTATCATGCCATGGCAGAAGATGAAAGGGCGCAAGAGTAAGTGAGAGAGGGCAAAAGGAAGGAGGCTGAATTCATCCTTTAATTAGGAACCCAATCCTGCCATAGTGGATTAATGCTACTGTCGTGGCAGGAATTCCTTCTGGCAGGAATTCCTTCTGGCAGGAATCCACTCCCAGGACAGTAGCATTAATGCATTTATGAGGGCAGAGCCCTCACGGCTTACCCACCTCCTAATGGCCCCACCTCTCAGCACCTGCACTGGGGATTAGTTTCCAACACATGAACTCTGGGGTACACAGTCAAACCATAGCTGATGTATTTGAATGAATAAGAATGTTTTAAAGTTTAACGAAGTCCAATTTATTGATCTTTTTCATTACAGTTAACGTTTTACGGATCTTGTTTAGAAAATCTTTGCCTACCACAGGGTAAAAAAGATGTTCTCTTATATTAACTTCTAAAGCTTCATAATCTTCCCTTTCTAATTTAAGTCCAAGAACCTGCATCTGTAATGTATTTGTGTATGTATATGGTAGTGAAGTAGAGTTTGACACCCTTCTAAATAAAAATATGAATATCAAATGGACTCAATAAAATTTAATGAAAAGACCATCCTTTAATCAATGCACTGGAATGTCACCTTGTCATAAATCAGGTGATTGTACACATACATATAATCTGTTCTGTTCTATTGCTGTTTGTCCATTTGTGTGCCAGTAACAGATGACTTTAATAATTTTATAAGTCCTGATATTTCTTGGCATAAGTTATTTAACTTGTTTTTCAAATTTATCAAGACTATCTTGCTATTTTGGATGCTTTGTATTTCCCTATAAGTTTTCACACACACACACACACACACACACACACACATATACACACACACATTCCCTGATGGTATTTTAATTGTGTTTCAATTAAATATAAAAATCAATCTGAAGATAATTGACATCTTTATAATGCCTGCACTGGGTCTTCCAATCCATGAACATGACATATTGTTCCATTTATTTGGGTTTTCATTAATTTCTCCCAGAAATGTCTTCTAGATCTCTTTGATGAGGTCTTACCTATTATAATGAATAATTTTATGTGTCAAAATTTGGTTATGGGGCCAGGTTGTGTGGTCAGACACCAGTCTGGATATTGCTGTCAAGGTATTTTTAAGACGTGGTTAACATTTAAATCGGTAGACTTAGAGTAAAGCAGATTGTCCTCCAGAATGTGAGTGGTCCTCGTCCAACCAGTGGAGGCCTCAAGAATAAACACTGAGGTTATGGCCAGGCACGGTGGCTCATGCCTGTAATCCCAGCACTTTGGGAGGCCAGGGTGGGCGGATCACCTGAGGTCAGGCGTTTGAGTCTAGCTGGGCCAACGTGGTGAAACGCTGTCTCTACTAAAAATAGAAAAATCAGCTGAGCAAGGTGGTGGGCACCCATAATCCCAGCTACTCAGGAGGCTAAGGCAGGAAAATCATTTGAACCTGGAAGGCAGAAGTTGTAGTGAGCTGAGATCGGGCCACTGCACTCCAGGACGGGCAATAAGAGTAAAACTCCGTTTCAAAAAAACAAAAAAGACTGAAGTTTTTTTAAGAAGAAAGAATTTGGCTTCAAGATGGCAACACAGAGACCCTACCACAATTTCCAGCCTGCCTGCCTTGACCTGTGAATTTCAGACTCAATACTGAACTCTTACCTGAATTTCAAGCCTTCCAGCAGGCCTTACAGATTTCAGACTTGCCAGCAACATTTTCCCTTAAAAGAAATAACTCTCTCTCCATATATACATTAGATCATAACATATAATCTAAAAATCTCCTATTTCTGTTGCTCTGAAGAACTCTAATATATTCATTTTTATTTAATTTATTCCTAGTTGATTTTTGAGGCTATTATTGTATTTTTATAAATTTTATTATCTAATTATTAGTATATAGAAATGCACATAATTTTAATATTGACTGTTTTCAATGATGTTGCTAAAATCATAATTTTTAAGTGTATTTGTATATTATTTTGGATTTTCTGTGTACGTAATCATGTTTTCTGTGAAAAATAAAATTTTTTCTTTCTTCCTAATTCTTAAGACCCTTTAATAATTAATCTTGGCCTGCTGGCCTGGAAAATATATTCTGTATAATGATTAACAGCGGTGGTAGCTGACACTGTACTATTTCAGGAAGTATAGCTTCTGGAATAAGAAAATCAAAATAAAATTACCACTAAGTATACAGTTTGTTGTCATTTTTCCCCCCTAGATACCCGTTAAGAGATAATAGTGCTATTCCTATTTTCCTAGTTGACTAAGAATTTTTATTATGGATTTCTTTTTCAAAGACGTTTTCTTTATTGAGAAAATCACATGATGCTTCTTTTCTTTTTTTTTCTTTTGAGACGGAGTTTCGCTCTTGTTACCCAGGCTGGAGTGCAATGGCATGATCTCGGCTCACTGCAACCTCCGCCTCCTGGGCTCAGGCAGTTCTCCTGCCTCAGCCTTCTAAGTAGCTGGGATTACAGGCACGCACCACCACGCCCAGCTAGTTTTTTTGTATTTTTAGTAGAGACGGGGTTTCACCATGTTGACCAGGATGGTCTCGATCCTTCGACCTCATGATCCACCCACCTCGGTCTCCCAAAGTGCTGGGATTACAGGCTTGAGCCACTGCGCCCGGCTGATGCTTATTTTCTTACATCATTTGTCGCACTGAATGATTTTTACATGGTATATCAAACTTGCATTTCTGAAATAAATTTAATTTGGATGGTATGTATTATCCACTTCATATATTACTAATTTGATTTTGCTTGGGAGTTCAAGGATGATATTGGCCTACAATTTGCTTTTTTAAAAGTAATTCTCAGTTACTTTATTGTAATTTACCTTTTTATTTCTGTAATGTCCTTGTTAGGTTTTATATCAGGGTTGTGGCAGCCTTACAAAACGATGATTGTCTTGAATAAGTTTTTCATGTTTTTGGAGAGACAGGGTCTCACTCTGTCACCCAGGCTGGAGTGCCGTGGCATGATCAGAGCTCACTGTAACCTCAAATCCCTGGGCTCAAGCAATCCTCCTGCCCCAGCCTCCCAGAGGCATGAGCCACCACGCTCAGTCTCAAAGAACTTTTTGATGTTGCTACTAGTGGCATTAACTTTACCTTAACCATTTGAAAGGATTAACCAAGAAAGTCATCAGGACTTGGGGCTGTCTTTGTGAGAAGGCTTTTAATAATAAATTTAAGTCTTATAATAAACATAATCCTTTTCAAATTTTGTTTCTTCCTGAGTGATGTGATATTTTCAAAAAGTTGTAATTTTCATCTAAATTATCGAATCAAATTATTCTTTTTTTACATCTATAGAATCAGTAGTGATGTGCTTCATTTCTGATAGAGTTTTGTGTCCTCATCTTGCTATATCACACTCACTGCTTTATAAAACCCTACCTTAGAAGAGTACTCCTGGACAACGTAATGAATTTATAACACTTTAACAACAATTAAACCTTTCCCAAGTTTATGCTATTTCTATAATATTTTAATCCCAAATACATACTGAACTCCGTATTAGTCATTATTTTATACAATAAGTATTATTTTCTATTTTCCCACATATTTTTCCATTCTGATGTTTATCATTTCTTCTTTTATCACTGTACTTCCTTCTGGGATAATTCTCCCATTCTGTGAAGAACTCTGATTAGTATTTCCTTTGGTACAGATTTGCTGGTGATTAATTCCCAATTTTGGTTTATCTGAAAACGCTGCTCTTCTGCCCTCATTTTTGAGGTATATGTTCACTCTGTATAAAATTTTGGGTTGGCAGTTATTTTTTTCAGCACTGTAAAGATGCTTTTTCTATTGTCTTTCAGCTTCCATCCCGTGTTTAAAAGTCAAGCGTCAGTCTTATTGTCGCTTATTTGAAGATCATGTCTCTCCCCCACCCTCTGACTGTTGGTTTTGTTCTTTCTGATTTGGAGTTTCTAGCAGTTTGTGATGGACCTAAGTATGTTTCGCTTTGTATCTATCTTGTGTGTCTTATACCTTGTTGAATTAGTGCATTGGTGTCTTCTATTTTGGAAGATTCTTCCATGGTATCTTTTCAATACTACGTTGTTCCATTTTCTTTTTGCTCTATGACTATAATTACATGGATATTAGATTTTTTTCATATCGCCTCACAATTTTTTTCTGGAATATCTATTTTTTATGCTTGTTCAAAGTGAAGACTGTGTATTGACCTCTCTTCTAGTTTGCTAATCCTCGTCTGCTATGTTTAATCTGCAGTTAAATACAGCTAGTGAATTCTTGAGTCACTGTATCATTCATTTCTAGGATATCAGTTTATTTTTCAGATTACAGTTTTCTCTTGAAATTATATGTTTTTTTAATATATTTTTGAATGTGCAATTCAAATTGTTTCTCAGCTCACACCTGATACTGCTACTATTTTAATCACCTGTGGGTCTGCTGTATTGGTGTTTTCTCTCCTGGCTTTCAGTCACTTGGCCCTATATCCTGGGCTGTCTCTTAATTTTAGATTGAATGCTATACACTGTATGTTAAAATTATGGAAACTTTAGGTAATGTTATCTTTCTTTAAAGAACATTACCTTTTCTGGCAGTCATATAAAGTACAGGCACATAACTGGGATCTATACAGGTTCCCCGATTCTGGGTTCCGCCTCTAGTGTTTTGAGGACTTGTCTGTATTGAGTCTGCCTTTACTCCTAGAGTATAGTCCTTCAAGGTTGTCAATTCAAAGTCTGAGACATTTCCCAAGGTCATTCCTTTTGGCAGCCTAGTGAGCTTGTCACAAATTTTGAGGGTATCACTTATTCTTGGCCTCTATGCCCCATTATTAGTCTAAAATATACACAAGGAAAGAAAACAATAACAAACATGGGTTCACCTCAATGTATTATTCCTGCTGTCTCCCAGTTTGCTTCCTGAAATTATGCTGCTTCGTGTTGGGGGTTGGGTGGGTGTTGAGCTGTTTCTTGTCCATTCACATTGTTCTCAGGTCAGTCTGGCATGAACTATTCTTTCATAAACAGTAGTAGAATGGCTCCAAGTTTATTTGATACCATCATTTTGATTCTATTTTTGAAATATTTTGCCTTCTAAGCTAAAACTTCCACCCCCACAATGTTCTTTTTCTGAACTCTGAATTCAGACATCCTTCATAAAGTGTAGCCTTTTCTGAATGTTGCCTCTGAATTATAACTTACTATTCATTCAGCTCTGTCAACATTTTCTTAAATTTTCCAGTGGGAATACACTCCACTTGTCCTCCAGAGACCACTATAGCTCTTTCTTTTTGGTTCAACATTTTTGTACTGAATAATGAAGACATTCATCACGATGAACCCTTCCAGGAAACACATGCGCACACATACACTCCCCCACAATTACTCTACTCCCTGTACAGAAAAATTCCCAAGAAGACCTACCCATGACTACTGTCTTTGATTTCTCTTTTCTTTTCTCCTGAACCCACTGCAAGTCTTGTCCATTCACCTATCAGATCTTGTCACGGCCACCAAATTAGCCCAATTCTTTGACCTTATCTCAACTGACTAATCAACATTCGATTACTTGAGTCCCTATCACTTCCTTTAAATACTCCTTCCACCCCTCCACACACACTTTACTTTGAGGATGCCATATTCTCCTGACTCTTATTTCCTTTCACCAGTCATTCTTTCTCAGTCTGCTTTACTGGTTTTCCTTCAAGTCCCAGGCCTTCAGATGTTAAAAGGCACAAGGCTCAGAACTCCCTTTTCCTCCATTTCTCTACACTCATTTTCTTGGTTACCTCGTCCATTTCAGTTCTTAAATACAATCGACATGCTGGCAACCCCCTAATTTATACCTCCAGTCTCCATCTCCCCTCCACAACCAAGTGTGGATATCCAAATACCTCAACATCTCCACTTGGGCATCTAATTGGCATCTCACATAACATGCCTCTCACGCTGCCAAACGTGTTCCCCTGGCAGTCTTTCCAATTTCAATGAATGTCAACACCGTCCATCCAAGTGCAAAGCCAAAAGCCTTGGAGGCGTTGTTGATTCTTTTTATGGGCACACGGCACCTGCCATCCAAAAGCAAATCTTTTTGGCTCAAATTTCAAACACATCCAAAGTCCTGGTATTCTCATCAGCCTTACCTCTATCATCTGAGTGAAACACGATCATCTCTTGTCAATTATATCATTTTATCCCCAAAACTCAACTGCTCCAGTGGCTTATTTCGGACTACTTAAAATTTCCCATAGTCCAGAAAGTATCTCAATCCCTCAGCCTCTATTACCTCAATGAGCTCCCATCATTCACTCCCTTGCTAATTCCATCCCATGTACTGACCTCTCTGCTGCTCTTCAAATGTTCCAGGTGTGCTCTTGGTTCAGGCACATACGTTTTTCACTCTGTCTACAATTCTTTCTCCCCAGATAGTTCCATGGCTTCTTTTCTCATCTTTGGGCTTTGCTCAAATATCACCCCTGCAACACAGCCGTCCCCAGCCGCTCCATGGAAACTTGCAGCCCCTCCCACTCTGTCACCTCCCCTCGCTTTGTTTCCTCATAGCACTTACCGCTAACTGACCAGTAACATGTTTTTATTTAGTTGTTTATAGTCTGTGTCCTCCATGAGACTCTAAGCTCTTTTAGGGCAAAGACCGTCTTGCTCGATACAATGCTTAGAACAAAATTTTATGCCAAGAAAGTGTTCAATAAGTGTCTGATGAAATCAAATCCACGATGATCACCACACAGGGGTGTAATCTCCTGAAACAAACGTTATGGTGGAGTATGCATACGTTATGTAAAGTCTTTGCAAATATATATGGACATATACTTTGAATTCACTGGGGGAAGTCTGCTATGTAGTTAGAAATAATAAATACCTGTGTATTAGAAACGGCAGACTAGAGCGATATTTGCACAAATTATACAAAAATTGGGCATCTAAAAATACTTTTATAAATGTAACACATTTTTGAAAACTCTTTTAACACTTTTATATTTTATTAGAAATTAAAGAAATTGAAAATCCTGCACGATGATCTGTAGTTACAAGAAAATAAAAAAAAAATACCCAAATGATGTATAATATAAAAATGTACTTCGCAATTGGTATAGAAATTCCATTCTAGTTCAGAATACGACCAATGTGGATACTTCCTTTTATATTAAATTCCCAAAATCTAGCAGTTTTCTATGGTATTTTACATTTTTTTAAGATTATTTTAAAATTCCTTCATTCCTTCTTTGGTTTTGGATAAACTAACAAACATTTTGATTAATATAAGTCAGTAATCTGAATTTAAAAATCAATCTCAGAAGTAGTTCATTTTTTTCAATTTTTAATAGATTAATTCTAAAGTAAGACTCATTTATTAGATTATTATAAAAAACACTGCCCTAATTTTTACCTAATTAGCTTAAAAAGCACCATCCTTGATATAAGAATTATTTACTAATCTCTATATCTAATTTAATGTGTAACTAAAACACTAATTTTAACATAGGTGTAAAAATCAGTGCAATGAGAAAGGTCATTTTTAAAATCAATGACAGGGCCAATCTCTATGTAAACTCTAAAATGGTACTTTTTCTTCCAATTTAAGTGTTTAGAAGAGTCAAGATCACTGGAACTGGTTCTATTTTAAAAAATATTTTGTTTTTTACCAATATATATAAATAATAGAATCTTATGTGCAAACCTGTGAAGTCAAACAAGGTAAAGCTACCATAAAATAACACTTTGTCTTGGATACCTAGCTTAATGTTAGTTTAGGTTGAATATCAGCTGTTTCTCCTACTAAGAATTTTAAGCTCATAAAAAAGAACAAGATTATGTCCTTTGTAGAGACACAGATGGAGCTGGAAGTCATTATCCTTAGCAAACTAATGCAGAAACAGAAAAGCGAATACCGTATGTTCTTGCTTATGGGAGCTAAATGATGAGAGCACATGGACTCCGAGGTGAACGACACACACTGGGGCCTATTGGAGGGTGGGAGGAGGGAGGAGGAAGGAGGGAGGAGGGAGGGGATCAGGAAAAATAACTAATTGGTGATAGGCTTAATACCTGGGTGATGAAACAATCTGTACAACAAAGCCCCATGACACACCTGCACATGTACCCTACACTTAAGTAAAACAAACAAACAAACAAACAAACAAAAAGGAGTTTGAACTGAATAGGGAAGGAGTTGGATGGTTCCTGGAAATTGATATGAAATACCCTGAATGATTCTGAAAGAACAAGTGTGCAGGGAGCTTTGAGCAGTAATAATGCACCACAGAGCAGTTAACCAGCAGCCCCATGCACAAGGGCTCCAGACTGCTCACCTACCTAACTATTCTTCAAGTGTGAGGGCTGCTGAATTAAGACAGACATTCGTTCTTAAAAGTGTCTATTGCTAATGTTTAGGAATCATGCAGAACATTCTCCAAAATGCTTTGGTTTGTTTCACGCAGGAAACTAAGCATTAGCAACCTTCCCCGGTTGCATGGAGCTGCCCCCATGTTAAAGAGTCATGGATGTGGTGGTGGCTGTTGCTACTGCTGCCTATGGTGTCTCAGTCAAAGAGAAATTAACAAGCAGAGGCAAGGCTCTAGGGTCATTTCTGTTTTGTCACTCTGTGATAAAGGACAATATTAATTTTAGTCTCAACACATCTTTTAAACTCCAGACATCTACAAGTAGGCAATGATCCCTTCTCCTTCCAGCCAGAAATAATCTGAAAATAATTTATTACGCATTTATAGGATATATATACTTGTGTGTGTATACAGTTTATAATTCTGTTCACAAATATGCTCATATATATAACCTTATACATATAAAGTTACAGTTTGGATTAATAATCATTAGGCTAATAAAATGCAATTATCTGAGAGAAAAGAAGAAATGAGCTGATTTGAGATCTGAGAATATAAAAACTGAGTGTAAGGACTTAAATCACAATCAAGAAAAGCAGTGGGGAGAGGACAAGAGAGAGAAAGGCCCGGAGCCTGGCCTCGACCGATTCCCCTTCCCACGGTCTGCTCTCCTACAGTCACGTCACATGGAGGTACACGCTCTGAAGAAAAGCCGAGCAGAGCAGGAGGACAGAGCATGAAGAGACGAGGGCTCTGGGACGGCATCACTGAGAGGGGGTGACTGAGCAAAGGCCAGCTCGCGATGGCACATGGGGGGTGCAAGGCTCCCCTCCCACGGGGGAGCCTCCACTGTAAACACCTGCCAGAGCTTTTAATTACCTTTACATTCAACCCTGTGGGGTGCTTCATGTGAACTGTCTGAATTTGAAGATGAAAACAAAAGAAAATTAGTTTGGGAGATTTAGCCACTGACATTTCTCAAAGAGATTCATGACGGAAGCACTTTTACAAATGCATGAGCAAGTCACAAGACTAGGACCATGTTATTCAGACCGGCATATTGTCTCAAATGCTAGTATCTGTTACTGTCTAGGATTTTGATGGAATTATAATCGAACGAGACTAGAAAATACCTCAGGGTACAAAGTTGCAAATGGCATATTCCTAGATACCATATTCTTATACATAATTAGCGTGTGGGGACACGCACACCCTAATTATGTTTGTGTATCATTGATAAAACGATGGGTAAACACATAGGAAGGTCTTCTGAGCAAAGCCTACGGAACCTTGGAGATGCTTCCAGTAAAACAGCTTGGTGAGTTTGACTTTCTCTCTCTTTACCAGGGACTTACTTGTTGGCATTTCTCTTTGTCTGACATCTCACGCGGCCAGACGCACAGCTAAAGATAATACGTGTTCTTCCACCTTTCAAGTGAAGAGTGGTGTGCTGAGCCACGAGTGCTCCGATGGTTCTGGTGAAACGGTTTCAAGATATCACTTGGAATCTCTTCCTTAAGGTCAGAGTTGTCCTCTGGAAAGATCTAGGCACATGCTGTGAACCTGGAAACGCCAAACGAAAGGGAATGCTCATGAAAATGTGATCATGCAACCACTCAGAAAGCTTGTTTTGTGCATTCCATGCAAATACTTTTTTAAACAAATTTTTACGTCACTTTCGTATAAATTAGGAAAGAGTCATATGCAAAAACTGCCAATGAGGGTCTTGAGAAAAGGGAAGGCTGCTCCTACAGAACCCAGCCTGAGTGCTGCTCATCTTCCCCAGCTGGTGGACCTGCCAGAAGGCGGGTCCTGGCCCCCGAGGCTGAGGGAGCCCTACTTCCTGGCAGCCCTACTGCTTCCCAGGGGCAGGGGCGACACCAGCTGCTTTAAGAGACCCTTCCCACTCTCTGGGACACGGCTTTGGTTCCTTCATTCTTTTTTTTTTTTTTCTATCACAGAAGAAATAACGTTTATTAAGTAAGTAGCTCCCAGCGCTTTCTGACCTGGACGCAAAGGTAGCAGAAGGCCTCCTGCCTGTTGGCCAGAGAAAAAGAAAATAAACCCTCGGAAAGATGGACATCTGTCTTCTGGACCCTCCATCACTTCTGTAGATACAGAAAAGGCCTCTGACCATCAACACTAGCGGTCTCGGAGTTATTGGTAAGAGTGCCTCCTCTGAAGCCCTGTGTCCAGCCCTGAATCTGGGAGCCAGGCCCTGAGGGCGGATTCGGGGTTACCTGCGGAAGGGTGTCGGGAAGGAAGGGAGGAAGGCAGGAGTGTGGGGATTGGAGGAGGAGGAGGGAGGAGTGTGGGGAGTGAAGGAGGAGGAGGGAGGAGTGTGGGGATTGGAGGAGGAGGAGGGAGGAGTGTGGGACTGAAGGAGGAGGAGAGAGGAGTGTGGGAGTGAAGGAGGAGGAGGGAGGAGTGTGGGGAGTGAAGGAGGAGGAGGGAGGAGTGTGGGGAGTGAAGGAGGAGGAGGGAGGAGTGTGGGACTGAAGGAGGAGGAGGGAGGAGTGTGGGAGTGAAGGAGGAGGAGGGAGGAGTGTGGGGATTGGAGGAGGAGGAGGGACGAATGTGGGGAGTGAAGGAGGAGGAGGGAGGAGTGTGGGGAGTGAAGGAGGAGGAGGGAGGAGTGTGGGACTGAAGGAGGAGGAGGGAGGAGTGTGGGACTGAAGGAGGAGGAGGGAGGAGTGTGGGGAGTGAAGGAGGAGGAGGGAGGAGTGTGGGGAGTGAAGGAGGAGGAGGGAGGAGTGTGGGAGTGAAGGAGGAGGAGGGAGGAGTGTGGGACTGAAGGAGGAGGAGGGAGGAGTGTGGGACTGAAGGAGGAGGAGGGAGGAGTGTGGGACTGAAGGAGGAGGAGGGAGGAGTGTGGGGAGTGAAGGAGGAGGAGGGAGGAGTGTGGGACTGAAGGAGGAGGAGGGAGGAGTGTGGGACTGAAGGAGGAGGAGGGAGGAGTGTGGGACTGAAGGAGGAGGAGGGAGGAGTGTGGGAGTGAAGGAGGAGGAGGGAGGAGTGTGGGGAGTGAAGGAGGAGGAGGGAGGAGTGTGGGGAGTGAAGGAGGAGGAGGGAGGAGTGTGGGACTGAAGGAGGAGGAGGGAGGAATGTGGGAGTGAAGGAGGAGGAGGGAGGAGTGTGGGAGTGAAGGAGGAGGAGGGAGGAGTGTGGGACTGAAGGAGGAGGAGGGAGGAATGTGGGGAGTGAAGGAGGAGGAGGGAGGAGTGTGGGACTGAAGGAGGAGGAGGGAGGAGTGTGGGACTGAAGGAGGAGGAGGGAGGAGTGTGGGACTGAAGGAGGAGGAGGGAGGAGTGTGGGACTGAAGGAGGAGGAGGGAGGAGTGTGGGACTGAAGGAGGAGGAGGGAGGAGTGTGGGAGTGAAGGAGGAGGAGGGAGGAGTGTGGGGAGTGAAGGAGGAGGAGGGAGGAGTGTGGGACTGAAGGAGGAGGAGGGAGGAGTGTGGGGAGTGAAGGAGGAGGAGGGAGGAGTGTGGGAGTGAAGCAGGAGGAGGGAGGAGTGTGGGGAGTGAAGGAGGAGGAGGGAGGAGTGTGGGAGTGAAGCAGGAGGAGGGAGGAGTGTGGGGAGTGAAGGAGGAGGAGGGAGGAGTGTGGGGAGTGAAGGAGGAGGAGGGAGGAGTGTGGGACTGAAGGAGGAGGAGGGAGGAGTGTGGGACTGAAGGAGGAGGAGGGAGGAGTGTGGGGAGTGAAGGAGGAGGAGGGAGGAGTGTGGGACTGAAGGAGGAGGAGGGAGGAGTGTGGGACTGAAGGAGGAGGAGGGAGGAGTGTGGGACTGAAGGAGGAGGAGGGAGGAGTGTGGGAGTGAAGGAGGAGGAGGGAGGAGTGTGGGGAGTGAAGGAGGAGGAGGGAGGAGTGTGGGGAGTGAAGGAGGAGGAGGGAGGAGTGTGGGACTGAAGGAGGAGGAGGGAGGAATGTGGGAGTGAAGGAGGAGGAGGGAGGAGTGTGGGAGTGAAGGAGGAGGAGGGAGGAGTGTGGGACTGAAGGAGGAGGAGGGAGGAATGTGGGGAGTGAAGGAGGAGGAGGGAGGAGTGTGGGACTGAAGGAGGAGGAGGGAGGAGTGTGGGACTGAAGGAGGAGGAGGGAGGAGTGTGGGACTGAAGGAGGAGGAGGGAGGAGTGTGGGACTGAAGGAGGAGGAGGGAGGAGTGTGGGACTGAAGGAGGAGGAGGGAGGAGTGTGGGAGTGAAGGAGGAGGAGGGAGGAGTGTGGGGAGTGAAGGAGGAGGAGGGAGGAGTGTGGGGAGTGAAGGAGGAGGAGGGAGGAGTGTGGGGAGTGAAGGAGGAGGAGGGAGGAGTGTGGGAGTGAAGCAGGAGGAGGGAGGAGTGTGGGGAGTGAAGGAGGAGGAGGGAGGAGTGTGGGAGTGAAGCAGGAGGAGGGAGGAGTGTGGGGAGTGAAGGAGGAGGAGGGAGGAGTGTGGGGAGTGAAGGAGGAGGAGGGAGGAGTGTGGGACTGAAGGAGGAGGAGGGAGGAGTGTGGGACTGAAGGAGGAGGAGGGAGGAGTGTGGGGAGTGAAGGAGGAGGAGGGAGGAGTGTGGGACTGAAGGAGGAGGAGGGAGGAGTGTGGGACTGAAGGAGGAGGAGGGAGGAGTGTGGGACTGAAGGAGGAGGAGGGAGGAGTGTGGGACTGAAGGAGGAGGAGGGAGGAGTGTGGGGAGTGAAGGAGGAGGAGGGAGGAGTGTGGGGAGTGAAGGAGGAGGAGGGAGGAGTGTGGGAGTGAAGGAGGAGGAGGGAGGAGTGTGGGACTGAAGGAGGAGGAGGGAGGAGTGTGGGACTGAAGGAGGAGGAGGGAGGAGTGTGGGACTGAAGGAGGAGGAGGGAGGAGTGTGGGGAGTGAAGGAGGAGGAGGGAGGAGTGTGGGACTGAAGGAGGAGGAGGGAGGAGTGTGGGACTGAAGGAGGAGGAGGGAGGAGTGTGGGAGTGAAGGAGGAGGAGGGAGGAGTGTGGGAGTGAAGGAGGAGGAGGGAGGAGTGTGGGGAGTGAAGGAGGAGGAGGGAGGAGTGTGGGGAGTGAAGGAGGAGGAGGGAGGAGTGTGGGACTGAAGGAGGAGGAGGGAGGAATGTGGGAGTGAAGGAGGAGGAGGGAGGAGTGTGGGAGTGAAGGAGGAGGAGGGAGGAGTGTGGGACTGAAGGAGGAGGAGGGAGGAATGTGGGGAGTGAAGGAGGAGGAGGGAGGAGTGTGGGACTGAAGGAGGAGGAGGGAGGAGTGTGGGACTGAAGGAGGAGGAGGGAGGAGTGTGGGACTGAAGGAGGAGGAGGGAGGAGTGTGGACTGAAGGAGGAGGAGGGAGGAGTGTGGGACTGAAGGAGGAGGAGGGAGGAGTGTGGGAGTGAAGGAGGAGGAGGGAGGAGTGTGGGGAGTGAAGGAGGAGGAGGGAGGAGTGTGGGGAGTGAAGGAGGAGGAGGGAGGAGTGTGGGGAGTGAAGGAGGAGGAGGGAGGAGTGTGGGAGTGAAGCAGGAGGAGGGAGGAGTGTGGGGAGTGAAGGAGGAGGAGGGAGGAGTGTGGGAGTGAAGCAGGAGGAGGGAGGAGTGTGGGGAGTGAAGGAGGAGGAGGGAGGAGTGTGGGGAGTGAAGGAGGAGGAGGGAGGAGTGTGGGACTGAAGGAGGAGGAGGGAGGAGTGTGGGACTGAAGGAGGAGGAGGGAGGAGTGTGGGGAGTGAAGGAGGAGGAGGGAGGAGTGTGGGACTGAAGGAGGAGGAGGGAGGAGTGTGGGACTGAAGGAGGAGGAGGGAGGAGTGTGGGACTGAAGGAGGAGGAGGGAGGAGTGTGGGACTGAAGGAGGAGGAGGGAGGAGTGTGGGACTGAAGGAGGAGGAGGGAGGAGTGTGGGGACTGAAGGAGGAGGAGGGAGGAGTGTGGGGAGTGAAGGAGGAGGAGGGAGGAGTGTGGGAGTGAAGGAGGAGGAGGGAGGAGTGTGGGAGTGAAGCAGGAGGAGGGAGGAGTGTGGGGAGTGAAGGAGGAGGAGGGAGGAGTGTGGGAGTGAAGCAGGAGGAGGGAGGAGTGTGGGGAGTGAAGGAGGAGGAGGGAGGAGTGTGGGGAGTGAAGGAGGAGGAGGGAGGAGTGTGGGACTGAAGGAGGAGGAGGGAGGAGTGTGGGACTGAAGGAGGAGGAGGGAGGAGTGTGGGGAGTGAAGGAGGAGGAGGGAGGAGTGTGGGAGTGAAGGAGGAGGAGGGAGGAGTGTGGGACTGAAGGAGGAGGAGGGAGGAGTGTGGGACTGAAGGAGGAGGAGGGAGGAGTGTGGGACTGAAGGAGGAGGAGGGAGGAGTGTGGGACTGAAGGAGGAGGAGGGAGGAGTGTGGGACTGAAGGAGGAGGAGGGAGGAGTGTGGGGACTGAAGGAGGAGGAGGGAGGAGTGTGGGAGTGAAGGAGGAGGAGGGAGGAGTGTGGGACTGAAGGAGGAGGAGTGAGGAGTGTGGGAGTGAAGGAGGAGGAGGGAGGAGTGTGGGACTGAAGGAGGAGGAGGGAGGAGTGTGGGAGTGAAGGAGGAGGAGGGAGGAGTGTGGGACTGAAGGAGGAGGAGGGAGGAGTGTGGGAGTGAAGGAGGAGGAGGGAGGAGTGTGGGAGTGAAGGAGGAGGAGGGAGGAGCGTGGGGACTGAAGGAGGAGGAGGGAGGAGTGTGTGGATTGAAGGAGGAGGGAGGAGTGTGGGGACTGAAGGAGGAAGGAGGAGTGTGTGGATTGAAGGAGGAGGGAGGATTTGGGGGAGTGAAGGAGGGAGGAGTGTGTGGATTGGAGGAGGAGGCAGGAGTGTGGGTGTGAATGATGGAAGGCAGGGTGGCACACTGTCTGGAGCCAACATGCTGTGTGGGATCAGGTGCTTTCAAGGCTTTGCTTTTGGGTGGGAATGTCCCCTGCCCAGTTGTGCCACTGAAAAGGACCGCAGAAAGGTGTAGTTCTTAGAATGACTGATCAGAATGATTCAGAAATGCCCTTACGAGGATCTTGTTTATGGTAAGCTCCATGAAGACTTAGTTAGAGGAAAATTGAAACAGTTTCGTTCAGTCCTCAGGGTTCAGCCTGACTTTGAAATTAGTGCAGAAGCTTCTAGACTTTGATTTTGAAGACAGCCGGTGGATGAACAGAGGAAACATCAAGGAACACAGGTCCCTCCGTGAAGGGTTTAAGTTGTGATGAAAGGCCAGACAGTGGCAGGAGACCCGGTGTTCAGCGGGGAAGTTTCCACTTTGGCGGGTGAAAGGGCCTCCTTTTCCCTGAGGTTTTCTACCCTCGTCGGGCGCCCTGCCTGCTCTGCGGGCTTAGAGCTCACCAGGCTGCTCACTGCTGGTCCCTGAGTGCATTGGCTTGGCCAGTCCTCTCCAGCAGCACAAGCCTGGCCGGTTCTAGGCAGGATTGGCCCGGAACAGAGTCACCATGAACCTGATCTTGAAGGCACAGTTTTGTTTTGTTTTTTAAATGAGGCAGAGCTGACCTTAAACAGGCTCATGGGTGATCAGGATGGGTCCCTGGACACGTTGAACCTTGTTATGCACGAGGCACAGCGTTACATGCTCTGTGTTTTATTCCATCCCTTCAGGAGCCCATGAGGGAGGTATTATCCCCATTTTACAGATGGGGAAGCTGGGGCCTGTAGGGAACGCCTGGTCCCGTAGCAGCCAGCAGCAGAGCTAGGACTTCTGTGCCAAGGCCTGTGTCTCTCACCACCACCAGGCATGGCCTTCTCGGGAATGCGCAGGCTGGCACCTACAGTCCTGGGCACCTGTGCCCTCCCTTCCCAGCTGCACAGGCCCTGTGGAGCCAGGCGGAGCTCCAGGGGGTCTCCTGTGGCGAGTTTTCCTGTGCACAGTGTAGAAGGGAGGAGAAGCCAGCGTGATTCTGAGAGAGCGTGGACATCCCCTTCACACTGAGCTTTGCAGCATTAAAAAATGGTTAAGGAGGGGAAATATTTCAAACCAAAGAACTCAGTGTTAGCCTGTCATTACAGATGCAGAATGTCTTGGAGCTGGGCGTTTGGGCGGCTGTGTTCTCCCTGCTAATAGCTCTTTAGTCTTGGGTCAGTATTTAAGAGGCAGTGACCCACCGATGACAGGTGTGGACTGTTCCCTGGGTCTTGCACGAGTTAAGTGGCTATATGTGACCCCATGTGTTAATGGACCTCCTGTAGACGCTCCCGGGGTCACTGCAGTCCCCACACACTGGCTCTACCCACCTCTCCTCTTCCAGAAAGCAGTGAGTGACATTCCAAAGGGGTCACCATGAATCCACTCTGGTTTCTAATTCATTCCTGAATGTCCTAGTAGACCGTGGTGCGCTGACTAAGCTGGTGGCCAGAGGCGGCTCCCTGTGTGAGCGGCGTGGTGGGCTCACCTTGACAGAGTGCTTAGAGGAGAGAAGTGGCTTTTCGTTTTTGAAGGGCAAGACTTAGGTCTCCTGATCTGCGTGTGCAGGTGATTTGCAGCCTCACTTTGAGCCTGGGACATCTGCATTGGGCACGTGCCATGGCGCACCTTCATCAGAGCTTGCGCCTTTGAGCCGCGTTCCCTCTAGGTGGTGAGATGAGGGGGCCTTGGTTGTATTTTCCTTGGTGGATTTTTGTGTTTCGCAAGTTGTCAATTTTGATAATGTATTATTTTTATAATTGCAGAAAAAACAAATAGCTTATTTTAAAGCAAAAAGAAAAGAAAAAAAGTTACTGATAAGAGAATACACTGACCTGGCATTTGGTGAATGATTTAACAGTGCAGATTTTAAAGAAGTTCAGAACCCAATTCCCTGTCCAAACCTCCACTTTCATGTGCCTGAACTATCTACTGGACACCTCCACTTGGCATGCTGCAGTCAGCACCCCCAAAAGTGACCGTGTCAGAATTCCCCATTCCCTCTCAGCACCGCCTGCCTCTGGCCATCCGCAGACACGTCCGTCAGCCCTCGCCCCCTTCTCTCTCATCCCTTGGGATGGCCATCTTCTGCAAGAAGCCTCTGTGCCCCCCAGCCACCGGACAGGGGAGCCAGAAGGTCCTGCTCGCTCTCTCACAGCCTTTTCCAGCTTCCCTGCCAGGCTCAATGTTCCTTGAGGCACAGACAGAAACACCCCTGGTGCTTGAATCCGTCTTTAGCACGGACTTTGGCACTGAGTGAGCACCTGATACACCGTCGATGATTAATCAGCTAACTTGGGCACCTACCTTCCCCCAAGCATCTACAATTGTGTTAAAAGTAACACCTGGGCTGGGCACGGTGGCTCATGCCTGTAATCCCAGCACTTTGGGAGGCCGAGGTGGGTGAATTATCTGAGGTCAGGTTTGAGACCAGCCTGGCCAATATGGTGAAACCCCATCTCTACTAAAAATAACAAAAATTAGCCAGGTGGGGCGGTGCGCACCTGTAATCCCAGCTACTCAGGAGGTTGAGGCGGGAGAATGGCTTGAACCCAAGAAGTGGAGGTTGCAGTGAGCTGAGATTGCACCACTGCCCTCCAGCCTGGGCATTGCAGTGAGAGTCCAACAACAACAACAACAACAAAAAAAAAAAAAAAAAAAAAAAAAGCAACACCCGATCATGTAGCATGACTGCCTTTTAGACCATGAGCCGTTGCCATGAGAACAGCCGCTAATACTGCTGAAGCACATACAGCAGCAGAAAGGCAACAGAAAGGCACAGCAGCCCAGAGCTGTTAGCCCAGGAGCAAAATCTGAAAGAGCTGAAGAATCCCTGACGTCGCTGTACTACAGGGCTACAGAAGACGCTGCTGTGAACAGTGACGGATCTGTGTTACACAATGCTTACCTTCTACACAGTTCACTTTTACAATTAGAATAAGTTTAAGATTCCCTGGAAAACAATAAATTCTCCCTGACATTTCAGATTATCTATAATAGGAACGATCATAAGTCATAATCTTTGAGCAATATATGCCTGGCATCTAGCTAGGTCCTTGTCACAGATTTCCAGTCGTTAGTTTATCTACCCAGCTTGTTATAAAAGAGGAAGCTGAGGCCCAGAGAGATTGGGACATTCCTAGGGCTGCACAGCCAGTAGCAGAACGAGGGTGGAAATCCCACCGCAGACTCCAGGGCAGCACACCTCCGGATGGGGCCCCACTGCCGCCCTGAAAAAAGTGTTGGTAACTGGAAGTGGACACGCCACCGGCCGGTATTCAAACTAGAACTTTATCCTGCAAACAACATACTGGGCTGGGATGTATTTACCTGTAAAACCCTACGTTATAAAGTAATTAGCAAATTTCTGTTAAATTTCTCAAGCATTTTTATCATTCGATTTTCAAAGAGAATCTGAGATTAGAGTTTCATTTAGAAACAGAGCATGAAAACTCTGTAGCAAACAGAGGTACTGACTGCTCCTGAGACAGCACTTTTTTTCAGAGTGAGGCCCCAGTTCATTGAGAGCATGTGGGCATTTCCCCCTTGCTGACCTAAGGGCAGGTAAGGAAGGATGTGTCTGTGCAGGTGTGCTCTGCGATTGATGTTTCTGAGGTCGGGCTTGCTATTCCCTTCTCCATACGAAAAACAGGCTTATTGAGGTAGATAATCTTCCACCTCACTTTCTGAAACTTGAAATCTCACCTATTACATCACTTTATCTATATATGGAGAAAAGCTGACCTGTGAAAATACTTTGACCCGTCCACGTATGAGCAGCAAATTCCACTTGGGTCAATGAACTTTTTCGAGGCACATCCAACTGTTGGAAGAAAAATAACATCAGGGACAAGTTTCATTGTTTTCAAACGTTTTTCAAAATTAAAGTTACAGCGAACAGAGCACCCACCCGGAGCGCATGGGTTGTGCTGGGCCTTGACAGCTGTTCCACGGTGGCCGTTCTTTCTCGAAGAGGTGACCGTTCTATACCATCAGGCATGGCACTCAGCACACAGTTTTGCGGACATTTTCCTCTGTACTAAATGAGGGATAGTATGTTCTCTTTTAAAACAAATGCAATCCTTAAAAACACAAGAGAAAATCTCTACATGCTCAATCATTCACTCTTTATTTGGAAACTTTTAGTTAGACATTACTAAGGATCAGGTCTCCTAAGGATAAATACCTGATGAGATATATTTTGATTATGTAACTGCACTATGTAACCTGACAAAATGACAGTGTCACCACAGGGAAAGAGAGATAAAAAACCTGTACCACATTCATCTCTTAACATTAAACCATAATAGAAATATAATTCTGCATTTGTGAAGTATCAGGCTTTTTCATGTGATGTTCGCCATATTTAAAATGAAGTTATTCGAAGGTTAAACGCTAACACGTTGCAACTCTAGCCTTTTGGGAATGGGTTCTAGTGCTGTGCTCAAGGTGGCACAGGAAATACAAGAGAAAACCTTGCCCCAGGCAGGGTTTTTCTCTCTCTATGTCTTTATGTTCCTACAACAGGGGTCCTTCTGTGTTGTATAAAATGAATAGAGACCGGTGACTTGTGTGAGAATGAGTGGGGGGGTGGCTATAAACCTGGGGCAGCTGGCTGTGGCATGGGCAGCAGCATGCTCCCCAGACCTTGTGTGACTGCGTGGCTGGGCGGAGTCTGAGCGCAGACATTATCGCCCTACACTGCAACAGACGTGGCAAAGGTTGGCTGTAAAAATGAGACCTGACAAAAACGACCAGGGTCAGAATTTCCTGAGCTCATGACTTCACGTTAGGAGTTATTTGACACCGATGAGTTCATTTCATCCTTCTAATAATTCTTTGGGGTTAACAATTATTAATCCCTTTTTATAGAGGAGAACACTAAGGCTCGGGTAGATTAAAGTGACTTGTACCAAATCACAGAAGAATTTCCGTGGCAGGTTCACGTGGCCCTCCTGTCTCCTGACCAAATCTCATGCTGTCTCTGCGACACCATCTTATCAGATATTTCCGTGGCACCTGGACTTTCTGATTTAGTTCAAGACATGCTTTCATTTCACAAAATGGTGAATTAACCTGTCACTCCCTGTGAATTCTCACAAGCCATTTACTTTCTGGAAATGGATTATGAAGGCATTTGAATACAGCTGCTCGGATCTTACGTTACTAATTTCACTTGGAAGTGCCAAGGTTGTTTTTGCTTGTTCTCTGATATACTGCCTAAACGGTCCAGTTAACCAGAATGAATTCTGTCTTACAGAAGCAAGGAGGGGTCCAGGAACTGCTGCGTTTCGCTCCCCGGTCTCTGTGCCTATCTGTGGGAACCTGCTCCGTGAGGTCTGGACCAGCGGGGAAGCCACGTGGTCTGCGCCTGTGAACCTGCAACACATCATCATGTCACTGAGCACACAGGGATAGGAAATCTGCCAAGAGCTGTGAGTTCTATGCTTCTGGGGCACACAGGAGGTCGTCAATGTCTGCTATTTGTGGTATTATCCTGATGCTCCCCAGGAAACTAACAGCACTGTGATAATTAGGAAAAAATGTTACCTCGATAAAAGTGAAAGACAGAGGATGGGGGTGAGAAGACTCAGAGCTGGTGTGTGTGTGTTGGGGGGGGGGCGGTGGTCAAAGGGAACATGAGGCAGGCCAGAATCCAGGTGGGTGAGAAGCCGGGGGACGCAGGTGAGGCAGTGTGATCAAACAGGACAGGTGTGTCCTTGTGAAGCCACAGCTTCCCTCTTATGTGTAGAGCACAGCTGTGCACACAAACAGCCTGTCTGCGGGACTACAATTCCTGCGTGGGAGAGCAGCTGGGGAGAACTGCCTAAAAGGGCTCCTCAGGGTGGCAATCATAAAAAAAAAGCTGGAACATCACCAGCCTACAGGGAGAGAGGGGTCAGAACACGGAGGGATTTGTACAGTCGGAGGCAGTTGAAGGTATCTCAGTAGGAAGCAGAGATGGGTTTCCATTTGATGATGTGTGACAGCGGAGCCCAGGAAGGCTGCAGCAGGCGGAGAGAGCCTGCCATGTGCTGCTCACTGGCACCAGGCCAGCGAGGCCGGAGGCAAAGGGACCCCAACGAAGGAATCAGCACCGCAGACCTAACACAGCTGCAAACATCAGCCCCAAACTGTGAAAGGAACAGGCACCTATTAAAAAGCTGAAAGGGGGTTTATGATGACTGCCTCTGGAAAGATTCCAGCTGCCAGGTAAGTGCTGGCAGCCGCCCACTCCTGAGCTCAGCTCCTATTAACTCCTCCTTTGCATGCCGGGGTGGGGCCAGTGGGTGGTCTCCGAAGCCAGAGGGCACTTGTGGGTGTGGGTGGGCCCAGCTCAGCCTCTCCGTGGGGAAGGATCTCTGGCAGGCTTCCCCTGTTTCCTCATCTCAGATTTGGGATAGCATGAGTCCCAACCACATAAAGGTTTGCAGTGGGGAGTAAAACCACAAATGTAATTCCTTTACCTGGTGCTGGTAACAAAGAAAGCCATCAGTAAACATTGGCTGTTATTATCCACACAAGTATCGGCCGATACTGGTTAAGTTAGCTGGAGGGCAAGAGATAGGTACCTTTCTAATGACGCCACGGTGGGATATGAATCCCTGAGATCAAAAGCTTTGCTGAAACTCCTACGTAGGGGGAAGTGCATCCTTAAAGAGAATCCGATACAGACATACTCCTTTTATTTTTATAGCATTTTACATACATTATTTTATTTAAACCTCCCCCTAAAAAGTACTAATTTTGTAACTTAAAGGCATTAACTAAGTATTTGTTTTACAGAGGAGGCCACTGAAATCCACCCAAGGTCACCCCACCGTCAGAGGCTCATTCTGCCTGTGTCACAGAGATAGCCTGACCTTATGTCCTAGTATACAGCGAAGTGGACCCCTGGAGCAAGCTGAATGTTAAATACTCCATGAGCGCATTAGAAAAGTGTCTGCATATCACTGGATAGAGGTTCCCTTGTCCGGGATGAGCCACAGACCCTAACTGACAAGCATCTAGGCCCTGCGTGACCTTTAGTTGCACATGAGAGAAAGAAGACTCACAGTTTTGTTCCCCGAAGAACTTCGTCACTACAGACATTGGGGGTTTTTAGTCTCTGTGGATCTGGAACAAGAGAAGGCAGTCTCCATGGCACTGGTGTTTTCTTTGCAGAAGGTAGTAATCGGTGCGTGTCTGAGGCCCGTCCCAGTCTGTGCCGTGAGGAGGAGGGAACACCGGCCCCTCCACCTGACAGCTTGTCCGCCTGTTCATTCCTGGGGGAAGGAAATCCGGTGAGCTACTCAGACGCAAGTGTTGTGAGAACAGGGAACACACCTGTCTGTGCTTGGGTGAGCCCCGTCCAGAACAGTGCCTGACACCTAGAACAGACTCTTAAGAACTGGTTGAATGAATAGGAAGACCCGCCACTTCCTGTTTCAATGAAGAAACACCCACAGGAAGAGACCTAAGGTTTTAATTGTGAATAATCCAACAGTCAAGCCCACAAGATTAAGACTTCATGACTGTGTTCCCCTTTGTCCGACTCTCCCAACCAAATACAGACAGTCACTGTTTGTGGTTGGTACTGGAAGGGCTTGTTTCTGCTCTTCCACACTCCCCCGGGATGTGCTCAGGCATAGCTGAAGCAGGGGACGAAATGGGACCTTCGTGAGCTCACGTCCCCTGCAAGTCTTCAGCGCTGCAGTGTGTCCAGCACAAGGTAGAGGCTGGGTAACTACAACGGATAGCGACACTGATACGTACTGCGTTCTGTCAGGAAAACAGGTCCGTCTGTGCTGAAGTGGTTTTGCTTGAATTGTCATGACACCATTCATGTCACTATAAAAGTTGTTGGAGAAGCGATGAACCTGAGAACAGTAAAAAAAAAGAAAGAAAAAATTACAACTGCCCAGTGCCGTTCCAGACCCATGCTTGTCAGAAATCGGCAGGAAACTGGCTGACTGCAGGAAAAGCTAATGCGGGGGGTGGGGGGTATTTTATACAGACGTGGGCTGAGACATGAATAACGAATTGGTTAATTCCACAAGGCTCCTAACCATGGGGACATTCAGACACCTGGCCTAAAGTGGTGGGAAGTGAGGAAGAGGTTCCTGTACTGGAGAGGGTGGCTGCACGGGGAGGATGCCACCGGCCCAGGGTGACCTGGCAGGGACGCTGCAGGGACGCAGAGCCCGGCTTCAGTCTCTGCTAGAAGTTGAAGGGCAAGGGAGCGCTGATGGTCGATGTGTATCAGCCTCTGGTAACTCCAGGGTGAGAAAGGCAGAGACAGGGCCAGGAGAAGCACAGGCCAGGCATGGAGGCCCCTCCACTCCGCACCTGCCGGGGCTCTCTTCCCTGAAGCAGTGAGATGCCTGGGACCCAAGCGTGAGCTCTGGAGAAGCTTCCGGCTGAATCCTGTTCTCACCGCTTCCTGGTCAGTAATTCTGGAATGCTTACTTTGTTCTTGGAACTTTAAGGTTCTCCTCTTTACACTGGGGAAAAGTCACACCAGCTTCAGAGAGCTCTTGTGAGAACTGAATCAAATGACATTTGTAAAAGCATGAGCTAATGGCTAAGGGATTCTTAACTCCGTCTTCACTCCCACAATATGACCAACGAGGATTTAAAATAGTATTTACCTAGATGACGGGCTGATGGGGGCAGCAAACCACCCTGGCACTTGTATACCTATGTGACGAACCTGCACATTCTGCACATGGATCTGGGAGCTTAAAGTAAAATTCAAAACTTCAAAAATCATAGTCATACTTAGATTTGGGAGAACAGGATTTCTGGGACTGGAATTCTGTTCTGATTCATGAACAGATGTGGCAACCAGAATCACAGGTAGAGGAGTCACTTAAGAACTTCTGCAATTACCCCTGGAACACCTTGAGTATTTCATAGCACGCTCTATTTTTACTCTGTTCACTTTGCTTTCCATTTATTTTTTTAACATTTATCCAAACAAAGGAATTACAAAACCAAAACAGCTATTTTAAAAAGTCCTCCGCTTCTAGATTTTCCACATTTTTCAGGTCTATTTATTTTGCCTGATATTTAAAGGTTCTTTTCTATATTATCATCAACTGTTCTTTTTGTGATATTCATACTACCTATTTTTTTTTTTTTTTAAAGTAGAGAATGTTGTATTGAAATTGTCAGGGCAGTTTAAAGCGATCAAAAAATACAATAAGCAGGTAGCGGTTCCAAGTTTCTTCAGAACAGAAAAGACAGAGACCTCTTGCCAAGCGCCTCCCCTAAGAGTGAAAGAAGCCTCTGTGGCGCTCTGATTTCCCACTGCCCCGAGGCACAGATGCGTCCGGCCTCCGCCCTTTCAGTCCCACAGGGATCTTTGGTTGGGACGCTCCGCACCTCGCATTTCTGCCTTCGATTTGAAGAGGCCCCCTTCCTTTCTCACCCTAACAAATCACACCTACGTCATTTAAGGCTTGGTTCGTATCTTACCCTACTCTGAAAAGTATATTTTTCCTCTGAACCCCATGGCACCTACGTTGGTGTGTTGTGAGTTGTGTGTGCATGTGGTGTGTGTGGTGTGTGTATGGCGTGTGCGTGGTGTGCTTGTGTATGTGGTATGTGTATGTGTGTTGGTGTGTGGTATGTGGTGTGTGCATGTGCAGTGTGTGTGTGCGTGGTGTGTTTGGTGTGTGTGTGCTTGATGTGTTGCTGTGTGTTGGGTGTGTGTGTGGTGTGTGTAGTGTGTGTGCATGTGGTATGTGTTTGTATGGGGTGTGGCGTGTGTGTGTGGTGTATAATGTATGCTGTATGTGTATGGTGTGTGGCGTGTTTGTGTGGGGTGTGTGTGGGGGATATGTGTGCATGTGGCATATGTATGTGACGTGTGTGTGTGGTGTGTTTGTGTGGGGTGTATGATGTGTGGTGTGTTTGTGAGGGGTGTGTGTATGGTGTGTGGGGTGTGTGCGTAGAGGGGTGCATGTGGCATGTGTGAGTGATATGTGTAGTGTGTGTGTGCATGGTATGTGTGTGTGGTGTGTGGGTGTGGGGTGTGTGTGTAGTGTGTGCATGTGGTATGTGTTTGTATGGTGTGTGGTGTGTGTGGGTGGTGTATGATGTGTGGTATGTTGGTGTGGGGTGTGGGTGTGGGGTGTGTGGGCTGTGTGTGTAGTGTGTGCATGTGATATGTGTGTGTGTGGTGTATGATATGTGGTGTGTGGTGTATGATGTGTGGTATGTTGGTGTGGGGTGTTGGTATGGGGTGTGTGGGCTGTGTGTGTAGTGTGTGCATGTGGTATGTGTGTGTGTGGTGTATGATGTGTGGGGGGGTGTGTGTGTGGCATGTGTGTGGGGTGTGTGTGCGTCTGTGTGTGTTTATCCCTTTTCTCTGCTCCCTGACACACAAGACGGGCAGTGGAAACAAGCTCCTTGGCCTCCCGTGAACAAGCGTGTCCTTTCCAGCCTCACCCACTACCAGATCTTTCAATAAAAACGCAATTCAAGAAAAATGTATT
This sequence comes from Saimiri boliviensis, assembly GCF_048565385.1. NCBI lineage: Eukaryota > Metazoa > Chordata > Mammalia > Primates > Cebidae > Saimiri > Saimiri boliviensis. The sequence continues at coordinate 117,558,115 of NC_133451.1, read as the reverse complement.
AAGAGCTTAATATGTGCCGGTCCCTGGGGTGGGAGCTTCCTGGTATTTCTATGATTTTATCCTCACAGCAATCCCTTGGACAAGATAGCATCGTCCTCATTATAAGCTAAGGACACTAAAGTTCAGAAAAGTTCAACATATCCAGAAAAATACTCCTCACAGGCCTCACGATTCCTCATCCCCCGTCCTTGCCACTATGCTGCTGTTCCCAGTTTCTTATACCCTAAGTTCAGTCCAATCACAGTCCCCAAAATGCCCCGTCTTTCCTTCATCCATGCCTTTGTTTGGCCTGAAATGGGTCACCCAGAGCTCCTTCCCACAAGCCTTGCTCATGTCTTCATGGTTCTGCTCAAATTTCACCTCCAACGTAAAAGACCAATCCCCCTCCGCTAATCAGAACAAATCGCTCTCTGATTCTTCTCCAAGGCTCTTGTCTTGTGCACGACCCTCACAGAATGCATTACAGCTGCCCCTGGGTCAGAGCTTTTGTGTCACTAGTTCGGGGACTGCTTGATTCACCTGTGCATCTCCTCAAAACCCCTCAACTGCAAATGATAAATGCTGAGTAAGCCCAGTGTATACTCATTGAGTCTTGTATCACTTTGGTGGAAAGAAGGGAGAACATTTATAATTTTCAAACTGGCTGGAAACATTAGGGGGAAAGCATTTGTTTATCTCCCAAAAGGTAGAAAACAGTTTCACATCTCAGAGCAGTGCCACATGGTAATTCTGTTCAACTTCACGAAATAATCACGTTGCAAACAGACCCCAATACCATTGTTGTAAATAGAAACTGAGGTTTATTTTCCCTCAGCCTATTTCCGTCTTGCTGGTGGCCTGTGGAAGAACAGCTTGAGAGTTGATCCTCCTCATTCACCGGCCTGAGCATTGGGAGGTGCAGAACAGGCCTCCCCGGCAGGCTGAGCGCTCCAGTCTGCAGTGGAGACTCGCTGAACGGGCACGGCAGGCCCCTGCACCTCCAGAGCAGTCTGCAGCCTCAGGCTGAGCAGTAGTGCGAGTAAGGGCTGGGCCTGCACCCCCAGGCTGAGCTGTAGTATACGCAGGGGTTGGGCCTGCACCCCCAGGCTGAGCTGTAGTGTGCACAGGAGCTGGGCCTGCACCCCCAGGCTGAGCTGTAGTGTATGCAGGGGCTGGGCCTGCACCCCCAGGCTGAGGGTTAGTGCATGCAGGAGCTGGGCCTGCACCCCCAGGCTGAGCTGTAGTGTGCACAGGAGCTGGGCCTGCACCCCTAGGCTGAGCTGTAGTGTGCACAGGAGCTGGGCCTGCACCCCCAGGCTGAGCTGTAGTGTATGCAGGGGCTGGGCCTGCACCACCAGGCTGATGGTTAGTGCAGGCAGGGGCTGGGCCTGCACCCCCAGGCTGAGGGTTAGTGCACACAGGGGCTGGGCCTGTACCCCCAGGCTGAGGGTTAGTGCATGCAGGGGCTGGGCCTGCACCCCCAGGCTGAGGGTTAGTGCACGCAGGGGCTGGGCCTGCACCCCCAGGCTGAGGGTTAGTGCATGCAGGGGCTGGGCCTGCACCACCAGGCTGAGCTGTAGTATACGCAGGGGCTGGGCCTGCACCCCCAGGCTGAGCTGTAGTGTGCACAGGAGCTGGGCCTGCACCCACAGGCTGAGCTGTAGTGTATGCAGGGGCTGGGCCTGCACCCCTAGGCTGAGGGTTAGTACATGCAGGGGCTGGGCCTGCACCCCCAGGCTGAGGGTTAGTGCACACAGGAGCTGGGCCTGCACCCCCAGGCTGAGCTGTAGTGTGCACAGGAGCTGGGCCTGCACCCCCAGGCTGAGCTGTAGTGTGCACAGGAGCTGGGCCTGCACCCCCAGGCTGAGCTGTAGTGTATGCAGGGGCTGGGCCTGCACCCCCAGGCTGAGGGTTAGTGCATGCAGGGGCTGGGCCTGCACCCCCCGGCTGAGGGTTAGTGCACACAGGAGCTGGGCCTGCACCCCCAGGCTGAGCTGTAGTGTGCACAGGAGCTGGGCCTGCACCCCCAGGCTGAGCTGTAGTGTGCACAGGAGCTGGGCCTGCACCCCCAGGCTGAGCTGTAGTGTATGCAGGGGCTGGGCCTGCACCCCCAGGCTGAGGGTTAGTGCACGCAGGGGCTGGGCCTGCACCTCCAGGCTGAGGGTTAGTGCACGCAGGGGCTGGGCCTGTACCTTGTCTGGGCGGCAGTACTCAGCAGGCACTGGGGCAGTCCATACCCCTAAAATCCCCACTTGGCCACAGCTTCATCAGCAGCAGGCTGCTCTTCCCTCTCAATCTCTTCAGGGTCTCTGTAGAAGCAGAGGTCAGGCATGACCTCCCGTGGGTGTTCCTGGGGAATGGTGCCACGCACGCTCAGAACTTTCTGAACCAGCAGCCACCCCTTCAGGCCCACTGAGCGAGCTCCCTTGTTGCAGGGGATGGCAGCTTCCACACAGCACCGAGGAGCATCTGTGCTCCACAGAGCAATGGGAGGTAGGCTAGCCCAGGACGCCTCTGTGGCAGGCTGGCGGTTGTTCTGGGATCAGTAACACCAGCAGACACGGCTCCCGAAAGGCTTCCTGGATCTGGCGAGCGAAGGTTCCAGGAGTGAAGCGGCCAGCAGTTGGAGTGGCTCTGGTGGCATCAGTAAACCTCAGCATAGCCCTCCGGCCAGTATTCCTGGAGCACATGACAGGGACATCAGCAGGACTTTCAACAGCAACAATGCCACCAGCAGCTTCTCTCAGGTCCTTTCAGATTGATGACGGAGATGCCATTGCTGTTCCTTTTGTAGATGTACAAGGGGGTGCCGCCTGCGTGGGCTCCTACTGCCAGGAACCTGAGGACATCCTCCTCCTTCGTGGGCAGGACGTCGAGAACTCCTGGCACTGTGATATTGCGAAGGTTTCTTTTTAAGTTACCATGGAGAGCCTACGTGGCCCCCGCTGCAGGCAGAGTGGAAGGCAGCCCCAAATATCTCAATACCACAGTTTAACAGAACAACGCTCTTGACACACGGAGGTTAGAGACACACAGATTGAAGGTGAGAGAGAGAGAGAAGGTGTGAAAACACCGACCTGGGGCGGGTTCAGATGAGAAGCCAGGGAGACGCAGCGAGCCTCAGAGCTTCCAGACCCGGGGCCACTGGCTCCATCAGCCTGAGCGCGTGGAATGAGGGCATGCGGAAATCTGTTTCCAACGACTTTCAATTTTTCTCTCTGCTTTTCCCCTGCTGTGTCAACAGAAGAATCAATATTCCCAGAGACATCAGATTATCTAATACAAATACTGAGAATTCACTCTTAATTGAGAATATCTGTTATTGAGCTACCACGAGTCCATGCTATACCCACTACACTCATTGCTACGGAGGGCAGAGACCCCCATGGAGCAACCGGCTGCTGTGACTGGAGTCACAGTGGGACGTGGAGAAACAGATTATACAGTGCGCAATAAGAGTCTCAGCACGTGATAAAGCCCAACCAGTCCCTTAAATACCAGAAAAAGAACAGGATTTAGGTTAACAGGATTATGGCCTTATTGTACAAACTGATGAATAAAACTAGTCATTAACATCCATCACTGACATTTTTATGATTTGTTTCTGTTCAATGTTAAGTTTAGAGAATATTTTATATTTTGAAACAAGACAACTAAAGGATTATTCAATTAGCTATATTTACATTTTATATGACAGATGAGATCATGAATAAATACAAATATCTCATTATTAACGATTACTTTTTTTTTACTGTAACAAAAACGTGACTTCCAGCCTTGTTCTTGTGTATTTCTTTGTGTTTTCCAGACTGCAATCATATGCATTGCTATTTTGTGGGGGAAAATGGTTTCACTTTGTTGCCCAGGATGGGGTGCAGTGGCATGATCATAGCTGACTTCTAACATCGAATTCCTGAGCTCAAGGGATCCTCCCATCTCAGCCCCCTGAGTAGCTATGCCTACAGGCATGTACCACCATGCCTGGCTAACTTTTCATTTTTATTTTCTGAAGAGATGGGGTCTTGCTATGTCGCCCTAGCTGGCCTTGAACCCCTGGGTTCAAACAATTCTCCTGCCTTGGTCTCCCAAAGTTCTGGAATTACAGGTGTTAGTCACCATGCCTCCTGCATTCTGGGTTTTTTTGTTTGTTTGTTTTGTTTTGTTTTTTTTTTTTTTGCTTTTTTTTTTTTTTTTTTTGAGATAAGAGTTTTGCTCTTGTTGCCCAGGCTGGAGTGCAATGGCACAATCTTGGCTCACTGCAACCTCCGCCTCCTGGGTTCAAGCAATTCTCCTGCCTCAGCCTCCCAAGAAGCCAGGATTACAGGTATGCACCACCACACCTGGCTAATTTTTGTATTTTTAGTAGAGACAGAGTTTCACCACGTTGGCCAGGCTGGTCTCGAACTCCTGATCTCAGATGATCTACATGCCAGGGTCTCCCAAAGGGCTGACATTACAAGCGTGAGCCACCATGCCCAGCCAGCACTGCATTATTTTTTATAATGCAAAACACAATAGCGTCCTTTTTGAAGGGACTGAAGATCCCTCGTGAATAAAGTCAGAACACCCACTTGTCTTCTCACTGACCATGTTCTAGGTATGGCCAAGCTGAGGAGCAGGGGCGCAGGGCTGAGGGGCAGGGATTTTGTTTCTCTTTTTATGAAGCCGACTCCTGCACATAAGTACCTGTGAGTGTAGTTTCCCAGTGTTTTCTAATCAGCTCTTGCAAAACTTCTACCACATTTGTCCAGACGTGATCAAACACTTCTGCTGTCACGGCATCTTTGACACAGTCATGAGGGGAGACAGGAGGAAGTCCGAGTTTGCGCCATTTCCTACCGAGCTGAGCTGCTGGTTTTTGTTCAAGACGGTTGTCCTCACTAAGGATAAAGACCCACTCCAATTACTAAAATATCAATGCTTAGAGTTAAAATAATTCTATCTACACACATCCACGTATGTACATTTATACATATATTAATACACATATTCTTGGTTAAACAGCATTGTTCTTTTGTAGCATATATAATTTTTGTCAATTACACACGCATAAAACCGGGTGGGGGAAATAAACCAAACAAAATATCAACGCTTGGTTTCACTGATCTTTCTTTTTTTCTAGTCTCTTTTCGTTTACTTCGGCTCGGATCTTTGTTATTTTCTCCCTTCTGCTAAGTTTGGGCTTGGTTTGCTCTTTTTCTCATTCCTTCAGGTATAAAGTTAGGTTGTTGGTTTGAGCTCTTTCTCTTTTCTTAATGTAGGCATTTACCGCCATAAGCTTCCCTTAGAGTCTACTGTATCCCGTAAGTTTGGTTCTAACATGCCGTGTTTCCATTTTAATTGTCTCAATGCGTTTTCTGATTTCTCTTTTGATTTCTTCTTTGCCCTCCTGACTGGTTGATTAGTTTCCACATATTTATTTGTGACTTTTCCAGTTTTCTTCCTGTTACTGACTTTCAGCTTCATACCACAGAGGTCAAAAAAAGATGCTTGATTTCAGTCTTCTTACATTTGGTAAGACTTGTTTTATCGGTGTTACTTAAAATGTTTCAATTTTCAATCATGAGGCAAATTTGTATCAGGTAATATTTGTAGTTTTTGATTAGGAACAAAATACACATTTAGAGCAGAGGCGGGAACGCTTGGGCCGTTTCAGGCAACCAGTGATAGGGAAAACGGAGCCCCTGGACCAGGCCTTCGAGGAACATTGTCTGCTTGCACAAGCCTGCTGAACACGCTCTTCACCATTCCTGCACGTGCACCCCCTGCTACGGATCAAAGCTCTGGGGAGTCATTACTCTCCAAAGAATGGAAATCTTTTGGGTGAGAAAAAAATAAAACACTAAAGGAGCATACAATAACAATAAATGTCAAATAAATTCATCTTATTTTCGGAGGTCAATGTCGAGTAAGACCCAATTTACCTCTCTTTTCTGTCAAAAGCAAAATACTCTTCGATCTTCCCATCCACAAGGTAAACCTCCTCTTCCAGCCATGAATGTGCTGCTAGGTCAGCAATCCCTGTACCGTGAGGGCCTGGCAGAGCAGAGGCTGAGAGTGCCACTGGGACTAACTGAGAGCCAGAGACGCACAACCTATGGAAAAAAAAAAAAAAAAAAAAAACAGATTCCCCATGGAGTTTATATAATACCAAGAATGCAATGCTTAAATGATTACGGCGAAACTTTAAATTATGTGTAAGGTACAGAATCCCCCCAAAAACTATTGATTATTACATTGGAAAAAACTCAAATCCTTAAAAACACTTGAATACAGGCATCACTAAAAATTTTAAGGGCTTCTCACTACACACTGGGGTCTGTTGGGGGGAAATGGGGGAGGGGCGGGGGGGTGGGGAGGTGGGAAGAGATAGCATGGGGAGAAATGACAGATACAGGTGAGGGGACGGAAGGCAGCAAAGCACACTGCCATGTGTGTACCTATGCAACAATCTTGCATGTTCATCACATGTACCCCAAAACCTAAAATGCAATAAAAAAAAAGAAAAAAAAAATCAGTAATTAAAAAAAAAAAAAAAATTTAAGGGCTTCTAAAAGCCGAAAGTATTCTCTAAGTTTGTGCCCTCTTTGGTTGCAGTGAAGGGATCACTTTGTGTCACAGCATACCAACTATGTGTGAATGGATAGAGAGCCATCAAAATCTGCCAGTGAGCAGATGGCAGGACAGAGCTTCATTTCTCCTGCTGCCACTGCCTGCAGCTTACAACCCATCACAGCGGGGTGGCTTCCGGCCTGCGCCCAGTCCGCCTGTCACAGCACCTTTGGACACACGTTGAAGGTGACTACCGTGTGTGTGCACGTGTACTCAGACATATTTTACATATCTATGTGTATAAGCACACACATACACCTGCTGTCAATTCAGAATCAAAAGCATCTTGTAAAAACTCTTCTCTGTACCTGCGCTTCATTAGAATCTACATTTCCAAACCGCGTGGTACCGAGGCTTGTGGATGAGATAAACGTGTAAAAGTATAACTAAAATACAGCTAACAATACTTTTTGAGAGTAGCTTATCGGAACATACTCTCTGATGTTGCTGCTGTGTCTGCAGGCACCGAGTGGGGGTCTGTGGACCGCGGAGCCAGGAGCGCTGCCCTGGAAATGCTGGACGCCCTCATCAGTGGGCAGGATCAGTTGTCTTCCTAATACTCTGCAAGGTAAAAGAGAAGCGACTCACATTTGGATCAGACAAAGGGAAAACGTTTTGGGATTTTAAAAGGAGGAGACAATGATTTTGCAGGCACGAGGATGATATGATAAGGTGTGTATGGGTATGTGGGAAGCATCACGCATCACACAAGAGTGTGGCTTTGAGAGTTTAGGCTAGATTGTTCTTTCACTGACTCAGTCTCAGGCAAGGTTCTCAGGCTGATTTGATTTTCTGTCCTTCGTTTACAAAACAGGATGGTAACGGTTACCTTGCAGGGCTCATCGTGTATGACAGACTCAGGTGTCTAAGGCCACACTGGGCACAGAGAAGCTCTCCATATACATTAACTAGTATGCAGTTCAACACAAACACAACAATAAAAACACGTAAATACGCACACTGGGCTGATGTACCTGCAGTCTTTCCTTTTCCGCCTTCCTTCCATTTCTATCAGTGATGTAAGATGGCAGTGACAAGAATAAGTGTGCGCTCCTGAGTTTCGGGTGAGTGACCATACCCAGGAAACTGAGTGTCCACAATTGGTATCTAGTGGGCACATCATACTCTTTAAGGCAGGTGGCTTATTAGGGATAGAAAAGGCAAAAAACCCTAGGTGGTCAAGATTTCTGTAAAAGTTACCTAGTCGATGTAAGCAGGAAATCCGGCCACATTTACATGAGTGTTCTAATTCATCCTCCCCAGATAGAATCTAGAGGAACTCAGGTAACTTTGATAAACTGTCCCCCAGGAAGCTGGCTGAGTGACTGAAAGAAAAGCTTGCCTTCCTTCCCAATCCATATTCTCCATCTTTGATAAAAATCAATAATATGTGATCCTCCCTACATAATGGGGTGAGATGGGAAGACGCATCTGACCAGCTGTCCAGCGATAATCACTGCCCGCCCTCGCTGTGTTCTGGGAAGCAAACAGACACTGCTGCTCACACACAGAGTGAATGTGAAGGTCACAGGTGGCCTCCACCGTTCCTGCAATCACTACATGTGCAATGACCTCCTCAGGACAAACTGAATTTGCTTCTTGCAAATTAAAAGGCGCATGAGCATTGGAATGTCTCAGTATTTCCTCAGACACCATAACCAGGGAAGTGACCTCTCAGTGAAGGACTGCGCTCTGCGTCCATACTCTGGCTGGGCAGGTGCATTCAGTCTAAATGTACTGACTGTATCAAGGCAGGTTAGGGGTAGGCGCTTCGCAAACCCGCCCCAGAGAACTTCCACCAACCAGGCCCCACCTCAGATGGAGGGATCTTCTTGTCCACTCCCCGCATTCGGCCAGCAGACTCTGGGTCTGAGGGTTCACTTTCCCTTCAAATAGCATTTCCTCCACCTCCCAGAGTAACCGCTGCACGGTCTGTGCGCTGGCTTCATCAAATTCCTGAAGCAGAAATGCACGTTAGTTATAACACTAAAAGTGACAGAAGCTCGGCCTTCTCGGTCAATGCTACTTCTGTGTTTAATGTGGCCCACGATGTAGGCAGGTGCACCACGTGGTAAAAAGGTGGCTTTGCAGTCAGACACAGCCCTGCTCCAGCTGTCACCTTTCTGAGAAATCCCATCTCATTCTGAGCCTAGATTCTTTTACTGTTAAATAGAGAAAACTTCTACCACAGGAGTTATGAGACTCGAGATTTCACATGGATGCAGGTATAGGTATTCCCGCTGCCATAGACATCGGTGTGGATACGCAGACACACCCACATCTGTGTCTGCACACACACATGCAGCCGCATGTCCCTCACAGAGCTGGACCTGACACACCTAAGCACACCTGCAAAATACAAGATGTATTTTTCTTCTGATGATACCACAGAAAAGGAAATTACTTTCGTAGAAAGGGCTATTAACCTCCTTAAATCGATGAACTGGAAAAACTTTTTAAAAAAGCCTTATCTTAAGAAGTCTGGTTAGTAGGGTGAGGCCTGAGTATTGATTTTTCCTCAGGCTTTCGGAGATTCTTGCACTTGGCTGCAGGGAATTGGAGAAGAGAGAACCTCTCAGCCTTCCTAGATGGTCTCATCTGGGAGGCAACTCTCCTAGAGCTCAAAGCCAAGGTGAGATCCCCACCATGTGGGTTTCTAGAAGCACAGGAATCTCTACAATTCACAGGGAAACTGTGGACTCAGTCAGACACACCTGTCCGCAGATGGTCAGTCCAGGTTGATTTTTATAGAATGCTATTTGTTATTTTCTGCATTAATTCCTCTCTCAAACTGAAAATGAACCAGATTCCCAGATTACAGGGAAGTTGAATTATTTCTTTCAAAATACAAATAAAAGGAAAATTAATAATAATATTTATCTCCCAGGAGGAGCCTGGGTGGCTGGGGCATGGGAGAGGCTCACTTTCATTTCTCTAAGCTTTTGCATTCTATTCCTTTTGCAAATATTTCCCATCAATAAGTAAATATATTTTTTAAAATTAAAATGAAAAGCAATTACAGGGTCTGGGTCTGAAGTATTTTTAATTCTATAAATGGAATTTATATGAATTTCCCTGGTAATTCCATTAAATGTTGAACTAAAAAATCCTAGAATTTAGGCAGAATGAAGCAGTGGTGTGAGCCTTCTACCAAGAAAGGCAGGTTTGAGGGGTGGCGGTGAGTGGGCATCAGGGTGAGGAAGGGGGCAGCTACCCCTAAGTGAGCGAGGCGCGTGCATGGAAGGTCCTCCAAGCGGTGCTGAGCTGGGTCCCTTCCAGACCCCTTTGGTGCCCCTCCATTGCCTGCTCCCCTGAGAATCACAGCTGTACAGCTACAGGCAAAAGCGGATTCACATGTGCTATGGGAGTGGAGAATCACTTTTAAAGAAAGCAAACAGGCCAGGCACAGTGGTTCACGCTTATAATCCCACCACTTTAAGAGGCCAAGGCAGGAGGATCACCTGAGGTCAGGAGTTCGAAACAAGCCTGGCCAACATGGTGAGACCCCCATCTCTGCTAAAAATACAAAAATTAGCTGGGCATAGTGACGCACACCTGTAAAACCAGCTACTCGGGAGCCTGAGGCAGGAGAATCGCTTGAACCAGGAAGGCGGAGATTTCAGTGAACCTCCATCCTGGAGATTGTGTCACTGTACTCCATCCTGGGCAACAGAGCAAGATTCTGTCAAAAAAAAAGGAGAAGGAGAAGGAGAAGGAGAAGGAGAAGGAGAAGGAGAAGGAGAAGGAGAAGGAGAAGGAGAAGGAGAAAGAAGGAGAAGGAGAAGGAGAAGGAGAAGGAGAAGGAGAAGGAGAAAGAGAAGGAGAAGGAGAAGGAGAAAGAGAAGGAGAAGGAGAAGGAGAAGGAGAAGGAGAAGGAGAAGGAGAAGGAGAAGGAGAAGGAGAAGAAGAAGAAAAGGAAGGAAAGAAAAACAGCACAAACGAGGTAAAACAGAACACCGAAGGTGCTGTACCAGGTGGGCATTACAAAAGGCTGTGTCCTGGGATTCTCAGAGCCCCTTGGAGGGAGGAGCCAGTGGAGCCAGTGAGCTCCTGAGCCAGCGGCACTGGAGCCGTGGGAGCAGAGCTCACCCAGCCAGAGTCCCAGGCTCACACAGACAGAAGCAGGCCAGAGGCAACAGCTCCCCCTGGGGTAGGAGGTGAAGGTGAAATATCTGACTGGGAATATTGGCGATGTGGGGTGGAGGGTGGGGGGCTCTAATCTTAACGACTATCACAACTTTTACTTTTCCAGCAGTTTTTGCTTATTCAAGTATTTAGTTGTCAGGGTTTGTCCTGAATTTCTGGCCAAGGATACCATCTAAGAAGTCCCGGGGAACACACGGGAGAGCTGGCTGCAGGTTGGAAACAAGAAGACTGCCGGCAGCTAAGACGGGGCCAGGAGATCACGGGTTTACTTTTCTCCATAGTTGGCGGTGTTATTTTCACATGTAACATGCACATGCTTGTATATATATGTACATGTATGTGTGCAGTAGGTCATGTGTTTATAATTGGTTAAAAAAAATCGAACATAAGGAAGCAATTCTCCACTATAAATTGTAATTACAAGATGATCCACAATATTCCAAGACCTACGTCATCTCTCCAGGAATAAAGGGAGCCCTTCTCCGTGGATGAGCTGGTGGTGGAGCTCTGCGTGGCTGACCCAGACCAAGAGGTGTGGCCTCCCGTGGGTGTGCAGCTTCCGCTGGAGGAAAACGATGGTGGGGACTCACTGCGGGAATGAACACAGGCAAAGAAATCACAGTTGCTGGAAGGGCTCGGACTGCTACAGTGGCCTCACTTCTCTGAGGCTGCTTGCTCTTTCATTAAATATATTTGTTAATTTCACAGTATACTAATTTCGAAATATTTTTACAGTGTGATGTTTATACTAGGCTAACAATAAAACTGCATTTCACTTTTAGAAATGTATCTAATCACTGATTTTGCTTCCCACATTCGTTACGGGCATCTTCTGGTTTTGCAATCTGAAGCAAAGAACAAGATGAATTCTTACCAGGTATATCTATCAATGGCTTTCTGCACATTTCTTGTAAAATGTATAGGTAAAGGATCTTTGCTTCTCACAGAAAAACTGGGTTTTCTACATCCTTCTGACAGTCCTCTTCTGGAAATAAAATAACACATGAAAAGTCTCCCTAATGTAATAATATAGTTTTATTCATTAAGACTTTTACAATTTCCTTTTTGTATACAGTTCCTCCTCTTCTTCTGCCACATTCCTCCAAAGCCACCTGTGCATAAGTTTGTGCACACACACACACACACACACACACACACACACACACCACATCCTCAAGAAACTGAGGCTTAGGACCTTGTCATTTTTCTTTTTCTTTTCTTCCTTTCTTTTCTTTTTTTTTCTGAGACGGAGTCTCACCCTGTTGCCCAGGCTGGAGTGCAGTGACATAATCTCAGGCCACTGCAACCTCCACCTCCTGGGTTCAAACAATTCTCCTGCTTCAGCCTCCTGAGTAACTGGGATTACAGGCGCCCACTACCATGACCAGCTAATTTTTTTCTTGTATATTTAGTAGAGATGGGGTTTTACCATGTTGGCCAGGCTGGTCCTGAACTCCTGACCTCGTGATCCACCCACCTTGGCTTCCCAAAGTGCTAGGATTACAGGCTTTAGCCATTTGTCCCAGTCCATTTTCTATTTTTCTTAAAATCAAGATTTCCATTAACCTACGTGCACCTTTATGTGAACTAAAAACAACATCAACTTTTTGTGACTTAGCCAGAGAAGTGAAAGTTGCCCCCAAACAGTTCACAGTATTTCAGGAATTTCAGGTCCCAGTTGTCCCTTGACCAGGCCCCTTATACTTGCAAAACCCAACAAGCCCTCCAGCAAAAAAATCATTAATCCCATGTTAACTAAGAAACATCAAATTATCTCAACTCACCTAGAAGCCTCACAGACATCTAACTTGCTTTAATTTAGCATTGCTGTTTATTATTTCTAAACAAAAGGTATTTCTTCTGTTTTAGTTCCCCATTTAATATCTAGATGTTAAATAAACTATTAAGCCTAACTGGTATAGCACTGTTCCTGTTAATCATTGAAATGTCCTTTCAACGAACCGCTTAAAACATTTACTTCCTTTAGTCAAAATATCTTCCTAATGTTTAACAATCAACAACTTCTGTTCTTTAATAGAAATCTTATTTTCCCTTACAAATAAAACATATATTAACATAAGATATGGTAATGAATCAGGAAAAACTTCAACTTTTAATATTTCTAATAAGGACACCACTCAAGAATGCATTTTTTTAAAGTTTGCTTTTGCTTTCAATTATAATTCTACCTAACTGATCTCCACTCACTGCAACCTCTACCTCCTGGGTTCATGCAATCCTCCTGCCTCAGCCTCCTGAGTAGCTGGAATTACAGGCACCTGCCACCACACCCAGCTAATTTTTGTATTTTTAGTAGAGACAGGGTTTCACCATGTTGGTCAGGCTGGTCTCGAGCTCCTAACCTCAAGTGATCCATCTGCCTCGGCCTCCCAAAGTACTGGGATTACAGGTATGAGCGACCACACCCGGCCAATAAAGGGAATTTTTTAAAACAAATTTATTACCATTACAGATTAGCAATAACCTCTGCCTTCCATAGATGTACCTTGTGCAAGAGAGAATAATAGAATTATATGATGTTTTTTCTTCCCCTTATTGCTTATATATCTTAAGTACAACCAGGTAACTTTGAGAGTAAAGGTGTGAAAGGCCACCAGAGAAAAGAATATAGAACAAGCTTGATGCTGACACACCGTTTTACCTTTAGCCCTCTTCAGTTGCTTTCAAGCTATTAATTATTTCTTGCTTACATGTGACTCGATAACCTTATAGGGAAACATACAAATACTAATAACATAAAATAACAATCAACTAAAAATTCCATCAAATAGATTTGTTTGGAACACTAAGAAAAACATACTGGTATATGAGTTAACATATGATTTGAGAAAGAATTTTAAAATTCCGCATGATGAACTAACTAAAACATTGTTCTTTTATGATACACATCTATAGAATAATCATAGAGGATTCAAATTTGCTCTGCCACTGAGGCTTCAAGCAAGTCACTTTTCCTCTCCTGAACGCAGTGTTCACATCTGTAGACAAAGTATACGAAGTATTTAATCAGTGCTAGATAAAGCAGGTTTACCTGCTCATTGCTATTATTGTTGTTAGATTATTATTATTATTTCACACAGGGTCTTGCTGTGCTGCCCAGGCTAGAGGGCAGTGGCAGGATCTCAACCTCCAAGCCTCAAGTTAGCCTCCCACCTTCAGCCGCCCCAGTAGCTGGAACCACAGGTGTCTACCACCACGCTTGGCTTTGTAATGTCTTGTAGAGATGGGGTCTCGCTATATTGCCCAGTCTGATCTTGAACTCCTGTGCTCAAGTGACCCTCCTGCCTCAGCCTCCAAAGCTGCTGGGACTACAGGCACGAGCCACCACACCTGGCCTCTCACTGCTGTCATCATCATCACATGCTACTCTATGAAGATGCTGTGTTCTTTGGACTTCCCATAATATTTTGTGTTATATAGCTCTTTTCACATTTTCACTTTCTGTTGTGACCTTGACACCTTATTCATCTTTTAATCTAAGCACCTGAAATCACGCTCATCACACAAAAGAGGCCCTCTGTTGAAAGAATCAACGTGCAAAGATGAAATTAGCAACTCAAATGCAGAATTCATTTTCACTATAGAATTACTCTGAAGATTTATGCCTGAAACATAGGATTATATTATGATTGGATATGAAAATATTCCCCAGATTCAAGACATTACTGGATAATTTTTTACTAGTTAAAAACTCACAGCTCTTCTTTTGGGAGCTGATGTTCCCCCTCACCAATGGTTTTCACCTCCAAATGGAGCGTCTGCTCTGCTCAAGACCACCTTTCCTGCTTCTAGCTCCTCCTCCGCCTTTTGTTCAAAGTCAGAGCTAAATTCAATGGGGCGCATGCCAGTTTGTTTTGTTTTCAATGAATAATTTCTTCCTCTAGGAAATTCACTCTTTTTCAGGGGAAAGGGTGGAATGTCTTTTCAAATTAAGAAGAAAATTATTTACAAAACAGAGGAACTCATGTCACTTCCCAACACACCATATCCTTTCCAGGACCAGGCTTCACACTGTCTTGGATGTGGAGCTGAGGCCAGGACGTCTTGGGATGCAGGGGTGGGGGGAATGGGAAGATAGGTAACAGCCACACCGATTATTATGAATTGGATGCTTTAAAACCTCCCTACTTCCGGCCGGGCGCAGTGGCTCACCCCTGTAATCCCAGCACTTTGGAAGGCTGAGGCAGGCAGATCACCTGAGGTCGGGAGTTCAAGATGAGCCTGACCAACATGGAGAAACTCCATCTCCACTAAAAATACAAAAATTAGCCAGGCATGGTGGTGCATGCCTGTAACCCAGCTTCTTGGGAGACTGAGGCAGAAAAATCGCTTAAACCCGGGAGGCAGAGGTTGCGGTGAGCCGAGATTGCGCCTTTGCACTCCAGCCTGGGCAACAAGAGTGAGACTACGTCTAAAAAAAAAAAAAAAAAAAAAGCCTCCCCTGCTTCCACACCATTTCTCCATTATTTTTCTTCTCTGCCCTTCCCCTCTGTGTCTCCTTTTGAGCAATTTCTTGAGCTTCAGAGTTCAGTGTAATAACATACAAACTTGACCACACAATTCACACAAAAAAACTAGGTGAACAGGAATTCAAGCCCATATCATTGTGACTACCCACGAGTACAAGGAAGATAAGGATGCAGTTTCTTCCGGGACGCAGCCCACTGAGCTGCGTGTCTCTCCAGGACCACAAGTGACTAACGTCATGAATTAAGAGCAAAGCCTAGAAAAATCCCTTTCTTTTTCTTTCACATTTTCTTTTCGTTCTTTGGTTTCTCTGTTTTCTAACCAAGAACTGTACAGATCCTCCAGGCATAATGTTGAACCTCTTTAATCCCCATGTAAATTATGGACTAGTATACATCCTACACAGTCTAAAAAAGTCTACACAACTTACCAGATGCATCCTTCAAGTGTCTGAAACCTTGAATGAGGTGGCCTGTCTACGAAGCTTCTATTACTCAATACATAGACATGCAGGTTCTACACTAGTTCCCGTCCATGCTCTTTAAATGTAGCAAGGCTGCTGATGTGGGGACAGGACCCAGGGCTTCGTGGGGTGGATTGAAGTGCAGACACTAAACTGTGTTGCACTCATTTGTTGGGGCGTGCAGGTTAAGGGGGAGTTCCAATCTCCATGACTCCATTCCAGCTGTCAGGGAAAGTGTTACTTTTTTAGGCTGCTTCTTGAGGGTCCACAAAGCTCTGCTCTACTGCTCTGTAGAAATTCTAATGTCAAACACTGACAGCAGCTTTCAGAATTTTCTATTCCTAGTTCACGTAAGCACTGTACTCTAAAGTGCAGGCTGGTTTTCTGGACCGGGTGGCACACCGGGCACTCCAGTGTGGCCATGGGAAGCCGCTGCTCAGCACGCAACATTCACACCCCCACGACCGAGACCAGCAAGTCCCAGGCGCGGCCGCGGCGACAGAGGAGTCCCTTTGGCGTGAGCCGTGCCCGGGCAGGCCGGACGATTCCCGGGTGCCCGCGGGGAAGTCCGGGCCAGACGCAGCCAGCCCCGGGCAAAGGACACCGCGCACGTCGCCCGCGGAGCGGCCGGAAGACGAGCCCGGCTGCGGATGAGACTCACCCGATCACGATCAGCCCCAGGCCTGTGCTCGCGGAACCCGCGCCGGGCCCCGCGCTAGGCTCGGGCACTGTCAGGGAGGGACACCGCGCGCCGGCCCCACGCGGACAGCCGGTCACGCGCGCCCGCGGCCCCCGCAACTCCCGGGCCGGAGCTCCCCGCCCGCCCGAGCCTGCGCCCACCGCGCCGCCGGCCCAGCTCAGGCGGCCCGGGCGCGCCCGGGGTCCGCGAGGCTTGCGCGCCCCTTCCCTCTCCAGATCCTCCCCACGCCCGCACCCGGCGCCGCCTCCTCCGCCCTGCGCTGCACGGCACCCTCGCCGGCCCGGCCCCCACCCGCTAATCCAGGCCGCGCCCGCCCACCCCAGCTCCCTGCCGGGCGGTTTCCCAGCCCAGGAGCGGCCCGCAGCACACAGCCCGGCCTCCCTACGCCTTCCGGGGTCTCCGTGGCCGGGGCTATGCAGGCAGGTGCTGGCTGCCCTTCCCTCTTCCAAATCGGATTTCACCCACTTAAGAAAGAAAGAAGAACCACAGGACCATCTCGCCTGTCCCCGCCCCATCAAAGGCTGCAGACCCGGGGCTGGGGTGGGGAGTGGGCGATTGAGTTTAAAAACTGAAGCCTGGATCCGGTCAATGCGAGCTCCGTTACTCCATCAACAGGAACGCTAGATCTGAGCAGGCACACTCAAGACTGGGCCCGTCCACGCCCGTCCTGCCCTGCAGGCTCACGCAGCCCGGAGCAGGCCTCCTC
Source organism: Saimiri boliviensis (assembly GCF_048565385.1). Lineage (NCBI taxonomy): Eukaryota > Metazoa > Chordata > Mammalia > Primates > Cebidae > Saimiri > Saimiri boliviensis. The sequence goes on along the minus strand of NC_133451.1, from coordinate 117,541,021 downwards.
TTGCGTTATTAACACGCGCTTGCTTCCGTTTTGGAGGCTCAGGATCACACCAGGAGCAGAGCAGCTGGGCTCGAGGGGAACCGCATTTTCTGAGCCTAGTCTCAGAAGGTGGGCCCTGCACTAGGCATGCCTTTCCCTAGAACAAACCACCCCATATGTAAGTAATCAGGTCATTTTGTTATGCTCATGATGCACAGAATTCAGGAATACCGGCAGGTGGAGTGATTCTTCTGCTCTACGTGGGGTCGCTCAGTGGCATACAGGTGGAGGGTAGTCTGGTCTGCGGGGTCTGAGAAGGCTTCAGGACAGGGATTTTAGTAATGACAGTTAGTTCACCAAGTGCCGTACACTTTTCATCCCGGTCCTGCCATAGCCAGTCTCTTTTGAGAGCTGAGGCCATCTAAGTTTCAACAGGTACAAATTATTTCTCCTGCTCAATATCCTGCGTTTACAGAAGTGAATCATGTCTTTCTGAGTTTTTAGTAAAACGCCCGGTTTATTTCTGATGGACCACCCCAGCATGATAAGAAACCACTACCAGTAACAAAAGCAGTAGTCCAGCCAGGGTGGCTCACGCCTGTAATCCCAGCACTTTGGGAGGCTGAGGTGGGTGGATCACTTGAGATCAGGAGTTCGAGACCAGCCCAGCCAGCGTGGCGAAACCCCAGTCTCTACTAAAACACAAAAATTAGCTGAGTGTGGTGGTGTGTGCCTGTAATCCCAGCTACTCGGGAGGCTGAGGCACAAGAATCACTTCAACCCGGGGGGCCCGAGGTTGCATTAGCCAAGATGGCGCCATTGCATTCCAGCCTGGGCGACAGAGGGAGACTCAGTCTCAAAAACAAACAAACGAAAAAAAACAGTAATCCACTGTTGAACTAAGGACACTGGGATCCTCCCCACTTTTATAAAAGTGGTAAGTGATTATAAATTGTAAAATCAATGAGATTTTAAATCCTGATACATGTGTGTGTGTGTGTGTATATATATATATATATATATGATATGTGTGTAAGTGTATCCATATCTATCAGGAAAACTAATGGTATCTGAAGTCCACCCTGCCCTACTGATATTACTTTTTTTATTATTATTATTGTGTATAGCTTGTTTTTTTCTTTTTTTAAATTTAATTGCATTTTAGGTTTTGGGGTACATGTGAAGAACATGCAAGATTGTTGCATAGGTACACACATGGCAGTGTGATTTGCTGCCTTCCTCCCCATCACCTATATCTGGCGTTTCTCCCCATGCTCTCTCTCCCCGGCTCCCCACCCGCTGACTTTACTTATATTGCCAGGGGCAGGAAGACGGACATGACAGGGAAACAAAAGAAAGTAGCCTGGTGTGATGGCGCACACCTGTAACCACAGTTGTTTTGGGAGGCCAAGGTGGAAGGATCACTAGATCCCAGGAGTTCAAGACCAGCCTGGGCAACAGAGCAAGACCCTGCCTCAAAAGAAAAAAAAAAAGTAAAAATCAAACACAGAGTCATTTAAGATCCAAACATAGGCCAGCTGTTTTTACTTATATATATATATATATATATATATATATATATATATATATATAATTTTACATATATTATTTTAGATATATTACTTCATACCCATAGGTAGATACTATTATCACTGTTTTGTTGAGGAAAATACTGATGACAGAGACTTTAAGTAATATGTTCAAGGTCACACAGCTAGGATGTATGTGTGTGAATATGTCCCAGGTATCTATTATCCCATAACAAATCACCCCAAATGTAGTAGATTAAATCCACGGCCACTTTGCTATGCTCCTAATCCACAGAATTCAGGAATTCCGGCAGGTCGAGCGATTCTCCTGCTCCATGTGGGGCCGCTCAGTGGCATATAGGTAAAGGGTGGCCCTGTCTGGAGGGTCTGAGAAGGCTTCACTCACATGCCTACATCACGCAGTGGGGAGTGGCTGGAAGCATGGCCTCAGATGGATCCTCTCTCCTGCGGCCTCCACACTTCTCCAAGCAGCCCCTCCAGCAAAATAGAATTTCTATATGTCGGCTTAGGGCTCCAAGAAAGCAAGGTAGGAGCTGCCAGCTGTATTCAAGGCTGCACCCGGCAGTGTCTCCTCCACTGCACTCTGTGATCAAAGCAGTCCCAAAATGAAAGAGTTGGAAAACAGACCCCCCCACCGACCCACCACAATGGGAAGAACCGACGGCACTCTTTAATCTGCCATAACCCTCCTCTGGCCACACATCATTTACACCGCTCCACAGACACGATACACCCAGCTCTCTCAAGATGCTCAGAAGTTTCATCAAATAAAGCACCTCCATGTGTGGATGAGGCTTCTGCTTGGGCTATTTCCTTTACATCTGAAGACCTGTGAACTAAAGAGAGAAGGCAGCAACCTTCCCCACATCCAGCCGACAATGGTGAGACAGAGCCAGGACAGCAGCAATGGGCACCTGTCCAACAGGAGGGGCAGTGGAGGGCACCTGTCCAACAGGAGGGGCAGCGGAGGGCACCTGTCCAAAAGGAGGGGCAGCAGAGCCACACAGCAGCCACTGTGGGAGGACTCACTTCTGCTCCCTGCCTTCTCCCCAGCCCTTAGCTCTGTCCTCTGGGCTCTTGTTTCTACCCTCTGAGACTTCCTCAGGGATAAGAAATGGCCTAAGTTTGCAACTGAGTAGCCTCCCTGCTTTCTTTCAGAGAAGGCTGGAGAAGGGGGTCCAAAAATCCGTGCCCCTTTTAGTTCAAGCCAGCAGTGCTTCCATCACTCTGCCAATACAGTTCTCTTAGAACCTTGTGGTTTTCTTTGAATTTTGTCAGAGTTCACCCCTTCCATTATTTTATCAGAGTTCACCCCTTCCATTAGTCACAAACCACAATGGCTTCTCTGAGATGGGCCCTTGGTCCACCTTTGAGATAGAGGTGTGACAATTCTCTTATGATTTTTTTAAAGTCCTATTGTTTGTCCTAGAGGATCTATGAGATCCCCCTAAATCTGACATCTTAATAAGACAAACCTTTGATTTCACTTTTACCACTGCCTAGGATTTGAACTTTGCACAGAGGCCATTTTTCAGTTTTGCGTGGAGAGATTGTGATGGTCAAAGTTTCACGAACCCACTAAGTCCTGACTTTTATATTTCCTATGACTTCTGTTCAAAACCTGAACCATTCCTTAATTCATTTTTCTCTTCTCTCAAATTTCAAAACCTAAAACTATGCTGCTTGCTTAAAGTGATAAAATCTTCACATTGGATGGGTTTAGATCACCACTGTCCAATAGAAATATTATGTGAATACATGCAACTTTAAATTTTCTAGGATTCACATTTATAAAGTGAAAGAAACAGGGACAATTAATTTTAATGACATATTTTATTTAATCTAATATAGCTAAGATATTATCCTTTTAATATAAAAATAGTGATTAGATATTTTAAATTTCTGTGTACTAAGTTTTGAAATCCAGTGTATATTTTAAACTTATATTTCATGCATTCCACAAAGCTCTACTATCCAGTATCTTTAAAAAACTTAAAAACAAATTTGCAAGAAAAAAAACAACCCCATAAATAAGTGGGAGAAGGGCATGAACAGACACTTTTTGAAAGAAGACTACATGTGGCCAACAAGCACATAAAACAAAGCTCAACATCACCTATCATTAGAGAAATGCAATTCAAAACCACAATGAGATACCGTCTCACACCAGTCAGAATAGATATTGATAAAAAAGCAAAAACAACACACAGTAGCAACTGGGATTGGAACTACTTCACTGACTCTCCTGGGTCTCCAACTTGGCCTTTCTCCTTGAAGACCTTGTGACTAGTCAGCCTCCGTAATCAATCAGCTAAGTCCTTGGAATAAATCTCTTTATACAGATATAAATAGATACAGATTTTGAGGTAGACACAGATCTCCTATTGGCTGTTTCTCTGGAGAAACCTAATACAATGTTATTTGTACTTAGTCCATATGATTTTCCATCTTTCCTTGATCATTTAAACCCTAATTGAGAATTGAAAAGTATATAACTCTTTCTATCTTATTAAGTGTTTTACATTTTAATGGTAAGGACCCTGGCACCAGTAATTATAGTCAGTAAATTGGAAACCTCAATTCCTGAAATAATAGGGTCTGCCTTAGCCGACTCTGGAGAATTCATTAGGATAAAATAAATGATATAGGCTGGGCACAGTGGCTTAGCACTTTGGGAGGCCAAGCACGGAGGATTTCTTGAGCTTGGGGGTTCAAGACAAGCCTGGGCAACATAGTGAGACCTTGTCTCTATTTAAAAAAAAATTAAATAGCTTGGTGTGTTCACACAGATTTGTAGTCCCAACTACTTGAGAGGCTGAAGCGGGAGGACTGGTTAGAGCCCAGGAGATGGAGGTTTCAGTAAGCTGTGGTGACATCACTGCACTCCAGCCTGGGTGGACAAAGCAAGACACTGTCTCAAAAAACAAGTGGTATATGTGACTATGTGATCACCCTCTGAAAATTAATTAGTAATATAAAATACAAAATTATTCCAAAAATTGTAAGCAACATTTACCTCCTCTAAAAATCGACTTGATTTCAAATGCTGGCTCTGTCTTGCCCTAGCCATGCGACCCTGAGCTGGTAACTTAATGCTTTCAGCAGATGTTAGCTAAAGCAAGGCTAGTAATATTGTCTTCCTTGTGTGAATGAGAGACAATTTTTGGAAAGTGCATATAGATACATAATAAGTTGTAAGTTAAATTATTCTTTTTTTCAGCATTTAAAGCATTGAGTTACTTAAACTGAGTGTTTTTTTTTTTTTTTAAATGTTAGGTAGAGTACTAACCAGTTCATTTTAATATTATGCACTGTAATACATAAAAAGTACATATCAGCTTTCATGTTTATCCAGTATGAGCAGTCCTGGCTTTACATGGGTATCACGTAAACTGAAAGTTGTACGTATCAGAACGGTGTCCTTGCTCTGCAAATACACACATATACATGCAACTGTGTCATCTCTGTAACCACAGAGCTTCCCCAGTAGCAGTGAGCATCTCCAGGGCCTGGATGGTGATTCCTAACACTGCTTACTACGTTTGTGCTGCTGTAATGAAATACCACAGACCGGGTGATTTATCAACAATGGAAATGTATTAGGTTGGTGCAAAAGTAACTGCGGGTTTTGCCATGACTTATTTCCCACAGATCTGAAGGCTGGAAAGTCCAAGATCAAGGTGGCAGCAGATTCAGTGTCTGGGTGCCTTCCAGCTGCATCTTCACATGGCCAGAAGGGTGAACAAGCCCCCAGGCCCTCTGCTATTCACAAGGACTCTGCAATCATGACCTAACTGCCTTCTAAAGGCCCCGCCCTTAGTGCCACTTCACTGAAAAGAGCTTTCAACCTATGGATTTTGTGGGACACGAACATTCAGACCACACCAAATGTCATTCTCCAATAGAGAGACCAGGGCTCCTTGGAGAAGTGGCTGATTCTGGGGCTGGGGCAGGGAAATACAAAATGTATCTGGAGCGTCTTATACTGCCAGACTGTAGGAAAGTGCTCACAAAACAAAAACAAAAATAACAAAAGAATGAGAGCATGTCACAGGAGCCAACGTGCAAGAGCCCAAAGTGGCCAAAGCTGGACCAACCTAAGTCACAAATCAAGTCATGCCCTATCGCATTATAACTAAAGCACAAAATAAATTTCTAGGAGCCCAGACTGAGAGAAATAAACAAACGAATGGGAAAGAAGAGGTGGATTTCCTGCAGAAGAACTCCACACCAGTGATGTGTCTTTCCTCTTTCCAGGAGGCGGGCCTCACACCTTCTTCTCCCAACTTGAGTAGGGCTTGAGTACAAGAGTGCAGTGTGGAAGTGGGGGGTAACTTTACAGGGGGGGACCTGACAAGCACTCCCAGAGCCAGGTGGTCAAGGCTGGCACCATCTGCCATGTGTCATGTTGACATGCACCTTTGTGATGAGGTGATGAGACCAGACCAGCACTTCCCCCTCTGTGGCCTTCCCCACCAAGCCCACAACCCCAGTCTCACCATAATGAAAACACAGGCAAACCCCAGTGGAGAGGCATTCCACAAAACACGCAACCAGTGCTCCTCCAAACTCTATTGGTCATCAAAGCAAGAAAGTCTGGGAAATGGTCTCGGACCAGAGGACACCAAGGAGGCATGACAAACCCATGTAATGTACAGTGGACCCTGGAAGAGTGGACGAGCACCGGGGAATGTGGTGGTCGTGGTTAATACTAGCTGAGTGGGCTCTTAGCGAAGCAGATGACCCTCCATCATGCGGTGGACCTCATCCGATCTCTGAAATTCTCTGGTTCACTATTTGCAAATTCACCTATTTGCTAAAATATAATTGCAACCCCCAAAATAATCTTTCACCTCTGCAGATTTTGGACTTCCCAAGCCTCCACAATCACGTGAACCAATTTTTTAAAAAAATCTCTCTCCGCTTCCACATACACAAAGACACACACACACACACACACACACACACACACACACACACACCTCATACTCACTAACTCATCCTGTCCAATCTGATTCTCTGAAGAACCTGACTAGTACTCTGGTGAAATCAGAATAAAATGTGGAGTTTAACTGATGGTCACGGATTGATGTTGGTTCATTACTTGTGACACGTGTACCAGAATAATAGGGAGCTGCTTTTCTGTAAATCTAAACCTGCTCTAAAATAAAACGTCTGTTTTAAAAATGCTTGCATTAACCTGCTCTACACGTTTAAACATATTTTACAAGTTAGCAACTTCCTTCCGAGAAGACTAATGAAACAATATCATGTTTTATTGATGCCCTGTCTCCTGAAAGTGGGAGGTGCATCACTGGTGTAGGACAAGTGCTGAAATTTACGAATACATTGTTTTAAAATGAGTCCAGGAAATTGTAATAAAGAATATATTAAATAACAGAATTTTTCTTCTATGAGAATTTTCTAGGAATAGCCTGCATAAACCAAGCTATAGTTCTAGATCGGGATCGAAAGGTCGCGTGCAGTGATAGTGAAATGTTGGCATGTAATATTGTCAGAAAGCCACCAGATGTCAGCATTTCCCTTCTTTCATCACTATTTAAATTATAAAAAAAAAAAAAAAAAAAAAAGCTTTCCCAGATTTACGTCTTTTGGTAAGATTTAGGATTTGCTGAATTTTCCTACCAGAATAGAGGAGAATCCTGTTTAAATCAGAAGCCACCATTCCAGCGGACAGTAGCTGGGACGCCCGCCAACAGAAGGTGTCATGATAACGAACGTGCATGAGGGATGGGGTGCTTTTGCTCTGAAGGGCACTTAGGGCCGCAGACGAATGTACCTTTCTCGTAAACCTCACAACAGCCACCTGAACAAAACCTTCAGCCACCTGGAAGGTGGTTACGCTTTTATACAGAAAAACAGACGGTCAGCAACCTCCAGTAAACTCCTAAGGGTACACAGCTTTCTCCAGATCAGTCCAGTCTGGCTTTAAACGTTTAGCTTTCAAAGATTTATCTCAAATCCAATCTGCTGATTTCTGTTGAAGTTTCTTTCATTATCGGCCTGTTTTAAACACAACAAATGTGTTCTACTGCGGGATCCACTAACATGTATTGAACACGTACCACATGGCAGGCCCTGTTTTAAGCACTCACTATATATCGGTGTATTTGAGCTTCACAGCCATTCTTTGACGGGGCGCTACTGTTGGTGCCATTCTGCCAGTGAGAAAACTCAGGCAGAGAGGTGGACAGAAAGGCAGAGGCACGTGTTAGGCCGTGGGCAGCCTGGCTAGTTCAGCCCCACACCTCCAGCCCTGCAGGGCACAGCACACAGCTCTCCACAAATCACACAGAGACGCTGAAGCTCCCGCACATGGCAAAGACGAGCAAGACACTTTAAAATTGCTATGAATGTTGTATCCAAAAAGAGAAGATGAAAAGTACTTAGACTTTTAACATGAAGAGGTCCTAGGTAATCAATGAGGTCCACAAGCATATAGAATATTATAGAAAAATACAGAATTAGCACACTATTCAAAATAAAATACCCAAGTTCTAAAAGAGAATAATTGTTAGGTAGGATCATACTATTTGAACCAGAGAAACAGAAATTTCATTGTTTCAACCTAATATAATGAACAATTGGGTCCAATGACATTCTTTAATATCCAATTCTTTTTCTTACTTTTACACATTTGTTTACTGTATCAGTATAAAGTGAAAAAAGAAAAAATAATCTAAAAACTGTTTTACAAAAATTTTGATAATTAGTCTTTCAAAATAAAAATTACTATCCAACTATATTCTATGAAGAGTTCAACTGGGCAAACCGCAACATCAGTAAAGCCAAATTTTCCAAAAATGTGTTTTTCAGTGTCTGATTTATTCTTTTAAATAGCACAGCAGAAAACAAAGAATTTGTAGTAATTGCTGGACCACGAATGTACCTTATATTTTACGGAGCTGAGTAAGATACAGTCGATCCTTATTATTCTCTGTTTCACTCTCTGCAAATTCACCTGCTTGCTAAAATACATTTGTAAGCCCCAAACCACAAGTGTAGTGCCTCCATGCCCCTCCGCACACATCAGAACGATGACACAGCTGTCACTTCAAGTGTGTGCAGACACATGAGGTGACCCTGCCTTGTCTCAGCTCTCCCACTGTAAATAAGTGTGCACTTTGGTGGGTCTATTCAGTGCTGTGACAGGTTTTCCAAATTGCTGTGCTTTTGGTGGGCGATTTAGCTGTGTACGGTGGTCTTGGAGTGCTGTGCTGAAGCTGTCGGGTGTTCCTAAGTGCAAGACAGCTGTGGAGTGCCTTAGGAAGGGAGTATATGTGCTGATCCGCTTTCAGGCACGAGGCCCAGAGAGTGCTGTCAGTGAGTTCGTGTTAGCGAGTCACCACTACGTATTAAATAAGGTGTCTTTAAACAGGAACAGGTATTAGACAAGATCAGGTATTATCACTTGACGAAAACATCGAGACTGGAGGCTCCCAGGAAGCTCGCCCTGTATTTCCTCTACAGCTGTGGTTCAGCGTCCACTACATCACGGTTTCTGGTGACTTCACAGACCATGACCACTAGGGATAATGAGAACTGATTATTTCCTCTACCGCCACTCATATTTATGCAACATGACGACACAATGTCTTCATAAATCTATTACTAAACGTCACAACGTACGGATGGAATTGCAGAACACTAGAATTGGGAGATTGCACGGGTTTTGTGTGTAACACACAATCTAAAGTAAAGGCTGTGAGTGCAGAGGCAAAGGGGCGGTGCCTGCTATCTAGTGTTCACATTGCAGTTTTGCTTGTCAGATCAGAATCGAATTCAATGGTTGTCAGATTCTACCATGCAGCAGAATCACTGGAGTGCTGGTAAAAACTCAAGTTGCTGGGCCCCATCCCAGGCTCCGGTGCAGCAAGTCTGCGGTGAGAACGTGGGTTTCTCAGGGTCCCACGCGCTGCGGGTACTGCTGGCTCAGGACGCACTTCGAGAACCACCACCCCGATTCATCTGCTGCACATTCTATCTTGCCAACCCACTCCCACCTAAAAAACTGCTTGAGCCCAGGGATCGTGCCATACTGAATTGTGTCACCCCCGCCTCAGCACATAATAGACCTTTAACCAATGTTTGAAAAGTAGAGGAACTAATCGAAGACTTCGTATTCCAGAAAGGAAAAAGTGAGGCCTCAGAAGGGCAGGCCTGCTGCTGCTTGGTGAAGACCAGGGAGCAGAGCCGGGATTCCTGCAAACGTCCAGCACAGGAGGCTGCTAGGGTTTCTCTCCACAGCTTTAACTGTTTTAAGTAAAACCGATTCTATCTTTGGGTGGGGACACCAGCAGAATGTCCTTTCTAAGTGTAAACTAGCAAAGCTGTCGGATTCCAGGGTAATGTGGGACACCCAGGGAAAACTTAGGTCTGACTAAGGAAGCCACTTGGGAGAGCACAGAGGTTCCTCTTTACTTGATGCTCCAGGGCTCTCGGCTGACCAAAGCAGAAAGGAGAACTCGGGCTGCCAGACACTCTCAGGATGACTGTGTTCTTGCTGTCTTTCTCACACACCTAAAAAAGCAAAGCCTCTTCTTCCTCTCTCTGCTGCAGCACTTTGTACAGAGTCAGGCATGAATATGCTTCACATGCAGCTTTCTTCCTATTTTAGACCCAGGAAAATACCAGTCTAAACTGTTGCGAAAGAAGAAAATAAAGATCATAATTGCTCAAGTTTAATCTCTGAGGCTGGGATGTGTCTATCTTCAACAGCATCTCACAATGCTATCTGGAAGCCCGTGCCACAAAATATGAAAAAGATCAGTCCTCCATTTCAAACTCATTAGAGTGGCTGTTTAAAAAGAAAGCAGGTAAGTTTTGGTAGGATGTAGAGAAAAGGGAAGCCTCATGCATCACTGGTGGAAATGTAAAATGGTGCCACAACTATGAAAAAATCCTTCAGCGATTCCTCAAAAAGTGAAACGTGAAATTACCATATGATCCACCAATCCCACTTCTTGGCATATACCTGAAATAATTAAAAGCAGGGACACAGGCCAGGTGCGGTGGCTCATGCCTGTAATCCCAACACTTTTGGAGGCTGAGGTGGGTGGATCACTTGAGTCAGGAGTTCGAGACCACCTTGGGCAACACAGGGAGATCCTGTCTCTACAGGATCTACAGAAAATTTTTAAAGTAGCTATGTGTGGTGGCACACGCTTATATTCCCAGGTACTCTGGGAGGCTGAGGCAAGAGGATGACCTGAGCCTGGGACGTCAGGACTGCAGTGAGCTGTGATCACGCCACTGCACTCCAGCCTGAAGGACAGAGCAGGACCCCATCTCTTAAAAAAAAAATGCTCACAGCAGCACCATTCACATAGCCAAACAGGGAAACAACCCGAATGTCCATCAACAGGAGAACAGATAAAACAAATGGTAGTATATATTAATACATATAATAAAATATTCAGTCTTAAAAAGGAGTGAAAATCTGATTCATGCTGTAACATAGATGTACCTTAAAAACCGTTATGCTAAGTGAAATAAGCCAGACACAAAAGCACAAATATTGTATGATTCCACTTATATAAGGTCCCTAAAGTAGTCCATTTCATACAGGCAGAAAGCGGAACGGTGGTGCCAGGTGCTGAGGAGAGGAAGGAACGGGGAGTTACTGATACCGGGTAGTGAGTTTCTGCTTGAGATGGAAGATGGTGATGATTGCACAACACTGTGAACATGGTACTGAATGCCACTAAGTGGTACACTTAAAATGTGTGAAATGAGCAATTCTATGTCATGCATATTTATCACAATTATTAAAAAGTCACCTCCCAGCTTGCAGAATGTAGTATGTAGCCTGAAAGGAAGTCAAGACAGTACATGACTCCTGTCTAACCCTAACCCACCAGCGAAGGCCTAGGGAGGGGCAGGGAGAGCTGAGGCGATGCCTTTACTCACGTTCCCTGAGCAGCTGAGTGCGGGCCAGTTTCACAAGCAAGGCCAGTCTAGGAACCCAGCATCCACGTCTCTAAAAAAAAAATCCCTCTCCAAACACCATCGCACTGGGGTTCAGGGCTTAACACATGAACTTAGGGCAAGACTGTCAAGGAAAAACAACAACCTGGGACCCTGAAGAAGGAAATTAAATAATAACGATAGTAAAAACAAAATCTCATAATTTGTAATTGCTATTATAATAAAGTTTACTGTGTGTGTTCAGTATAAAACCTAGCCCCCAGCTCTGCTTGAAATTAACCAACTCCCTGTAAAACCCACCTTATCTATTCTCCCCACGTTCTCAGCAAAGTTCCCAGGCATCTCAAGACTGCTGTTTTTCTTGCAGACCAGCTGCAAGGTCACAGGGCAAGATAATGCCCAAAGAATGTGCAATGTGCTTCTCAGACTGCTATTTTCAAATCTACCATACCTCATAAGACGTATAACAGATTAATGAACTGTTCTTGGTTCTGACTTCTCTGAACCTGTTAGCCGCGGCGTCATCCTGGATGTATAAAAAGTCAAGCCCTGTCTTTGTCAGCCGCTCGGCCTTGGGACGCGAATCCGCTGAGCCGGTGGCCACCTTAATACAATCCTCCTGTTTCTCCCATTGGTCTCTCCAGTCTCCTGAATATTCTGTAATACTTGGTTCACTATGCCAAAGGGAAAAAATCAAGCTGAAAGTTGTGTCATGCAAGAAACTTGCCTTTTGTTGATAGGCAGATAGCTACAGAGAAAAGGTTAAGTATCTTCACAGGTAGCTACTCTATGTTCACGTTATCTTGTGTAAAGAGCAGATTTACTGGCTGGGCGCGGTGGCTCAGGCCTGTAATCCCAGTACTTTGGGAGGCTGAGGTGGACAAATCACAAGGTCAAGAGATCAAGACCATCCTGGCCAACATGGTGAAGCCCCGTCTCTACTAAAATACAAAAATTAGCCGGGCTTGGTGGCGCAAGCCTGTAGTCCCAGCTACTCAGGAGGCTGAGGCAGGAGAATTGCTTGAACCCGGGAGGTGGAGGTTGCAGTGAGCCAAGATCGCGCCACTGCACTCCAGCCTGGCACCTGGCGACAGAACAAGACTCCATCTTAAAAAAAAAAAAAAAAAAAAAAAAAAAAAAAAAAAAAAAAAGCAGATTTACTGAGCCTGAGCCTAGAAGAACCTAATTGACCATTGCCCTCCCTGCTCCTAGTGTCTGGGAACAAGTGGATTCAGTAGTGAGACCATACGCTCCTTCTATTCCCTCCAGCCTGCTTTTCCGCTTTAAACACTGAAGCCCTCAAAAATCACCTTTGGAAAAAGGCACAGACCTGTCTCCCTGGCATGTGCTTAACCTTGGCAAAATTTCTAAATTGCCCGAGACCTGTCTTAGATACTTTTTGGTTTAGAAGACACAGACATTCAGCCCACCACAATCATCCTTTCACCAATGTCTGCAACGCCAACTTTGCAACAATCCCACAGACAAATAGGTCTGTTTCTGGCTTTTCTACTGTGCTCCCAGGGTGCATCTGTTTATCTCTGCATCAGTAACACACTGCCTTATGTATTGTAGCTTTTAAATCAACTTCACATCTATAAGAGTGATTACTGTGTTCTATGTCTCACCAGTGCTTTAAGGGCACAAAAACACCACGTGGAAAAGCAAAGACCTCAAAAATGCTGAGCAGAAAAGGCATTCTCAATAGTTGGTCTCTGCTTACAACTTCTAGGACTTTTTTTCAGCCTATGTTTTCCTTTTTATATCAGCAAAGAGTGACTTAGGATTTTTAAAACCCTGATTAAATTTAAACAATCTATTACAATAAGAATTAAAATTCTCAATGAGAAAGTATTGTAACATTTTTCTTTGTAGCGGAATGTAAAATGACAGTGTGTCTTATAATCAATTGCATTTTAAACTCAGTAAAACTCAGTAACGCCTGATTTTGAAAAAACGTATTTTCAATAATGTTAAATAAACATTAGAGGAGGCCATCAAAAGACCAGACTAAACATCAGAATGTGGTTACACGCTGAGGTTCCACATCACCAAACCCAACCTGCGCTATTATCCAGCCTTTCCAGAAGTCAGGAGAGAAAGACAACCTGATTTCCCAAGCAGGTCAGTTTCAGTGAGCATGACACTGAAGTTTCCTCTGTTCTCATCATTAACCTGAAGTAACTCAGCGTCAGCCAATCAGTTTTCTATTGTTTTGTCTCCTTATTCCCACCTTACAAGGAAAAAAAAAACACACACAATTGAAATGTCCTGTCTCTAAAACTCACCTCCTCTGCTCTGTCCCTCGGCACACTTACTCTATTTTATGAAAGCGTAGGCCGGGCGCAGTGGCTCCTGCCTGCATTCCCAGCACTTTGGGAGGCTAAGGTAGATGGATCACAAGGTCAGGAGTTCAAGACCAGCCTGGCCAATATGGTGAAACCCCATCTCTACTAAAAATACAAAAATTCGCCAGGTGTGGTGGCGGGCACCTGTAATCCCAGCTACTCAGGAGGCTGAAGCAGGAAATTGCTTGAACCCATGAGGCGGAGGTTGTGAATCAATGAGCTGAGATTGTGCCACTGCACTCCAGCCTCAGCAACAGAACGAGACTCTAACTCAAACAAAAAAAAAAAAAAAAGAAAGAAAGAAAGAAAAAGTGCTGCCCAATCTAGAATTGCAAGTAAAACCAATTGAGATTTTTGAACTAAATTTGTTGTGTTGTAATTTTGTCTCCTGACAAGACTGATGGCTTAATTTCCAGAAACAGATAATAGATCTTTAAAATTTTGTTCTTTATTAGAAGTGACATAAACTGGAGAATGATATTGTATCAAGATAATTTGTCAAATGATTAATTTCACCAAGTCTCTGCTGTGGAAATGGCACGTTATCTGTGTTGCTAAGCCTTAATCTGGAACTATTTAATGTTTTGTCTTCCAATCTTTTATGGAGATGATAAAGCCAGAACAGAAGCTAAACCCAGCAAAAACAAATTAAAAAGAACTTTTTCTCAACAATCAATTATAGTTAAAGGGCTAGATGGCCTTACAAAGCTTGTTTGGTCATTTAAAACCTTCCAGTAAATGGTCTGTTTTGATTAACAGAAGGTCTTAATTTTAATAGAGTATAACTTATATTTTATTTTTTGGTTAGCAATTACTTTGTCTGTTAGCAAAGAGATCCTCACCTATCCTAAGGCATGAAAATCGGCATCTATGTTCTCTCCTAGAAGCTTCATTGTTTCACCTTTCATAGTCAGAGCTACAATTCAGGTGAAATTGGTTTGTATGTGTAGTGTAACTTGAGGTATTGGATGTCTTTCATTTCTCTAAGGATATACAATTAGTTCTGCCCATTTATTGAAAAGACCATTGCCTCTGTCAGCTTGGGATGCTATGGCAACACACCACAAACTAGGCAGCCTAAACAGCAGACATTGATTTCTCACAGTTACGGAGGCTGGAAGTCCAAGATCAAGCTGTTGGCTGGTTTGGCTCTTGCAAGGGCATTGTCCTGGCTTGCTGAAAGCCACCATCTCCCTGTGTGCTCACATACCCTCCTCTTTGTGTGCACATGGAGAGTGGAAGACTCTTTTTTTTTTTTTTTTTTTGAGACAAAGTCTTGCTCTGTCACCCAGGCTGGTGTGCGGTGGTGTGATCTCGGCTCACTGCAACCTCCGCCACCTGGGTTCAAGTGATTCTCCTGCCTCAGCCTCCTGAGTAGCTGGGATTACAGGCATGTGCCACCATGCCTGACAATTTTTTTTTTGTATTTTCGTAGAGATGGGGTTCCGCCAGGTTGCCCAGGCTGGCCTCAAACTCCTGTCTCAAGCGATCCACCTACCTCAAGTTCCCAAAGTGTGGGGACTACAGGCATGAGCCACTGTGCCTGGCCAATTGTGTATAATTTTTTAGAGTCAAGTTGTTTCAGAAAAAATATCACCAATTTACCTTAGAAAGATTTGCACAACATAGGAATTCCTCTCACAGATACAAAATGTATTGAAAAGCTATGGTAAATAAGACAGTATGGGGAGAGAGATCCAAGATGGCTGATCACTAGCAGCTCGGGATTGTAGCTCCCAGTGAAAGCGCAAAGAAGGAGAGGACGCCACACCTTCACATGAATTCTTGTTGCTCACGCACCAGGAGATTCCCAGCGGAGGAGCCCCACGGGTCGCCAGTGCGACTCTTGTGACTGGCGAGGCGGTTTTGCCGGCGCTTTGGAGCGACGGTTCTTGGTGCAGAGTCGGAAAAGCATCGTCAATCTTAACGCCGCTGATTTGGTCGGTGCAGTGGGTTGCTCAGATTTCGGCGCTGAGAATCAGTAAGTTGGACGTCCACTCAGAAACCTAATTACAAAGACGGTGAATTCAAAGACCACAGATGGATAAATTTATAACGAAGGGAGGAAAACGGCCAAAAAAGGCTGAGAATGCCCAAGATCAGAACGCCTCTCCCTCAGCGGGGGATCCCAGTTCCTCATCAGCAACGGAACAAGGCTTGATGGAGAACGAGTGTGTTCCAATTACAGAAGCAGGCTTCAAAATGTGGATAATGAGAAACTTCTGTGAATTAAAAGAACTTGTTTTAACCCAATCTAAAGCAACTAAGAACTTTGAAAAAAGATTTGACGAAATGTTAACAAGAATACACAATTTAGAGAGGAATATAAGTGAATTGATGGAGCTGAAAAACACAATAGGAGAACTTCGTGAAGTATGCACAAGTTTTAACAGCCGAATTGATCAAGCAGAAGAAAGGATATCAGAGGTCGAAGACCAACTCGATGAAATAAAGCAAGAAGACAAGATTAGAGAAAAAAGGATAAAAAGGAATGAGCAAAGTCTCTAAGAAATATGGGACTATGTGAAAAGACCTAATCTATGCTTGATAGGTGTACCTGAATGTGACGAAGAGAATGAATCCAAGCTGGAAAATACGCTTCAGGACATTATTCAGGAAAATTTTCCCAACCTAGTAAGGCAGGATAATATTCAACTCCAGGTAATACAGAGAACACCACAGAGATATTCCTCAAGAAGAGCAACTCCAAGGCACATAATCGTCAGATTCACCAGGGTTGAAATGAAGGAGAAAATACTAAGGGCAGCCAGAGAGAAAGGTCAGGTTACCCACAAAGGGAAGCCTATCAGACTTGCAGCAGATCTCTCAGCAGAAACCCTACAAGCCAGAAGAGAGTGGGGGCCAATATTCAACATCCTTAAAGAAAAGAACTTTCAACCCAGAATTTCACATCCAGCCAAACTAAGCTTCACATGTGAAGGAAAAATAAAGTTTTTTGTGAATAAGCAAGCACTCAGAGATTTCATCACCACCAGACCTGCTTTACAAGAGCTTCTGAAAGAACCACTACACATAGAACGGAACAAACAGTATCAGCATTTCTAAAAAAATTATCAAAAAGAGCATCAATATAATGAAGAATTTACATCAACTAATGGACAAAATAGCCAGCTAATGGCAGTATTAAACTCATATATATTATTATTAATTCTAAATTTAAATTGACTAAATCCCCCAATCCAAAGACAGGCAATTTGAATAAAAAACTAAAACCCATCAGTATGCTGCATCCAGATCCATCTCACATTCAAGGATACACAAAGACTCCAAACAAGGGATGGAGAAAGATTTACCAACCAACCAGAGAGCTAAAATAAATAAATAAAAAGCAGAAGTTACAATTAAGCAACAAAGATCAAAAGAAGCAAAGAAGGACATTATATAATGATAAAAGGATCAATGCAACAACAAGAAGAGCTAAAGATCCTAAATATATACGCACCCAATACAGGAATACGCAGACATACGAGACTTATAAAGAGACTTAGACTCCCACATAATAATAGTGGGAGACTTCAACATTAATATTAGACAGATCAATGAGACAAAATTAACAACGATATTCAGGACTTGAACTCAGATCTGGAACAAGTAAATGTATTTATAATTTATAGAACTCTCCACTTTAAATATACAAAATATACACTCTTATCAGTACCACATCATATCAACTTAGAAGTTTAAACGCAATGTTGGTTGGCTCCTTGTTTGTTATTCTCTTCCCTCATTTTCTTTTATATCTCCATTATTAAGGACAATTATAGGCATACCCATATTTAGACTGCATTCTAGCCCGGGCAATAAAGCAATACCCCCATCCTCTCTCCCTCTTCCTCTTTCTCTTTCTTCCTCTTCTTTATTCTTTTTCTAAAAAAAAAAAAAAAAAAAAAAATGTATGAATTATATATGTCTTTTTGTTTCATCCAGCCATCTGTAGCCCATTAACAGAATGCTCAGACATGGACAATAATAATTAGATTCCATAATCTCAGAAAAAAAAATTCAAATAATGCAGAAGTATACAGATGTGGAATTGAGATCCTTCATTACCCTCTCTCTGCTTCCTGCCCCCTCTGATCCCCCACCCATCTCTGGAGGTAGCCACCATCAATGTTTGGCATCTTTCCATTTCTTTTTCCCTGCACACCTCCATCCTCAGTATTTTAGCACACCCTGCTCCACAAATATCCGTTTAAAAAAATAATAATTAAAAAAATAAGACAGTATGAGTATGTTATTGACACAAAGGTAGACAAAAAGGCCAGGAGAGTATTGTAGACAAGAATCACCTGCACCCAGGTGATTCTGCCTACAAGCTATAGTCAGCTGAGATCACATCCCTGTGGTCCAGCCTGAATGACAAGAGTGAGACCCTGTCTCAAACAAACAGGCAATTAGATACAATTACTGGTAAAATCTTCCACTACAATTCTGGATTCTCCTTTTAGTTCTGCCAACTGTATTTCATAAAGTCGAATTTTAGATTCCTTTTTTGGAGTAAAACAGGTTTTTCACCGTTTAGAAGTTGATGTCTGAGTTGTAGTCTCCTAACTGTGTTCTATGATTCCTATACTCTTCCATTCAATCTTGGCTACAACAGGCAGATGGACAAGAAGGGCCAGAACACTTTTCTCTTGCATCTGGAGAGAAAACCTTGGCAGCAGACATTAGCTGCTACAAGTTAGTCAAATCAATGCATCTTTACACATTTTTGAAACAATGTTATTGGTATCTATAAATTAAGAATTCTCCTATTTTCTCAGAGAATGGCCCTTTAATCTTTATGAAATGGCCCTTGTTACTTCTACCAATGCTTCTTATTTACTGGGAAGTCTACTTGGTCTGATATAAGACAAGATACACCAGCTTTCTTTTATTAGGAATATTTGCACATACAAACACGATGTGCACATTTATTTTTGACATTTCTTTCTTCTACTTAAATGGTGTCTGGTAAGCAATATAGAGCTGCTGCTTGCAGCTTAAGTCCAAAGAGGATTGTATTTGCTTCATATAACAGACTGTGCTGGGGTTTCTCAGAGTCCCAGGACACCTTAATCCAATCAGGAATTGAGATCTAAAACTGGGTTTCAGTCTCTGGCATTACACTATTTCCAGGTCACCCCAACTCTATCGTGGTCTTGAACTTCGTGTTCAGTTTCTCTAGTGGCTCTCAGCTGGTGGCTGGTGTGAAACAATCCAGTCCACCCTTGCTGGAAGCGGAATTAAAACTTTTGAAGTGAGATACTGTACAGTGTGTGATATGAACCACATTCATCTTTCAAAGGAATCTTTATTGAAATATGGAGTTTTTCCTCGTGATTTAAGGCAATTGCAGTTCATGAATTCCTTATGGGGAAAAGAAAGTTGCATCTTGCTTCAGGGTCAGTGTGGGACCAAAACAGAGGCTCCCAACAGGGACAGCAAGGTATAGATTAGAAGTATATTCGGAGCACACAGACACACAGACTAGGACAGTCATCATGTTTGTGTGCATCTGAATATCAATTCCAATCAATGTCTCCTTTATATCTTCCGTAGGATCCCAAGATTTTTTTCAACGCAATTTTGGTACGCCCTACTAAAGAAATTTCACTGTAAAGAACTGAATTTACTACTTTTTAAATTGTCACTTTAATAAAACTTTAAAACTACATATTTTAAAAATATATTTTAACTATATTTTATAGATCCTCAAAATTATATCATTTACGTTAGAAATCAATAGTCGGCCAGGCGCGGTGGCTCGAGCCTGTAATCCCAGCACTTTGGGAGGCCGAGGCGGGTGGATCACGAGGTCAAGAGATCGAGACCATCCTGCTCAACACCAAGGTGAAACCCCGTCTCTACTAAAAATACAAAAATTAGCTGGGCATGGTGGCGCGTGCCTCTAATACCAGCTACTCAGGAGGCTGAGGCAGGAGAATTGCCTGAACCCAGGAGGCGGAGGTTGCGGTGAGCCGAGATTGCGCCATTGCACTCCAGCCTGGGTAACAAGAGTGAAACTCCGTCTCAAAAAAAAAAAAAAAGAAAGAAAGAAAGAAAAAGAAATCAATAGTCAAAAAAGATCCACAACGTTAAATATTATATGAAACAAATATACTCGCTAGAGAAACACGAACATTAGTGCCTGGCAAGGATTACAGTTGTCAATATTTAATGATGAGGCTTCCTCCAAACCCTTAAGTGAAACCTCTAATTAAGAAAACGCTGTTTATGGTCAAACCATCCTGAACCCGCCCCATCTCATCTGATCTCGGAAGCTAAGCAGAGTCGGGCCTGGTTAGTACTTGGATGGGAGACTGGCTGGTAATACTGGGTGCTGTAGGCTTGTTAAAAAATTACAAAAGAAAGAAAGAGAGAAAATGCTGATGTACAGGACAGCCTTCCCCTGGCAATGCATCTTCTAATCGCTTCTCCATTTTTTTCTAGTAAGACAATGCTTACTCATTACTGCCTTTCTAGTACGAATAAAATATTTGATTTGGTAGACACCATATATAACTTAGAAGAAACATAATTATAAAAATAAACGGGAAGAGAGTTGACACAATGAATGCTTTACTGTTAAGAAGTCATGCCTTTATGACAAAAGGCATTTGTTATTTGTACTTTGAAATGGACTATTATGGTCTCTTTATCAGTACTAACAGGAATATTATTTTGAGAAAGATACTTTTAGATTACTAATAAGATATTTAAATTTTTATTGGAAAGAGTATAACTCTTTGGAGTCATTTTGTTCCAGTGGAAATACCATGAGTTACTTTGGAAGTAGATTTGAATCCTCATTACTATATTAATTCATTAAAAATACCTGGTTATATCTATGTGCGGAAGATTCAGGCGTCCCCAAACTACAGCCCGCGGGCCGCATTCGGCCCCCTGAGGCCATTTATCCGGCCCCCCGCCGCACATCAGGAAGGGGCACCTTTCTCATTGGTGGTCAGTGAGAGGAGCACAGTATGTGGCGGCCCTCCAACAGTCTGAGGGACAGTGAACTGGCCCCGTGTAAAAAGTTTGGGGACGCCTGATGCAGATTATTTCCAGGAACTGAATCTGACATTTTTTACATAGCAGCTAGGCAGACTTAGGTAAGTTCTTATTCTTTCTGAGTCTCAATTTCTTCATCTGTAAAATGGAAATAAAATTCCTACCTTGCATGTGTGTTTTGGGGATTTATGATAACGTCTATAAAACATGCATGCTGTATGTGGTGCCTAGTAGATCCTGAAATACCAGCTGTTACTTCAAATGCTAAGAACCCTGGCTTTGTGGACTAACGAGCAGTTGATCAATGATCACATCAATCAGTAAAACATGCTTACAAAAATGTTCAAAGTAAAACCAAGGTCTCAGGGAGACCTTTCCCGGGAATATAATCACCCACTTATTTAAAGTGCACTTCATATACCGAAACTATAGTTCCTTAGGATTTAATTTTTTGCACTAAATTAGCAATAAAACTTCTGTTTGAGGGGAGGGGTTCATTTTATTCGAGGGGTTCTATTTATAGACTCTTAGTCCGACTGGATTATGAAGAGTCCTGTATCTACAGGGATGGTTTTCAAGCCTTCACACTGTTTGATATTAGGGAATTGAATTAAATGTTGTATTTTAATATAAATCCCCACTTTAACTTTCTATACAACTAGCAACATTCTCTGAAATAGAATTATTAACATCAAAACCCTGCTGTGAACAGGAGCTCCCAAGGTGAGATGTGTCCTCATCCTACTGACTAACATTATATAGAAGTTCCACAATATTTGAAAATAATTTCAAGTTAGGGTTATAAATTTAAAAAGGCAATGATTCTAAGAAGACTATGTCAGTATGCACGCATTTGAGAAGAACATTTTATTTAATAATCTGTTTACCTTAATAATCTGTTTCTTAAACAACAGAAGGGTAAGTCTTAGCTTGGCTGTTTTTCCTATCAGTGCCAAACGCTGTCAGCTTCTTAATGGTATTTAATCATTGCAAAGCTCCATAATCTTTAATCATGACAAACCCTTTTCTGCGCTTTATAAAAGATGGCGTCTCCACTGAGTATTTCTACCTCTCAAACAAAAAGGGACAACTTTTGATGTTTTTCAATACATTGTTAATGAACAGTATTTATTCATTTGCTTGATCAGTATGTAGTACACAGTGCCTAGTGAATCATCCTGTAAGTATGTGTCTGTGTAACTCTATTTATAAGACCATTAAATGTGAAGGTAATTTTTAAAAATCTTTGCCTATGAATTGTAAAATTCTGCATATCTGAAAAGGTACGTGATTTAACTGGATAAAATGAAACAAATACCTGCCCCGCAGCCATGAGAAAAGGGTGTCCTCTGTATGTGAAGGAGACGTGGTATGGGACCTGTGAATGCTAACTGACATTTTTCCCCTGGCTTTTTCACTTTCCTTTGTCACTCCTCATTTCGAATAATCCAAAGGTTTATTTTCAGAGAAAGCAATAGACTCCGCTCCCCATGGTTTTAATGTCAAAACAAAACCTAAATTTACGAGCTAGGATGAAAGCAGGAATAAGAATCAGAAAGTGCCTCCTTCCAGGCAGTGGGTGCTTGGCTGGAGGCTGCACCCCAGTGACCACAGCACTCAGACACTGTGAACTGCGCACGTCCTCAACTCCAGATCATCCGAACAATGTAAAGAATTGCACCTTCAATCAGAGGATCCTATCTGAATATTGCTCAGCCCGGTATTTTAAGGACAGTAAAAGATAATGTAATCGTTTGGCTGTTTTTGTTTTTGTTTTCTTTGGTGTCCTGAAATTTTTTTGCTCAGTGTGGTCTAAAGGTATCTTAGTAATGTCCACCTCGGTGGTTTTCAAACTGTCGGTACTGTCAGAACATTTTCCAACATATTGCATATAAATACTTTTAAAACAGGAAAATAAAATGGTAAGATGGATATACAAAATATGAATCCAAATGTAATATTAGAGTCAACAGACAGAACGCTCCTCTGCCAACTGCTGTAACATTTCTAAATGCTTATTCTCCCTTTCTGTACTTACCTCTTCTTGGACAGGGAGCAAGTGACTAACTGGTGACTGCCAGTTGATGGCACACACGTTGAGAAGCACTGTTCCAGCAGAGAAAGGAGACGCCCCTCATTTTAGAGGGTCTTGAAGCACCTGGCAACCACAGTAATGAGTGCTCTAACCTCGCCTGGCGTGTGATGGCACCTGCTGTGTAGTTTGTGATTGCTGTGTGTTCACCATCACCTGTCCATGCAAAGCTGCCTGTTTATACTCCCAGTCCTTAACTTCCTGCTGCACTCCACCGTGAACGTGCAGCCCCGAGCCTGGTCCCTTCTCTGGATGTTTTCCTAGACCTCAGCTCAAGGTGTATCCCAGAGTGAATTCCTCATCTGCCTGACAAACCCTCATCTTCTGTGATCCCACTGTACTATGGTGCTCCTCCCAGCCACGTGACGTCTTCTCAGCTCTTCCTCCACCTCACCTGTGTGTTGCCAGTCTTGTGAGACTTGTCAGTTCAGTACCTTCCTTTTCACTGTCTTCATTCCTCGGCTCCACGCCTCTCAGTTGTTTATGCCTAGAGCCTCCTACTAGCTCCCTGCGCGTTAGCTCAATCCTAGGGCGCAGCCTGCTCATGCCACTCCTCTCCCTAAACGGTGCCTTCTCCAGTGTTTACTAAACACAACCTGGTATCCAAGGCTCTCCCTAGTTTTCTCAACGCTTTTCACAAAAGGTGTGCCACTAACGAACTGAAAGCCTTGCGCCTGAGGCTCTGTGCCTCCAGGCGTCTGCTCGAGCTGCCCTGGTCTCCTCCGGTGCCCTCCCAAGCCCCAGATGTCCATGTGCCCCAATTTTGCACATTCTTGAGAACTCAGACCCCTGCCACCTCCCCTCCCTGCTGCACGGTCTCCAGGCAGCCTCCTCTCTCTTAGCTGTGTGCTCACAGCAGTGTGTCTGAAACCACTCTTGAATCATTTGTCTTATTTTTCCTGCTTTTTGATAAGATCCATTTCCAGCTCTTTCTCTGATTACTCCAAAATCTAGCTCCATGTGGATCTTAGATGGAACAGATGTTTGTTAAATACAGGTTGACATTTAGTTAAATAATACATTAACCTTCACTGCAGATCATAGCAATAAGGAGTATTTTATACAAAAGATGCTGACTGTGGGTAATCAATAAAAATATATTTAATGTATATCAGGTAATAGTAACAGATATTTGTTGATTGCTTATGTACCAGCCACCAGGGAGACAAGTTTGTATATATGATCTCTTAATCCTTACAATGTCTCCTTGAATAGGCATTATTATTAATTCCCATTTTACGAATGAGAAGGTGAGGCTTAAATAGATTAAATACGGTAGCCAGTGTGAATGCTTAGTTAGCATTCTAAGAAAAATTATAAAATGGGATGGATCAAATTCGGTCTGCCTTCAATCTGTGCTCTAAAAACTATACAAATTTACATGAGCTGTTGTGATTATGAAATGCTGAAGGGTTCAAACCCCACAGGACTGTCGTTATGAGCTTGGCACACGTCAAGGGCCATGCTTGTTGGATAAGAAATTAGAAAACATTCGAAATTTGTTCTTTAAACACACCACAAAAGAATGTATAACTGATAACTCAAATACAATTTTCAAGACTTAAATATAACAACAAAGAATCAGGATAATTTAAAGCAAAAGTCTACTGCGCAAGGCAGTGAGAACAAAATTGTTTTCTCGGGTTTAAGCAAAAACTCGACACGGAAAACCAAGTTGAATTCATTTTTATTTTTAATGAAAGTAATGGTCATGTGACTGTAATAGAAAGTAATGGTCATATGATCACTGTACAAGCTCACCTTTCATCCCTGGGAAAATGCTAAGTCCCAGGAGAAAGCATTATTAACTTTGGAAAAACTTCAAGACAATGAAACAAAAAGACCCAAGACAACAATTACTCTTAAAGAAAGACATTTAAATTGCCCCTAGATTGCTGTAAGATTAGAAACCCAGGAGAGTGTTTTACATGAAGAAGAAAATATTTTCTTCATCCATTCAATAAATATTTGCTAAATGTCCTTTATGGGTATGTGTTCCCTTACATCCCACAGGATAAGGAATTTACGGTCTGATAATGGACATAAGACGTGAATCTAAGTCATAGGATTTCAGTGGAGGAATCGACACGGGCTACACAAATGTACAATTTGTGATACTACTGATTATTCTGCAGATTAAAAGCTTGATCCCAGAGTGGTAAATACATTTCCTTCTAGGTGCTATACAGCACTCAGTGGTAATGTTAACTAAACTAACCCTTATCTTCTGTAAGTCAGGCAGGGACAGCAATGATGAAAGACTGGCATGTACTATAATTTGCTCTCCCAAATAACTGAACTAAAAGACGCCATTTATTACCGCCACACAGTAAATGTAATGAATCATTTTTCTCTCAGTCTTTTCTTCACCTGGAAGGTTTCTTTAGATAAAACATGGCTCTCAATTTTCATTTCTGTGCCAAGAAGCAGGTAGTAATCATACGTAGCACTTAGAGATGGAGTCTCGCGATCTTGTTGCCCAGGTTGGAGTGCAATGGCGCGATCTTGGCTCACTGGAACCTCTGCCCACTGGGTTCAAGCGATTCTCCTGCCTCAACCTCCCGAGTAGCTGGGACTACAGGCGCACACCACCACGCCGGCTACTTTTCATGTTTTCAGTAGAGACGGAGTTTCGCCTTGCTGGTCAGGCTGGTCGCAAACTGCCGACCTCAGGTGATCTGTCCACCTTCCAAAGTGCTGGGATTATAGGCCTGAGCCACCACGCCCGGCAGATAACACACACTTTTTTTTTTTTTTTTTTAAGCATTTCTCCATGTTACGTAATACATTATTTTAATTAATTTCTAGAGCACCTCTACGCGGAAAGTATTATTATCATCTCCATGGTATTAAGAAAGAAAAACTACAGCTAGGGAAAAATGAGTAACCTGCCCAGAATTGTTCCAGTAGTTTGAGGTGGAATCCACCTCCTCTGACTTCCAGGTCTACAGGCTTCTCCACACTGGAGGCTGCCTCAGTGGCAGAGGCATTAAGACGAGTCCCTCCAATCGCTTCACTGCCAGCCGTGCTGACAAGCCCTTCCAGCAGCCACTGCCACGTTTCCACACTAACGTGATTTCAACATTGTAACTCAATCCCAATAAAAAGAGGAGTATACGCTAAGAGCTACGACTATACAAGCGATAAATACTTCCTGACTAGAGGAAGCTTACGATCTACCAACATTCAGACACAGTAATTATCTGTCTATCCACCTTATGTACTGCCAGGAATTCTTACATGTGCCAAGAATTCTTACATGTGCAGAACAAGTAAGAGAGTAAGACCGTCTCAAGGTGGAGTGTTTGTCTCAAACCGGAAGTGTGCAAAGAGGTGGTGAAGAGGGATGAGTGAGACTGGAAAACACTGAGGCGTAATATAGACGTGAAACGCACAGGGAAGCCAAGGTGAAGGTCAAAGGTGTTGCTCACACAGCTAGGGATGCAGGAGGTGAGGTGAAGAAAGAGCGCGCTGTATCCTCTGCGTCTGGCTCCCATGCGCAGCCAGTACGCCCTGAGGAGCAAAAGGGCAGTTTCCTTTCCACGGGCCTTTCACTTACGAATTCCCGGGTCAGAGATCACAAACCCTGCTGCTATTCAGCATCTTTGTTTACAAAAAACCCCTCTACAGGGCAGGATACATTGCGTTGCATTTTCCTACTCAAGTTATATTTCACTAATTTTAGTTTAGTTTTTTTTTTTTTTTTTTTTAAAGAAGTCAAGAATCAGGCAAATGTAAAGTGTGTGAGTTATCAAAAAAGTATAAACTGTTAATAGGGTTTTCCCTTATAACTCAGTGCTACAGCCTTAAAATTGATCTACATTTCTTGTGGATAGGTTTACGTTTCCTTTATACGTATTCACATTGTCTCTCATCATTCTTTTTTTCCTCGACATTACCCATTTCTCCATGTTCCCAGACCTGAAATTTAAATTCTTGATTTTAACATTAACCACACAGGCTAACAGCAGCAGCTATCTACCAAGTGGCAGATGAGATGGTAGGAGCAAATTTAAATTCATTATCTTATGCTTGTTTATTCCAAGTTATAAATCACCACTGCAGAAATCCAGGAAAGGAAAAAATCCTTCAAGGTGCAAAGTCTGTAGTATTGAAGGAAAAGTCACCTTAATCCTTTCTTCCTTCCCCTTCATCTCTTTTTATGTTTTAGTGATTGAAAAAGGAGTGGGGTATGATGAGAGGAAGGGAATGTGAGTAGTCACAGATGTGAAAGGAAAGGAAAAATGGTATGCCCAGAGGGCCCGTCTGCTTCCTGCCTAGGTGTGCCTTTACCTGCTGCTGCAGACAGCAGGGGCACAGACTCGGGAAGATTCTGCAAAGCACCTAGCTGTGTATATTACTTCTCATGGCACTTATCTAAAATCCAATTTCATGACCAGATGCAGTGGCTCCTGCCTGTAATCTCAGCAGTGCCTTGGTGGGAAGACTTCTTGAGGCCAGGAGTTCAAGATCAGCCTGAGCAGCACAGGGAGACTCCGTCCTCCGTCTCCACACGCACACGCGCGCACACACACACACACACACACACACACACAATTTAATTGGCCAGGCATGGTAGCTCACACCTGTAGTCTCAGATACTCAAGAGTCTGAGACGAGAGAATCAGTTCTCTTGAGCCTGGGAGGTCGAGGCTGCAGTGAACACTGATCACAGCACTGCACTTCGGCCTGGGGGACAGAGGGAGACCTCATCTCAAAAAATAATAATCGTAATTTTAAAATTTCAATTTCTTCACCATCTATAAAATTGAATGCATCTGTTAATTCAGGATAATCTCTTCTGTAAGTAATGCCAAATGCAGTGTTATTGAAAAAGTGTCTCTTGCAAATTTTTGCACAATATAAACGTGAGCTACGATGTTCAAGAATTGAGACTAACACCAATTCTTTCACCAGCCATGCTGCATATTTCAGTGCCTATTTGTTAAAAGCACTAAGACTAGAGTTTAAGGTCAGTGTGTAGATCTGTTTGCTCATAAAACATTAATTGCATAAATGTTAAGGACCAGTTGCCAAGAACAAAGGTCTAATTCCTCAGGCATAAGTATTTCAGTCCGTTTTCCAAAAGCAATTAATCTTCCTTAGGGAAAAATATCAGTTGATAAACATATTTCATTATATAGTATTTGTGAATGAGTGGGAATAACTTTTTGTTTAACTGCTTATTTTCATGTTGACATGAATATCGTGCAATTTTGTGAAATTGTAATTATTTAAATTGTGAATGAGTCAGGATCGGATGAATTCAAAAATCAGTCAGGATTTTTTAGGGGGAGTAGGGAATGGCCTCACTAGATGACAATGTAGAAACCTCGGTCTGTGAATGGGCGCCTCTGTCTTTGACCATTTCACTATTCCTTTGCAGCATTCCGGATGAAAATTTACCCACTGAAGAATAGCTAACAATATGCTCTGCTCATCAAAAATTAAAATTCATCTTAGCTCTAAAACATGTTTTGAAAGAGCAATGTTTTTATCACTACTATCGGAAGTGAAAGGGGTGTGCGTGGGGGCGGGGGTTGTTGAGGGAAGCGGCTTCCAATTCCCAGTGAAATTGTTCCCATGAAGTCAAGTTTCTGCAGCAACTCAGGGCATTGCGGCAGCTCTCAGGAGCTCTAGGGAAAGAATCAGACGTGTCCTGGGCACTACAATTCCATTCGTGTCAGATGATGTTACGCATATGTAAACTAACTAGATGTCACACAATGGAGACCCATCCCTTGGTAAGACTAGGGGCTGCTCCTCAGAAATTAGGAAAGCACAAGGCCTCACCGTTTCTTAAAATAGCTGCTGCCGAGGCGTGTGTTCGGGTTTCCTGCAGGCCTGCTATATTCTGAGACAAAGAAAGGGACTTCCAAAAGTCCTTCAGAAAACCAAACAAACAAACGCTCTAAGTAGCAATGCGGGCAGAAGGGAGACAATATTGTCTTTTCCTTCCCCTCGCTTAGGATTCACTCGGAGAAAATGCGCAAAGCCGGTCCCTGCTGGTACCTGAGCGCCCGCAAAGCCAAGGACTGATCCAGGAAAAGGGCAAGGAGGGTGCCCAGGGAGTGGCGGAAGTTACTGCCGGTATTTTATCTCCTGAGACGCACCCGCGAAGGTGAGGGCGGCAGGCGGAGGGGTCGGGGGTGGCAGGACAAGGAGCGCGCGCCGGGACCCCGCGGCTACTCACGCGGCCTCGCCGACGTCGGGCAGGGTGGGCAGCGGCGTTCCGCGGCCAGCCCCGGGGGGCACGCAGGCGTCCGGCTCTCGCTCCCCCGGGCCAGGCGGGCGCGGGTTCCAGGGGCGGCCGCGCGGGGACCACCAGGCGGGCCGGGGAGCCCGCGGCGCTGCAGCCGCCGCCCCGGGCCGTGGGGAGCTGGGGCGGGGCTTCGGCCGCTCCCGGGCTGCGGGGCCACGAAGCGGGGTGCCCCCTGCTCCTGCGGCAGAGCCCCCGGGGTAGGAGTCGGGGTCCGGAGCCAGGGCGGGGAGCGGGGTCGGGGTGGCGGCGGCAGCTCCCGAGCGGCCGGAGGAGGGGCCCGCGGGGGGCGCCGTCGAGTCCTGAAGACTTTGGCCGAGGGAGGCCCGAGGTCCCCACGCCTCCACCGTGGACGCGCCGCGCGAGAGCGAGGAACCCGGGGTCCCCGCACCCTAACCCCCTCCGCCCCGAGGCACCGCCCGGGCGCTCAGCCCCGCCCCGGCCGCAGGGAGCAACCCCGCTCGCCCCGCGCTCCGTTCCGCGCTCCCGGCTAACTGTGCCCGCGGGGGCGCCCCGCTCCCCGCCCGCCTCCGCCTTAAAGGAACCCTCGCCCATTTCCCCCGCGCTGGGAGCCTCGCGGATCCCACCCGCCGAGCTCAGGCCCGGGGCCGAAAAGGCGAATGCTGGGTCCGAAACGGTCTGGAACTGCCCAGCCCGACCAGCCTGCGCGTGCTGGGGTCAGGCCACCTGTCTGATGGGAGGGAAGGTGTGTTTGGGCGAAAGAGCTCGAAACAGCAGCGCCTGTCCCCCCGCCCCCGACCCAGGGTCCTGCTCAGAGCGCGTCACTAAGGGTAGGGTGGGAGCCACAGCGAGGCGCGCCAGGCACGAACCTGCACCGGCTCGGAGAGCTGAGCTGGTGACACCCACACACACCTGTTTAAACACCTGTCGGAGTGAACCAAGAGACGATGTAACGCAAATGTTTGAGAACTCGAAATGCAATCGGAATGACCGCAAATTCAAAGACAGGTGTGAAAGGCAAACTGTTTTACTAACTGGAATAATAACATTGTATTTTGCTTAATCTGAAAAATAGACGTGAAACGTAGAGCGTGTGAGTGAGCCTCTGCAGGGGTGTGGGGTCAGTGTGGAGCAAGGTCAAAAAATAAGGTGCTGCAGCCAGACGCGGTGGCTCCTGCCTGTAATCCCAGCACGTTCTGAGGTGGAGTTGGGAGGATCGCTTGGGCCCAGGAGTTCCAGGCCAGCCTGGGCAACAACATAGGGAGAACCCATCAATACAAAAATAAAAATAAAACTAAATTAGCCAGGCATGATGGCATATACCTGTAGTCCCAGGTTGAGGTGATCGCTTGTGCCTTAAATAAGCCATGAAGGCACCACTGCATTCCAGCCCGGGTAAAAAAAAAAATAATAATGTGAGTGAGACACTGTGTCAAAAAATAATAATGAGATATTAACAGTTTGTCCATTAATATTCAGGGAAGGGTTTCTGCTTTGATCTCAGGAGATACATTTCCTGATCTGGGGTAGGGAAAAGAGATGAATTAAGTCTGGTAGTGAGTAAACTGACATTCATGCTTATGTACTTGAAACTTTTGTGAGTTATCAGACTGGAGGCTGAGCCACGGTAAACTTCCATGGCAATGCTAAGTTCTGCATTATTTGGAGCCAGTTAACCAGTCTTCTGCTTATGATATCCTGTTATGATTCCTTTTCAGCATCTAACTGCCACCAACAAACATACACTGAGCACTCGTCTGCTTCAAGACTGCATTCAGCACAGGCAGGCAAAGGAAGAGCTATTCTCTTCCCAGAGCACGGAATAATCCATGTCATATGCTGAGTGTCGGATGAGTGCCCTAGAAAACAAGGACAGGTGATGGTACCCCTCATAGTCAACATTCACTTGGGGACAGCAGAGCATTTGTGTGCCTAAGGGATGAAGAGACATGGCTGCCTAGGGTCAGATTTTAAATGGCCTTGGATGTTCAGAGAGACAAGAGCACACAGTAGTCAGCGTGGGAAGCACCAGCAGGCAGTGAAGAATCAAAATGAGAGAAAGAGGAAATTAAGAACAGACACCTCCGAGAGCAGCCATGATAAGAGGCAGAGGGCTGGGGGCAAGCCAGGGAAGCAGTGCCGACTCCGTCGCAGCAAGACCAGGGACAGGCTGGTGTTGAACCGCAAACGTTTCTCGTGCTCGCTCCTGTTCCTCTTCTGCAGCAACTCACCAGGTAGCCTCGGAAGTCTGGACGGTCCGTCCCAACACTGACCTGTTTTCATACAGCACTCCTTCAGGTTGTTGTTGTTGTTGTTGTTGTTGTTGTTGTTGTTGTTGTTGTTTATTTTATAAAGATCTTGTTCTGATTCATGGGGTAATTAAACCCTTAATATATCAGGTCACTTTCAGTGCAAATAGCTGTCATTTCTAGAGTATTTGCTTTCAGTGAGTATGCTGCGTGTCACTTGATTGAATCTGAACATATGTAACTTGAAGTAACAGCAAGGCAGGGCCATTGTGGCGCAAAGCCTGATTCAGCTCACCTCCATCCTTGGAGGGTAGCACTTTGCTGCCAGAACTCAGGATTCCTGATCTTTCGGACTCAGAAATCTGATGGCCCAGCACCTTCACAGCTGACCAGCCTCTCTCAGTGTGGAGCCCCATTAACCTGACTCATAAAGCACTGATGTAATGTTGCGTCATCTTCTCTTTCCCTATAAGAGGAATTCCTGTTAGGATCAAATTAATTCCAATGATTGCCAAGTGAGTGTGGAATCAAAGCAAGGGGAAGGCATCACGTGCTTCACATACAGGGCTCATTAAGCCTTAGAGCCAAGCACCCTTCCCCTGCAGGAGCAGCCCTTCCTGAACAGGGGCACATTCATGTAGCTGTCTTGGGCTC
Source organism: Saimiri boliviensis (assembly GCF_048565385.1). Classification (NCBI taxonomy): domain Eukaryota; kingdom Metazoa; phylum Chordata; class Mammalia; order Primates; family Cebidae; genus Saimiri; species Saimiri boliviensis. The sequence goes on along the minus strand of NC_133451.1, from coordinate 117,508,967 downwards.
TCTGATTTTAGATCTTTCCATGTTTCCCTTACTCACCGCTTCCCTTCTGTGGGAAGGGAATATACTTTTTCTTAAGTATACAGATAGATGCTGTTAATAAAGCTATAGAACAGCTGTAGACCCTTCCAGATCCCAGCCTTGAAGGCATTCTGTCTGTAAGGTGTGTTCGCTTGTGTCCCAGCTGTGGGTACATTTGAGTTGTGTCCCCTCAAAAGATATGTTGAGGTCCTAACCCCAGTTCATGTGAATGTGTCTTTATTTGGAAATAGGATTTTTCCAGATGGAATCAAGTTAAGCTGAGGTCACTAGGATGAACCCTTGTCCAGTACAATGGGTGTACTTTTATTTATTTATTTATTTATTTTGAGACGGAATTTCACTCTTGTTGCCCAGGCTGGTGGCACGATCTCAGCTCACTGCAACCTCTGCCTCCTGGGTTCAAGCAGTTCTCCTGCCTCAGCCTCCCAAGTAGCTGGTATTACAGGCATACACCACCACACCCAGCTAATTTTGTGTTTATAGTAGAGACAGGGTGTCTCCATGTTGGTCGGGCTGGTCTCGAACTACTGGAGCTGAGGTGATCCACCCACCTCAGCCGCAATGTGCTGGCATTACAGGGGTGAGCCACCGTGCCCGGTGTGTACTCTTAAGAAGAGGGAGATGTGAGCACAGACACACAGCGGGAGCAGCATGGGATGACAGAGGCAGAGACTGCAGTGAAGCAGCCACAAGCCAAAGGGTGCTGACGGCCACTACCAGATGCCAGGAAGAGGCGGGGTGACTCCTCCCCTACAGGTCCCCAAACACCTCAGTTAGGACTTCCTGATCCCAGAACTATGAGAAAAAAAATTGTTGTTTTAATCTACCCAGCTCCTGGCACTTTATTATGGCAGTCCATTGGGAAATACCATGATTGGGGTATTAATTTGGGCGTACTTCAAGATCATAGTATCTTGCTTGTAGCTCTATGAAAGGCTTTAGTGGATAAATTCACTCTAAAAAGCTGGCTACAAGCTAAAATGGCAATCATAACAGTTTTAAATTTATAGGAAGAATGACAAGAATCATAAAAAGAAGATCGTGGTGGCAGGGAAGAAGTGTCATCGTCGGTTAGGGTCCTGGACGTGACATTCTCCCCAGCCAGCCTCGCAAAGAAGGCACGCTGAATGAATGGTGGATCCCTTTGCTGGGAGGGCCTTCCTTTGAAAATGACGAATACCTGCGAACACGGTCAGCCGTGCTTAGCAAGGTGTCCAGTCTTTTGTTCCCACTGTTCATCCATCAACAGTCTCTCATACATGCTGCCAGACTTCTCTGTTAATTACCAGCAGCTTGTCATCCTCAGAACCTGAGCCTCAGGTGATGTAGTCTGACTCAGGCAGGATCAGGAAGTGAGAGTAAATGCAGCCAACAGTCAATCTTTCTTTCTAATGACTTTGTATAGACTATTAGACATGCCAGAGTCCTGCTTTATGTGATAAAATCATTCTGCTTATATTGATTAACCATTTCATTAATTGTCTTTCTGATGTGTATAATAACGCTTGGCTACATCATGGAGAAAGTGTTAGGAAATTATGACCAGGTTGCTATGAAGAAATGTGTTTTGGAAACTTGAAAGTTAAAACAGATAACCTGAGCAGTTAATCTGTTTGAGAAGTTAAATCGCCTCACTTAGCGTGGCGCCAGGGCCAGAAACTGCAAAGAAAAATACTGTCAATGTTGATTATGAAACTGTCAAACTTCTGAACAATGAGAAACATTTGTTGATTCAACACATATTTACTAAGCACTACCGGGAGGCATTGGAGTCTGGTAGCCTGTGGGTCTGAGCTCTGTGGGCGCACGGTCTGTCTGTGCCACTAAACAATACCAAGAATTCTCTCTGTTCTTCAGTTTCCTGGACTGTGCTTATCTGAATAGTACCTTGTAAGAGTTACGTTAACTAACACATGTGAGGTTGTTGGAACAGAGCATAGCCCTTGGCAAATCCTCAGTAGATCTTAGTTTTTATTATATGTGATCCCAGGCTACTCTGAATAACTAGAGAAAAAGATCTAGAAGGCAGTTATAGCTACATTTGCTTCCAAGTTTATTTATTCATTTTTGTGTGATGTGAATGTTGGCAACAAGCATGTATTATTTGTTTTCGGTGATAATAAATGAAAGCCTCTGGAAAGCCCTGGGCAGATTTTCTTGCTGTTTGATTGAGGACTCTGTATTCTACTGAGGGAAACTTTTTTTTTTTTTTTTTTTGATACAGAATCTCTCTGTCATCCAGGCTGGAGTACAGTGACACGATCTCGGCTCACTGTAATCTTCTCCTCCCAGGTTCAAGTGATCATCCTTCCTCAGCCTCCTGAGTAGCTGGGATTACAGGTGCACACTACCATGCCCAGCTAATTTTTGTATTTTTAGTAGAGACGGAGTTTCACCATGTTGGTCAGGCTGGTCTCGAACTCCTGACCTTGTGATCCACCCACCTCGGCCTCCCAAAGGGCCGAGATTACAGGCATGAAGGGAAAACTATTAAAATAACAGTAAGAACAATTTTAGGCCAGCTGCCGTGGTGGACACCTGTAATCCCAGCTCCTCAGGAGGCTGAGGCAGGAGAAGCTTGTATCCAGGAGGCAGAGGTTGCAGTGAGCCACGATCGCACCGCTGCACTCCAGCCTGGGGGACAAGAGTGAAACTCTGTCTCAAAAAATGAAATAAAATAAAATAAAAACAAGAACAATTTAAAACTGATCTAAAGGCAGTGTTACAGCACAGTGATTCTTAATAGACCATGACCCCATTCCCCGAGTGTTGTAGACGCGGAGGACCAGACCGCAGAGGCAGGGGAGGTACATTCGGCCGCAGCGGTCAGGAAAATCCTTCGCTGGCCTTAGCTTGAGCATTCAAGATGCTTAAGTAGCTCATAGGGTAAGAAGCCCACAGTTCGCTGCTTCCGGGATTGCTGCGCTGAATTGCCAATGTCACAGAGACTCAAGCTCATTCTCTTTTGTTCACGCATCGTCAGGGCGAATGGCTTGTTTCCTGGTGTTTCTGAGGTGCCACCCTCAGCACCAGCCATCTTTCTTTAAATAATACACAGTGGCTCACACCTGTAGTCCCAGCACTCTGGGAGGCCAAGGCAGGCGGATCACCAGGTCAGGAGTTCGAGGCCAGACTGGACAACATGGTGAAACCCCGTCTCTACTAAAAGTATGAAAATTAGCCGGGCATGGTGGCGCATGCCTGTAACCCCAGCTACTCGGGAGGCTGAGGCAGGAGAATCACTTGAACTCGGGAAGCGGAGGTTGCAGTGAGCCGAGATCATGCCACTGCACTCCAGCCTGAGTCACAGAGTGAGACTTTGTCTCAATAAATAAATAAATAAATAAATAAATAAATAAATAGCTACATCCAAGGTAAGAAGAAGGCTCAGGTCACTGTCTCACATTAAAGAACAAATTACTTTCCAGAAGCCTCTCCAATTGAGTCCCATTGGCTATGACCAGGTCAAAAGTCCACAGCTAAACAAATCATCAGACAGAGAACTAGCTGGACATGGTGACTGGTGACTGTAATCTCAGCACTTTGGGAGGCCGAGGCAGGCAGATGGGTTGAGCCCAGGAGTTTGAGACCAGCCCACATCTTTAAAAAATGAGCTTGGTTATGGTGGCTCATGCCTGTGTTCCCTGCTACTCTGGACGCTGAAGTGGGAGGATCACTTGAGCCCAAGAAGTCAAGGCTGCAGAGAGCAGAGATTATGTCACTGCACTCTTCCAGCTTGGGTAACAAAGTGAGACCCTATCTCAATAAAAAATAAAAATTAAAAAAAAAAAAAAAAGGAAAGAAGAGAAAGAGAAATCATATTATCTTTGTTTATTACCAGTGCACCACTAGGGCTACAGAAGGGAACCCCTTTCCCTGGCTTCGTTGCTCCCCTGAACAAAATCAGCATCCCTAAGGCAAGGAAGAGTGAGAGGTGTGGGTGTCTACTGGGCGGGTAACTGCAGGATCTGCTGTAGCTGGGGGCTACAGTGAAGAGTCTGACTGTCTATTGTTATCCGACTAAAGGCAGCTACCGATTTGCAGAGCCTCTGTGCTCTCTGGATGTCATGCATGCACCAAGCGCTTCTTGCCATTTCAAATGCTATCATTAAAGAGACAGTGATAGACCTTCTCAAAGCCTGCCTTTGTATTTCTAGATGACATGTCAACATCGTATCACATAGTGCTTTGGTAAGAGGCTCATAAACACAAGAATAACAGCTATGCACACAGACTCTAGACACATCCATGCCTTCAGGGTTTGTGTTTTCCTGCTGAGCACGCCTCTAGACTGGGGCATAATTCAGGGAGAGCAGAAGAAGAGGGAAAGGAGATAGAAGGTAGATAAAAAGAGAAATAAGAGGGAGGAGGAAGATGAAGGATAGAGCATGGAACTGGTGAGACTCTTCTCACAGTTTGGAGCGTGACTTGTGACACCTCCCGTAATCTATCTGAAAGTACAATACTCAAAATCCACTGTGCCAAGCTTAACAAGAAAGTCAATTTTCCCACCACAGTCCTGAGCCATCCCTTAAATGCCTCGTCCCCCTTTGTCCCCTCTACGATTATTCCGTTCAGAAATACCAGGGGCTCCCTAAGGAGGGAGGGCATGGTGAGGGCCGGTCCCATTTCCTCCACTGTCTTCCAAGCTGGGATTAGAACCACATACTTAAGGCCAGACCGTGACACATGAGCCAGCAGGGATGGATGATGTCAGAGGAGGCTGCCACGAGTGGGGGTGAACTGTGATCGGCGGAGTCTGGAAGGGCCCTCTGTTTCTCACCATGGTAGGTAGCGGGGTTTCTCTGAGGAAGGGTGACCTCACTGGACCAATGTTCATCCCAGTGGAAATTGCTTGATATCAAAGCAACGTGAAGAAGAATAGCTCTTTAAACCCCCTTGCTCTGAAGAAGGTTGATTATCAGCAAAATAGTAGAATGGAAAAGAGGCCCCAACTGAGAACTCCCTTCAAAGTCACATGGCGGCCAAGGCAAAGCCCCCGGTCCTACCTGGGATTTGTGCAGATTCTTGCCCTGGCACGGTGGATCTCAAGCTCACACACTCAGGCAATCACACTCTACCAGACGACGTCCTTCCTATCCAAGGCCCTTGGCTCAGGGTAAAGAACTAGCTAACAGCCGTCCCAGGGAGTGTTCAGGGAGGCTTAGAAGGCCAGGGAACACCGGATCTCACCATGAAACTGCAAGACTTAGCCAAGGAAAGGAGAGAACAGAGCACTGAAAACAGAACCCCACAGATGGATAGAAATTGGAAAGGGCGAGGCACACTCAGAGAACTGAGAGAATTTCTCACTGCTGTCCCGGAAGGTTACAGTGTTAATCAGGGTGTATTCATTCACCAATCCTTTCAGCAAACGTTATGTGAATTCCTACTCTGTGTCAGGCACTTACGAGGCAATGGTTGCACATGAAGCAAGAAAGAAAAGAACACGATCACCAAAACCTAAGAATATAAACTAAGGTTTTTTGCTTGTTTGTTTTCGAGACGGCGTCTTGCTCTGTCGTGAGGCTGGAGTGCAGTGGCATGGTTTCGGCTCACTGCAACCTCCAACTCCCTGGTGCAAGCGATTCCCCCGCCTCAGCCTCCCGAGTGGCTGGGATTACAGGCACTCACCTCCACGCCCAGCTAATTTTTGTATTTAGGGTTTTCTCCATGTTAGCCAGGATGGTCTACATCTCCTGACCTCGTGATCTGCCCGCCTCAGCCTCCTAAAGTACTGGGATTAACAGACATGAGCCACGGCGCCCGGCCTCAAAGGATTTCCATAAGGACCTAGAACCCCGCCCCGTTCTTCCTGGTGTGCTGGCATGTTCTTGGAATAGGTATTGCAGAGCTGAGGGAGGCCAGAGGGAATGCCGGGACACCCTGGTTCTCTTGTTTGCTTTCATTCCCAGAAACGGAGCTACTGGAGATGAAATTTCCTGTTGGTAGAAGCGTATTTCCACCCAATCTCATGCGCCTATTCCCTTTCTAGACCTCCTGCCACAACTTTAATCTAGCGTTTACTTTTCTTGTTTGAAAAATTACTGTGTTCCAGTCATCCTGCTAGATATTGGGGATCCCAAGATGAGTATGACGGGGCTTTGCGTGCTCAAGGTTCTATCGTATTTCAAGGGCTCAGGACAGAGTCAGATATTGTAATGGTGTCTACAACACAGGATGCTATTAGACTAAGAGCATGGATGAAATGTGATGGATGGTGTACACCTGTAGTCCTAGCTACTGGAGAGGGTGAGGTGGGAGGACCACTTGAACCCAGAAGTTCAAGGTTGTAGAGAGCCAAGATCATGCCATTGCACTCAAGCCTGGGCAACAGAGCAAGACCCTATCTCAAAAAGGTAAAAAAACAAACAAAAAACAAAAAACAAAAAACAAAAAAAAAACCTCTAAGTAAAAAGAAAAAAAAAATGGGTGCAAAAAGTGGAGAAGGCAATAAAAAACAAATTGTGACCTCTAAGGTGGGCGAGGTGTGAAGAGGAGAATTTCTTAAGAGAGGCAAGAACTAGAATAATCAAGTTTACCCAGAGTGTTCCCAAAGTGTGCCGTGCGGAATGCGCCTTGGACAGGATGCTGGGAACAGTTAGGGTTGAAGGGACAGTTCTGCGGTCAGACTGGTTTAAAGACTGCCTCAATAACAAAGGTTAACGGCTTCCTTTGTAGCAGGCATCTCGGTTTTGAATATGCCGGTAGGCACTGGGTATTTCCGAGAGGAGAAGGGCGTGTGCAGTCTGTCCACATCTTTCGGCAGGGCCCCCTTTTACTAGATGTTATCTTACAACACCAGTGAGGAGCACCAGTCAATGCCTCAGGTATATGAAGCCACGGCAGGAGAGAAGTTGGAACCCAGGTTGGGACAGGCCGATGGAAAGCTTTGGGTTCACTGTTTTCCAGCCTAGCAGCCATGGATGCACCTGTGCTGGGGGCACTCACGAGAGCCTGTGAGTCAGGCTGCAAGGGAAGAGGCTGGATTTCTTTATCTCTCTGCTTCCGCGTGCTGAACCCCTCAGCTCCTGGAGATGCTCAGAGCCTCCGGTAGCAAGTGAAAGAGCAGGGGGATTCTGGAGCCAAAAGAAGCCAACACCAGCCACTCCCCGATGCGGGGGTCAGCTGGCTGTAGCAGGCCCTGGGCAGAGAAGAGGAGAACTTCAACTGGGAAAGCATTTGCGCTTTCGTTACTGGACTGGAGATTTGCACCATGAGGCTGGGCCATGCTTTGTACTGTCTAAGTGTGTCTGATAAGCCTTTAATAAGCCAGAGATTTCATCCAAATGGAAGCATTTAAAAAAAAAAAAAAAAGAGCTCTGAGGGAGGAAGAAAGCACAGCAGAGGTTTCTTCTCTTCCCTTACGAGTGCAGCTTGTCCAGCCAGACGGGCTCCGTGTGGCTCCCAGCGTGGGCACACTCTGCTTTGCTGCCGGGCTCCCCTCTTTGGGAAATAGCAGTGACTTGCTTTGTGGGGACCATTCCTCCTGCCATTCTCTCCACATGGTTCTAGTGGGTGCTGCCAGCCCCCGCACCCTACTCCCACGGCCACAGCTAGACCAAGCAGAGGCTCGCCCGGAGGCTTTGGAAACCACACCAGGAAAGATGGCGAGTGCCTTGGCGGTGGGAAATGGCAGCCCTGGTGATCCTGGGTGCCCGCATTTCCAGCCGTGCAAAGCGATGGCGCCACCATGCAGAGAGAAGCTCTGAGGGAGGTGTGGTGGTGTGTGGTGGTGTCAGACGCCTGTTCCAGCTCCCCTTCCAAGTTTCGTTGTCCCGCAAACATGCTCCCTTTTTGCCTAAACCACTTTGAGCTTCTGTCCCTTTCAACCACGTTCCCAGATAAAAAAGAGATCTCTGCTGAGAAGATGCCCATGTAAAGGGAGCTAGAGAGGAAACCGAGGGAGCGGGCCATGACATGCAGGAGCAGCCTGGCACTCACAGGGCGGGACACAGGCAGACTGACCACCTGTACTAGAAAGCCACACGAAGCACCTCCACGTCACCGTTTTGTCTGAGTCCAGACAAAAATAAGGTCATTGTGCCACCCTCGAAATACCATAAACACTTCTCTCTTGGCTCAGTGATTGCCCTTCCGTCCTTCTTTCCTTCTTCCTTCCTTCCTTCTTTCCTCCCTCCCTCCTTCCTGTCTTTCTCTCTTTCTTTTTCTTTGACAGAGTTTTGCTCTTGTTGCCCAGGCTAGAGTGCAGTGGTGCGATCTCGGCTTACTGCAACCTCTGCGTCTCAGGTTCAAGCGACTCTCCTGCCTCAGCCTCCAAGTAGCTGGTACTACAGGCACCCACCACCACACCGGGGTAGTTTTTTTTTTATTTTTTGTAGAGACAAGGGTCTCACCATGTTGGCCAGGATGGTCTTGATTTCCTGACCTTGTGATCTACCCACCTCGGCCTCCCAAAGTACTGGGATCACAGGTGTGAACCATTGCGCCCGGCCTAGTTTTTTGAGACAGAGTCTCGCTCTGTTGCTCAGGCTGCAGTGGCACAATCTGGGGTCACTGTAACCTCCACCTCCCAACTTCAAGCAATTTTCCTGCCTCAGCCTCCTGAGTAGCTGGGATTACAGGTGCCCACCACCACACCCAACTATTTTTTTGTTTTTTAATAGACATGGGGTTTCACCATGTTGGTCAGGCTGGTTTTGAACTCCTGACCCCAAGTGATCCACCTGCCTCAGCCTCCCAAAGTGCTGAGATTACCAGGCATGAGCCACCATGCCTGGCTTTGAGACTGGAGTTTTTTCAGGATAGTGTGGTGGGTAAGGGGCCAGGGAATAGGAGGTGCTGATTGGGCTGGAGGTGAAATCGGAGAGAGCCGAACCTGTCCTCTTACACTGAGTTGATCCCTAGGTGGAGCCACGGGACTTGTCTGCAGGTCTGGATGAGCCATCATTTGTCAGAAACGCAAAAACTTGAGAAGACATCTCAAAAGGCCAGTCTTACATTCTGAAATAGTGATGCTGTCTGCAGGAGTCATTGAGTTACAAATCTCGTGGCTAATTTGTTAGTCTTACAAAGGCAGTCGGGTTCCCTGGCAAGAAGGAGGCTCACTTTGGGAAAGGGAAGTTACAACCTTCGTTTTGAAGTTAAATTATAAACCAAGTTCCTCCCAAAGTTAGTTTGCCTACACGCAGAAGTGAACAAGGCCAGAAGCAAGATGGAGTTGGTTGGCTCAGATCCCTTTCAATGTCATCACTTTCTCACTGTTACCATTTTTTTTTCTTTTTTTTAAATTGCATTTTAGGTTTTGGGGTACATGTGAAGAACATGCAAGATTGTTGCATAGGTACACACATGGCAGTGTGGTTTGCTGTCTTCCATCCCCTCACCTGTATCTGTCACTGTTATCATTTTTAAAGGACCATTTTACAGGGAGCTCTGCACCAGGGATCCAGGCACCTATTTCCCCAGTGTGTTAGCTTCTGATGGTTCACAACTGGGGCCCCCCCTTTGAATTTCTTTTGGCAAAACATTTGACTTAAAGTCTCACTTCCTCCCTGCGGCTGCCTGTGTCTGTGACTGGTTGATGTGAGGGCATGGAGAGAGGTCCAGCCCCTTTGCCTAGATTTTTGCCAATTCTGTAGGGTCATTTCAGCTCCATAGCTCCCTGTAGGGTTAGCTAAGAACTCAGCTGCAATCGTGAATTGCATCACAGTTAATCATTCTCTCTTATCCCAGTCCAGCTTATTTCACTCACTTATAAATCAGAGCACCCCTGAAACTTACTTCATGCAAATCTCCATCCCAGAATCTTGTTTCCTGGGGAACTGACCTAAGAGAAAAGGAAACTAAATAAGCCACCCCTGTCTGCCCAGAAATCCTCAAACAAAACTGGAAGAGTTCCACCACCAAAAAGTCTGATGACTGCTGCCCGATGCACACAAAGCCTGATTTCTGAAAACAATCACATGGCACAGCTCTTTTCTCCCTTAAACAGGACCGTGGAGCAGGGCTAGAGAGCTTCTAGAGCTAACAGTGGCTAATATGTCATCTAGTGTAACTAATAACTAATGAGTGACTGTCCTTTTTTATTTTAACACAGATGTACTTGTTTATAGGGGAAAAAAAGGTGCTTACAGCCCTTTTCTGTTATGTGAGCGCCAGCCTGGCTTTGGGCTGTGAAGTTATAGTCTGTATTCCTCTGTTTAACTGGCTGATACCTAAAGCTAAGGCAGAGATCCGAGGAGGGAATTTTAACATGAGATCTGGGTTTGCCAGTTGAAACCTATAAAGCCATAACTTCTAAACACTGCATGTAAACACGTGTCACACCCTCTGCAGCCTGGTTCCATCCTCTTCGGCACCCCACTATCTCTAGACACCAAGTTCACGTCTCCCTCATGATCTTCCCTCTTGCTGTGCCCTCTGCCATCTTCTCCACGCGCTGAAATCTCGCCCACCTTGGAACGGCCGTATCTCCTCTGTGAAGTCCTCCCTGCCCAAGACCATCTTTGAAAATCCCTGCCCACCCAGTTCCTGCTGCACACACCTCTATCCCATCCTCCTGTTCACCACTGCTCCAAGAATACCATTTTTAATGGCTTTGTGAATCTATGATTTACAAAAAATATATATCATAAAATGTATCTGTTTTAAGTATCCAACTCAGTAACTTTTAGTAAATTTACATAGTTGTACAAATTATTACCATAATCCAATTCTAGAGCATTTGCATCACCCAAAAAAGATCTCTTCCACCTATTTTCAGCCACTCCTCATTCCTGTTCCTAGGTCCCAACAACCGCTAACCTGCTTTGTGTCTCAACAGATTGCAAGAAATGCCTTCTAAGTTCTTGATCTGAAGCACCTTTACATTTTCCAGTGGTCACCATAACTCACCATTGAGTCACTTTTACAACCTAAGATATATATTTGAATTATTAGACATCGTTAACGGAGCGGCACTGAAAACTCCTCCCCTCTTCACGAACAAACTGAGAGCATCTACTTCTTATTACAATCTAAAAGTTTTCATTTTTAGGTACAGCCTAAATACCAAGGTTGATCTGAAACTTGGCGTTGATTCAGTTGGGTTTTGTTCTGCAGTGTGAAAACCAGAGAGAAGTTGGAGTGAACAGATAACAGGATGGAGCCCTGCAAGGATTCAAACAAGTCAAGTCACTTGTGCGAATTACACAAGAGGCCGGACAAACATCCTTGCCTCAATCCCCTTCTCTCCAGCCCCAGGGACAAGCGTTCCTCCTGAGAACAATGACACAGGACAGCCGGCAGAAGTTCAGGATGCTACTTCCCGCCTAGGTCGGATAGGAGTCAGAGTTTACACCTTTTACTAGTTTTATTTGTATTCATTTAGAGGTCATTATCTGTACGTCTTAACCTCTTAAATATTAAGCAACTTAATGAAATATTGAATATGTCATTGATATATTCAAGGCAGGAGAATAGGGTCTTGGCGGCGGGGAACTTAAACAATTCCTACAACTAAATCACATGGAAAACCCCCGACATTCTACCACCAAGTAAATAACTTCGTAACTCCCCTTTAGCCTCTTCGTTTAGGCAGGGCATACACCAAGTAACCGATGGAAACCTCTGCAGAGTATTTAAACTCAAGAGCATTCTGTAACCCGGCTTTTGAGCTGCTTGCTCGGCCGCCCCCACCCTGCGGGGTGTGCTTTCGATTCTAATAAATCTCTCCTTCTGTTGCCTCATTCTTTGTTCATTTTGTCCAATTCGTTGCTCAAAGCACCAAGAACCTGGACACCCTCCGCCAGTAATATATTGATATATTAAATATAGATATTATATATTAAATAGCACTGACATATTACATGTTAAGCAACTTAATAATATATTGACTAATGCACAACAGTGATTTATTTAAAATATCTTTTGAATACTTGAGACTATTGATAACACACAAAGCATATAAGAAAAGAAGAATCTGTGATTTTTATTGTATAATGCCAAAATCAAGCAGGATTATTGTACAGTTAAAAAGCAAATCTTAACTAAAATGCTGAAAAAACAGTGTCTCAGCTGTAAGAGTGACAAACAATATGAAAGTGACAATTAGTCCTCCACACGTTCACAGTGTGCGCAGACTGTAGACTCTTCCGAACCAGCAGTATCATGGATATTTCTCATTCCAGGGTGATGGAACTCAGCCTTGGGAATACTCAACTATTTACATCAAAGTTCCAAAGTGACATCTCAACTGCTCCCTGAATTCAGCAGGCAAATGAATGTTTCAGGTATAGAAATTAACTCAGCCTTATAACTTCAGCTTGCTCTTTGAATCTTGGAAGTATAAATATTTCCAAAAGCTATTCATGTCTGTTTCCAATAATCAGACTCTCTTTTATTGCAAAACTAAAAACCTTTTTTTGTTGTATTTCAAAACAAAATTTAAAAGGCCAGGTGTGGTGGCTCACACCTGTAATCCTAGCACTTTAGGAGGCCAAGGCAGGTGAATCATCTGAGGTCAGGAGTTCAAGACCAGCGTGGCCAAAACCCCATCACTACTAAAAATACAAAAATTAGCCGGGCATGGTGGCACGCACGTGTAATTCCAGCTACTTGTAGGCTGAGGCAGGAGAATGGCTTGAAGCCAGGAGGCAGAGGTTGCTGTGAACCGAGATCTCACCACTGCACTCCAGCCTGGGTGACAGAGGGAGACTCTGTCCCTAAAAAAACAAACAAACACAAAAAGCAAAAACAAAAACAGTCTTTCTAGATAAGGACTACCTTAAACATAGGATATATTTTATGGTAAAATAATACATTCCCGGTAATATATTTTACAATGATCATCATCACTAATTATATGGGAATATCTAAGATGCTATTTATTATCAGAATTTTCAAGATCAAGAGTCAAAGAATCTCAGTGGGACCAAGCGATTTTGCCAACGCCATCTCCTGAGTCTGTGACCGTGGGAGGAAAATTCTGTTTCCACAAAGCCATTTACTGATTAGCCTTCAGAAAGCAAGCCTGTCTACAATACTTTTAGTAAGAGAATTGTTTCTACCTTCCCATAGCAGAAACTCATATCTCAGGAAAATACAAGTAAATATTCATTCTAATAATCATCTCATTTACTAATAAAAATGAATTGCAAGTGGTTTTTGCCCTTGGGTATGCATGTTAAAAAAAAAAAAACATTTAACAAAATCAACACTGAGACAAGTATTTACTAAAATAGAAAGTTTTTCCATTGAAAAAATACTGTAATTAAACTTGTTAAAAATATGGGTATATATTTTACTCTTTTACAAAGGAAATAGCATTATACCCTTTGCAACAATTATCTTTCATTCTAAGCACATCCAAAAAAACCAAAAAGATCATCACAAGCCCTCATATAATTCCAACTTTTTAAAAATGAGGAATGTTTTAAGACATTTAAAATGTTTTAAATGTTTAAGACTCTAAGTTGCCATAAGCTCAGTGGCCAATTGTATATTTATTAGTAAACAATGTTCTTATGTGTTTATATGTTTATTTTGGGTAAAATTAAGCCAATTATCATAAATAGGCCTGAAATAAGGAGAAACATTTTCCTAGAAGAGATATAATTGTGATAGAATATAATCACTTACAAATACAAATACAGAAATTATGACATCTTTATGTAAAACTTAAATTTACCATGGAACTTTTTAAATTGAGAAAGTTTCTCCTTTGCTAATTGAATATTTAAATAAATTTAATGTACTGAGTTTTTGGATCCCAGTGCTACTCGCAATTTATGATGAAAGGCGCTGATCCGTTCTTTCTGAACCGGCCAGTTCAAGATGCAGTGAGATTTAAACATTCCTCTTCGCAAGCAGAGTGCATGGTTCAGTTTATAATCTGGAATCTCCTCAAGGAAAATCAGTATAATGGAATCTAGATTTTGTTCAATAGCTTGTTGAACTGCATGATGTACCTTGAATCTAAGTAAAGAAATGTATTGAAGAATCAATATACGGTTTTTAATAGCCTGAAGCACTACTATTTAAAATACTCTGTAGAGTTTAAACTGTTACTGACACTCAGGGAGTTTTTTTCTTAATTTTATTTTTAAAATTCTTTGAGTTGTGAGTAATATTGCTAATTTAAAACTTTAATTGAGGCCAGGCATGGTGGCTCATGCCTGTAATCCCAGCACTCTGGGAGGCCGAGGTGGGTGGATCACCTGAGGCCAGGAGTTCAAGACAAGCCTTGCCAATATGGTGAAACCCCAACTCTACTAAAAATACATAAATTAGTGGGGCGTGGCAGTGTGCACCTATAATCCCAGCTACTTGGGAGGCTGAGGCAGGAGAATCACTTCAACCCAGGAGGAAGAGGCTGCAGTGAGCTGAGATCACACCACTGCACTCCAGCCTCAGCAACAGAGCAAGACTCCATCTCAAAAAAAAAAAAAAAAAAAAAGAAAGAAATGTTTAATTGATAAGCAAGTACACACTTAAAATTTCACAATTTTTACCTACCTTTTGCATAACGGGTCTTTTAATAGATGGTGTGTTATAACGAAAATAATTTTTCTGCTTCTTTTGATGCTGTTAACAATTGCTTCCAGTTCGAAAACACCTGCCTCAAAGTCCCTTTCTTCCAGACAAAATTTGAGAGATTTGTCTTCCTCTTCCATTGGGGAGAAGTGTTCCCAGACCCAATCCTTGTCTTTTTGGGCATGAATTATATATGCCGCATATTCAAACTGTTCTGTCTGTCTGTCTATTTCTTTGAAACCAAGAACTCGATGTACTGAAACATTCCAGTAAAAAGTTATCCTCCAGCCCTCAAAGTGGATGAGAAGTACCATAAAGATAAAAATCAATAGGATACTGGTACTGATTATGAAAAAGAGTTCAAAAGGGGCACTGTCTTTGCAGGATGCTGTATCAAAAAGCCCCACTGGGAACCCGTGATAGTGAGGCGGCGTATTGCAGAGGTAGCGGCTTGACAGCTCAGGGATGTTGGTATGGGTCTCATTAATCCAATTAACAAACCAGGCGATGCTCTCACACGTGCAATCAAAGGGATTAAAACGCATGTCTAAATCACGCAGGTTCCTGAAAGCTGGCCCGAAAACCTTCTTCTCCACTGATGTTATGAGATTCTTCTGAAGGTTCAGTGACTTTAGAGACACCTGATTATCAAAGACAGAAGCTGGAAGTATGTTTAAATTATTCAATCCTAAATCGATGATCTTTAGTTCAGATAAATCCTTGAAGACCTCAACGGGGATCTCGTCAAAGCCGTTAGACTCCAAGTTAAGGATGTGGAGATGGGACAGACCCTTTAGAAAATAAACAGGACCACCAGGGTTTGCATGTTTCCAGAGCCGGGCTAAGTTGTTATGCTGCAAATCCAGAATTTCCAGTTTCTCAAGACCGTCCAACGTGTCATCGTTGATGTTGGCTATGTTATTGTTGCTTAGGTCCAGAATGGTCAAGTTCCGAAGAGGCTGGAACGGCGAAGGAGAACTATCCACATTTTTAAGGGCTACCCTTCGGAGCATCAGTCGTTGAAGGCTTGGGACCAGGGCAAAGGAGTTCCTAGTCAGTTGCAGGTACTTATTGTAGGAAAGATAGATTTCAAAAATTTCTTCTAGACCTCTCCATTCCTGGCCTGTGAGTTCTTGCCCAATTTCATTAAGGCCCAGGTCAAGTACTTGTAGGTGACCCAACCAAGAGAAAGCACCACTCTCTATTTTTGAGATTTTATTCTTGGTTAGGTTGAGTAGGTGTAGGGGAGAATGAGCAAGTGATACAAAGGTTTCGTTTGTCAAAGTCCGCAAACTTGTAAAGGAGTTGGATAGACCCAAGTATTTCAGGTTTATCAATCCTGTGAACATATTGCTTTTGATGCCTGGAATATCATTATCGTCCATGTTAAGATGTTCCAAACATTTTAGCCACTGAAAGGAAAAATCATCAATCTTGGGGAGCGAATCAAGGGAAGTACTTTGTTTAGAAAAAGACCGTTTCAAATTCAGGTACCGCACACTGAAAAGCCCGTGCAAAGAGTGAGAGAACAAATGCTGTATGTTGTTATACTCCAGGAAGAAATACTCTAGATGTGGCAGCCACGCAAAGGAATCGTTACCAACTACATTTAAGTTGTTGTGGGACAGATCCAGCATGGTGAGATTTGTCCACTTCAGACCCAAGAAAGTTGTGTTGCTGGTGGTGGACAGCTGGCTGTTACTCAGAGACAGACTCCGAACGCTTGTGTTTGCTAATTCCAAACATAGCTTCTCTGTGAGGCTGGGACCCAGCTGGACATTGTTGAGAAAGAGGCCGAATAATCTTCCAATTGCATGAAAACACCCTGGGGAAAACTAAAGGTAGGGGAAAAAGAGGTTAACAATCAAAAGAGCACAGACTCAGGAAGGCTTTTGAAAAGCTTCAACGTGGCTCTTTACCCCATCCAACCCCGCTCCCCCTCACCACATCCTGTGGGCAGGCCATTTCTCCCCCTGTCCTCTAATGCAGGGGTCCTCCCCTGCCCGGTGCCTGTAGCACCCACCTCTGACTCCAGCCTCTGATCTTCCTGGGCCACTGGCTAACCTCAGCACTCACAGCCTCAGCTCAGGTGCGACCTCTTCGGGGAGCCTTCTCTGACTTCCCAGTCCAGGATCAATCTCCTGGCACTTTCTCTTTATCACCATGGGAACAACTGCAATGAACAAACTGCCTGTGAAGTCACTCCTGGGCAGCTCCTGGCTCTGTCTTGGTGGCCCGCTGTTCTCAGTGACCCTCATGGGAGGAAGGAGTGGATGGCTTTCATGACGAAGCAGTGACAGCACTTTCCCTTCTGGAATGCTGAGCTCCAGCTCTCCCTCTCATCTTTCCACCCAGATTTTCTCCTGACTTATTTTACTGTCACGTTTTTCCAGCTCCCTTCTGCTCCGTCCCACCTGCTTACCACAGCCTTGGATGTCCTGGCATTCACAGAGGAGACAGAAGAACAGCAGGTGGAAGAGGAGGAATCCAGGGAGGATGGGGCCAGGCCCAGGCAGTCAAAACCACCAGGGGAGTCAAGGGCTCTGATTTTCTTTCTCATTTTTTTTTCTTTTCTTTTCTTTTTTTTTTTTTTTTTTTTTGAGATTAATTTTCACTCTGTCCTCAACGCTGGAGTGCAGTGATACCATCTCAGCTCTCTGCACCCCCCGCCTCCCGGGTTCAAGGGATTGTCCTGCCTCAACTTCCTTAGTAACTGGGATTAGAGCCGTGCACTACCACGTCTGGCTAATTTTTTTGTATTTTTAGTAGAGACAGGGTTTCACCATGTTGGCCTGGCTGGTGTAGAACTTCTGACCTTGT
The DNA here is from genome assembly GCF_048565385.1 of Saimiri boliviensis. Lineage (NCBI taxonomy): Eukaryota > Metazoa > Chordata > Mammalia > Primates > Cebidae > Saimiri > Saimiri boliviensis. Next base: position 117,491,633 of record NC_133451.1, on the reverse strand, counting down.
GATCCACCCCTACCTCAGTCTCCCAAAGGGCTCGGATTACAGGCATGAGCCACTGCATCTGGGGTTGGGGGGTGAGGCTCTGATTTCTAATGTGTCATTTGGGGGATGGTAAGACTAATGGAAAAAAAGAAGTATAGAAGAAAGGGTGTTTTATCATAAATAATTGAGTTAAAATGCAAAGCAGAAAATGAGGAAAGTAAGTATGATAAGTCTACATGATAACATTACTTTACAGCCATTACAATTAAGCTTGGAATGATTAATTGTATGGGAGATGTTCAAGATATGATATTAAATCTGAAAAGCAGGCGACATCATGATCTTCGGAGGGTGACAGAGCATAGTTGTTAGGAGCAGGGCCTCTGTCCAAGTCAGCCAGAAACCCAGCTCTGTCCCAGGTGGATCCTGTGGGGCCTGAGATATGTCACACAAACTTTCTTCATCTCAGTTTACTTTTGTGAAAATGACAATTAAGAATAAGCTGATTAAAAATACTATGTACATAAAATATTTTTAAACATTTATCACAGCGTTTCACACACAGTGTTAAAAACAGTGGCTGTTTCTGACTGTGGAGATTTGAGTGATTTTTTATCACCTTTTATTATTATTGTCTCTCATTTATATATTTAATAAGATTACTACAATAAGTATCTTAATCATAGAAAAATGCTGTTCAGGCTGGGCATGGTGGCTCATGCCTGTAGTCCTAGCACTTTGGGAGGCCAAGGTGGTCAGATCACCTGAGGTCAGGAGTTCGAGACCAGCCTGCCCAGCAACAAAACCCTGTCTCTGCTAAAAATGCAAAACATTGGCTGGGCACAGTGGTGGACACCTGAATCCCAGCTACTTGGGAGGCTGAGGCAGGAGAATCACTTGAACCCCAGAGGTGGAGGTTACAGTGAGCTGAGATCACGCCACTGCACTGCAGCCTGGACCACAAGAGTGAAACTCCATCTCAAAAAAAAAAAAAAAAAAAAAAAAAGAAAGAAAGAAAGAAAGAAAAGAAAAATGCTATTTAAAAGGTAAAATGAATAGCTTGCACACAAAACATTTTAATATATCAGAATAAATTTGTATGCCATTTGTTTTTATGTCTGAGAAAGAACAGAGTTGTAATTGAAGATTTCCAGTAGTCTCATGGCCTGGAACGAATGTGTGTAAAATACAGACAAACCTGTATGTGAACATGTGGTATCCTATTTAGGGAAAGGAGTCAGTCTAGCAGGATCCAGGGAAAGCAAAAGAGCAGATAAGTTATACGTCTGCCTTTCTTCATGATCCGGGGCACATAGCTCTTTTGTGAAAATAACTCACAATCTTCCTGTGCTCAGCTGTCGCCAGCCCCTGGCAGGTTCGCCCACTGCCACCTTGGTGCTGTCAGGACTGTGCAAAGTCCCCTTCAGCACTCAGCATAAACATGATCCTGTAAAGTCCCAGCAAGCCTTGTTTCTTCGCAGTCAGCTTCTCTTGCTGATATGCCCATTGTCTTCTCGCACTGTCTTTTCCTTCTTTCTCTAACAAATGTGCCTTTCTCCACCTACAACAGTCTTGGTAAATTCTTTTACCCCTGTGCCACCGGCCCAGATCATTGTTGCTCCCCCGCCACAGAAAATGATTAGATTGAAGATCACGATTCCAAGAAGAGACGGTCTAGTCAGTTCATTAAGCTGACAACACCGAGCACTGCCCCTTCCCTGAATTCTTTACCACACAGGCCTATGAAACAGTCATTATGATGCCCGTTTGAAAGCTGGGAGGCTGCAGAGAGAGAACTTGAATAACTTGCCTGATCACACGATTGTTAAAAGACAAAGCCCGGAGACCAAGCCAGCTAATCCAACTGCGAAGCTGGGGCTCTTGACCATCGTACTCGTTTATGAACTATTCTTTCAGAGACTTTGTGTGGTAGAGAGCACTGATTCCCCTTTACAAACGAGGGGACAGACTCAGAGACGTTAGGGATGTTCCCGAGGTCACGGCACGGGGTTCCACCCAGTGCTGCAGGATAGCAGAGCCCCGTCTCCTGACCTCTCCTGGGGCTGCCCAAGCTCTCATGAGAATGGCACCAGTATCCCCAAGAAGTAGGTGTGAAGGATTGCTGCAAGACAGGCGAAGCTTACCACGCCTCTCTGGAGACCTTCAGATTCCTGTGTATGTGACACAGAGAGGGACCACCCACCTTAAAGGCAGAACATGAAATAGTTTTACCCTATGTCTTACCTCTTTTATTTGATTTGATGACAACTCTAACTTTTTTAAAGATGAATTGGCGAGGAAATCAAGTTCTTCGCTTTTCAGTGCTTGGATTTTATTGTTTGATAATAGAAGCTCTTGGAGATTTTCCAGCTGAACCTGAGTTCCTAATTTTGTAGATGACAAGCCATTATGAGACAGATCTAATGTGATTAAATTCTGATGGGAAAAATAACATGCATATGTTAGACTCTTGCTGTCAAAAACAGTTCTTTTAAATGTAAGCACATCTTTAAAATATTTCAACAGCAAGATCTCACCTTTCTATTTTTCTGTAGAATACTAACAGTAAGCATAATAAATAATCTGTGTCCTGATTAATAATCTTTGCTATATTATAATCTTTGTGATGGTTACCCCTGCAAGCATTGTAGGAAGGATTTTATTTCTTACTTCAAGAGTCATTTTATATTTTTCTTACCAAAATAAAAAGGATTTAAACTTATATATAAGTTTATAAGATATAAGGAACATTGCTAATTTATGAACTTATTTATCATAACCATTTACTTATGATGCCAGGAATTTTCACATGATTTATCAACCATACAGTGTCATTCATTAATCTTGAAAATAAGCATCAGAATGTTTACTTAAAAAACATGAGTAGAATTTTGCTATCTATGAAATGTTAAATAGATGTTTATATTGAGAAAGATTTATAGTTGCATACATTTTGGCTCATAACTAGTACAGAATATTAACTTTTGTCTGCTTCGCCGGTATTGTGGGATGTTTTATCACCCTTTGCTTCTTTTGAATGTGTTCGCTTCAAATTCAGGCAAAAGGTAAGGAAAAGCTGATACCAGTTAAGGCAAAACCTAATGTAATCTCTGTGAATGAGAAGCAGTTTTTTTCACGTAAGTCTTTAAAAAATAACATTTTGCAATGATTTCTCTAGCCAGCTTTTGAGGCCTTTGTAGTCAAAGGTATTTCATCCACATTAGACTCTGAGAAGACCCAAGAAAAGATTTAAAATAGCTAGGGAGCAAATCACTTTCTGATTCACAGCATGTTTACATTTGTACATTATTCTTGGCATCTGGGGAAGAACAATGCTCAATTTTTTATAAAGGCCGTAAAATGAAGTAACTTGAAAATCACTTTGGCTAAAGAAAAGCACTTAATAATTGCCTCAGATTTAGAAACCATAGCATGCATTTTTTTCTGGTGCTCTAAAGCATCGTAGGGTGAATATGGTTAACTACAATTTATCGTATATTTTTTAAAAGCTAGAAGAGAGCATTCTGAATGTTCACAACATAAATGAGAAACATTTGAGATGATAGAGATGATAATTACCCCGATTAAATCATTGCACATTGTATACACATATTGAAAGATTATTCTGTATCCCATAAATACATGCAATTATTACATGTCAACTAAAAAGAAAAGGAAAAAACAGACTAAAATTCAAGCAAAGCGCTGAAAAGAAGAAAAGCTGTAGTCACTGGAAAAGTGACACCACCACTGAAAAAGTCATTGAAGTAGCCATCAAGGCAACTTCTTAAACCAGGAGTAGGTAAGTTTTAGTTGAACAATTCACTTTATCATTGTATCAATTTGTTAATTTTATTTAAGTGAGAATTTGGACTCAACACTTTTTCATGACTTCACATGCTAAATCAGCAACATTGTTAGTTTATTTTCCATGTTCTTATGGGATATTCTGATTCTTCTCTGTTCATGACTTCTGCCTCTTGCATCTAAATTCTATTTCTCATGGGAGAAAGTGAGAGAGGCAAACATTTAAAATTAAGGATGAAACTGATTTAAGAGTATATTTTCTCTTTTGGAAGTGTTTTCTATTATAATGGCAGTATTTGTGTTAACTTGGATTAGATTGGATTTCTTCCTCTTTCTTGATATTTAGATAGTAAGTCTAAGGATGGATAAGTGACTTAAAAACATTAGTAACAATAAACATTTTCATCTTACCTTCTGGTTTTTAAAGGGATCATTTTTAATTTTCTGGATTGAGTTGGACATGAGGTGGAGTTCAGTCAAATTCGTGCAGAAGACAAAAGTTTTATCAGAAAGTTGAGACAGCTCATTGTGCTGGAGGTTCCAAACTTTTAGCATGGGAAGTTTTTGGCACAATTCTGGCTCCAGTTTTGAGATGGTGTTAAATCCTACATCCAAGATAGTTAGCTGGCTATACCTTGTAAAATTGGCCGCCGGTAGTCTTCTGAGTTGATTATGGGTAAGATTCAACACTGTTATGTTTGTGGGGAGGTCATCGGGTACCTGAGTCAACTTCAGATGGCTGCAGTCAGCAACTTCATGGCTAACAGTGCATTTGTTGGCAGAGGATACACACAGCATCCCAAAGGGCAAAAGTCCCCCCCAAAAGTAGATGTAAGGCAAAGTCTGTCTCATGATTCTGCTGTATAAAAGAAACATTAAGAAGTAGGAACAGCATTAATAGCACATGGCTTTCAAACACATTGGTATATTCATTGTAAAATACATCACCAAAATTGACTATGTATGATATTATTACTCATACTCTTATGCCGTGCAAGTACATATTATACAAGTAATACATCAAATGGAAACATTTCAAACACTGCAGAAAGGTGAAAAAGTAAAACATCCAAACTTCCTTCCCATCCTTCACCTTGATCCCAGCTTCAGGGCAATGTCTCTGTTTTGATAGGTTCTGCCTGTAATTCTCATGGTCACCTCCATAACTTAATACTCTTGCCCTTCTATTTCCTCATTTACTGATTTCAATATAAATATAAGGAATTTAATTACATTTTTCCCTCATTCTCTTTACAACTTACTTTTCTCTAGTTAATTTTTTTTTTTTTTTTTTTTTTTTCCCCCGAAATGGAGTCTTCCTCTGTCTCCAGGCTGCAGTGCAGCAGCATGATACCGGCTCACTGCAACCTCCACCTCCCGGGTTCAAATGATTCTCCTGCCTCAGCCTCCTGAGTAGCTGGGACTACAGGTGCGTGCCACCATGCCCGGCTAATTTTTTATTTTCCGTAGAGACGGGGTTTCAGCATATTGGCCAGGATGGTCTTTATCTCTTGACCTCATGATCTGCCTGCTTCAGCCTCTCAAAGTGCTGGGATTACAGGCATGAGCCATGGTGCCCAGCCAGTTAATTTTTATTTTATGTAAAATAAACAAATACATCTTTCCCACACTTCTTCCTTTCCTATGTTTCCTAAAACTGTCAATTTTAACATTGCTTGACATTGTCAAGATGTGAAATGTTAGCATTTTATCCTGAAGCTAGGATTAAGTATGAGGTTGTCGGCCTACGTGAATCCAGAGAATCTAAAGTCAGCAAATATCATTTACAATTTTAAAAATTGTTTGTATTTATTTATTTAATTTCAGAGACAGGGTCTCACTCTGCTGCCCAGGCTAGAGTACAGTGGTGCTATCACGGCTCACAGCAGCCTCCAACTCCTGGGCTCAAGGGCTCCTCCCACCTCAGCCTCCCAAGTAGCTGGGACTACGGGCATGTACCACCACACCCAGCCAATTCTTTATCATTTTTTAAATTTTATGCAGGGATAGGGTCTCGCTTTGTTGCCCAGGCTGGTCTCAAACTTTTGACATCAAGTGACTCTCCAACCTTGGCCTCCTAAAATGCTGGGATTACAGGCATGAGCCAATGCACCCAGCCTCAGTCACAGTTTGACAACCATATAAATAAATATTCACTGCAGATTATAATAGAACTGAAAAATTGTTATCACCTACTGATGTAGCCGTCCTATTATAGTACAATGCATTCTTCATGTGTTTGTAGTGATATAGCACACACAATTATGGACAGTACTAATAGTGGATAATGATAATAAATGAATATGTTACTGATTTATATGTTTACTATACTATACTTTTTATTATTATTTTAGAGTGTACTCCTTCTACCTATTTTTTTTTTAATGTTAACTGTAAAACAGCCTCAGGCAGGTCTTTCAGGAGGATTCCAGAAGAAGGCACTGTGGTCACAAGACATGACAGGTCCGTTCACGTTGTGGCCCCTGAAAGCCTTCCCGTGGGACACGACGTGGCAGAGGGCAGAGACGCTGATGATCCTGACGCTGAGCAGACCTAGGCTAATGTATCTGTTTGTGTCTTCATTTTCAACAAAAAGTTTTAAAAAATGAAAAGAAAAAAATTAAAAATAGAAAAAAACATAAAATAAGAATATAAAGAAAGAAAATATTTTTGTATAGGTATACAATGTGTTTGTTTTCAACCAAGCATTATTACAAGAGTCAAAAAGGTTTTAAAAATTAAAACATATATAAAGTAAAACAGTCATAGTAAGTTAATTATTGAAGAAAGCAACATTTTTAACTAGGTTTAGTATAACCTAAGTGTGCAGTGCTCATGAAGCCTTCGTGGTGCACAGTAATGTCCTGGCCTTCACAGTCACTGACCTTTCAGTGACTCACTCACTCAGAGCAACGAAATAAGAGAGGACACAAATGGATGGAGAAACATCCCATGTTCATGGCTAGGATTTTACTAATATTCTAATTTAGTTCTCAGAAACAGGAAAAAAAAAAAAAACCTGGCTTCCATAAACTAATATTCCCATCTCATGGCCTTTACAACACCGGCACTAATCATTGTAAAGTTGTGCACAGTTTTTAGGGTTTTTTTTTTTTTTTTTTTTTTTTGAGACAGAGTCTCACTCTGTCGCCCAGGCTGGAGTACAGTGGCACAATCTCTGCTCAGTGCAACCTCCACCTCCCAGGTTCTAAGTAATTTTCCTGCCTCAACCTCCTGAGTAGCTGGGACTATAGGTGCCCGCCGCCACACCTGGCTGATTTTTGTGCTTTTAGTAGAGACGGGGTTTTGCCATGTTGGCCAGGCTGGTTTCCAGCCCTGCCCTTGTGATCTGCCCATCTCGGTCTCCCAAAGTGCTGGGATTATAGGCTTGAGTCACCCAGCATGCCCGTCTGCTGTGCCCACAGGCCACGAGGAACGCCACAGCCAGGCCAGCAAGGATGCACGTTGCTGACTTGCCCAGGAGCATGAAGAATGCAGGGCTGGCAATGATCCTCCCAAGTGCCGGGGACCCGATCCCCACCCACCACCTCTCTGAGAGCCTCCCAGACCTCTCTTCCGGTACCATAAGGGCTTACTAACTCCACTTACCAACTCACAGGTAAAGTCCCTACGATACATTCTCCTTGCTTAGGTGAGAGGTACCCCTCAGGTAGGGCTCCAGCTAGAGGTCAGAATTGCTGAAAAGGACTAATCCATTACAAAGCATATCCCTGAACCACTGAAGGACTTTCCCCATCTGAAGACATTTCATCAGTGGGCAAAACTCACCAAATGCTAGGCAGGAGGCATGAAAGAGAAACAAACATGGAGAGAAACTTACGAAATTTCAGAATTGCAACCATGCACACAAAAATCCTAAAACCTTCATTTCCAGAGAAAAGAAATCTTGATTTAAAAAACTCTTTTTATCAGTAACATGAACCACTAGAAAACAATAGAGATAAGCTTTCCAAATATTTAGAGGAAATTATTTTGAATTTAAAATTTCATATCCAGGAAAGGCATCATAGCTCATCCCCATAATCCCAGCCCTTTGGAAGGTGTAGGTGGAAGGATACTTGAGGCCAGGAGTTCAAGACCAGCCTGGGCAACTGCCCATATCTACAAAAAATTTTTTTTAATTAGCCAAGTGTGGTGGCACAAACCTGTAGTTCCAGCTATTTGGAAGGCTGAGGCAGGAAGATCACTTGAGCCCAGGAGGTTGAGGCTGCAATGAATCAGGATTACACCACTGCACTCCAGCCTGGGCAACAGAGCAAGACCCTATCTCTTAAAAACAAGAAAATGACCTTTGGCCAGCCACAGTGGCTCATGCCTGTAATCCCATCACTTCAGGAAGCTGAGGCTGGAGGATCCCTTAAGCACTGGAGTTTGAGATCAGCCTGGGCAACGAGGGGAAACCCCATCTCTACTAAAATTTTTTTAAAAATTAGCTGGGCAAAGTGGTTCACACCTGTGGCCTCAGTTACTCGAGATACTGAGGTGTGAGAATTGCTTGATCCAGGGAGGTCGAGGCTGCAGTGAGCCACGATCGTGCCACCGTACTTTAGCCTGGCAACAGAGTGAGACTTTGTCTCTAAATCAATAAATGAAATACAATACAATACAACACAATTTCATATCCACCTGAATAACTAAAGAAAATGATACAAGTATCTTGAGATATACAAAAATTCAGTAAGTTTATATTTATAGCCATACGATCTGTATGAAAAGGTTATTCTAGGACATGCTTCAGTAAAACAAGCAAAAATACCATTAAAAGACGAACGGAGAGTGAAGAAAAAGTTGTTGTTGAATGAGATCTAACAAATAAAGAAAATGGAAAAGAAATTTTAAAAAGACTCACTGGGCTGAGGAATTTTGGAAATGTTTTGTGAGAGCACATGAAATTTACTTTTTTTTTTTTTTTGCAAGTGAGAGACAATGATGCCTAATGGTGAGGACATGGGGTCTGGAGCCAGACTCCCTGGAGTTAACTGCTATTCATAGTTTGGTTTGTAAACTTTGCAATCTTTTTATTAGGTTAATACACAGGCACCCCCGCATGCAGACACCTACTGGCACATGATCATCTGTAAACCTGGGAATCAACTTGCTGAAGCTTTTACGCTGCTGAAGCCCGACTCTTATTTTCACCCGAGTGCCCCACAGCTGCGTGGGCCGATTTCTGATCCTCCCATACACCTGAACATTGAACATCTCTCCACTTCTCCATTGCTTCCACTATGCTTCTAGGTGAAAGAAAGCATTGACTGACTCCTAGGAACCCCTGAATGTTCTCTCCCGTCCAGGACACTGTCACACAATGCTAGCTCCTGTCTCCTCTCCAGCCAATAAAACTAAGAAAAGGGAATACGCTCTTTTCGCCTCTTGGAGTTTTGTTTCTTTAAGGCAAAGATGCGATTTTTTTCTTAAAAAAAAAAAAAAAGAAAGGCTGTTGCAAAATGATTTCCATAGCTTCCCTAATGAGTTTTTCCAGGTACAAAATGCTGCAGAAGAAAAAATTAAATACTGCATAAACATTTTATCATATTAACCAGATATTGATGCTGTTACTTGTACGCTGAGTTATACCCTTCTGCCACACTCATATCACGTCCCTCTTCTTCCACTTCCTTTCCTGAATAATTCTGACTAGATTTCAAGCACCAGATCAAAGAAAGACCAAAGAAGGCTGAAGCCACATGCATTCTACTAACTCTACCCAGCAAGAGAGACCCCGCACAGTGAGAATGTGAAATGTACACCTTTACTCACTTTGATCACTGCGGACAATTTCTTTTTTCTTTAGTCCAAATCCAGACATTTCATCAGGGAAGCTTGTGGCAAATAGACTGCTCTCTCGAAAGTGAAAGTGAAGCTTAAAAAAGAATGTTTTTCTGTTGGGTGCATTCCAAGAAGGACAGAGGGAGGAAACAGAAAGAGTCTCCCGCAACCTCAGGCAGGTGTTTCAGACGGCTCCTTAAAAACGTCTTGTTTTTTAGTTTTAACTGTTTTTAAGCTGAGATCCTTGGATTTCATTGAAAGGGTCACAGGTTTAGCAATAGCTGTTGAAAGTGGGGACCTCACCATTTGATGTGGGCGGGGAATCCCTCAATTTTCTGCTAGACTCATGCGAAGCTGTCAGAATTGAGTAGCGAATGGTCACAAGGACAGAAGAAAAAAAAAATCCCTAATCAAAGCTAAAGTACTTTCACATCTTTTGTCTGGCTTTTACCTCTTTGCAACGCTATAAAATAAGCCCAGCAGAAATTAACATCCTCATCCAAGAAGAAACTGAGTTTCACGGCAGAGAAAGCCAATCATGGCAAATCCAAGAGCCAGCCCACTCCTGCTGGGCACTTTTCCACGGTGAGGCATGTTAGGGAACCAATTGGTATGCCCAGAAAAGTCCAGATCCACTAAGCATTTTGTTTTTCAAATCACTTTAATGACTCCAACTAGTTAAGAGAATGTGCTTGTTAAGAAATGAACTCACATTTTTTCATTACAGATATACTATATTATAACCATATTGTTAAATAGTAACATATCACAGTTGGAGGAAACTGTAGACCACCTAATCTCACTTCCTTGTTTGGGAAATTAGGGAAACAAAACCCAGGGAGGTGAGTGATTTGCCTAAGGACGTGCCACAAGCCACCATATGGTTCTATCACACAAAGGAATAAAACAGCTGGGGTGGCTGGGACGTGGCATTAGCTTGAACTGACTGCAGAATTGATGGCAAGACATAAGCACCACGGTCAAAGTGCCCTCTCCTGGACTCCAGCCTTAGCTAGACCGTCTTATACTTACTGTGCTCATGGTTCCCTGTCTCCGATTTTCATTGGTGACAACTGTAACCTAATACCATGCGTAAACCGATGTCCTGAGTAAGTGACTGACCCTCACATCTATCCATTGGGATGTGCGGGAAAACTTGACTAACAGCAAAGATTTCTTCTCTGTGAGCACCCTGAAGTCAGGGCGAGGTTGATTCTCTGTATACTAACTCCCCAGACACTCTCCAAGGAGGACCGTTCCTTTGGCCTTCGATGAAACAGACTCCTCTTCAGAACTCAAACCTTCGCACGGTCTTCTCCCACGCCAACCCCGGGCTTGACCATTTGACTAGCTCTGGCCAGTCTGATACTAGCAAGCATGCAGTGAGGTCTCATTACCAAGCACGATTACCAAGGCTTGAGAGGCAAGCAAATTAGTGATTGTTGTTGTTTTAAATTAAAACAAACAAACAAAAAAAGCTGCAGTGGTGTCATATGTATTATTAGCGAAACAAAACACATAGTCTCGACAATCCTTCACATGTATCCCTTATGCCTTATGACTCCTTATGCAGATTAAATTTCCCATGACGTTGGTTGACTGATGAATGGCTTTCAATAAATAAATTTTGACAGTCTCCTAATGCAATAGTTTGAGCTTAGTACCAGTTCATATTCAAATAGTATTAGTCCTCGATTCTTGCCGGTTTCTAAATACAACACAGATTGCTTTCTCTCCACCGTACATTTCTTAACTATGCATTAACTTATTTAGCTATGATGGCGGTTGAAGACACACTGAAAAACCTCATTTTTCCCTTTCTAAAAGAATTAAGGCTGGGTGCACTGGATCATTCCTATAATCCCAACACTTTGGGAGGCTGAGGCAGGCAGATTGCTTGAGCCCAAGAGTTCAATGCCCGCCTGGACAACACGGCAAAACTCCATCTCTACAAAAAATACAAAAATCAGCTGGACGTAGTGGTGCATGCCTGTAGTCCCAGCTACTTGGGAGGCTGAGGTGGGAGGATCACTTGAGCCCAGATAAATTCAAGATTCCATTGAGTCATGATTGTGCCACTGCACTCCAGCCTGGGTAACAGAGTGGGACTCTGTCTCAAAAAAAAAAAAAAAGAAAAAAAAAAAAAAAAGGCCGGGCGCTGTGGCTTAAGCTTATAATCCCAGCACTTTGGGAGGCCTAGGCGGGTGGATCATGAGGTAAAGAGATTGAGACCATCCTGGTCCATAAGGTGAAACCCCGTCTCTACTAAAAAATAATACAAAAATTAGCTGGGCATGGTGGCGCGTGCCTGTAATCCCAACTACTCAGGAGGCTGAGGCAGGAGAATTGCCTGAACCCAGGAGGCGGAGGTTGTGGTGAGCTGAGATTGCGCCATTGCACTCCAGCCTGGGTGACGAGAGCAAAACTCCGTCTCAAAAAAAAAAAAAAAAAAAAAGAAAGAGAATTAAATAAAAAATCACGTAAAATAGCAAATTTAGTAAACACTGGTATTTCATAGCATTACAGATCTGCCAATCTTAGAATAAAGAGAAGCTATATTATTCCCAGCACAACTGAGGTCTACAGAATTCTAGCAGCTAAAGTCCCTTAAATTTATTAACATTCTAGAAACTTAAATGAGTTTCCTCCTTCCATTTGAGTGGTCATTTTAATGAGAATTTAGTAAGATACTATTTGCAAAATTTCTGGAAGAATGACTTGACAAAACAGCAAGTTACTAGAGTGAGGAGCAAGGTGTGGTCAGTGACTTCCACTCACGCTGACCTACAGGCACTGTTCTTCTCTACCCACTCCTAATAACAATTCTGTTTTTGTTTTTTAGATGGAGTTTCATTCTTGTTGCCTCAGTCCACTCCTAATAACAATTCCTTTTTTTTTTAGAGGGAGTTTCACCCAGGCTGGAGAGCAATGGCGCAATCTCCGCTCACTGCAGCCTCTGCCTCCCGGGTTCAAGCAATTCTCCTGCCTCAGCCTCCTGAGCAGCTGGAATTACAGGCATCTGCCACCACACCTGGCTAACTTTTTTGTACTTTTAGTAAAAATGGGGTTTCAGTATGTTACCCAGGCTGGTCTCGAGCTCCTGACCTCGCAATCCACCCGCCTCTGCCTCCCAAAGTGCTGGTTACAGGCGTGATCCACTGTGCTAGGCAACAATTCTTAAACAGTCATTTTAATTATCCTTTAAATTGTTTTAAAGGATAAAACAACCATTTCAACTGCAGATAAAGATAGTGTATGTTCTGTAGACAGTCTAGTCAATTCATCATAAGATTTATAAGGGAAAGTATATCATTTTCATTATCATCATTATCAGCACCTGCAATACTGAGGCTTTACAGGACTGTCTTCACAATCTCCTGAATGGATGAATTTAGACATGAGGATTGCATCACTGCAGCTTCTAACTGCATATATAGAGGACTGAAATTGTGGGACAAACAGAAGACTCTTGTCTCAATGCATCTACATGAAAAGGCTGTTTAGTACTGAACAATACAATAATTACACTTTGCCAGGCTTTGTGAGGGTCAAACATATAGAGAACTAATTGCTCAGTAATACTTACATTTGTGTCAGCAATGAATATCTCATTGTTGTGAACTAGTGGGTATTTGAGGCAATATCATGCATAGACTTAATTTAAAATGGCTCTTAGAGTCTCAGAAGTAAATCTTTATTCATGGTGTTGTATGTTAAAATGGAGACCAGGCCGGAAGAATCCATGAACATACAAAACCAGCAAGGACTCATAAGTAACCTCAACCTTGCTTGATCTGCAAACATAAGTGACATATGCAAACATAGTAACTTGAGCACTCTATCTTGTAAATGCCTGTATTAAAGAAAAACATAAGCTCAACCAATCAGAAGCAGCCAACAAACTATGTAACTAAAGACTTTCCAATGAGATAGACCAAATAAGGTCTCTGTATAACTGTGAACAGTTAAGCACTGTCTCTGCCCTACTCCCGTCTCCATCCTGAGAAAGTCTTCTCTCGCATTCCCTTAGTGGAGTCTCTCAGCCCCTTCTGGTTCATGAGTCATTGCTGGCTCAAAACCACTTTAAAATTGTATTGTGCCTCAGTTTATTTTTTTATTTGTATAGATTTACGGGAGTACAAGTATCATTTTGCTCCATGTATAGATGACATAGTGATGAAGTCAGGACCTTTAGGGTATTCATCACCCAAATAACATACATTGTACCATTAAGTATCAGATTACATTGGGACAAAGAGCTAAGGAGACTGGACCAACCGATGTTTTCTGGGTTAGCAGGAAGCCAAAGTGAGACTAGATGTTTTTATCATTAAAATTTCTCACGGGTATGTAATGTGACGAATATATTATGAACCTAAAAAAGTGGTTAAATTCCCTAAGAGTACCAGATAGACAGTCACTGTGAACTGTGCTCGGCTGAATCCTTCACAGTCACCATTCGGAAAGGACATGGCTCTGATCTGTATGGGCTGAAATTCTAGGAAGCATTTCTTTTCTTTTTGAACCCTTTCTCTAAAGTGAAGGTACAGTTCCTCTTACCAGTGTCACTTCCATTTCTGCTCACTGAGCCTCAGCTAGTTTGAACCAGGCTCAACCAAAGACCCCAGTGACAACTTTAACAAGGGAGGAAATGACACATGTCCCTCTCCCTACTCTCACTCTTGCCTATGGAGTGGTATTGAACTTAAACTTCCCTTCTGAAAAAGAAACCCATGCTTGCCACACAGAGCCTGTGGTTTAGCCTCCACTTTTATTTATTTTTCATTGTATTTTTTGTAATTTTACCAGGTAATTGAAAAGCGATACTTCTTTTTTTAATTTCATGAGCTATGCACTGTTTTATTCCTTCTTTTTAAACCACTTTATTGAGGTATGATCGATACACGTAAAGCTGTACCTATTTAACATATACAGTTTGATGACCTTGGAGACAAGTATACTCCATTCCAAAAACCTATCCATCACCTCCAAAAATTTCCCTTTATTCTCTTTATTTATTATTATTTTTGTGATAATAGCACAACATAGAATTACCCTCTCAGCAAATTTTTGAATATGTAATGCAGCATTGTTAGTTATAGGCACTAAATTGTACAGTAGCTCTCTAGGGCTTACTCACATTGTATAACCTGGACTTTGTACCCTTTGACTAATACCACCCTGTTTACCCCTCCTCCTAGCCCCTGGCAGCCACCATCTCACTCCCTACTATTCCAGATTCATCATAAAAATGATACCATGTAGCATCCCTCTGTCCAGCTGCATCTGGCTTATTTCACCCAGCATAACATTCTCCTGGTTCTTCCATGTTGTCACAAATAGCAGAACTTCATTTTATAAGGTAGAATAATATTCTATCGTATATGTATGCCATATTTTCTTTATCTATTCACCTATCAATAGGCACATAAGTTGCTTCCATGTTTTAGCTATTGTGAAGGCAATAGCCTCAAAAGAATAAAATACTTAAGAAAAAACTTAAAGAAGTGAAAGACTTGAACATTGAGATATGTAAAACATGATGGAAGACATTAAAACAGACACAAGTAAATGTAAAGACATCTGTGCTCATGGATTGGAAGAATTGATATTGTTAAAATATCCATATTACCTAACATGACCTACACATTCATACATAATCCCTGCCAAAATCTCAATGGCATTTTTATAGAAATAGAAAAGATTTGCTGAAATATATATGAAACCACAAAGGACCCCAAATAGCCAAAGCAATCCTGAGCAAGAACAAAGTTGAGGGCATAAAATGTCCTGATTTTGAAGTATATGACAAAGCTACAGTAATCAAGACAGTATGGTACTGGCTTAAAAACAAACTAATGGAACAGATTAGAGAGCCATAAATAAACTCATGCATAAGTGTTGGCCAAGTGTTCTTTGACAGGGCTGCCAAGAACACACAACAGAGGACAGAATAGTCTCTCCAGTAATTGGTGTTTGGAAAGCTCAGTATCTATATGCAAAAGAATGAAACTGAACTCTTGTCTTACACCATACACATAAAATCCACTCAAATTAGTTTACATTCCTAAACATAAGACCTGAAACCATAAAACTCTTAGAAGAAACACAGAGAAAAAGCTTCTTGACATTGGCCTTGGCCAGTGATTTTTTTGGATATGACACCAAAAATCCAGGCAACACAAGCAAAAATAGAAAATTGGTGACATCTTGTTGTCTCTTATAAATCTGTGAAATGGATTTGGATAAATGGGGTCTTTCTCTCTCCTTTATTAACAGTGTTATGACATGGCTCCTCAATCCCTATGCCCTGAATTTGATATTTATTTATTTATTAAAATCAAAAGTAAAATTTTAGACACAACTTCACTATCATCCTCCATTTAAAATATCCCAATAAAATTAAGTAGGCATCTAATAAATGGAACTACAAATGTCTGTCAAAACCTCTGAGTGATCACAGAAAGGAGTCTGAAGTATCGAAAACAGGTCAGAACTTACCATAATCAGACTGCATTGGTTACTGGTGAAAGTTTATGATCATGCAAATTGATCTCCATTTTATAGTGCAAATTTTTTAAAAATCAAATTATGCTTTAGCCAAATGACCCAATGTTTCCTTTATATAATGCAAATTTTAAATCAACATGAGAAATTAAAAGGAAGTTCAGAGTTGGAAGGGATGCTCAGTTACTTTGAACATACCTCCTTCTTTTCACCTAAGGGTTACCTTTATCTCTATCATGGAATGATCTTATGATAAGAATATGAGAGCTGCTCCCTAAAAAGTGAGAAGTAAAAGTGGAAAGAAGTGAGGAGGGGGAAGGCTTACTGTCATAAATATTTGTTGATAAAATAGGTAAATCTAACAAAGTTCAAAAAACTCTCTAATATAGAGTTTACAGCACATATAGAATGCCTAGTCTTATTCTTTATCTAGAAATAGGACTATTTAAGAGGTGAGTGTACACTGTAAAGTCATCAAAAGAAATAATAGCATTTCTTTTTCTTTAAATTACTTGTTTATGTCATTTACTTGATTTTTCTATTTTTATTGTGGATTTGTAAGAGGTTTTGTGGATGCTACCAAAATTAGCTTTGGTCTAAGTGTGTTGCTAATTTTGCTTGATGTATTGTTTGCTTTTGGTTTTTCAAAGTGGTTGTCTTTTTTTTTGTTTGTTTTTTGTCTTTATTTTTGAGACAGAGTCTCACTCTGTCACCCAGGCTGGAGTGCAGTGTCACAGTCTCGGCTCACTGCAAACTCCATCTCCAGGGTTCAAGTGATTCTCCTGCCTCAGCTTCCCGAGTAGCTGGGACTACAGGAACATGCCACCATGCCCTTTTTGTATTTTTAGTAGAGACACGGTTTCACCATGCTGGCCAGGCTGGTCTCTAATTCCTGACCTTGTGATCTGCCCGCCTTGGCATCCCAAAGTTCTGGGATTACAGGCGTGAGCCACCGCACCCAGCCCATGATTGTCTTAAGTAGTCAAAACTTCCTCAAAAGATTGACATCAGCCAAATGGCAGACTAGGAAGTTTCATTTCCTTGTTTTCCCTGTGGAACCATCACAAAATGACCAGAAAGTTGCCGAACAAATCTTAAAGTAGCTCTGGAAAACAGTCAGAGGTCTACAGCAACCACACAAATATCTAATTAAAAATTCACCTTAAAAATGTAGGAAGTCATATGGCATTTTTCTTTACCCCTGCCCCACTCTGTCCTTGGCTTAGCATGGTCTTGTTCTAGAGGAGGCAGTAGCCCAGCTTCTGGTGATCCCCTTTTGCCTATCTGCAAAAGCTGAGAGAGGTCACTGTTTATCCAAGCATTCACGTTCCAAAAAAAAAAAAAAAAAAAAAAATAGGGTACACAAAGAAGCAGTAAAACATGGTCCAATCAAAGGAAAATATACATCTCCAGACAATATCCCTAGAAAGCACAGACATTGGACCTACTAGATAAAGACTAAAATATCTGTCTTGAATATGCTCAAATATTTAAAGAAAAACACAAAGAACCAAAGAAAATGAGGACACCAATAAACGGACAACATAAGAATGTCACAGAGGCCGGGGATGGTGGCTCGTGGCTGTAGTCCCAGCACTTTGGAAAGCTGAGGCAGAAGGATCACTTGAGCTCAGGACTTTGATACCAGCCTGGCCAAAATGGTGAAACCCTGTCTCTACTAAAAATAGAAAAATTAGCTGGGCATGGTGGCACACACCTGTAATCCCAGATACTTGGGAGGCTGAGGCACGAGGATTTACTTGAACCCAGGAGGTGGAGGTTGCAGTGAGCCAAGATTGCATCACTGCACTCCAGCCTGGGCAACAAAGCAAAATTCTGTCTCAAAAAAAAAAAAAAAAAAAAAAAAGTCAGCATAGAAATTGAAATTGAAATTATTTAAAAAAGAGGCCAGGCACAGTGGCTCACACCTATAATTCCAACACTTTGGGAGGCCAAGGTGGGTGGATCACAAGGTCAGGAGATCAAGACCATCCTAGCCAACATGGTGAAACTCCATCTCTACCAAAAAAAAAAAAAAAAAAAAAAAAATTATGAAACTGAAAAATACAACTGAATTGAAAAAATTTACTAGAGGGATTTCAACTCAAATTTCAGATTTGAGGAAGTAGAAGGAAGATTCAGTACATTTAAAGGCAAGACAATTAAAATTATTGAGTCTGAGGAGCTAAACAGGGAAGAAACAAAAAAGAATGAACGGAAGGGAAGAGAGCCTAATGGCCTTGTGAGACCCTGCAAGCAGGCCACTATACGCATTATGGGAGTTCCAGAAAAAAAAGAGAGACAGAAAGGGGCAAGGAGATTATGTGAAGAAATACTGTCCCCAATTTCACAAATGTGATGAAATACATGAGTCTAAAAATCCAAGAAGTTCAATGAACTTTAGGTAACATAAACCTAAAGTGACTCACACTAAGACACATTGTAAACAAAATAAAAGTCTAAGGCAAAGATAGTCTTGAAAGCTACAAGAGAGAAGTTATTTATGATATAGAAAGATCCTCAATAAAATTATTGGTGGATTTGTTAGTAAAAACCTTTGAGGCCGGAATGCAGTGAGGTGATATGTTTAAAGTGCTGAAAGAAAAAAAAAATCTATGAATCAAGAATTCTATATCAGGCAAAACTGTCTTTCAAAAACGAAGGAGAAATTAAGACATTCCCAGATAAAGAAAAATGGAAGGAGTTCATTATCACTAGATCTGCCCTACAAAACATGCTAGAAATCCTTCAGATTAAAATGCAATGATTTTAGACAGTTATTCAAAGTCATATCAAGGCATGAAGATTTTCAGTAAGCATAGGCACATGCTAAAAAAAAGTTTTATTATAATTTTGTTTTATAACCTTACTTTTCTCTTTTCCAGAGAATTTTAAAGATAAATACATAACAAAAATTATAAATTTATGTGAGTACATGATGTATAAAGATGTAATTTGGAGATCAATAGCATAAGGTCACAGGAGGTGGAGATATTTAAAAGTCCAGTTGTGTGCAATTGAAGTTAAATTGGTATCAATTCAATTACATTGGTATAACCTTAAAACGTTGCATGCAATTCCCATGATAGCCACAAAGAAACTGCCAATAATATATACAGATAATTCTAACCAGAAATGGAAAAGATGCATTAAAACTGATTTTGCAAAAGTAAAATGTATTATAAGAGAACTGTGAAAAACTGTGCCAGCAAATCAACAAGTTGGATAACGTAAGTGAAATGGCCAAATCCTCAGAAACACACAACCTACCAAGACTGAATCACGAAGCCAAAGAAAATCCAAATAAACCTGTAACTGTAAGGAGTTTGAATCAGTAATCGAAACATTCCAAACACCAAAAAGATCTCTGAACTAGATGGGTTAACTGATGAATTCTACCACACATTTAAAGAATTCGCACCAATCTTTCTCAAACTTTTCCAAAAAATGGAAGACAAAGGAGCACTTCTAACTTTTTTTGTTTTTTTTGTTTTTTTTTTGAGACTGAGTGTTGCTCTTGTTACCCAGGCTGGAGTGCAATGGCACGATCTCAGCTCACCGCAACCTCCCCCTCCCGGGCTCAGGCAATTCTCCTTCCTCAGCCTCCTGAGTAGCTGGGATTACAGGCACGCGCCACCACGCCCAGCTAGTTTTTTGTATTTTTAGTAGAGACGGGGTTTCACCATGTTGACCAGGATGGTCTCGATCTCTCAACCTCGTGATCCACCCGCCTCGGCCTCCCAAAGTGCTGGGATTACAGGCTTGAGCCACCGCGCCCGGCTCAAAATAAAAATCTTTAACAAAATGCTCACAGCTTATTAAACAGATTTTACATCCTGACCAAGCAGGATTTATTCCTGGAATGCATCAATGGTTCAACATACATAGGTTAATCCGTGTCATATACCACATTAACAGAATGAAAGAGAAAACCACGTGATCGGTTGGGTGTGGTGGCTCACACCCACCCAGCACTCTGAGAGGCCAACTCGGGTGGATCACCTGAGGTCAGGAGTTCAAGACCAGCCTGGCCAACATGGTGAAACCCCGTTTCTACTAAAAGTACAAAAATTAGCCTGGTGTGGTGGCGGGCACCTCTAGTCCCAGCTACTCAGGAGGCCACGGCAGGACAATTGCTTGAAGCTGGGAAGCAAAGTTGCAGTGAGCTGAGATCACACCACTGCACTCCAGCCTGGGTGACAGAGGGAGAGTCTGTCAAAAACAAAACAAAATGCACGATCATCTCATTTGATGCACAAAAGGCATTTAGTCCTGTCAAAAACCCTTTTATGATACAAACATTCAACCCTTTTAAAGATTGTTTTGATGACAGGGCAACATACAACGACTCTTAGATAGGTGAAAAGCAAAATACTTCGTTACTTACAGTTCCAGGTAAGAGAAGGTGACCAGGCGGGGCCACGCAGGGTACTGGGCCTGGGCCAGGGTAACAGCTGGAGCCGTGGGAAGCAGTTTGTGTGCGGCAGGCTGGGTGGAGCCGGCTAGATTTTGTGGGTTTCCTGTGGGTTGGCTATTTGAATACTTTCAGAGGGCTCCGGGGAATAGGGGTATCCCCCGTGCTATGGTAACTGGCCCTAAGGTGATTCGGTAGGTGGGCAGTGGCCTGCAGTGTGAGCACCCTGTACGGGAAATGGTTTTGTTGTGGACTTAATCACGTCCTCGATGAGGGGAGCTGACCAGCCTCTGAGCAGCTCCTCCCAACTGGATGAGGACAGGGTTGTAAAAAGCTGTATTACAATGGACTCCTTGATGCCCTGATACCAGTTTTAAGCTTAGTTTTTTTGGGGCAGGGGGGTGGGAGGAGGTACTTGCTTGGCCCAAATAGTAGAGGAGATTTCCACACAGTAAGGCATAACTTGTTTTAAAAGGATAGAAAACAATTTATTATGAGACTGAAAAAGGGAAAAACAAGGAAAAGAATAAGGAGTCCCTGAAGTCTGTCTCAGAACCAAGTTCCCTATTCACAATTGTCAAGAACACAGACCTGAAATCCCCCACCGTCTCTCACAATGTCCAGTGGAGCTGTAACATGTTCAAAGTGCGAGTTATATTTTTATGACAATAATAACTTGGTGTATTTCTTGGGTCAAGATGGCAGGTCTAGCAGTTCTGCTGGGGGAGGATATGAATTAATCATTTGGTAAGAGACATGCGAAGGTTAATGGTATCTGGAGGCAAAGGAAAGGAGCAGCTGTAGGGGTCACGGTGAAAGTCACAGGGCAGGAGTGGCAGTGGGTGGCTGGGGTGGACGGTAAACGGGGTGGACAGCGGGAAGTTCTCTCCTCTGCGGGTCAGTGAGTGAACTGATACGAGCAAGTGCCTCCTGGGGCAAGCTAACATTTTCATTAATATTTACAATAGCACAAAGAGTGGCGACTGTGATAGGATTTACCTTCAGACATGGGAATGTACACGTGTATGTTTTGGCAGACAGCAAGGTGTGTACCAGGATCAAGGGCTAGGCACATGGCAAGCTCAGGGAGTATAACAGATTCTCTAACATCAAAGGAAGAAAAGCGATACGTAGCCTGTGTCCAATCTGTCAGTGCCTGAAGAAAGGCAGCCTGTGGACATCACTGGGGCAGGGGTTTCAGCGTCTGGTTTGCAGTTGTCTTCAATGTAGGGAGGAGTCTCATCCTTAGGGGCGAGCCACTTCAGTGGCTAGGGTGGTGTCCGATTTGTGGAACTAGGATGTCCTTCCCAAGTGGATATGCACTTGGGTTCATGTGAGTCACATTTCTGTGACCCTGTTGTATTGTAACACGGCTGAAATGCTTGTAGAATTTGAGGGTACGGTTGGGCCTGGGAGCTTGACTTGTAAAAAAAAAAAAAAAATCCCAAAGGAACAGTAATAACAACAATAAAACAAAATAAATATTGGTGAGGTTGTGGATCTCTGGGAACCCTTGTGCCTGCTGATAGGAATGTAAAATGGAGGAGGCACTGTGAAAAACATTATGTTGAATCCTCAGAAAAATTAAACAAAGAGTCACTAAATCACCCTACAATTCCCCTTCCAGGAGTGTACCCACAAGAATGGAAAGCAGAGGCTTGAACAGGGACTTGCACCCTATATCTGTAGCAGCGTTACTGGCAATACAGAAAGGTGGAAACATGTCCGTCGATGGATACGTGCATAGCAAAATGTGATATATACCTACAGCGGAATATTATTCAGCCCTGAAAGGGAGTGAAATTCTGATATTTCATTCACTACCACATGGATGAAACTTGAAATTATTATGCTGAGTGAAATAAGCCATACTCAAAAGGATAGATATTGTATCATTCCATTTGATTAGAATAATATCTTGGTATATTTATTGACAGAGACAAAAAGAAGAATAATGGTTACCAGGGGCTAGGAAGCAGAGGGTAGCAGGGAGTTATTTTTTATTGGGCCCAGAGTTTCAGTTTGGGGTAAGAAAACAGTTCTGAAAATACATAGCATTGCGTAGCGTTGCACTATCTGGAGACTGGTGGTCACACAGTACAAATGCACGTGATGCCACTGAATTGTACATTTCAAAATGGTTAAAAGGGTAAGTTGTATGTTATGTATATATCACAGTAAAAATAGTTTATGAAATAGCAATGCTTGAGTCTGGGAGTGGTAACCATACAGCACTAATCAAACAGAATCGAGGCCGCATTGTCGAAAGTTGTAGGGTATAGCCTTGGAATATTCTTAGCACTTACATGAACACAGAAAGCCATGTGTCCATCCTGGGACTCACATTGTAAGATGATCACGTCGTCTTTCTTCAGTACCATTGATTGTAATGACTCCGTGATAAAAGCAGGTATCTTTCTGTATTTAGTTCTAAAATACAGTTTCTAACTATCGAGAAAGGCAGATGTAGCAACAGAAATGGCACGAACTGTGGAATTAAACAAACGTAAATTCAAGTCGTGACTCTGTCACTTACTAGTTCTAGGACGCTTGACAAATGATTTCATCTCTCCGAGCATAATTTCCTCTTGTCAGTTGTAGGCAATTTACCCAATTTGCAGAATTGCTGAGGATTAGAAATAATGTAGCTAAATATTTGGCACCTAAATGTATAATTTATTGGATAAATTATAGCTCTTGTTATTACTATTAAGATAAATCAAGAAATTCCTTTTTTTTTTTTTTTTTTTTTTTTTTTTGAGACGGAATCTCACTCTTTTGCCCAGGTGGGAGTCCATGGTGCGATCTCGGCTCACTGCAACCTCCAGCTCCTGAATTCATGTGATTCTCCTGCTGCAGCCTCCAGAGTAGCTGAGATTACAGGTGCACACCACCATGCCCAGCTAATTTTTTTTTTTTTTTGTATTTTTAGTAGAGACAGGGTTTCACTCTGTCGGCCAGACTGGTCTTGAACTGCTGACCTCGTGATCCACTTGCCTCGGCCTCCCAAAGTGCTGAGATTACAGGCGTGAGCCGCCGCGCCTGTAACCAAGTAATTCTTATAAGAAAACCAGACAGGCTGTACCTCTGAGTACAAACGAATGTACAATAGCTGTCAGCATGTCAAAAGAATTGCACCATGAGCAATGTACTGTTTCTCAAGGAGTATCCACAGGCACAGGCTGGGAAAGCACAGCTGGTTTGTCTGTCAAATCCCCATCTGGTGGCACACAGACACTGCGACAGCCAAGTGGCTGCACGTCCCAGGACTTACCACCAACACCTTCGAAAGGGAGATTGCTCAAAGAGATACGATTGATGTAGACGTCAAGATTGTAAGAGACTTAAAAAATGTGTGTTTTAAAAATAAGCATGTGATTTTCATGTTACAATATTCATTGTTGGAGTTTCATAGGAAATGTTACACAGTTGACCGAATTTCATTCCTAATGTATGTTAGTCCACCAAATAGTTCTTGAGAATATCTGCTTTCGTATATTCTCAAGGATGATTAAACTTTGATGATTTGATAAATGGAAAAGAATATCTTACGGTTGGTTGATTTTAAATCATTGCAGCTGAACATTTTTTAGATTTTGGATTTTATTATATAACTTTAATTTTTAATATTGTTTTTGCTCGTTTTAATTTTTGTCCAGTTCTGACATTTGTCCAGTTTTTCTACTATTTTTGTTCATAGGAAGTTTCATAAAGTTAAAACAATTAGCCTTCTGTCACACAGACTAATTGTCTGGTTCGTTGCCTTTTTTTTGTTTGTTTGTTTGTTTTGTTTTTTTTGTTTTTTTGAGACAGAATGCTACTCTGTCATCCAGGCATTCTTTTTTTCCTTTTTCCTTTCTTTCTTTCTTTCTTTTTTTTGAAATAGGCTCTTACTCTTGTTGCATCCGAGTGTGTTGTTAGGAAGTGTCACTCTCTGAGATGTGATTGTGAGTCCTGTATCCCTGGCGACTGAGAGTCAGCTCACGCTCAAAATCTCTCAGCATGATTTCCTTTTATACGTTGCTCAGGGTAAGGGGGGCAAAGCAGAATTTTACAGAAGCAGAGTGAGCAAGTTAGGGGAGGAGGCTGGTAGCTAGGAGGCAGGAGGCTCCCAGGATTGTTGATTAACTCAGGAGAGTACACACAAGAGGGTCCCGTGATCACTCGTTACCGAGGGGACATGCAGTACTTTCCATAGGATCCATCAAGGGGAATTCACAATAGCAGGTGGGCTTGTCAAACAGGGCATGGTTACAACGGTTATGTGTTTCTATGGTTCTAAGCACAACATGACCCAGCACTGTGTGACCCAGGTATGCACTCAAGGGAGGAATGGCAGTGGTGGGGGCGGGGTGGGGGGAGGAAGCCAAGATAGAGTCAGGCAGGCTCACTTCTAACATGGAGGTAGTTTGGTTCACCTCACTCTATCACCCAGACTGGAGTGCAGTGGTGTGGCCTCGTCTCACTGCAGTCTTGACCTCTCAAGCTCAGGAGATTCTCCCATCTCAGCCTCCTGAGTAGCTGGCACATGCCACTGGCCCAGCTATTTTTGTTTTTTTTTTTTTTTTGTAGATTTCACAGTGTTGTAGATCTGTGTGTTGGCTGTGTTTGGTCCTCAGATGGAGGTCTCTGCATCCTGGCGTTTGGAAATGCTGTGTGAAGTCACACTCCTCTTCCTCTGCCTCAGGATCCCCGTGTGTTCCAAGTTTTAAATGAACATTTCACCCAGCTTGTGCTTTTTGCAACATTAAATGGTTACTTCTGGATAGATAATGCTCCTCGAAGGAACATGTTAGGAAATAGATTAAAGTCTGCAAACCAAAAGAGGGCCTGCAGCTTTTAGGTTTCTAGTCAGTCATGAATTTAAAGCATTTCTCACAGAAAGAGGCAGCATAACACAGCAATGAAAAGCAGAGTTTTGTCATCAGAAAGACTGAGGTTCACACCATGGTTCTGCCTCTCAGTGACTACGTGTGACCCTGAGCAAGGTCACTAAGCTCCTTAAGCCTCAGTGGCTGCATCTGCCTTAGAGGACTAAGGTAACGATTAAATGGAGTAACGTCGTCCACTTCTAGCATATAGTAAATACTCAGTGATCTAGTTAGTAAGTTTCAGTGATAATTTTATTTCCTATTTAATACACTTGATCAATATGCTTCTTATAATCAAATAGCCCTATCACAGTGTATGTCACTTAATGATTCCTTTTTTATTCACCAGATATAATTGCATGATTTAATAGCCTTCCTTCCTCTGAGAACTGTACACCAACTTCTAAGTCCGGGATGTAATTGTCAATGATCTGCTGCTGCTGTTAAAGTTAGGCTGTAGAAGGCTACATTCTCGGTCGTGTTAGTTCTCACTGTACTAAGAGTAAAGTGTTTTGTTTTTGTTTTTATAACAGTGTTCTGCTCTGTCGCCCAGCCTGGAGTGCAATGGCGTGAACATGGCTCACTGCAGCCTCCACCTCCTGGGCCCAAGCGATTCTCCCGGCTCCCATCAGAGTAGCCAGGATGCACCACCATGCCTGGCTATTTTTATTTTTATTTTTTATATTTATAGAGTTGGGGTCTCACCATGCGTAGGCTGGTCTTGGACTCCCGGGTTGAAGGGATCCTCCCGTCTCAGCCTTTCAAAGTTCTGGGATTACAGGTGGGAGCCACTATACCTGAACCTCCAGACAGTAATAGGATCACAATTGCTGCCTTGCCCTAGATTTAGGGATTATCTTACTAACCAATGAGGAGATGCATTTGGTGCTAGGAATGCATAATCTTCTGCTTTGAAACACTTCTCACGGCTGTGTGACAGGAGAGGCTCATCTTGCTCTATTTATTCCTGGTTCGGTTTCTGGTTCTGGAAGGCTGCGTGCAGCTCCTCTGCGCTGACAAGGAGCATGTCATCTCAAGATCCAACACTAGATGGCGCAAAGAGATCACTTTTTCCAGTTTAAGTCTCGAAATTTAGAATCGCTGGCAAAGCAAGATTTCATTTTATAATTAGGTGATGAAATAAGTTAATTAGAGATGCAAAGAAGTCGACACTTGAGTTTTCTCTTTGCCCTTCCCCTTCCTCCTCGTTGTCCTCTCATTTTCCTGGCCGGGTCCTGCAGCCTTGAGATGGGAGCTCTCTTGGAGGGGGTCAAGTCAGGGCTTTTCCTGCTGCTGGAACAGGTGTAAGTAAAGGACCCACAGGGTCGATTTTCCTTTGTCTATGGAAACACCAGGGAATGGCATCGGTGTGTGCCTTCCATCGACTTTTGGGCTGCCTGTCTTCCAGGGTCTAGGCTGTGCTGGGCTTGTGGCCGTCTCTGCCCTGATCCTTCCCATCTCCTGGCTGGGAAGCTCAGCAAAGGGCCCACGGGTCTGGATTCAGGGTGCTGCTGCCATCTGTGACTTCCGCCTGCCGCAGCAGGGCCCCCTCTCCCAGCAGCTCCCTGTCTCCCATCCACAGCCTGCCCAGAGGCTCCTGTGCACCAGCTCCCCAGTGTGTGTGCAATCTACAAATTGAGTCAGGTTATCTTAGAGTCGCTTTCCCAATCTAAAGCGTTTGTAATTCTTAGAACTAGTTTACCCCTTTGTTCTTTCTGGGGTCCTAATTATGGAAAAAGAGTCAAGCCAGTGGGACCAAGGGAAGCAAAAAGAGAAAGCAGATAAGCTGTTAAGTCTGCCTTTCCTCACAGTCCAGGACCAGCCCTCCTGTGAATATCTCACAATCATCCTGCACCCAACTAATCAGCAGGCATGGGCTCAGCACCCTGCAGCCTTGGCACCGCCCATACTGTGCACAGTCCTCTCCAGCACACAGCATGAGCTGTGCTGTAAAAGCTCCAGCAAGACTCTGTTTCCTGGCAGTCAGCTCCTCTTCTGCTGGCCTACCTGTTGCCTTCTTGCGACATGTTTTTGTACTTTCTTTAGCAGATCTGCCTTTCTTTACCTACAACTATCTTGGTAAATTCTTCTTACCCCCATGCCACCGGCCCAGATAATCACCCCTCACCCCTGACATATTTTTTTTCTGTTCCTTGTATTTCATGTCCCATAGCAGCCTTCCACAGTCGATTCGAAATAATCACTTGTTTGGTTGGTGATTGTGTGCTTGGTGAACGGGTTAGCAAGTGAATGAATGACCAGCTTCCCTGACCTCATCTGCCTACCTTCAACATTTCCTTCCCTGTCCTCTTCCCCACCCTGCCCCCCAGTATTTACTTGTCTTCCTCAGTTCACTGTCCCTCTCAGCAACTGAATGTAGGGTCCTCATTCCAGCTCTCCCTGCTCCATTCCTCCCTGCACTCTTTACTGCTGGGCTCCGCTGGCTTCCCTGCTGTGCCATTCCAGCTGCTAGAGTTGTTTGCTTTGTTTTCTGCATCGGTCTCTGGCTTATCTGCATTATATTCTTGCTCACCACAGTTGACTGACTGAGATACCGAGTGAAGTGACAGATTTCGATTCACCTCAGCTCCAGTGTTAGGCTGCTCTTGCCTTGCTATTAAAAAAATATCCAGCTGGGCGAGGTGGCTCATGCCAGTAATCCCAGCACTTTGGGAGGCCGAGGCAGGAGTTCAAGACCAGCCTGATCAACATAGAAAAACTCCATCTCTACTAAAAATACAAAATTAGCCAGGTGTGGTGGTGCATGCCTGTCATCCTAGCTGCTCAGGAGGCTGAGGCAGGAGAATCACTTGAACCTGGGAGGCGGAGGTTGTGGTGAGCTGAGATTGCGCCATTGCACTCCAGCCTGGGCAACAAGAGTGAAACTCCATCTCAAAAATGAAAACAAAAACCAAACCTGAGACTGGGTAATTTATGAGAAACGAGGTTTAGTTGGCTACTGGTTCTGCAGGCTGCACAGGGAGCATGGTGCTATCACTGCTCAGCTTCTGGGGCCGCCTCAGGGAGCTTTTACTCATGGTGGAAGACAAAGAGCAGGCAGGCAGGTCACGTTGCCAGAGCAGGAGTGAGACAGAGTGAGGAGGTGGCACACACACTTAACAACCGATCTCTCTGGAGCTCATTATCACAAAGACAGCACCAAGCCGTGAGGGAGCCACCCCATGACCCAGACCCTACCTCCAACACTGGAGATTATGATTCGACCTAAGATTTGGGGGGGCGGGGACAACATCCAAACTGTATCAGCTCACAAATGAGAATTGAATCTGAGTAGTCAGTTTATGAAGACCAAGGTGAATTGGTAACAGGAATAGTTAGGAATATCAGGCAAACATAAGAAACAAGTTACCCCCTTCTTTTTTTTGAGACAGAGTCTCACTCTGTCGCCCAGGCGGGAGTGCAATGGGGGGATCTCAGCTCACTGCAACCTCTGCCTCCCAGGTTCAAGCAATTCTCCTGCCTCAGCCTCCTGAGTAGCTGGGATTACAGGGGCACCACCATGCCTGGCTAACTTTTGTATTTTTAGTAGAGATGGGGTTTCACCGTGTTGGCTAGGCTGGTCATGAACTCCTGATTTCAAGTGGTCCACCCTCCTCGGCCTCCCAAAGTGCTGGGATTACAGGTGTGAGCCACTGCACCCGACCACAAGTTAGCTTTAATATTTTGGAGGACATCCATGGTCAGTGGTCTCAGATGCTTATAAAATACTTATAGAGTTGACAGTGCTGCTCGAGGCCACCTGGTCAGTGTCCAGCCTTTACCAGTTGATGAGTGATTGTCTGCAAAGCGGGCGACACATCGCTCTACCTGTTTCTTGTCTCATATTAAAGGTCAGTAGCACATTTCCCCTATCTGTGCCTGACCCACTACGGCAGCTATTGAATAGGCACAAAAGCATGTAGACTTCATATTTGAAAATAAGAATGAGCTCTTGATAGGTAATTGTATAGTAATGAATTATTAATCAAAAATTTGCTATATGTAAAAATAACAGACTTTTGTAAACCCTCCAAAATGTTTTACAAAAATTTAATTTTAATTGTAATAACACAAATGGTTGGATGTTTAGATGCTAAGGAGAAAAAGTAACTAGAAGTGTTTTTTTCAAAGTATCCTCATGTCTCAGGGAACCTTTCCCTAAGGGGGCTGGGGAGGGAGGGGAGATACAGCAAGGGGTCTGGAATCCATGTGCATAGGAGGCGTAATTCCCAAGGAGTGGGAATCTGTGTGAGCATCAGGCTGTATCCTGAGATAATCCATGTGTGTATCAGGTGTGAGCTGTATCCTGAGGGACTAGGAATTCGTGCATGCATCAGGCATGATGTGTACCTTGAGTAAATAATAACCTTTGTAGGTACTGACAGATGCTCTTTTCATAAATGAAATAAGATTTGTTTTTTTAAACATGACAAATGTTTTTATTTTCTTTGTTCAAGTGAAAACAATTTCCTCTGCTTTCTTTACCACTTGTTCATGTTCTTTAGAGAGCGCAAGAGCAGGGCTGGGCACGGTGGCTCACTCCTGTAACCTCAGAACTTTCGGAGGTCAAAGTAGGTGGATCACCCGAGGTCAGGAGTTCAAGACCAGCCTGGCCAACATGGCAAAAACCCATATCTCCTAAAAATACAAATAAAATTCGCCAAGCATGGTTGTGGCATCTGTAATGCCAGTTACTCAGGAGGCTGAGGCAGGAGAATCACTTGAACCTAGCGGTGGAGTTTGCAGTGCTGAGATTGCGCCAGTGTACTTCAGCCTGGGTGACAGAGCAAGACTCCATCTCAAAAAAAAAACAAAAACAAACAAACAAACAAACAAACAAAAAAACCAAAAAATAGAGAGAGTGAGCAAGTGCCTTCGTTTTTAGAAAGCTGGCCCAGTTTCTCTCAGTGTGTTAATCACCTTTTTAAATTTCCTATTCTTATTTCCTTAAGTACCTTTTAGTCTTAATAGTAGTTGGCAAGTCACGGCAAAGAAGTCAGTTATGAAATGAATGCAGATTCTTCCAACAGCTTATAGAAGCCTGTGGGTTCTGAGGAGAGAAACCAGAAGTCGCCTGCAGTTCTTCCAAGGTGGAGCCATTTCAGATCACTGCTGAAAACAAGTCAAGATGCTGACCTGACCTGAACTTGGCAGGATTGGTCACGATCTTTACCAAGGCGGACACAATGCTCTACCCCTCCGTGGGAGGCCAGGGAGACACTGATGTACCCATTATCTTTTTTTTTTTTTTTTTTTTTTTTTTTTTTACCACCTCAGAGCCTTGCAACAATGGCCTGAAGAACAAACAGAAAGGATCCTCTTGAGAAAGGACATTGTAAACCAAAAATAAAATTCTAAGCCCCTCAACCAACTGAACGGACCCATCCTCTTGGCCAAGGGCATCCCAAAGTTAACCTGATAAACTAGCTCAGGCTGTGATAGGAAGGGGTGTTTGGATATGTTTTCTTTACCCTCTTCCCCTTGACATCCAGGCTCAGCTGACCAGCATTCACATTAAAACAGAGACCTTACGACTGACGAAACAGACACTTTCTAGCAATAAGATACCAACATGACAGGTAGCAGGTCCTGAAAGAAACAGAAGTATTTCTCCCCTGAATGGATTTGACATGTTTTGGAATGGTCCTGTAAAGCTGTCTCTTGTGGAGAAAATCTATATTCTATAGAGAATACCCTTCCCTTTCCACATCTTTTCCCTGATCCAGGAGAGAATTAACTAAGAGTCTGGCAGCTTTTTAAGTCTGATAACAAACCTTTACAATCCGTTCTCTCTGGAGCCTGCCACCTGGAGGCTTCTTCTGTGTAAGAAGAAACCTGGTGTCTACAACCCCCTGTCAACCTAGACACTCCCATCTCTGATTCCAGCTCTTTAGATAATAACAGCTCCTTCAACCAATTGCCAGTCAGAAAATGTTTGAGTCCACTTCTTCTCCCCATGCATTTGAGTTGTTCTGCCTTTCTGAACTAACCAACGTACTACACATGACGCATATTGATTGATGTCTCATGTCTCCTGAAAATGTGTGAAGCCAAGCTGCAGCCCGACTCCCTTAGGCACATGTACTTAGGACCTCGTGAGACCGTTCCCAGGGTCATGTTCACTCCTATCTGGCTCAGAATAACTCCCTTCAAACATTTTATAGACTTGGACTCTTTTTGTTGATAATAAGATTACCACTGTGACCTCAGTCATTTTACAATCTCCTTTTGCCTCCTTCAGTGCTACCCCGTCAGTAAAACGGACCTGCAGACACTGGCTAACTTGAACTGTGGCTGGGCAACAAACCCGCTCACAGCACAGTCTGATGGATAAAATACACGTGACTTCTCAGTTTCTCTACAAATGATTACATCTCACTCCTGAGCATGAACCTGCCAGTGTTAAGAATGGGGCAGGACTGTGAATGAAGATTTCCTTCAACTCAATTTATTAATTTAAAATATCTCCTTTGACAACAGATGCTGGAGAGGATGTGGAGAAATAGGAATCCTTTTACACTGTTGGTGGGAGTGTAAATTAGTTCAACCATTGTGGAAGACAGTGTGGCGATTCCTCAAGGACCTAGAAATAGAAACTCCATTTGACCCAGCAATCCCATTACTGGGTATATACTCAAAGGATTACAAACCATTCTAGCATAAAGACACACGCACACATGTTTATTGCAGCCCGGTGTACAATAGCAAAGACCTGGAACCAACCCAAATGCCCACCAATGACAGACTGGATAAAGAAAATGTGGCACATATACACCATGGAATACTATGCAGCCATAAAAAAGGATGAGTTCATATCTTTTGCAGGGACACGGATAAAACTAGAAACCATAATTCTCAGCAAACTGACATAAGAACAGGAAACCAAACACCACATGTTTTCACTCATAAGTGGGTGTTAAACAATGAGAACACATGGACACAGGGAGGGGAACATCACACACTGGGGCCTGTCAGGGGGTAGGGGTCTAGGGGAGGGATAGAAGGGGGTGGGCAGATTGGGGAGGGATAGCAGGAGAAGGAAGATAGAGGAGGGATAGCATTAGGAGAAATACCTAATACAGATGACGGGGTGATGGATGCAGCCAACCACCACGGCACGTGTATACCTATGTACAAAGCTGCATGCTCTGCACATGTACCCCGGAACTTAAATTATAATTTAAAAAATCTCTCCTTCAGTAAATACTCAGTTTCCTCGAAGCTTCATCACCCAGGTCGCCTCTCTCTCCTCTTTCCACCATCTCTCAACACAAAGGGAACAGAACAGCAGTGTGCTCCCCTCCCATCCATCACATCCTCCTCCCCTCCCATCCGTCACATCCTCCTCCTGCTCTGCAGCAGCAAGAGGGCTCCTGGCCACGCACTCCAGGCACAGAAGCAGGCCACCTCCCATCCTGGACCAATCCTGTGATCCCAGACGTGCAGCCTGGGTTCTGCATATCCTTAAGAGATTCCTAAAATTCTCTCCTCTCTCTCTCTTTCTCCTTCGCTTTTTCTCACTCTTTTTTCTCCCACTTTTTCTTGCTCTCTTCGTCTCTCCAAAGTCTGGCCTATGGTCTTACTGTCCTGCTGCAGACAGCAACAAAACTCAGGTTTGATTGTCCAAGCCTGTGACTGCAGACTGGAAGAGCAGGAACCCGCTTTTCCCTTGCAGGGGAGGGGAGACATTCCCCCCTGCCCTCTGGTTTGATAATTGAGTGTAGGAAATAAGCAGACACTCAGCGGATTAGCGGGGGAGAAGGAAACACACGTATTATGTGCTCAGAGGCAGCCCAGGAAAGAAAAGTGAGTACGGTCTAGAAGCCACATACCCTCTTCCCAGGGAAGCAAAGTGAGAACCCAAAATCTGGTGAGGTCTAGAAACCCACACACCCTGTTCCCAGGAAAGAGGGCCATTGTAGGAAGCTTGGGGAGAGTGAATGACCTGGGGGAAGGTGAGTGGGTGATGCCTGTGGCTGAGCCTGCCTCGGCGTCCTGTGGACCCCCATGTGTCTCCTGGTTCATCTTCCCAGTTGATGAGATTCCCAAGGAGGAGATGCCTGACAGTTGAGCTCCTATTGGAGAGTTGGGTTTTTAGGCAGATAGGGAGGTTCAGAGAAAGCCCCTCCCTGCATTTGCTGCTCCTCCAGTGCCTTCGATTTGAAGCCATCAATATATTTGGCAGCCGCGTTTCCTGAAGCCTGTTACTCTTGGAGCACTGAAACCCACAGCTTCCATGGCTGGGATGCCCAGAGCAAGAAGATCTGCAGGAAATGGAAATACGACTTAAATCACATCTCAAAAGACACTGTGCTCATGGTGAACCATCTGCAACAGGAAAGGAGGTGAGCATAAGGTGCTCTCTCTTTCCTCCCCTCCCTCCTTCATGAATAGCCTCCTATTTCATCAAAAGCATGTCTGAGGGATGTGAGTTTACCCAAATGACACAGCTGTGGGAGGGGAGGTCATTAGGAAGAAGTTCCAAGGAAAAAAGGGAAATGAAAGCTGATTGTTACCAATAAATTAGAGCAATTTTCTTAATTTACTGTCCATTTGCTTGCTCGTTCTTTGCTGGCGTGTCTTATGAAATATGGAAATCTGACAATGAGCCACTTGGAAGGAGCACGTCTTCACGCCAAGGCCAGGTCTCTCTGCGGCACCAGGGGATTTACTGTTCTCCCTGGGTAACCAGAAAAGAGCCCAGCAGCCCTCTTTGTTCCCTGCTGGCAGTCTGAGACGCAGCCTGCACTGGCCTCCCGCTGCGACCTTTCGGGGTGGGGCTGGGAGACAGCGTCTTCACCACTGACCCTATGTCAATCACTTCCCGGCAAAGGAAGAGGGAAGGCGCACAGGGACTCTGGAGCCGGGGGTGGGGGGGCACCAACAGAATGAGCTAGTCAAATGCACAGAGCACTACATTCTTCTTGTGCTAAACCCAAGAAAAACCTCCCAGCTCTCACGGCGTTTCTTGCTAATCTCCCTTTCTGGCTATTATTCAGCTACCGTGGATCCTTCTCAAGCTTCCAGCTTCCTTTTAGCTGCAGAAAGAGAATGAAAAAAATGTACCCTAAGACCCTGGATTTTTTTTTTCTTCCTTTTCTGTTGCCAGTGAATCTGTTTGAAAAGCAGCTGGTGCAGGCCGCAGCAGTGTGTGCCAGCACTAACGGAGACGCAGGAGCCGCGCTGCAGGGCACCCGGGCACCGCCAGACATGGGCTGACTGCGGGCTGGCCCTCCCGGGGTGACCTGCCGGTGACATAGGTTTCAGACCTGCAGAGGGAGTCTGGAACATTGGAAATATCTGCCTGCTTCTTTATTGTTTTTGGAGTATCCCGTATCTTGCATTAGTTCCGTGATCAAAAGCACTGCTTCCGAGCAAGTTAACTAGAGCAGACTTTATCTCACCCCCCGCCCCCCAACATTTCCTTTTAGGAAATTCAGGGAGCTGAGTGTAAACGTGTCTGTCCACCTAAGTATTTATTTTTCCACAGAAAGGGCAGTCTTTTTTGTTGTTTTGTTCTTACCCAGCTCATAAAGGGCCTGATCATTTATTCAGCAATATTTACCAAGTGCCAACCATGTACTAAACACTGTGGCTTACAGTGAGGACACCCTAAAAGCAAGGTGGACAAGGCGCACCGCATGAGTGTCACCGGCAAAACCAAGCTCTGTAAAATAGCTAAAAACGTTTATCCTGCACCAACATGAGTGACCATGACTCAGGGAGTGGTCTCAAGGGGTCCTGACAGAGCCTGTCCGAGGTGGTCGGGTTACGGTTTTAGAGATTTTACGGAGAAAGAAGTTATAGGCAAAGCCATCAATCAATCCATGGAAGGTGGACCCTGGTTCTGACTGAAAAGGTGGGGTATCTCAAACGTGAGAAGTGAGGGACTCATAAGTCATAGATAGATTCAAGGGTTTTCTGATTGGCAATTGGTTGAAAGAGTTAAGCTTTATCTAAAGACTTGAAGTTGGTAGAAAAAAAATGCTTGAGTTAAGGTAAGTAGGGGTGGTGGAAGCTGAGCTCCTCGTTCCATAGCAGAAGCCTCCAGGTAGCAGCTTTCAGAGGGAACAGATGGCCAATGTCGCTCTTCAGACCTTAACAGGTGTCAGACTCTTAGTTAATCTCTCCCAGAGCTGGAAGGGCCTGCCTGCCTGAATGAAGATTCTCCACAGATGCAAATTCCCATGAAAGATGGCTTTGCAGGGCCGTCTCAAAATATGTCCAAGCAATCTATTTTAAGGTGAAATACATTTGCTTTCCTTTGGAGAGCACTGTCTGTCACAGGATGCTACAGCAGAGCCGGGTTGGAACTGGGTATCCGGTTGCCGTGGAGTCCACCTTGTCAGTGTTATGATCTCTGTTTTGAGGTTAATGCTGGTCAGTGGTGTCTAAACTCCAAAGGGAGGAGGCGTAGCGAGGCGTGTCTGACATCTCTTCCCATTGTGGGGAATTCCGTTGGCCAGCCTTCTCTGGTGTATCAGTAGTTCTTGTTGTTGCTGTTTGCCTTGCTGTAAAGGGATTCCTGAGACTAGATTATTTATTTATTTACTTTGGTTTCTCTTTGAGACAGAATCTCACTCTGTCACCCAGGCCAGAGTGCAGTGGCACAATCTCGGCTCACTGCACCCCCTGCCTCCCGGGTTCAAGGGATTCTCCTGCCTTGGCCTCCTGAGTAGTTGGGACTATGGGTGCCTGCCACCACACCCAGCTAATTTTTGCATTTGTAGTAGAGATGGGGTTTCACCATGTCTGCCAGGCTGGTCTTGAACTCCTGACCTCAGGAGATCTGCTCACCTTGGCCTCCCAAAGTGCTGGGATTACAGGTGTGAGCCACCACGTCTGGCCATGAGACTGGATAATTTATAAAGAAAATTTTATTTTGGCTTACAGTTCTGTAGACTGTTTAGAAAGTGTGTTGCCAGCATCCGCTTCCTGTGAGGCCTCAGGAAGCTTTCAGTCATGGTGGAAGACTCGGAGGAGCAGGCATGTCAATGGCAAGAGAGGGAGCAAGAGAAAAAGCGGGAGGGGAAATCGCCTTTGCTAAGGTGAGGACAGGGAGAGGAACCTGACGTGGGGGACTCTATCTGGCTTCTGACCGCCAAGCTGTCCCTGGCCATTCCTGGATGTAGGCAAGCTAACCCTGGGCGGATTTATCGTTTAACCTTAAGGCAAAGATGATAATAGCCCTTCCCCAAACTAAACCACCTTTGTAGAACCAATGAAATACCTCATAGTTAGGCTTATGGGAGGGGCCTGATCCTGCTAAGAGACAGGCACAGTTCCTATGATCCCTTACTGCTCCAGGATCACATGGCCAGGGTCACAAGATTTGAGACTTCTCAATTGTTCCTAGAGATGACATCACTACCGTAGCACCTGAGATGGGTTTTTTTGCGGTGTGTTTCAGGCAGGCCCCACCTGGACTCCTGACTCCCGACTCACCTGATCCTGGGGCCTCACCCAGTGGCTGACCCAGAGCATGGGGCTTGTTTCCACACCCTGTGATTGCATCCCTAACCAATCAGCAGCACCCATAATCCTAGCACCCAGCTCACCAAATTGTCATAAAGACTCTAACATCTGAGCCTTCAGAGAGACCAATTTGATTGATAGCTCCAGTTCTCCCATGCGGGCCAGCTTCGTGTCACTTAAACTCTCTACCACAGTGCTGTGGCCTCAGTGGATTGATTTTGTCTGTGTAGCAGGCAAGGAGAACGTGTCTGGTGATCACAGAGGTGCCGGGTTATTTTAGACAACGAGCTTCCCTATGAACTGATACAGCAAGAACTCACTCTTTACCATGAGGATGGCCCCAAGCCATTGATGAGAAATCCAGCCCCGTGACCCAAGCACCTCTCCCCAGGCCCCACCTCCGACACTGGCAATCACATCAACATGAGATCTGGAGTGGACGCACATCCAAACCACGTCATTTAAGGTCCCCTTGGCTCAGAGGGGGTGCATTCAGTGGGTTGAGGGCTTAGGATTTTGTTTTTTGTTTACATGAGGCGTGAGTGGAACTTATAAACGAATGGGGCAGAGGAAGACATTAAATAAGTAAAAATAAACCACCATTATGTGTATTTTGTTTGTTGTAAGTGCTCTGGCACTGTGAAGGAAATAAACAGGGTATCTGACGTCACGGTATTTAGTGGGATGGGAGGTGCAGGAGAAATTACGGACTGGCTTTTCAACTCCGGTTCCAAACCATTTATGGAATCACTTTCTGAGCTACAGCTAGAATGCCTGTTTGAACTGCGGAGGCAGAGAAGAAAGAAAGGACAAGAAAGGTGAAAGAGAAATAAGGAAGGAAGGAAGGGAGGGAGGGAGGGAGGGAGGGAGGAAGGGAAGGGAAGGAAGGAAGATGGATGAAAACTACACTTCCCAGCTCCTTGCAGCTAAGGCCTGACTGCCCCCGTCCCCCACTTTGTGAGTCTTAGGTGGAGAAAATAAACAGCTCAGCTTTGCACAGTGGCAGTATCATAGCCAGCGAGGTTTATCCGAGGCGCGATGATTACTAACTGACAATGAACAGCACGAGGCAGTGGACCTTGTGGGGAGTTGAGATATTTTCACATACCTGGCGACAGAAGCACTAGATTCTTCTAGACAGCTCTGCCGAAGCACTTTGCCTGTTCTCTGGAGTCGCAGTGCCGGGAGGCAGGCGGTGATAGTGAGCTTCGCACAAAGACACATCAGTGGTGTCACTTTTCCCAGCAGCGGTTCCTCCCGCGCGCAGAGCTTCCCAGCTGCCTTCCCTGCGGTAAGCACGGCCATTCTGCCTCCATCACAGGATCTTCACCTGAGTGTCCTCCTGCTCTTCCCCCAAGGGCAATCAGCTGGTGCTCCTTTCCCTCCCACAGAAGCAGTGCTTAAGTCAGAGGGTCCTGCCCTGCCCAGATCTTCCTTAGGAGGACACGGGGAGATGGTGGGAAGAGCTAACACCAGGTGAATGCAGGTTCTTCCTGTGTCTCAGGTGCCCCAGGGCTTTCTCAACCATCTAACGCACTAGCTCACACTGTCTTTAAGAATTTGCGGCTAGACGTGGTGGCTCATGCCTGTAATCCCAGCACTTTGGGAGGCTGAGGCTGACAGATCACCTGAGATCAGGAGTTTGAGACCAGCCTGGCCAACATGGTGAAACCCCGTCTCTACTAAATATACAAAAATTAGCCGGGCTTGGTGGTGGGCACCTGTAATCCCTGGCGGTCAGCCTGGGGGATAAGAGCAAGACTTTATCTCAAAAAGAGAAGAAAAGAGAATTTGGCATATCCTGGCAGTTTTCTTCCAACCTGTTTTTATGGTAGCTGCATCCGACCTCCTCCCACACTCTGCCAAGGGTGACTTCGTTATGCTGCCCGATTCTCCCTGAGGGACCTGTCACTCCTCAGAACTGACTTCACTTGGTTGTCTTGCAAACTCAGCTTTCTGATGTGCTCAAGAAAAGTCAGCAGTGTGAAGATCACATGGCTTTTTCTCCTCGCTAAGGTGGGAGTGAAATCTTTATAAAGCTATCTACATAGGTAGTGAAAGCAGAATTCCCTGTTTTTGATTCAAGATCCCGCATTGGTGGTCTGGAGTTTAGTTCTCTCCCAGCAAGGGATCAAACATCCATGCTGCTAAAAGCTTCAGAAATAAGCTA
Source organism: Saimiri boliviensis (assembly GCF_048565385.1). Taxonomy (NCBI): domain Eukaryota; kingdom Metazoa; phylum Chordata; class Mammalia; order Primates; family Cebidae; genus Saimiri; species Saimiri boliviensis. The sequence continues at coordinate 117,452,620 of NC_133451.1, read as the reverse complement.
TCTGTTAGCTCATCTTCTCAGGGCCCACGGTTTGCACGTCACTCTATGAAGAGCTGAGGATACTGCGATGCATGAGGCACTGTCCTTGTCCTGCCCCTGCTCATGGCCCTGGGGAAGTAAAGGCACAGAAACAAATGTCATAAAGTGGAGTCGTGAACGCCATCCCAGGAGTGGGAAAAAGCTGTGGGAGCCCGGATCTGAATAAGCAGCATGCAGGGGCATGAGGAGGCAGAATTATTTGAGTTGTTTTTGAATTTCTTGAATTTTGTGTAAGGGTTTTCTAGACCGAGATGGTAAAGAGGCATTCACAGAAAAGCGCTGCTTCCAGTCCTCATTCTGATAAGAGTTCCATCCCTGGCAGGGGTTGCCTGGGTCAGAATTCTCTTACGAGGTCCCGCAGGGCAACCTGGTCTTAGCCACATTGAGCTCTGTGTCTGCACCCCACAGGTGAACCCAGCATTCTGCAATGTCAGTGGGTCTTGTGGGGGAGCATTAATAACAGAAACTCTGCTGTGTTCGAATAAAGTCAGGATTTTTTTTCTTAAGAAAGTTTGATGACAATATCTAACCTGCTTCCTTTCACATTTGTCCTCTGGATATTTTTCTTTATTTCTCTTTTCTCTCTTTCATTTCTTTTTCTTTCTTTCTTTCTTATTTGTTATCTCAATATTTTTTTTTTCTCTTTTCTTTCTCTTTCTTTCTTTCTTTTTGATTTTTTGTTCGTTTTTGAGATGGAGTCTCGCTGTGTGGCTCAGGCTGGAGTGCCGTGGCACGATCTCGGCTCACTGCAACCTCCACCTCCTGGGTTCCAGCAATTCTCTGCCTCAGCCTCCCAAGTAGCTGGGATTACAGGTGCCACCAACACGCCCGGCTGATTTTTGTACTTTTAGTAGAGACGGGGGTTCACCATCTTGGCCAGGCTGGTCTTGAACTCCTGACCTCGTGATCCACCCACCTCAGTCTCCCAAAGTGCTGGGATTACAGGCATGAGCCACCGCACCCCACCTGTCTTCTCAATATTTGTGCTAACCTCTATATTTGTTGTCTGTGAGGGGTGGATATCTGGATATTAGTTTATGAGAACCACCGGGGCATATATCAACACTGGTCTGGAAGGAACGGAGAGGCGTCACAGCTGCCAAAGCTCTCCTTGTGTGGCCTCACCTGGTGGTCGGCTGCATCAGTGCCAAGACGGGAACAGTGCAGCCCAGACAAGGACTCACTGGAGTCAAACGCCCAGGAGAACAGGCTCGCAAACCAAAGTCTAGTCCTTCCGTGAACGGCGAGCCTGCAGCATGCTGAATTTAGATGAGAGTTTTAGCAGATGACAAGTGCCAGGCGTGGGAGTCTGGGGATCAGTGTGTGAACAAACCCAGGCTCAGAATCTGGCAAGATGGGCAGAGCAGGAGCAATAGCCAGGACAAAAGCTGGGTGTCCAGGGGAGCCAGGCTGGGCAGAGTCCAGCCCAACTGTCCCCTTCACCACCTCTGGAGCACAACGTACGCACAAACACACACCGGCCACAGCTTTAAAAGCAGAACCCTGAAATCCCAGCATTCTAGGAGGCCAAGGTGGGTGAATCACAAGGTCAGGAGTTCGAGACCAGCCTGACCAACATGGTGAAACCCCGTCTCTATTAAAAATACAAAAACTAGCCGGGCGTGGTGTCGGTTGCCTGTACTCACAGCTGCTCCAGAGGCTGAGGCAGGAGAATCACTTGAACCTGGGAGGCAGAGGTTGCTGTGAGCTGAGATGGCGCCACTGCACTCCAGCCTGGGTGACAGAGCGAGACTTCATCCCCCTCCCCCAAAAAAGCAGAACAGTATTGAAGGAGAATTGTATTGAACAGTTAATGTCCACAGCAGTCCACACGTGTGATGCAGTGAGATTTACGTTAATGCTTTAAACGTGGTGACAGTACACTCTGAATGATAACTGTCAGAATACATATAAAACATGTATGTTGGAGAGGCTCAGTGGTTCACGCCTGTTATCCCAGCACTTTACCAAGCCGAGGCTGGTGGATCGCCTGAGGTCAGGAGTTCGAGACCAGCCTGGCCAACATGGTGAAACCCTGTCTCTACAAAAATACAAAAAATTAGCCAGGTGTGATTGCAAGCACCTGTAATCCCAGCTACTTGGGAGACTGAGGCAGAAGGACTGCTTGAACCAGGGAGGCAGAGGTTACAGTGAGCTGAGATCGCACCACTGCACTCCAGCCTGGGAGTCGGAGTGAGACTTCGTTTCACACACACAAAAAAATCCAACAAACCAACAAACAAAAGAATGTATGTTAAAGGCACACACCTTATGATTTTAAGAAATAAAGATTTTTCAGCTGTTGAGAAGCTTCCCTTTTCTTGAGGTAACTAATAAAACAGGTTGACAAAGAGAATATCAGACTACAGAAGAGAAGGAAAGACGGATCTTGTAGGAAATTCCGCAGTTTGGTCCCACGCACGCTGACACCCCAACGTGCTCATGGCTTGGTATTTGAGGGTCCTCTGGGCAGGGGTTGCTGTGCCAGCCCTGCCCTTCACAATTGAATTTTGTTGTGCAAAGTGAACTGCTGTCCCCTTCATGGTTGCCTCAGCAGTCCTACTTCTTTTGCTGTTATTTTGAACTCTTGAATAAGTACAAAGGTAAAATAGTTGTCAACATTTGCCGGATATGATTTATTTATTTATTTATTCATTAATTATTTTATTGAGACTGAGTCTCACCTTGTCGCCCAGGCTGGACTGCCATAGCCTGAGATCATCTCACTGCAGCCTCCGCCTCCTGGCTTCAAGTGATTCTCATGCCTCAGCCTCCTGAGTAGCTGGGATTACAGGTACCTACCACCACGCCCGGCCAATTTTGTTTTGTTTTAGTAGAGACAGGGTTTCAGCAGGTTAGCCATCCTGGTCTCAAACTGCTGAAGGTCATTATAAAAGAACCTTCCTTAAAAATCACTTTAAGCAGGTGTTTTCCATATGGAAATGTCCCTTTGCACTCCATTTCCCTACTGAAGCGTGTGAAATGACGTTTCCACTTGTTTTGTTTCTGAATCTGATATTTTACTGAGAATATTTTTCTTGCAAGGTGAAAAAAAATCACCACACTGTTATATAATTTGAACCCAAGTATCACCATCCAATTTTTATGCTAATACAACAAAAACTCCGCAATCTAGGTACTCCTGATAATCCCCTTCTCGATGTTTGAACAGCTTGAAAGCCATTGTAAGCACATTGGTGGTGTTATCTGGTAGTAAACATTACCTTCACCAACGTAGGGGCTACACTCCCCCTTTGGTGCATTGTCTGTTCCAAATGCACACAGGCCCGTGGGAATGGCTGTGCAGAGGCAGCTGTCCCGTGGGGCTGCTCTGGAAACACGGGTTATAACATCCTTGAAGAGAATCCCTGTGGGCGAATCATAAGAGGATGAAGACGCATTTCATCCAAAGTTTAAAGTCACAAATAAAGCATTTTCTTCAAGATGAGACTTATCATCAGGGTAGAACATGATGACATAGAATATAAATTATGTTTTTATTGCATATATCTAAATTGTAATGTTGCGTATCTAGGTAAAAAATCCTAAAACGTAGAAGTGAATTTAAAAAGTGTTTTAAATACCAGATAAATGTGCATTCTCCTCAGTAATAATACATATATTCAGTTTTACACTGTTAAATTGTTTTTATGCTTCCAGCTTATCCTCAGCATAAGTCTATGAGGCAGACAAGGAGATACTGTTTGCTCAGTTAGCTGATGACAATTAAGTATATATTTAATAAAGACAGAAAGATCCTGAATTTGCCCTTGACAAAGCTGAACTGTGGATGGATTAAACACACGGTTCATTGCACCGAAGACCGGATCAAAGCCTGCAGCTGTCATTACCCAGACAAGGGAAAGCAAGGTGATTCTGGCCTGGATTTTGTAAACGGTGTCAATCTATTCCCTTTGCTTTGGTATTGCTCTGGGAATCGCTGACAGTATCAGAAGAAAGAAAAACAAGCTTCTTGATGCCTCTTTTGAGGCATCGACCACCAGAGGACAGTAGTGTTCTCTGCACAGCCTGCAGAGAACCCGTTCCAGGAGAAAACGAGGGTCCCGGCAGTGAGTATAGCCCACAGGCTCCCAGGCCCTGCCTGGGCCATAGGGATCAGGATGGGATGTGGCTTTGCCTCTCCCATTCCAGATGGCACCTCGTTCGCCAGCCCCAGGCACTAGCAGAGCGTCGGCCTCTATGCTGGGTGGTGTGGGATGTATGAGGGAGAGTCTCTTCATTTACACATTCTGCACTGGGGTTTCATTGCGTCTTTTACCCCTCGAAGCCGCTTCCTAAGTGTTAAGCTATTAATGGGTGATTGTTATCAGAGTCTCAGAGATTTTTCAACCTCATTTATTTAATCTCTAGAGAAAGGAAAACAGGAGATGGATTGCTTGGATCATGCTTTTTTGAAAATTACAAAGGGAAGGGAGAGAGAGAAAAAAAGCTCTGCTCCCACAATGAGCTACTATTTCAAAACTGCCACATACGAAGATACACAGCGCAGTCCCAACTGTAAGGTACTTTGCTGCTGTTCATGCTTCCGTGGGCGTGGGTGGGTGGAAAGATGTTTCTGGGGACTGCAAAGCAATCCAGTGCTTCTAGAGATAAAAACAGCCTGTAAAAGTTTTCTGCTGTGGAGAATGATAGGTTTTGTGGCCCACACGATGTGTGCTCTCTGTGGTCCGGAGGAAGACGGTAGCCGCTGATCTGTGAAACCTCTGCACCAACATGAGGCTGCTCACAGCCACATGCCCGGCCTCACAGGTGACACCTTCGCCCTCCTCTGGGTTCTGTGTTTCTCCCTTCTCTGAACTGAACCTCTGTCTCCCTTTGACAAGTAGCTTCTGCTATCTTGTGTTTCAAATCAATTTCTAGAAAAACTAGATATATTTCAATTCTGTGAAGATTTACTGTGAATCACACAGTGCTGGACCACGTGCTAACACGTATTCACATAGGATGCTGGCTCCAGAGAGAAGTAGGCTGTGATCGCCTTCAATGTCCCCCTCACAGCCATGGCCTGTCCGGAAGGTGCTGGCTTCTGCGGCAGACACAGGCTCTCCCGGCAGCCCCGTGCTCTGTGCCGCTGTTCCTAGAAGCCTTGGGACTTGGTCTCACCAATGCCCTCCGTGTTCCGCCCTGCACACCCGCCCTTCTTCAAGTCTCTTCTCTCAAAGCCTCCTTAACGTGGCTGCTGTCCGTATTGCAGAAGAGGGCAGGGCCCAGGGAGCTGAGTCGCAGGAACCCCACGCTGCTGGCTGCTGAGCTCCCGAGGCCTTCAGTAAAGTAGGGTTGCCCCTCCCACACCCTGGCCCTGCATCCACTGCCATCAGCCCAGGGTGAGGACCAGCACATCAAGGTCAAACTCCTTCCCTGGTCCCCCTTTCCACCCCCACGTCTGTGAGAAGCCCGGGCTCATTCTCCCTCAGCCACAGGCTCCAGGCAGTGTGGGTTCCAGCATGGCCCACACGAACCCTTCCTTCAAAGTGACAGACAGCACAGGGCCTCCCCCACAGCAAGTTCACAGTCACAACTCTGCCCCTTCCTACGCTCAGTAAACTGCACAGTGATGCTGACCGAGTGTTAGGTGAGAGTGGTGTTGATGAGTGTGGAAATCCACCTGAATTTTATGGGTTACCAACACCAACCTGTCATTGAATTAGTATTTACACAGCAAGAGCTAAGAGAGATACGACTGAGTATTTTAACACAGACTTCGCTGGTTGTGTGGACCACAGACAGAATCCATCGTTAATGAACTGAACTGGTGTCTGCTGTCCCAGTGGGGTGAGGCTGAACATCCATACTGTGGTTTGCAGTGGGAGAAAGGCGGGCGTGTGCTTGCAGGATGCCAGGGAAGGAGGACTGGGCCCGACCTCTCCGTGGTTTACAGCAGGAGTTTTTAAATCTGGAGAGGCAGAGGTTACAGGCAGAGGTGTCGATCGATTCACTGAGGCTCTATATTAGTTTGGCCTAGAAGAGTGGGGTGTCATGAAGCAGGGCCCGCAAGCCACAGGCGGATTCGAAGAGTTTTGGATTTGCAATTGGGTAAGGAGGTGAAGCCCTGTCTGAAAATTGGGGGTCAGGAGAATAGAATGTACTGCTCTGGCCTGTGGGTATAACCTCCTTCAGGACCCTCAGGAAGAAATTTAGAACAAGGAGCAGTGGTTAGAGTTCAGTCTTCAGTTCCACATTATCTGAGGTCTCCGAGCCACAGATCCATCTGGCAGGGGTCTGGGTCTCTGAAAAACATCACAGATACATGCTCAGAGGTTGTCTTTAACATGCCACAACTTTAACTCCCTTGGTTACTGTGTTTAGTTACTGTTACCTTCTTCCTTGTCAAGTTGCTCATCTACTCTTCAGGGCCAGCGAGGTGCCTGGAATCCCCCTTGAAAGAACTGAAGATTTTCTTTTCATGCTTGAGGGACCTGCAGCCCCCAAGAGGGGTCCCTGCTCTGTCTCATTTCTTTTTTTTTTTTTTTTTAAATTTATTTATTTTACTTTAGGTGCATACTATATCTGGCATCTCTCCCCATGTTATCCTCCCCTCCCGTCCCTCCCTCCCCTCCCCTACCTCCCACCCTCCCCTCCTTCCCCCTCCCCTGCTGTCTCTCCCCTCCCTCCCCCTCAACTGCCCCCAGTGTGTGATGCTTCTCTCCCCGAGTCCTCGTGTTGCTATGTTGTTAAGAAACCTCCCTCTAATGAGACCATGAAGCTCTTGGCGTGAGCGCGCTGCTCTTACATCTCTCCTTTGTTCCTTTTTGTTGTTCCAGACGTTCTCCATAAACACCGTTTTGAGCCACCGAGGTTTCAGCTGCCACTGCTTGCGTTTCTAGCTCACTCCCTCTCCAACCATCCTCTCTCGGAGACATCCGTCCGGTCTCTGCCAAAATGTCACCTTCACAAAGACCTTTCCTTATAGTCTTATTTAAAGTGGCAGGCCTCCCCTCCCCCGATCCTGGCATCATTTACCCCTGGCTCTTATCACCACCTGACATGCCATATATTTTCACCTTATTTATTGCCAGCACCCCACCCCGCCCACCCCCACTACAAAATAAGCTCCACCAGGGAGCTTTTGTCTATTTAGTTCACTAATGTATCCTCAATGTCTGCAAAAGTGTCTCGCACATAATCAACACTTCATAAACAGGTGTTGAATAAATAAATCCATCAGGCATTTCACACAGCATTTTCTCCAAAGTAGGCAGTTAAGAAATATTTATTTGAGTGAACACAGCTATGTTTTCATCGGTTCAGGAAAGTGGAAGGTCAAGGGTCTCTTACAGAGGGTGCCACCAGGGCCTAGGGTAGCTCACCAGCTGTTAAAACCCCCAGAGAAGGGACACATGCAATTTAGAGGGGTAGCAAAATAAGCAAAGAATGTTTTGATATAAAGTCCTTTGGGATTGGAGTCATGGAAGGCTCCGGGACTAGTTGAGCTTGTAGGATCAATCGGTGGAGGATTTCAAAACCATTTGCACTCCGGTTCTCTTTCGGTGGTATTAGGCTTCCAAACCAACGGCGCTTTCACAAATGCAGAAGAGCCTAGGAAGGGGACCTCTGTAACAATAACAAAAGCTCTTTGGATAACACGTGATGTCATGATAACCAAGCTTCCTGTTACAAAACACAGAGACATAGAGGGCGTTTAGTGGGGTACCGCTTTGCGATATTAACTGTTCTAAATATTTCCTTTTTTTTCCCATCTGGGAGACTAGGTATGAATTTCCCACCACCCAGGTGTTGTTCGACACTGCAGAATGCATCTGTCTAAGCATGCCGTTTGATTTTATGTGTGTTAATGGTTTGACATCTGGGGTCTGGCTGAGCCTGGTGGCACGGACAGTCAGTATCTAGTTACTAGCTACTACCCTTTCTAGTTAGCCAATTCCTAGAGAGAGTGAAGGACACCCCCTCCAGGGAGAGCTGTCCAAATGCAAAGGAACCAATCCAAAGCCCACACCCCCGACTACCTCCTCTATTGGGAATCTCAAATTCAGGGTCATGATTCCCCCTTCCCTGATCACCCCCAAACCAGGTGCCAGACAGTTAGGGACAGCCCCATGCCCAGACTCTGCTGAAATTACTGAAACTCTCCACCCAGAGCCTGCTCACCCTGCCTCACCTGCTCCTTCCCCTGGAATCCTCTCTACTTCGAGGGATCAAACTTCAAATTGTATATCTAATAATGGGTTTAAATGTTTTTCAGGCCAGGTGCGGTGGCTCATGCCTATAATCCCAGCACTTCGGGAGGCCAAGGAGGATCACCTGAGGTCAGGAGTTCAAGACCAACCTGGCCAAAATGGTGAAGCCCCGTCTCTACTAAAAATACAAAAAATTAGCCAGGCATGGTGGTGCAGGCCTGTAATCCCAGCTACTCGGGAGGCTGAGGCAGGACAATCGCTTGAACCCAGGAGGCAGAGGTTTCAGTGAGTCAAGATCGAATCACTGCACTCCAGCCTGGGCAACGGAGTAAGACTCTGTCTCAAAACAAAAACTTTTTTTTCAAAGAAGTCTCTTATCATTTGAGTATCATGACCTTTCTTTATTAACAATTGAAGAGCAAAAATTCTGGTATTTTATGAGCTTAAACAATGTGCTCTCAAATTTTTATTGACTCAGTGCTCTGTACTTTATTTCCAATTAGGGTAGAATTGTACATCTGATTATGATCAATGATACGTTTCATAAAATCAGGGGCACTTGGTGTTAGGGCTCTACCTTTCATTTGGTCTATTTCTTATGTCTTTAGATACAATAAAAAATTGAGTAAAAGATGTGTGTGTGTGTGTGTGTGTGTGTGTAAGAAGGAAACAAAATATTAGGTCTTATTTTCTGTTTTTGTTTTGTTTTGTTTTGTTTTTTTGAGACGGAGTCCTGCTCTGTCACCCAGGCTGGAGTGCAGTGGCGCGATCTTGGTTCACTGTAACCTCTGCCTCCCGGGTTCGAGTGATTCTCCTACCTCGGCTTCCTGAGTAGCTGGGACTACAGGCACCTGCCAGCAGGCCCAGCTAATTTTTAAATTTTTAGTAGAGATGCAGTCTTATCGTGTTAGCCAGGATGGTCTTGATCTCCTGACCTTGTGATCCACCCACCTCGGCCTCCCAAAGTGCTGGGCTTACAGGCGTGAGCCACCGTGCCCGGCCAGGTCTTATTTTCTTATTTTAAATCTTTAAGTTAATCGAATCCACAGCCATCTAAACTAGCATATTCTATGTCCCTAGATTCTCAGAAGAATGAATCTGAGGAAAACAAAAGTTAAAGAACATCAAGTTCTTACATTTTTCAGTTGGTTGGATTCACATGAACATTCACATAAGACACTGGAAAGAAACAGTGAGCACGGTGTTGGTTAATCTGTACGGAATCCATATAAACTTTGTTGCTCATGAAAATGTTAGTGGGACTTAAAACATGAACAGAAAGTGAATCCTTTTCATGAATTCTGATAAAAACACGGTGTATCCCTTTTAACAGGGCAAGCAATTGCAGAAAACAGTAGGCAAGCCTAAGGTAAATCAGTTTTCTTTGCTGTTCAAGATTATTTTCTGAAAGTGTTTAAGTTGCTTTCCTGTAACAAAGAAAACCTCGGCCAGGCGCGGTGGCTCACACTTGTGAGCCACCAGCACATTGGGAGGCCGAGGCAGGCGCACCACGAGGTCAGGGTTTTGAGAGCAGCCTGGCCAACAAACGTGGTGACACCTGTCTCCACTAAAAATACAAAAATTCGCCGAGTGTGGCTAATTTCGCATCTGTAGTCCCAGCTACTTGGAGTCCCAGCTACTTGGGAAGCTGAGGCAGGAGAATCACTTGAACCCAGGAGGAAGAGGTTACAGTGAGCCAAGATCACGCCGCTGCACTCCAGCCTGGGTGACAGAGCAAGACTCCATCTCAAAAAGAAAAGAAAAGAAAGAGAGAAAGAAAGTGAGAGAGAGGAAGGAAGGGAGGTGGAGGAGGGAGGTGGAGAGGGGGAGGGTGGGAAGAAATTACATATTAAAAAATTTGAGAATTGGCATGTCTTTCTCTGAGGGCTTGGAAAAGAAGTTCCCACCACATCATATATCTGGAGTGTTGGAATGTTTAATTCCAAATTTGTTAATTGATAGACTTGATGATTTAAATTATAGAATCACAGACCTTCTTATGGAATTGAATTCTTTCTAAAATGTCCCACAGGAGGTACTCATTTAACTCCAACTCCCTTCTCTGCATTTATAGCCCGGAGAGTTAAACAGCAAAACCTGGATGGGAAAACCAGGGTTTCCAACTGCGAAATTCAGGAAGTAACAACTCATCATCTTCTGTAAAGTGAGACGGGAATTTTCAGAAAGCATTTAAAAGTGGCTTTCTTCTCACCACAACTTAGGGTCTTTGACAGATTTTTGTGCCCGGCCACAGCTCCTGTGGGGAGGAGACACCTCTGGCTGACTCGCCACTGTGGGGCATTCATCCTGGAGATGTTGTGGAGGGCAGGAGATCTTCAGTTTCAGCATCACACAGAACTGCCTAGAGGTGGATCTGTAAGGTGACATCCAGCGCTTGAGAATGTGACCTACTACCTGCAGACAGAGAAACCAGATTTTTCTATAGCTGGAATAAATGCCCTTCATTAAGAAAGTGGCCAGCCCATTATAGACTCAGTGGAAGAGACAAATAATTTTTAAAAAGAGAAACAAGAAGAAAAAATATATAGGTCAGAAATACAGGGTCAGATATATCATCCTGGATTCTGTGTTCCCAGTTCCTAGGGACGGGGGATTTTGGTCCCCACCAGAAACAAATTCACATGACTTGTAGCTTGGTTGTGTGTTACACACAGCACAAGTCGTGACTCCAGGGTTGGTGTGTGGGCTGGTTCCATTTTCCCATCATTAGATTCTTCTGGTTGCAGAAGGGGCAGGTGAACTGGGTCTCCGGTGTCTTCTGCTTGGGGGCAGCTTCCACTTTCATATTTTGCTTCCTGTGTCCCCAGGAGTGTGAACCTGTCCTCACTTTCTCATGAGACAGTGGTCGTGTGTGTGTGCGTGCATTCGTGTGTGTGTGTGTGTGTATATGTGTGTGGGTGCGTGTGTGTGCGTGCATGTGTGAGTGTGTGTGTGTGGTCCTTCCAGTCACCTTACAAGCCTGAGAAATAGGGTCACAGTAACAGTGATAACAGCGCTGTCACCAGCACAGGACATAAGCATACTGCCAAATTCTCCCAGAACACTTTTGGAGGTCACTAGACGTGTGTGTGACAGAGAAAGGGGAGAGGGGAGCAGTGGGTTTCATTGTCCAGTCGGATACCTGGAGACCTCCACCTGGCACATTTCGTTAATTCCACCACATGCCAGGAGCTGAGGCACTTTCTCTGCACCCCAGACTCGTTGCACTGCACCAATGGCCTCATCCTGCAAAATCAAATAAAAGGTCATCTGTGGAGACGTGAGGAGCAGGTCTCTTCCATGGTTCTCTGTTCCTTTCTGTTGGCTAGTGCAGCCTGAAGTCGCTGGGGTTTTCTTTTTTTCTTTAAAGCTCTCCCTCTCCAGGGACCAAGTCTGTGGGCGTGGGGAGGGGATGGAGCTGAAAGGTGGGACCCTGGCTGCACGCAGGTCATGCCTCCCCTATGAGGAAGGCTGTTCACAGCCGGCCTCAGCTGCCTGAGCCCTCTCCTCACCCTGGGCTCCCTTACATGAACAGATCTCTGGTGGCCCCAACAGAAAGCCAGCGACACAGGTCCATGTTTACACTCAGCCGAGACTGTGGTTTATACCGCCTGTGCCTGAGTGTGGGCACAACAGTGTTACTGAAGCCGGCTGCTCATTGAAATCACCACCTGGTTTCCAAAATACATGGACACCTGTACCTCGCCTATGCCCACGTGAAACAGAATCTCCAAGCAGTGGGTCTCATACACCTGCTGTTTTAAACTCTGCAGACCATTCCGATGTGCGGTGAAGACCAGGAACCGCGGTGTGTACACACGGTGTAGGGCAGAGCTGGGTGCAGCACCGTCTGAAAGCACTCTGGAGGCTGGACGCGGTGGCTCATGCCTGTAATCCCAGCACTTCACGAGGCTGAGGTGGGTGGATCACCTGAGGTCAGGAGTTCAAGACCAGCCTGCCCAACATAGTGAAGTCCTGTCTCTACTAAAAACACAAAAATAAGCTGCATGTGGTGGCAGGCATCTATAATCCCAGGTTCTTAGGAGGCTGAGGCAGGAGAATCACTTGAACCCTGGAGGCAGAGGTTGCAGTGGGCTGAGATCATACTACTGCACTCCAGTCTGGGTGACAAAAGCAAAACTCTGTCAAGAAAGAAAGATGAAAGAAAGAAAGAAAGAAAGAAAGAAAGAAAGAAAGAAAGAAAGAAAGAAGAGAAAGAAGAAAGAAAGAAAAAAGAGAAAAAGAAGGAAAAAGAAAAAAAAAGAAAGGAGGCAGGGAGGGAAAGGAGAAGCAAGCAAAGAAGGAAGGAAGGAAGGAAAGAGAAAATATAGAATTCATGAGAAAAAACTACTATATATACTCAGTAATGTGTCATAAAGGTATACGCCTCAAAATACAGCTGTCATTTTCAGCGCATTAAACGAGCTGTGAACGTCTTAGGAAAAGAGAGTTTGGAGAGGTCCCAGAAACAAGGAAAGATCAGTTAGAAAGGAGCATAAGGAAGATGTCCAGCTCCCATCCCATACACGCACTGGAGCAGCAATAGGCTGGGCTCAGTCAGGGCTTCAGAGCAGAGTCAGTCTCTGCAGTAAAGATGACGACCCCAGGCTGTGAATGCACATTCTTACTGAGTATTTTCTGTGTCCAGGAACTGGGGTAGGTGCTGGAAGGCAGTGGCAAGCAAACTCCTCGTGGACTCTGAGAAATCAGTTTCCTTCGGAGAAGACAAACATTAAATGGATAATTACAAATTAATTACGAATAGGCACGGTACTAAGAAGACACACATTTGATTGCTAACAGAGGACCCAGTTACCCAATTATATCCAGGGGCCAGGAATGTTTCTTGGAAGTGAAATGTGAAGAATAAATAGAAGTTAATTAGATCCAAAGAAGAGCAAAAAGCATTCTTGGTGGGCAGAACCATGTGTGTAAAGGTCAGTAAGTGGGAAGGGGACACCACAGGCAGGCAGGGGGTGCAACCCAGCATGGCCGGAGGAGGAAACTCTCACACGTCAGACTCCAGGCCTTGGGAGACAGTCACATGAGTTACAAGCACCCTAAATTTAATGCCCATCTAAGTTTCCTTAAAGCCTGTCAGTTTGCTTGTGTGCTAAAATGAAGTTCTAAAGAAAAGCATCTTTATTTCAACAAAGATAAATGTCAGGATAACAGACAACATTATCTTAGTAGGCAGGGTCAAGGACATTTCAGATAGATCAAAGCACAAAGCAGCAATTTAAATTACTCCAATTTTCTTTATGTTGTTATTTCATCTATGCTTAAGGACTCTGAAGAATGTAGTTTCCTTCAGATCTCTTAAAAGACTGTGATGTTGATCGTGATTATTCTGGTTGCAAGGGACAGAAATGCCATTAAAAATTGCTGTAACAAACCAGGCAACTAAAAAAGGAACATGTTGCCTCACACTGTTTGAAAAGTCCCAGAGAAGATATCATTACTGGCATTCCCAAATCAAATGCTGTTGTGCACACCTCGTCTTTACGTCTTAGCTCTGGTTTTCAAGATGTGGACTTCACTTGAGGGCAGGTTCCGGACACGGTGACGCGATGTTTTTCACTGCCCCAAGCTCACATGATAGCAGCTTAGCAGCGCTATGGGAAAGGAAGCTCACTGTTTTCTCAATGGTTCAAGTAAAGTCCTGGCCAACTCTCCCTTGAACACCTTGGGTCTTGTGACCACCCTTAAACCAATACTGAAGCCAGAGGTCTGGGATATGCCAATGGTCAGACTAGGATCAACCAGAGCCTGTAGTTGGCATCAGCAACCCCAAAACCACATGGTCCGGAAGTGAAGAGGAACGCTCTGGCTCACTGAAGATAATCAAGATGCTGCTGTCAAAGGAATTGATGGAATGGGAGCGGCCAAAGGAACGGATCTTCTCAATCCAACTTGAATTTTTTTTTTCAATCATTCAGAAAAGTCTGTTTAGGGTGATTGGATTTAGTCTTGCTTTACCCACAGTTAATCGTGCTCATTTGCTACCGTGAAGTTAATGAAAAATCTAAAATGTTTAATAAATCATTATATATGATTTTGTTTTATACAGAATTATACATAAGGCAAATTTTATAGAGCAAAGCCAATATTACCATGCTATGAATAATTATGCAAAAATGTCAGTATATTTAATTGGATGTCTGAAATTATTAACTGACCTAGAACCTAGAGAATAAAGAAAAAAAATCTAAGATTTTCTGTGGGCCTGAAGAAAAGTGGTTGTGAAACAGGGCCTAGCGTTTTACACGTCAGTAGAAATAAAGCCGCTTTGTAAATTTTAAATACAAGCCATTGCAAGAAGACTTAGACATTAATATATGCATTCGGACATTAATTGGTTTGGTGGCATTATGTGAAATATGATTCAGCCGTAAAGTATCTATGGAGTTTGTTTATTCTGATAACGTGGAACGTGAATGGCCAAGATTCTGAAACCTGGAAACTCTTCCAATATTAACATAACAGAAAAAACATTAGAACATAAAATCTCATGCTTGTGAGTGACCAGTTTGTCTGAATTCTTATGTTTCATGTTCTAAGCAGTCAGTTCAGAGAATGCGGCTCCTAAAATCAGATATAGTCATGATCTCACGTTGGCTAAATAAGAGTGTGTTATTAACATGACATCAATAGAATGAAGGACAAAACCACACGATCATCTCAATAGACACAGAATAAGGATTTGATAAAATTCAACAACCTTTCATGATAAAAATGTGTAATAAATTAGGTATAGAAGAAACATATCTCAACAAAATCAAGGCTGTATATGACAAAACCTGAGCTAACATCATACTAAACTGGAATAAGACAGGGATGCCCACTCTCACCGTATGTATTCAATATAATACTGGAAGTCCCAGCCAGAGCTATTAGGCAAGTAAAAGAAATAAAGTCATCTAAATTAGAATGGAGGAAGTCAAGTTGTCCCTTTCTGCAGACAACGTGATTTTGCATTTGGAAAAACCTAAACTCTATCATAAAACTCTTAGAACTCATAAACAAATTCAGTAAAGTTGCAGGATTCAAAATCAGCATACCAAAAATCAGCAGTGTTTCTGTACACCAGTGATGAATTAGCTGAAAAGGAAATCAAAAAAGCAATCCCATTTATAATAGCTACAAAGATAATAAAATACTTAGGAATAAATTTAACCAAGGAAGTGAAATATCTGCACAAGGAAAACTATAAAATGCTAATGAAAGAAGTTGAAGAGGACACAAAATATAAAAAGACAGCCCATGTTCATGAACTGGAAGAATAAATATTGTTAAAATGACTATACCCAAAGCAATCTACAGATTGAAGGAAATCCCTACCAGTACTAATCTTCACAAAAAGAGAGAAAACAATCCTAAGATTCACACAGAACCACAAAGGATCCCTAAGAGTCAATGCAATTCTGAGCAAAAAGAACTCAGCTGGAAGCATCACACTACCAGATTTCAAAATATACTACAAAGCTGCAGTAACTAAAATAGCATGGTGCTGGTATTAAAACAGACACATAAATCAGTGGAATAAAATAGAGAATCCAGCAATAAGTCCAGGTATTTACAGCCAACTGATATTTGACAAAAGTGTCAAGAACATATATTGAGAAAAGAACAGTCTCTTTAATAAATAATATTGGGAAAACTTGATATCCACACACAGAAGAATGAAGCTAGAACCATATAGCTCATTATACACAAAATATCAACTTAAGATGGATAAAAAGCTAAAATGGCTAACCTGAAAAAATAAAACTACTAGAAGAAAGCATAGATGAAACATTGCAGGACGTTGGCTTAGGCAAAAATTTTACCCAAGACCTCCAAAGCACAGGCAATGAAAACAAAAGTAGACAAATAAGACTATATTAAACTCAAAAGCTTCTGCACATCAAAGAAAACAACAGAGTGAAGAGACAACCTGCTGAATGGAGAAAATATTTAAACTATTCATCTGCTAAGGGACTAATATTCAAACTATACGAAGAGCTCAAACAACTCAACAGAAAAAAAAAAACACAACTAATCTCATTTAAAAAGTAGAGAAGGATATGAATCGACATTTTTCTCTCTTACCTTCTTTCTTTTGTTTTTCTTTTTTTATTCTTTTTAATTCTTTTTTTTCTGACACAGGGTCTGTCTCTGTTGTCCAGGCTGGAATGTAGTAGCATGATCTTGGCTCACTGCAACCTTCGCTTCCTGGGCTCAAGACATTTATTTAAAGGAGACATACAATAGCCAATAAGTATATGAAAAAAATTCACAACATCATTAATCATCACAGAAATGCATATCAAAACCACAATGAGCTATAATCTCACTCCAGTTAGAATGGCAATTTTCAAAAACGCAAAAAACAACAAAGGCCACTAAGGGTTAAAGGGAACTCTTGGTTGGGCGTGGTGGCTCATGCCTGTAATCCCAGCACGTTGGGAGGCCAAGGTGGGGGGATCACATGGTCAAAAGATGGAGACCATCCTGGCCAACATGGTGAAACCCTGTCTTTACTAAAGACAGAAAAATTAGCTGGGCGTGGTGGCACACACCTGTAATCCCAGCTACTTGGGAGGCTGAGGCAGGAGAATCACTTGAACCTGGGAGGTGGAGGTTGCAGTGAGCCAAGATCGTGTCACTGCACTCCAGCCTGGTGACAGAGCGAGACTCTGTCTCAAAAAAAAAAAAAAAAAGAGGGAAAGGGGGGACTCTTATATACTATTGGTGGTAATGCAAACTAGTACAACTGCTCTGAAGAACAATTTAAAGTTTCCTCAAACAACTACCATATGATCTAGCAATCCCATTGCTGGACCATATAATCCAGAGGAAAGGAAATCAGTATATGTATGTATGTATACATATACATACATACATATACACATACACACACACACACACATACACACACATAGGAGACGGAGTTTAGCTCTTATTACCCGGGCTGGAGTGCTGTGGCATGATCTTGGCTCACTGCAACCTCCGCCTCTCAGGTTCAAGGGATTCTGTTGAGCTGAGATTGTGCCACTGCAACCTCTGCCTCTGGGTTCAAGGGATTCTCCTGCGGCAGCTTCCAGAGTAGCTGGGATTACAGGCATGCGCCACCACACCTGGCTAATTTTTGTATTTTTAGTACAGACAGGGTTTCACCATGTTGGTCAGGCTGGTCTTGAACTCCTGACCTCAAGTGGTCCACCAGCTTTGGCCTCCCAAAGTGCTGGGACTACAGGTGTGAGCCACTGCACCTGAGGGAAATCAGTATGTTAAGAGATCTCTGCATCCCCATGTTTATTGCAGCACTGTTCACCATAGTCCAGGTATGGAATCTGTAAGGCCGGTTGCCTCACCGAGAGCTAAAGGACACACCCATCCCTCTCAGTGTCTGATAACTAGGTCATCATTCCGAGCTCATTACTCAGCATCTGGCCTTGCCATGTGGCTTCCCTGCACCCACCTCTGCATACCACACCCAAGTCTATACTGAACACCAGACTATGCACTGGACCCCAGCCCGCTGCTGGAAAGACCCTGCCAAAACTTGCCCAATAGCAGCCCGCCCCGTCCGCATCCTGCCTCCCTATAACCAATAAAGTTGCCTTTGCTTCGTTTCCCCAATAACCAATCACCTCAACCCCCTATTAAACCCCATGCCCTGGGAAGGCCAGCAGGACTTCTCTGGCCCCTTTCCAAGACCGTAGAACCTCGCCCGGGAGCTGAATAAATGGGCTTTTCCTTTTCTTATACTGGCCTCAGTTTCCTCATTTTGCCTCGGCGATATACCTTACAGAATCAACCTGGTGTGTTCATCAACAGATGAATGGATGCAGAAAATATGGTGTGTATGTGTACACACACACACACACACACACACACACACAAACACAGACACAACTACAGATACACATGCACAGGGAATGCTATTCAGGCATAAAAAAGAATGAAATTATGTCATTCACAGAAACATGGATGGACCTGGAGGTCATTATGGTGAGTGAAGCAAGCCAGAAACAGAAAGATAAATGCCACATGCTGTCATATGTGGAAGCTAAAAAAGTTGATCTCATGAAGTAGCAAGTAGATACTATTTATTGACAGGGAGAGATTGGTTAAAAGATACAAAGTTACAGCTAATAGGAGGAATTCGTTCTACTTTCTGTATCACTGTGGGCTGACTGTAGTTAGCAATAATTTATTATATATTTTCAAATAGCTAGGAGAGAGGTTATTGAATGTTCCCAACAAAAAGAAATAATAAATGTTTGAAGTGATGAACATGTTAATTATCCTGATCTGATCATTGTACATTGTACGTATTGAAACATCACTATGTATCCATAAATATATATGATTATTATATGTCCATTTTAAAAATAAAAAATATTTTTGGTTACAATGCAATGTTCATTTACTTCACCTATCCATCTTTACCAAACAACTGAGAAGTGTATGACTTGAACACTGAATAAAACTAGTCAAAAGTAATGAAAATTTAGTAGACAGGCAAACAATGTTTGTGAATAGTATTTTTTTAAAAATTATTTGTAAAACTGGAAAATTCAGCAGCTCATGACTCAATCTGTGAACATATAGTGGAAAGTGACAAAATTTAAATGTAAATTTATATTCTAGAAAACTTTAAATTGTAATAAATATGATTGTTATGAAATGCAAAAAATATGAAATAGTACAGGATACTAGTTAATAGGATTTGACCTAGAAAGTTCTACCATTCTAGCAAAACAGACATTGCATGCGGAAACTAAATCCGCCACCCGCAACAGTCACGTTGAGGTCAGGAACGTACCTTTAGGAAGCACCAGCTGAGGGCCAAGCCCTTTTTATCTCAGTTACTACCAACCCTATTACACAGATGAGTCAATTGAGACATGAGAAGATCAAGAAACTCGCCTGAGGCCACACAGATATTAACAGGTCTGATATCTGAATCTAAGTCTAGCTGGCTCCTTAGCCTGTGTCTCTTCAGTTCCACCAAAGAGCATTAAGCACCACAATTTTGTTTGTTTGTTTTTTGCAAGAAGGAAACTCATTTCTGTGTGCTGATATATTCGACATATAAATTTACCACAGATATTGTTACTTTTTCCATAGACCTACACATCCTTTAAACTCATTTGCTATCTTTTTTATATGAGTGTGAATGTGCGTCTTTAACAGCATTAAAGTACTCAAATGGACCCTTTCTGTTTGACAATTCTGATCTAATTATAGAGGAGATATTACATGGCAAATCCGATTACAATTGAAACACTATTATTCTCGGATATTTTCAGGATATAATCTTGCTTTTCAATTAAGTCAGTATATCAGTGATGTTTTTGAAGTTTCTTTTAAACTTCAGGAGTTATGGAAAATTCAATTAGTATACGAATCCAGTCTTATGTATTTTGTATGTAATCTGTGCCACATATAAATGACCACTTTGTAGGAAATTTGATTTTCATAAGAGGCAGTTTGGTTCAGAGCCCTCCAAATCTAATACTTCCGAATTTGGTACATCATTTTCCTAACCAGTCTCCCCGGAACAACTCCACCTGTTAATTGATCTTTAAAAAGGAAGCCGAATTCAATTCTTGGAGTCATATTTTCTCAGTTCCCTCTAGCAGCCTCTCTGACTGGTACACTCTTCATTCTTTCCTTTGCCCTGAAGCCATTTCCATTTTGCAGAACGCAATTTCTGGCTGAAGCTGGTGCTTTAGAGGAATGAGGTCACTGGAATATCGTTTGCCAGACCTCTCCACCAAAGGACAATACCCAAGGACCGAGTGGAAAATCTCACACAAAGCCAGATCAGAAAGTGTGCTAATGAGACGGCAGTGCTGCTTACAGCGATGCTATCTCTCAAAGGCAGCACAGTTCCCAAAAACACCCCCAGTTGCCTCCAGCTCTTCTAGGCAGAACCAGAGACTGCGTCTGGAGGTGACCTCGTTTCCAGGAGCTGTTTTCTCTCCCACGCAAGTGGCCTGCACAGGCTCTAAAGATAAAGGGACAGCATTGGGAAAAAGTGCCGTCTCTGGCTACAACTATGTTAAACGCAGCTTCATGGCACCCAGTTTCATTAACGTCATGGTATGCTGTAGACGTATTTCAGTAGACAGAAAAACAACAGACTTGGAGCCCTCAGTGTGAGTTCACAGTTACTTGCCTTATGGTTTTGGTTTCAGTCACTTAAGTTCTCTGTGCTTTCGCATTCTTCATTGTTAAAAATGGGGAAAACACAATACCTAAGAAACAGCTCAGACATGAGGAAGCATTCCATAACCCTGTGAAGGATAAAGACTTGTAAACAGACACGATCATATGTTTGATGGCAAACTAGAAAAAACAAAACTTCAACCTTTGAACATGAGCAACACCAATGGTAATATGAGCACTGTGATATGATCAACCCAGTTTACCTTCAGAGGGTGTTGCTTTTTTCTTAATCAGAAAGGAGTTCTCAACAGGTATTTTTTTTGTGTGCCTCTGAACAAGCATAACTACCATGAAATTATGCTTTTCATGGAAACTTTGACCATATTAATCTTGGCACGGTTTGGGTAATATTTCTGGAACTCTGAAAGGACTCTTTCATTTTAATTCCCATGAAAGGCTTTATTTTTATATACTGTGTTAGGAAAATCTGAAAAGAGGAAGAAAGCACCATCATCCTTCTGACAGTGTAGCCGAGTCGTAAACGCACGGCCCAGGGTCACCTTCACCATCACTGCCATCTGCGTGTAAAACGAGCCTTTCCACCTTCAGTCACTAATTGTTCACTTCACATTTAGTCATTTCATAAACTCATGTTTGCACCATACGTTAATACATTGACATTCTCACCTCAAGGCAGTTTTTGTGCAAAGATATTTATCTCACCCAGTGATTTATCCCACAGCGAGACAGATTCCCCCAGCTGTCTTCTTCCAAAACTCCTGAACTTTATAAAGCACAGTGACTCTTTCAGGTGATTGCAGTGGCCCAGCCGAGACGCTACGCTGGCTTTCTGGGAGAGTAAATCGACTTCAAGGCTACATAATGTGCCCTAGAGAAGGGCAACGACTGGGAGAAGCATCTCGCCATAGCGACCGCTCCGCGCTTACTTACAGCAAGATTTTAGGGGTGGGGGACTTATGTTCTTAGTAGTTGAATTGAAACATGGAGCGCTGAAGGACTGAGGAGTACTAAGTCCTGAGACACAGCACCTTCTGTGTATGAGGAGCACCTAAGTCATCTTTCTTCAGTGAAACGGCCTCTAAGTTGCTTTGCCAAACCACGCCTCTCTAACAGCAGGAGATTGTCAAGGCTTCGATGAGTAAATCCCTAAGCCCCAAAGTTAATGATGTGAGCAGTGAAAAGTGGTGGCAAAGTCACGCCCAGGGAAGGGGGAGTCAGAGCAGCCGCCATCCCCACTGGGCAGAAGGAGGGCTGGACTCTTCCCCAGAAAGAGGTGTTTGTGCTCCCTCCTGAAAGGGAAGGAGAGCCGGCTAATCATTATTATTGTTAGGTAAGTTTCAGTAACAGTTTTGCAAGCCATAGAAGACCGCGAAAAACACTCGGGTGGTAACTGCTCTTAAGACAGTAGCTCAAGTCTTGTGCACAATCAGGAAAATATGAACATATGTTTAAGTAATGAAGGAAAGGAGAGGGATAAAAAAGGATTTTTTCTTGGTAAGTGAAGTCGGGAGTCTCCGACTAGTGTAGTAATAAAGACTGTACCATTTAATCATTGAGAGTAGTGTCAATGCTCACAGAAGAGGGGAGGTCAATTTGTATAAAAATAGACGGTACACTACTGAAATACAAAACTAGCGTGCATATGGAAGGTAATGATGGAAGATCACATGTGTCAAAGGTTTGCTTAAAGCTTCAGGCCCTAGAGACTTCCAAGCCAGGACATTTAATGGGCGAATGAAATTAATAACCATGTAGATGCCATCTTAGGGAAGCTATGAAAGCCTGTGGACACTGGGAATTTGATCCTTAGATTACAATGAGGAAAGAATTCCTTATGAGGAAGATCGCTGTTCTGATGGAGGCCTCTGGATGTCCAGCCAAACCTCCCTCCGCTTCTCCAGAGTGACCAGCCTTGGTGCTGGGCCCTTCGCTGCCCAGTCGGACACCACATCTCCAGGTCACCCTCGCCGAACAGGTGCAGTGGTTCTCACCAATGAACGGAGAATAAAGTGATGTTTGTCGCTGCCGGTCCTGGCCTTCGAGTTTTGGGCAAGCATGCTTCCACACTTTCTGTCTGTCTGTCTCTCTCTCAAATACTGAGGTCCTATCGAACCCTGGGGAAAACACCCCAGGGAATGGAGGAAAAGCTGGAAGGAACTAGTTCCCTGGAAGGCCCCTGTGGAGAGGGCCACACTGCCAGTTCATACCACTCACCTCAGTACGCTTACATGAGAGTGAAATACGTTTGGTTTTTTAAATAGCATGAACGTGGTTTCCAATTGTTCAGTGCCTGTCGTCTTGCCTCATTATAAATGCATTCCCTTTCACTGTCAATTGAAATTTCATGGTCACTGAATTACACAGTCACCCTGTTTTGACTCAGAGTATCATGGTACCTCTTTATATTGGCAGCTTAGTTTCCCTACAACTGATACAGGAGCCAGCACCTGCACCTCGAATGCTAACACAACAGGACCCAAAATCTGTCGGCTGAGTAAGCGTTCAGGAGGTGGCAGAGGAAGGCACGTAGATCTCAGGGTGGAGGACTAGCGAGCCTCGTTCTGGAGAAATGTTTGGAAGACTCTCCCCTGTGATAACCCGAGAGGCAGACCACGTGTCCCGGCCAAACCCCCCGAGCCGTGGTGTCAGAGTGTGGATCTGGGCCGCTCGGCCTCCCTGCGTTAAGGAGGGATCACAAGAGAAACACAGGCAAGAGCTGGCTCGTTTTAAAGCAGAGATGGAAGAAAGCAGATGGCGCTGGGGCTGGAAACCCCTCCTGCTTCTGTGCTCTCAACAGCAGGAGATACATAACTTGGTTTTCAGAGCCTTTCTTAAAGGCCTGCTGCTAAACCAAAGCCAGAAAGACCCGACTAAAGATGTTACTTCTACATATAAACTCACTGTTTCCCGTGGCCTCAAACTGGTGCCTTTACGATAAAGAGATGGATGGATCCCGGAAGCCAGGCCATCAGGCAGGCCTAGAAGTACACGCAGGATGGAGTTCTGCATGCGGTTTCTGGAACCCGAGACTCAGTGGAAGAAAATACACCCACTAAGAAGCCTACACACTTTTAAAAACCTGGTTTACAAATGCCTGTGACTACTTGAAACCTAAGCAAGTATTTAGCACGGTTCCACTTTGGATATGGGTGTGAACATAATACATTAGAGAAGACCCTCTCCAAAAGGTGAAGCCAGCTGTCATAGCTGGGTGTCACGGGAGATGGTGATCGAGAGTCATTCTGGGGGACGCAGACCCAGCCACAGCAGGGGGCCGTGAGCAAGGACGCATTCAGGGGCACAGCAGGGGAGCGTGCGCGTCTCCTGCCCAGCAGGGACCATTCGAGTTCTGCCCTGTGCCCCTCCCTGGCCCCAGCTGTGTCCTCCCTGCAGATGGCGCTGTTCCATCTCCACTACTGTGGTCATGAGTGGGAGGGACATAGACAACTGGCCTTGTTGCTGGAGGCCACTGGACAGTAAGCTGCTCCTTCTGAACCAGATGAAAAAGACCCTCCAGCCTGGGCGCAGAGGCTCACTTCTGTAATCCCGGCACTTTAGGTGGGTGGATCACCTGAGGTCAGGTGTTCAAGACCAGCCTGGCGAACATGGTGAAACCCTGTGTTTACTAAAAATACAAAAAAAATTAGCCAGGCATGGCGGCAGACGCCTATAATCCCAGCTACTTGGGAGGCTGAGGCAGGAGAATTGCTTGAACCCAGGAGGTGGAGGTTGCAGTGAGCCGAGATTGCACCACTGCACTCCAGCCTGGGTGACAGAGTGAGACTCCATCTCAAAAAAAACAATAAAAATAAAAACAAAAAAGAGCCTCTAATACCTCGGGAACCTAGACTTTGGGCTGGGGGCAATACGGAGGGGACTCCGGGGTTCCCCAGGGAGGGCAGCACAGAGGCCTGTGTGTGGGAAAGAGCACTCACAAGTATCAGGTGACACTGGCGGGATCTGAGGGGGACAGCGCCAGTTACCACATCTGCCTCACATTTCCCTGGAAACACTGTGCTGGTCCTTGACTTGCGGTTGACCTTCCAGGGTGACGTTTCTGAGCTTTCCGTGGAGAGAGTGGTGGCCTTGTGGCTGAGTTCCACCCAATGGAGTTTGAGTGGAAGTGACATTTGCCACTCTGGATCAGGGCCTTAAAACACCGAGCACTCACTGCTCGGCCCTCTCCCTTCACCCGAGCTGGAAGATGCAGGCACCTCTGACCGGTTCCCATCAGGCAGGAGAGGATGTCCTAATGAGATGGGAGGAATGTGTTCTTTGCCAGCCTCACTTCCCACCACCTAGGGATGCTTTTCTGAGAAAGAAATATAATGTAAAGGTTTTTATGTCACTATTTGGGGGAATTTGTCACCATACTAAATCTTCACCCTGATGCTAACCAATTGTAGCTATTTGTAAATTCAGTTCATCCATCTGTCGGGTAGTGCCATGTGTGGTGACATCTGCATGGTGTCAGACACCACAATAGATTCCTAGGCCCATGTGCTGGGCCACCAGCCAGTCACTGCCACACTGCGCTCAGGCGTGGCGCTGTGCCCACGGCCTCTCGGCAGGCCTGTGGGCTTCCAGCCGTGCCACGCCTACAGAATCTGGGTGTACGCGGTGGGACTGGAACCCAGAGCTTGCTGATGCTCAAATTGTTTATCTTTCCATTTATAGATGTTCAATTTGGTAACAGATTTGCAAACACACTAAAATTTTTCAGGAATGCAGGTCGTGTGTGTGTGTGTGTGTGTGTGTGTGTGTGTGTGTGTGTAATATATCAGCCATGTTTATTTTGCCTTTTCTATTAGACGTTAAAATTATTTTGCCAACATTTGGATAACTTGATTTTGTAATATAAATAAATAAAAGCATATGCCTCATGCCAATTTTACTTCATATGCTTAGATTCTGGGAATTTTCCATATACTGCAAGTTATAATTTTGGATTTTGAATAAAGCAACGTTTTAGAACTTTAAGAGTTCATGACTGCAGTAAATACTGGGCAGAATGTATCTTTCCATGTCTTAGCATATATTGAACTTTGTAAAGAAATTGTCATTAAAACCTTTAAAGAAAAATACACTTTGGAAGGAATGTTCTTTGGTTTACCTCGGTAAATTCTCCCTAGTTAGCTAAGATCTTATTATGGAATGTTTATTTCTTTGTGAAGGAAAATCTGAAGGAGAGTTTTTCCCGTCATGTAAAACAATGCGTGATGTCCAGATAGTTCCTACCTTTGCTAATATAAAACAGTAAAAATACAGGAAAAGAACAATTTTCTAATATTATGATATGAAGGTATGTTCTAGAGGCTCCATTCACTTTCTTTAATTATTAAGTATGTTCTGGGCACCTCGGATGTGCCAGCTGGTAGCCCTGGGGTTGCCACTGACAGCCCAAGGGCTGTCTGCACTGTTGCTGGGCTGGTGTGGACGAGCACCTTCTGGAGAGCTGGAGCAGCAATGGCAGCAGAGCAGGCCAGTCCCTTCCGAGTTGAAGGCTCTAGTCCAGCGCAGCCTCCTCTAAGGGTGTGGGCTATTAGATAAATTGTTTTATCTCTACCATTATGAATGCTCCTCCACCAAAGCAGGCAGCATCTGCTATCTTGGGAACTTCTCTTTAGTACCTTACATCTCTAATTACATCTGGTTAATTTCCACTTATTTCTAGCTCCTCCTTGTTTATTTTTCAGATAGTAGCACACATGTGACTTCCTTAAGGAAGCCTGCCCTGAAACCGTTGTCTCATTAAGGTTTCTTTTCTTTTCTTTCTTTTTTTTTTTTTTTTGAGACAGAGTTTTGCTCTTGTTACCCAGGCTGGAGTGCAATGGCGCGATCTCGGCTCACCCCAACCTCCGCCTCCTGGGTTCAAACAGTTCTCCTGCCTCAGCCTGCTAAGGAGCTGGGACTACAGGTGTGCGCTACCACGCCCAGCTAATTTTTGTATTTTTAGTAGGTATGGGGTTTCACCATGTTGACCAGGATGGTCTCGATCTCTTGACCTCATGATCCACCTGCCTCGGCCCCACAAAGTGCTGGGATTATATGCGTGAGCCACCTTCCAGGTGTTTATCTCACATGATGATTATAACCTTCTCTTAAATAATTATTTGATCTTTTGCCTCTTGTCTACTGGACTATATGCTCTCTGAGGTCAAGGACTACTGATTTTTAAATACTTTTTAATTTTTTTTTTTTTAATAGACTCAAAGTCTCACCCTGTGGCCCAGGCTGGTCTTGAACTCCTCAAGTGGCTCAAGTGATCCTCCCACCTCGACCTCCCAAAGTGTAGGGATTGCAGGTGTGAGCCACTGTGCCTGGCCATGAACTATTAATTTTAATTCATGAGCCTGTCTCCTGGCACCTGGCACAGTTATGGGTTTAAAAGAAAGAAACAAACAAAACATTCCCACAAGCATGTAAATATCAATTATTATAATTTGTTAAATGAATGGATGAAAGGTGAATGTATCATTGTCTTGATGCTGGCAACAGTGCTAATCTGAAGATTGTGTCACTTTCTCATAATTGGTAAATGTTGGTTTTTATTCTACTTTTTCTTTCTTTTTTTTTTTTTTTTTTTTGAGATGAAGTCTTACTCTATCACCCAGGCTGGAGTGCAGTGGCACAGTCTCGGCTCACTGCAACCTCCACCTTCCAGGTTCAAGTGATTCTCCTGCCTCAGCCTCCCCAGCAGCTGGGATTACAGGTGCCTGCCATCACACCTGGCTGATTTTTGTATTTTTAGTAGAGACAGGGTTTCACCATGTTAGTCAGGCTGGTCTCGAACTCCTGACCTTAGGTGATCCACTCGCCACCCCCTCCCAAAGTGTTGGGATTACACGCGTGAGCCACTGTGCCCAGGCTTATTTTACTTTTTAGGGTCACATATGTTTTGTAAATAATGTTGAGTAAATTGTTCAAGAAACCAGATGTCCCTTCTTTGAAATTCTCATAATCATAATGAAGTTGAGAAAGTTCTTCTCACCACCGCAGATTTCTATTTTGTCGAAATCTTACTGCGACGTTGTCTCCAGCCTGGTTCCCGACACCTTCAGGATCTCCATCCCAGGTGATCATGCATCTCCAGGCAGCAGCTAAGGCCGTAAGAATGAAAGAGCGAAAGACAGAAGCAGACCCTGGAGTTCCAAGAAAGGGTGAGGAACATGTAAATCATAGAGCAGGCATCCATTTCTGTGAGGATGGATGGCCATTGGAATAACGTTCAGAAACAGTGACACAGGCACAAACTGAGACGCTCAGATGGCCCAACCAGAGGTTTCTAACATATACCCTGCCAAGGCAGTGTGCCACCCTAGGGTACAGAAAGCTGTGGGGCTGCTATGAAAGAAAGAGCTTGAACCTGCTGGGAGCGTGTGGGGATGCAACACATTGTGTGCTGAACTTCATGTGTCAGCTTGACTGCACTCAGACAGCCCCTGATAGCTGGTGACACATTATTTCTGTGGGGGGGGGGGGGCTGGGAGGGGGAGGGAGGGTGCTTCTTCGAGAGACTAGCATTTGAATTAGTGGCTGAGTAAAGATCATCCTTCCCAATGTGGGTGGACATTAGTCATTCCATTCCGGGCTGGAATGGAACAAAAAAATCAGAGGAAAGGCAAATTCTGTCTCTTCTGGAGCTGGGACATCCATCTTCTCCACCCTCCTCACCTTGGGGTTCCTGGTTCTCAAGCCTTCAGACTCCGGGACTTACCTCAACACCCACTCTGGTGCTCAGGCCTTTAGCCTCGAGCTGGGAGTAAGACCAATGGCTCTCCTGGCTCTCAGGCCTTGAAGCTCAAAGTCAAGTACGGTACTGGCTTTCCTGGCTCTCCAGCTTACAGACAGCAGATCATGGGACTTCTAGGTCTCCATAATTGGGCAAGCCAACTTCCATAATATATTATACACACACACACACACACACACACACACACACACACACAAACACACACACTATTGGTTCTGGAGAACTCAGACTAATACATATATGAAGATATGCCCTATTTTAATTGGAGTCCCCTAAACCAGACCCTGAGGCAAGTAGGTTATTTATTGTATACATGTAGGGAGTCTAAGTGCAGCTTCGTTACATAGGTATACTGCACAGCGTGTAGGCTGGGCTTTTAGTGTATCTATCACTCAAATAATATACATTGTACCCATTAAGTAAGTTGTCATTATCCACCCCTACTGCTCGATAGCTATCATTCCACACTTTGTCCACATTTACTCATGATTTAGCTCCCATGAGTATATGATTTAGCTTCATATAAATCCCATGATTTATGTGAAGATACGCTAGTGAGAATATGAGATATTTTTCTTCCTGTGACTGAGTTGTTTCACTGAGGATAATGACCTCCAGTTCCATCCATGTTGCTGTCAAAGGTAGTATTTCCTTTTTAATAGCTGAATAGTATTCCATTGTGTATGTATATGCATATCACACTTTCTTTATCTGATCAGCTTTTGATGGACACTGAGTTTGCTTCCATATCTTTGCTATTGTGAGTAGTGTTGTGGTAAACACATGAGTGGGAGTAGCTTTTTGGTATAATGATATCATTTCTTTTGGGTAGATACCCAATAGGGGGATTGCTGGACCCAATGGTATTTCTGCTTTTAGTTCTTTGAGAAATCTCCATGCTGTTCTCCATAGAGATTGTGCTAATTTACATCTGCAGCAACAGTGTATATAAGCTTTCCCATTTCTCCATAGCCTCTCCAACATCTGCTATTTTTTTATTCTTTAACAGCCATTCTGACTGGTATAAGATGATATCTCATCGTGATTTTAATTTTCAGTTTTCTGATGATTAGTGATGTTGAGCATCTTTTTTCAATGTTGGTCATTTGTATGATTTCCTCTGAAAAATGTCTAGTCATGACCTTTGCTCATTTTTTGATGGGATTACTGTTTTTAGGTTGAGTGGTTTGAGTTCCTGAGATAAGCAGTTTAAATGCAAATCGTTTACGTGTTGAATCCGGGAAGCAGCCTAGGAGGATGGAGAAGAGCAGGAAGCCAGTCAGGTGTGTGGTGTCAGCCTCTCACCACTGTGGGCAGCAGGGGCTCCATCCCACCAGGGAACTTCGGGAGACACTAAACGAGGTAATTTGGTGCATAGGGCCCCAACTGTTCTGATGTTGAAGGCAGGGTAAGAATGCATTTCAGAGCAATGCCAGGAACATATGGATCAAACCTTGAATATCCAGATGTATGGGGTTCACAACAGATCCAGATTCGAATGAGGTTTAGTGAGTGCCAGGAATTCCATTACCTTTCCCAAAGGTTTCTTGTTTGTCTCTCAAAATAATGAAGTGGGGACGGTTGTCCTCATGTTCACATATAAAGAAACTGACGCTCAGAGGACACGAGTGCCTTACGGAGGACCAAAGAGTGAATACAAAGGAGATTCTGGGTCATGTCCCTGTTTCTGAACTCAAAATATAGTGATAGCAAATAGAGAATATTAGAAAAAGTAGGAGCTTTGTAGTCTATTTCTGCGTGTGCTCTATTGCTGTCCACGGCAGTACCTGAATCTTAACAACCAGTAACGGCATGGCTGACAAAGCAGGACAGTCGGCGTGGAGCACACGCATCACCGGCACATCAGCCCTGCCTTTGAACTTCAGACAAGCCCCTTGGCCTCTCTGGTCTTCCATTTCTTCGTGGTGAAATTGATACATAAAATCTACTTTAACAGGTACGAACTTTGTTGTCAAGGCTAAACAAACTCAGTTCTGTTCCATTTGTTCCAAGACCCATATCTGATGCCCTAACACCTTGGCATATCCTCAAATCAGCTATTTCCTTCTGTGCATACCAATGTCAACAACGAATCGAGCACCTCAAAGAAACCAACTACTTCTACAGACCAAAAGCTTACAGACGAAGGCTGCATAGAGAGAAACAACTTCCACAGCATGCTTACAAAGCATAAATGCAAGAATTAACATTTCCCTTCATCCAGGTTTTTCCTTCAAAGTGCAATGGTAATTACATAATTAGAATTGTCTCATTTTTCGTGTTATTTATATTAATTAATCCATTCACCAAATATTTATTAAGCAGCTATTCTGCGCCAGACACTAAGCCAGTCCTGGGACAGAGGGGTGAGCAAAGCACATGTGAAGTCTAGTTGTGGAACCAGATGTTAACAAGAAGAGCAGGCAAAACGTATTCTTATTTGTGGTTCCAACGGAAAATAGCGGACGTGAAAGAGAACTAATATTGCATAATAAAGATATTGAGGAAACCACTTTTAAACAAAATCTTTTAAAATATTAACTGCTCTCAGAAAGAAATTGTAGATATATATTCTCAGCCTCTGCTGAAGGATGGGTCTAAAGGACTCTTTCAGGAAAAAAAAAAAAATTGTGTTTAAAACTAGTATGATCTGCAATTGATTCATTTAGATTGAATTCAATTCAGTTCAACTTAGCTCCGTTAGACTCAATTAAACTTAGCAAACCTTCTTGGAATATTGTATTAGTGTGGAGAAAAGCAGTTCCCACTGTTAGTGCCCTAAACACTCACTTTTTCCCCAAAGCCCTAATAAGCCTTAGCCCTGACTTCATTCTACACCTAACGAGAACTTAGAGAATGACATGGGTGCTGTGCCTTCGCACACCAGCAGGAATAAATTGTTAAGGTTTTTGTTTTTTTAAATAATGAATCAAGGGAGCCATTGACCCGTTCAGTTGAAAGCAATGAATGAAGACTTATGTTCTAGCTTTTTTTCTACAACAGATAGCAACAATTGCAACCTCTGTCCTGATCATTTCACTTAGGTTTGAATAAATGACTTGAATTTTGTGTGTTTCTTATTTTTTTTAATTCTATGTTTCCTTTTGTTTGCTCTCAGCTCACCTTTGCCTTACAGTTAGTTTTGGGACCCAAATGACTTTCCTTTAAGTACAATGGTAATTACATAATCATCATGAGCTTATTTTTCTTAATCCATTCATCAAATATTTATTAAGTAATACATTTATGTCTTATTTAAATGTATTCTGCGTTTCTTAAATCCAGCTTTACAGTTTATTTTCCTACCCTTCTTTCCAGAGAACAATTTTCACTTTTGCCTACAAATATTCACAGTTTGCCTATTGTTAGTGGCAGAAATGCCTTAGACAATTAGATGTGGGTTTTCAAAGAACCTAAAATTAAAATTAGTCAGTACTAATGGAAATTTTTATCCAAATGGAAACATTTTCTGCCTGTAAAGCTTTGGTGAAAATGAAGCAAAAGAAATTCTACCACCGAGGACTTCGATCGCTTAACAAGTGTGGTTCCCACAGCTTGGCAAGGATCAGTGACTGACAGGCGTGAGTTTTGTTCTGTTCCATTCCAATCAGACTCCACAGAATGTTTGTTTCTCTTTTCTGCATGGTTGAGAACAAGACTGCTTACATAACATGTTTCAAGTAAAATTTAATGATGACTCAGTGACTACTTCTTTAGTTTTGGTTTTGATCATCTTCTGAGTAGGGTAAGATTTTGGCTGATGAGAATGGGAGCTTTTTGTTTTGTTTGAAATTAGCTGAATAATCTTTTTTCATATTTCTATCATGTTAATTTCAATGTACCGAGCACTAATATCATCTGTAACATTACAGAGAAACAAGAGACATTCACAAAATTCTCTTACTGTTTGTTTTCCAACGACTTAGAGATGGCTGTGATGTTAGCTTGCAAAAATTTTACATTTGTGGCACAAGCGAAATCAGACAAACACAAAGTTGAAATGACATTAAAAACATTTCAGCTCAATAACTTAATGTTATGGATCAGGAATGTCTGGAAAGCTATAAGCGGAAGAGTGCCATTTCCAATCTATTTGACTGACCCAAGTCGAGTAAATCCTCTGGGAAGCCTTAGCAAAGGGACCATTATTCCAGAAAGTACAAGAGTGGTATTAATCCTGGGCCATCATGTTAATTCTTCCCTTGGGATTTCATGGATTGTCAGGAAATTATAGACTCTTAATAGAGGCATGCTTAGAATTACATAAGGGTTTTTTTTGTCGTTTGTATTTTTCACTCAGATCTGATGCTCAGAAAGAAAAGTGTCCTTCCTGTTGACAATATATAGATTTTTTTTCTAACCCATTCTTCCATTAAGGTTATAGCATTTCAAGATTCTTACATGTGAGGAAATCTCAGTCCCAACTCCCTATCATATGCTGACCTGAAGCCCTGCCATTTATCCCTGACACATTAGAACCCAAAACATAAACTTTCTGGCGTCAGCTAGCAATTCCAGGGTTTCACCACATTGGCCCTTGCTTTATCTAAATGCTTCCCTGCTTACCTAAAATGAGGTCCTTCAGCTAAACGTTCAACTAAGTATTTAAATATTGATTGCATTTTTTTTTCCTGGTATTTTAAAGTTTCTTTTCACAGATGTTTTCCAGAATATCTAACTCATAATATTTGGGGAAGTACAATTTCTTTCTTTTTTTTTCTCTCTTTTTTTTTAATGCATTTTAGGTTTGGAGGTACATTTAAAGAACATGCAAGATTGTTGCATAGGTACACACGTGGCAGTGTGATTTGCTGCCTTCCTCCCCGTCACCTATATCTGGCATTTCTCCCCATGCTCTCTCTCCACAACTCCCCACCCCCCCGTCCCTCCCCCATTTCCCCCCAACAGACCCCAGTGTGTGATACTCCCCTCCCTGTGTCCACATGTTCTCATTATTCAACATCTGCCTATGAGTGAGAACATGAAGTGTTTGATTTTCTGTTCTTGTGTCAGTTTGCTGAGAATGATGGTTTCAAGGTTCATCCATGTCCCTACAAAAGACACGAACTCATCGTTTTTGATGGCTGCATAATATTCCATGGTATATATGTGCCACATTTTCCCTGTTCAGTCTATCATCGATGGGCATTTGGGTTGGTTCCAGGTCTTTGCTATTGTAAACTGTGCTGCAATGAACATTTGTGTGCATATGTCTTTATAGTAGAACGATTTGTAATGTTTTGGATATATACCCAGTAATGGGATTGCTGGGTCAAATGGAATTTCTATTTCTAAGTCCTTAAGGAATCGCCACATTGTCTTCCACAATCGTTGAACTAATTTACACTTGGGGAAGTACAATTTAAACATGTTTTGATTGTATTTATCATAGATCACAGTGCAATCTGCTGACATATCTATCCTTCCCAAACATTCGCAACATTATCTGTCCAGCCCTTTAAGGAAATTGACTTTGGGGCCTCTACTTTCATTGGGAAGGTAATACATTTATGCCTTATTTAAATGCACTCTGGGGTTCTTAATTCCAACTCTGTAGTTTATTATTTTCTTATCCTTCTTTCCAGAGAAAAAATATTTCCACTCTTTATGTTTCTCCAACCATAAAAAGGACACGTTTACACAGCGTACCTGTGCCTGACCTGGGTTCTCGTTTGTGACTTTCATGCTGACCGGGAGTCTAGTGCAATGTCAGCTTCCCCTGTGTGGTGGGCGAACAGCTGTTGCTGCCCTTCTTGGGAGGAAGACAGCTCGCCATGGTTCTTTACACAGACAAAGTTAGACTTTTGCTTTTCACTCCTTTAACTGTGCATTCTCTGGGGCACATTCTGTCTGTGTGGCTATGAAAACGTGATACCCTCTCCCTGCAGCAGCTCCTGCTGAGAACCGAGGTCTTCATGTCTCTCTTGGTTTGGGGGCTTTCAATAACTTTCTTTCCTGCTCAGTTATGTATTTTCAAAGTTATTTTGTTTTATTGTATCCAGTACAGGTATCCACATTAGTCCAACACACCCTTTGCTAGAATACCAGTCTGTCCTTTACAGCATCTACAGGGGCAAAACATGCTTTAAAAGCAAGTTTCTGGAAGAAAAAAAACCAAAAAACAGTATTAAAAAAAAAAAGTAAAAAGAATATTGTATTAGTCTATTCTCACACTACTATAAATAACTACCTGAAACTGGGCAATTTATGAAGAAAAGATGCTTAACTGACTCCTCAGGCTTAACAGGAAACATGAGACCACAGGAAACTTACAGTCATGGCGGAAGAGGAAGCAAGAGCCTTCACATGGCGGCGAGAGAGAGAGAGAGAGAGAGAGAGAGAGAGAGAGAGTCTGTGGTCGGGGGAAGTGCCACACGCTTTGAAACAATCAGATCTCATGAGAATTCACTGTCACAAAGACCAGCAAGGTGATAATCTGCCCCATGATCCAATCACTCCTATCTAGGCCCCTCCTCCAATTTGACATGAGATTCGGGCAGGGACACAAATCCAAACCATATCAGATACACGTGGAAAAACGCTGTGAGACCATTCTTTGACAGCTAACTGTCTACACCTGTGATCTTAAGAACCCCGGACTGGAGATCTCAAGGATCCTTGTCCAAGCTCCTCCCTCGCTGCCTCAGTGACTTAAAAAGTAGGGCTTTGTGATTCAAAAGCACTTGCTAAGTCGAGGACTTGGAATTCTGATTAAAGTATTTTTTGTAGGATGGGCTAGGTGTGTTAGGAAAAGGGACGGAGGAGAGCAGCATCTCAGGAAGCACATTCATTAACAGACCCTTCTACTCGGTGACAGCTCATGCATGCCCTCCGCCAACCAGCTTCCTCTTAGCGTTGCAGAAGACTATTCCATGACATTGAAATCTCAGTGGCATGATATATCAAAGTGGAGAAAATGATGTTTCACGTTGTGTAAACAATAATCTCAGTGAACACATAGAAAGGAAATATATCTAAATATTAATCATGGTTGGTTCTGAATGGTGAGATTATAAGAGAGTTTTTTGATATTTGTCTTTTTATTCTGTATTTTCCTAAGTTTCCACCATGAACTTTTTTTTTTTCCCACAATGACCTCTTGCCTGACATGGCTGTTTTTCTTCTTTCCCTGGAAGTCCAGGTGATCCTTTAAAATGGAAGTCAGATCACTTCATTCCTCTACTTTAAAAAACTCTCCAATGGCCCCTCATTGCACTCGGGATGAACGCCCTGTCCTTATCTGGCTGTGACAAATTGGATATTTGCAGACATCATTATTTTCCCTTCTAAGCAGATGTCCTCGAAGTGTGGACCACAGCATGAGCATCACCTGTAGACTTGTCAGAGATGCAAATTCCACGGGCTCATCCAAGGTGTACTGAGCCCCAACAGTGTGCCAACAAACCTTCTTTGTGACTAGAGATGATGGAATCTGAGAATCTCTAAGCTATGCTATTCCTCTGTATTGCAGGACCAGGAACCTGGAAACTACATTTCCCAGAATAACCGTCAGCAAGGTTCTGGGTTTGATCTGGAAGGCAGAAGATCAGAAGGTGTGACTTTTTCCTGGCTGCTTAGATGAATTGAGGTTTTTTGGTGGCCTCAGGGCATTTTCCTGTGAAAGCAGCTGTGACTATTGGTGGTGGGTTCCTGCAGTTCCTGGCAAGGATATCAGAAGCATCTTCATAAATCTCTAAAGAACAGCAAATCTAAAGTGCTCCAGCAGAGAAAATGTTTTCAAACCTGCCTATTTTGCTGTAGTAAGTCATTTTCCATGTTAAATAGTTTCTGTGTTCTTTCACAAATACTGACCTATGCAGGTGCTACTGGTATTCTTTGTTTGCAGAAACATTCCGTGCATTGCATCACATTTTACCATCACTTAACACCTGACAATTAATGTCAGTAGAGACTCCCAGTCATTCTACAAGCAAGGAAATCTCCCTACATTTTTAGACACCTCCTCGGGTTGCAGGACTGTTTCCAATCAGGTACCTCTGCCCGGGCCTGTGGTAGTGTCAGTGCCTAAAATAGTGAGTGGTCCTTAGTAAATACTTACTATGTGTTGAGTGAAATAATAAATAACAATATGATAAAGGCTATTTTTGTAAAGCATATCAAGGGTGGAAGCTTATCTAAATCACATCCCACATTTGGAAAATCCAGCACGGTTTTCTATGTTTTGCTCAGTCCCAGAGGACTGTCTCCTCACTTAAGAGTCTTCTAAAAATTCTTCAGGCAGTTATAAGTTTCTGAGTCATGGGGAAAGCTTGTGAACTCTCTGTTCAACTACAGATAATCTGGAAATTATCTGGAAACATCACATGGCCCAAGGA
Organism: Saimiri boliviensis; assembly: GCF_048565385.1. Taxonomy (NCBI): domain Eukaryota; kingdom Metazoa; phylum Chordata; class Mammalia; order Primates; family Cebidae; genus Saimiri; species Saimiri boliviensis. The sequence continues at coordinate 117,416,153 of NC_133451.1, read as the reverse complement.
TACAGAGCTTACTTTTACCTGTGTCTCTTTCTCGGGACTTGGTAATTAACAGGATCAAGTGACATCAGTGAGGACGGGGTCCCCTAATCTGACAAGTGTTGACCCATCCATAAAACATGTTTTTCTGTTGTTTGTTGTTGTTGTTAAGGGTGCTTTGGTGTGCTATGATTGGAACCTTGTGACATGGATCTACAGCACGTCTCACCCTACTATAGGAGAGCAAAAGTGTGATTCACAGGCCAAAAACCCAGCTGTGTGAAAACTATTTCTCTGTGAACTTAATCCTGGATTTCAGCTCCCATTCCACTGTATTGGTGAGGAATGATTTTTCCAATGCTATCGGGATCCTTTCCAAGGATGCTCCAGAATGTGCTGTTTTCACGACCCCTAAGAAATGAAATGAGGATCAATGTTACCATGGTCACCACTGACCTTTTAAAAACCCTTAGATTTCTGCTTCCAAATCTCCAATAGAGCAAGGAATCTTTCTGAAACTGGGAATCTTTTCTTTCTTTCTTTCTTTCTTTCTTTCTTTCTTTCTTTCTTTCTTTCTTTCTTTCTTTCTTTCTTTTTTGTTGTTGTTGTTGAGAGAGGGTCTTGTTCTGTCACTCAGGCTGCGGTGCAGCAGTGCAATCGTGACTCTTACTATTGCCTCAAACTCCTGGATTCAAGCAGTCCTCCCACCTTGATGACAGGCATGCATTACCATGCCCAATTTTTTCTTTTTTAATTCATGTAGAGACTGGGTCTCACTATGTTGCCCAGGATGGTCTTGAACTCCAGACTCAAGTAATCCTCTTGCCTTGCTCTCCCCAAGTGCTAGGGTTACAGGTGTGAGCCACCATGCCCAGCCTGAAGTTGAGAATCCTGAAGCCTTGAGTTTTACCTCTCACAGCCATCTGCTTAGAGGTCTCATCTCTGCCCTCCCTCCACAGAGTCCTTTCACTGAGCAGTGTTCTCCACTCTTAGGGGATATAGCATTTTCCATATCTGTTTAAATCTAGGGAGATAAACCCTTCCCAAACGGGGTGGTTGTGGTTTTTTACTGATTAAAATTAGATCGTGGTTATTATAAAATATATTTTGAAAAAAAATCAGAACTTTGCACATTTCAAATAGGGGCTATGAACTCAAATGCTTTTAGGGGCTACACAGGTCAACTGTTAGGAAAATAGGAATTTAACATAGGAATTTAAAATAGGAATAATTTAATTTAATAATAGGAATAGCGTTAAACGGAAATTTAACACTAATGAGTAAAGTAACAACGAAGTTGCTGTGTGAGACAAACCCTCATGCTAATAACAATGATACATTCTGGACGAAATATAAAACCCAATTCAACTCAAAGAAGGCAGAAACTGTTCAGCAGAAGGTGCTTGAAAGGAGCGAAGATACTAAGTGACCTCTACATTTACCTGACTTTCCCCATACGGGAACTTTTCAGTTCACAGCATGCATGAGGAAATCAAACTGAGAGAAGACATTCTTTGCTCAGAAAACAGAAACTAAATTTCAGGGATACCACAGTAGTTGAAAATCAAGGAGGCAAAATCTCAGACAGAAAGGGGCCACAAAGACTGAGCTCTACCGTCAGTCAGCATACAAAGTCCCGGCTAGTCTTTGGCTGGTTCCCAAACAGCACTCAAGGAACCCAGCAGAAATCAGTAACTGGGGGGGCTAAAAAGATAAAATATTATGCAGCCATAAAAAGGGATGAGATTGTGTCCTTTGCAGGGACATGGATGAAGCTGGAAGCCATTATCCTTAGCAAAAACACAGGAACAGAAAACCAAACAGCACAGCCCACGTGTTCTCCCTTATAAGTGGGAGCTGAACAGTGAGAACACACAGACACGGGAAGGGAACAACATACTCTGGGGCCTGTCGGGGAGGACAGAGACCAGGGAGAGCATCAGGAAAAGAAGCGAATATATGCAGGGCTTGATACGGAAGTGCTGGGTTGACAGGTGCAGCAACCCATGGAACAATCCTGCACATCCTGCACGTGTATTCCAGAACTTAAAATAACAAAGAAAAAATACAAAAACAAAAATGCACACAAACTCAAAGAAAAAGATATATCAGCAAAGATTTCAGCAGCTGCCCATTTCTAGGAAGATAGTTCAGAGTTCAAATCTAGTCAAGAAGGAGGACACTGGTAAACATTTTGGATTTTCCAAGGAAACCCTAAGAGTCATGCTACCAGAAGAAAGTCATGTTCCAAGACTACAAGCCATATCCCAAATCTAAGGGGAAACTGAAATAGACCTTCCCAACAAATTCCAAAATCAACTGACAATAAGTCAATTGAAATTTATCATATTCCAAATTATAGAAGCTAAAACTATAAATTTTCCAGAAGAAAATTTTATCACGTGGGGTAAGTAGAGAAATAAAGCCACGAATTACAAAAGGAAAAAAAATTAATACATTAAATTTAATAAAAACGTAAAACTACTTTTTTTTTTTCTCTAGAGACAGGATCTCAGTCTGCTGCTCAGGCCAGAGTGCAGTGGTACAATCGCAGCTCACTGCAGCCTCAAACTTCTGGAATTTACCCAAATGTTTATCAACAGAAAAATAGATAATCAGTTTGTGGTTTTGTTGTTGTTTTTGTTCTTTAAGATAGAGTCTTATTCTTGTCACCCAGGCTGGAGTGCAATGGTGCTATTTTGGCTCACTGCAACTTCTGCCTCCTGGGTTCAAGTGATTCTCCTGCCTCAGCCTCCTGATTAGCTGGGACTACAGGCTCCCACCACCACGCCCAGCTAATTTTTGTATTTGTAGTAAAGACAGGGTTTCACCATGTTAGCCAGGATGGTCTCGAACTACCGACCTCAGATATAATCCACCTGCCTCTGCCTCCCAAAGTGCTGAGATTACAGAAATGAGCCACCGTGCTCGGCCAGTTTGTGGCATTTCTTACAATGGAAAATCACTCAGCAATAAAGAAGATACATGTTATTGATATATGTAACAGTATGGATGAATCCCTAAACTATATGCTGAATAAAAGTAGCCATACCCAAGGGTGTAAGCTATGTAATTCTATTTATATCAAGTGTAAGAACTGGTAAAATTAATTCTTAGTGATACAAATTAGAACAATGCTTGCCTTGTGGAGAGGAGAACTTACTAGAAAGAGGCATGAAAGTCCTTTCCTGGGTAATGGAAATGCTCAAGGTCTTGATTTTGGTGGTTTGTTACATGGGTATATAAAATTGTCAAAACTCATCAAACTGTACACTTGAAATTTGAGCATTTTATTGCATATAAGAATAACTCAAAAGGTGCTGAGAAGTAAAATAACACATGCTAAATCAAGTTTAGCCTAAGCTGCCTCCTTGCATGTTTTAAATTCTATCTAAAGGTTTTTCTGTACGTTGTGAAGTATAACAGGTGGAAGTGTAAATAGATCATAACCGACACTTGTGCCAATCACCGAGTTTTGGCCAATCAAATATAGCCAACTGTTCCCACCACATTCCAGTAAGGCCAACGCCAACCGGTAACTCATCTAGCTGTTTCTGTACCTCACTTCCGTTTTCTGTACGTCACTTGCCATTTCTGTCCATAAATCTTCTTCCACCACGTGCATGGCTGCACTGGAGACTCAGAGCCTACGCTGGCTCGGAAGGCTGCCATACTCAAAAAGCATTCATTGCTCAGTTAAACTCCTTGGCTGAAGTTTTTCTTTTATTATCAAGTATATATTGGGAAATAAAAAGGGACAAGGAGAACAAAAGCCTTGTAAAGACTCCCTGTCCACTGTTCCTGGGGAACTGAGGAGTGAATATCTACCTCATTCAAATTCTTAACGTTTTCCAAGATAACATTTTCAAACTCATACAGTCATGCATCACTACTAATAAAGCAAAAATCTCCATAATCCCACCTGAAAGACATAAGCAATGTTTATATATGATATTTCCTATGCATGTATTAACAAATTATTATTATTATTACTTTTTTTTTTTTTTTTTTGAAACAGCGTCTCACTCTGTCGCCCAGGCTGGAGGGTAGTGGCACGATCTCAGGTCACTGCAACCTCCACCTCCTGGATTCAAGTGATTCTCCTGCCTCAGCCTCCAGAGTAGCTGGGATTACAGGCACCCATCACCATGCTGGCTGATTTTTGTATTTTTAGTAGAGACACGGTTTCACTATGTTGGTCAGGATGGTCTCAAAATCCTGACCTCAGGTGATCTAACACATTATTTTTAATAATGTTATATGATCAAAATGTGTATAGTGACCTGAAATCAAATCGTCCAAGTCTAAAATCTGAGTTTATGAAACTGAAATTATTCACTGGGTTTTCAGAGTTTGCATTGCATTGTCTTATTCAGCATGGAAGAGACCTATCATTAATGTGTTTATAATTTAGTAGAGCAGATTAATTCAGATAACTGAAATTGCAAATAGAAATAAATGAGCTGCTTCAAAATATTTTTAGAATGAAATAGTGCATGCACAAAATTGATTTTCATTGATAAATACAGTCATTACAAGAGTGAATTTAAAGGGAAGAAAAGACATTTTCCCACTCAGATTCCAATGCTTCTAGAAGTGTTGTTTCAAATCTCTTCTTAGTAAAAGACTGCTTTCTCGAAAGGCAATCTTCCAGGAACTCTGCCTTACAAAACAGATACAACCAAATCTATTCTAAGCGAACAGGTTTGGAAAAAAGCTGTTTGTCAAAGCCCAGTGCTCATCTCCTCCACTCTACCCCAGTGACCAGATTCCTCAGAATGTGCAGGGCTCCAGTGAAGGGTGTGAAAACCAGCAAAAGAAAGGATGAGAGTTTTCTCTAATTATTCATTCTTTTCTTTTTCCTTTCCTTTCCTTTCCTTTCTCCCTCCCTCCCTTCCTTCCTTCTTTCTTTTTTGAGACGGAGTCTCGCTCTGTCACCCAGGCTGAAGTGCAATGGCACAATGTTGGCTCACTGCAACTTCTGCCTCCTGGGTTCAAGCGATTCTCCTGCCTCACCTCCTGAGTAGCTGGAATTGTAAGCGTGCACCATCATGTCCAGCTAATTTTTATACTTTAGTAGAGATGGGGTTTTGCCATGCTGATTAAGCTGGTCTCAAACTCCTGACCCCAGGTGATCCACCAGCCTCGGCCTCCCAAAGTGCTGGGATTACAGACATGAACCACGTCCAGCCTAATCTGCCTTTTGTCTGTTCATTTTCTGTGAATCTTCAGAGGGCAAAGAGGAAGCTGTCCTGTGGCCCCTCCAGAAGTTTGGTTGGGATAATTTATTTTTATAAGAGACTAAACACACATTTTATAACATGGTTTAGTGTAAAAACATCTGTGCTCCCCCTGAATGACTTGTAGAGATGTCAGTGTTTTATTTCCTCCTACGTATTGCCCAGAAGAGCTCATGTGAATGAAAGGATTTATCAGAAAAATCGTTACGTTTATCTGAACTCTGTTCTAATGGATGCTTTCATATGAATAAGCATCAGAAGTCTCCATTTTCATGAAAATAAATGAATGAATGAAGTAGGTCAAGGTGGTAAATCTAGACCAAGGAGGTTAGCTGTTGAGGCAATTCTAAAACAAGGCATTTCAGCTCTGGTAAGCAGACACCAGCCCACTCTATTGTGTTTGAGATCTGCAGCTGAATATGGCTTTGAAGTGAAAAGACAAAGACAATGACAGACTCAAAAGAATGAGACTACGGTAGACAGCGAGAATGTGTGCTAAGGAAAGGGGCTCCCTTTTCATACCGTTGGTTAATTCTCTAACGTGTACTTTCTATCCCTGTTTTTGGAATTGGATTTGGCAGTTGAAGTTTGAATTTTAAAACTTTAGAGATTTCGTTACTGTAAATCTGCGCAGTCAAGTTCGTGTTGGAGATGTCTACATTTAATTAAACAGGAAGTCTGCCATTTTGTCAGCAATTGTATTTCCATATAGCATAAGAAGTTATCCAACTACTTGCTAAAAACAAAGATGTAACAGAAAGTCTGCAATCACTCCCGGCAAACCCAATTAAAGTGGATTCGATTTATAAGAAGTATCTGCTTGCATGTATCACATAGATATAGGAAGAAGTAACTGTAAAGCGACAACCGTCCAATATGGGTATGTCCTATAGAGCGGAGAGTCTGGGATGGGCAGGATGGAAGGCCCTATAGGACGACAGGCTGGGTCAGGATCTTCTTCCTACTGCTTATTCCTTCTCATCTCCCTTTCGATTCCTCAAAATCCATAGTTCCACACAAATTTGGGTACCCATATACAATATTCAATTTTTGATGAATAAACAAATGAACAATTAAATGACCGAATAGAAATATAAATATGAGCTGTGAAAATGATTGTTTTATAATACGTTAGCCTTGTAGATGGTATTCTGAAGTTCAAAATAGTCTACATGCTAAAGATGCTTATTTTATTTCTTAACCAAAAAGTTCAATTTGCAGGGTATCTTCTGTGACTCCCAAATCTGCACGGTTAAATCAACTATTGTTATCTTCTCAAAATTCCTCAATAGGCATCAACTCTGTGTTTTCACTTTTTACATTTTTTTATTTTTATTTATTTATTTGTTTTTGCAACAGAGTTTTGCTCTGTCTCCCAGGATGGAGTGCCACAGCGTGATCTCGGCTCACTGCAACCTCTGCCTCCCAGGTTCAATTGATTCTCCTACCTCAGCCTCCTGAATAGCTGGGATTACAGGCACCTGCCACCACACCCAGATACTTTTTTGTAGGTTTTTTTTGTGTGTGTGTGTTTTTAGTAGAGACAAGGTTTCACCTTTTTGGCCAGGCTGGTCTTGAACTGCTGACCTCAGATGATCCACCCGCCTCAGCCTCCCAAAGTGCTGGGATTACAGGCATGAGCCACCGCATCCAGCCATGTTTCAACATTTTTAATTAACTTTGACTTCAGTTATTTAAAAGTGACTAAGGGCCAGGCACGGTGGCTCACACCCGTAATCCCAGCACTTTGGGAGGCTGAGGCGGGTGGATCACGAGGTCAAGAGATCGAGACCATCCTAGCCAACATGGTGAAACCCCGTGTCTACTAAAAATACAAAAAAATTCGCTGGGCTTGGTGGCGCGTGCCTGTAATCCCAGCTACTCGGGAGGCTGAGGCAGGAGAATTGCTTGAACCTGGGAGGCGGAGGTTGCAGTGAGCCCAGGTTGTGCCATTGCACTCCAGACTGGCGCCTGGTGATGGAGTGAGACTCTGCCTCAAAAAAAAAAAAAAAAAAAAAAAAAGTCACTAAGAAATAAAATCATAAAATTTATAATTGTTTTTAAGTTCTATATATGATTTTGGTGGTAAAGTGTTAGAGATGTTTTACTTTACTGGTTCTATTTATAAATGAGTTTTAAATTTATTTTCAAATAATTATAAATATTTTGGAGAAAAATATGCTGAACATATTTGTATATTGCTCTTGAATGTCATTTTATTTTATTGTTTTCTCATCACTTCAGAATTTCAAATAGTACTTCTTGAATGTTCTAGTATTGGTTTTAAGATCTATCATCTTCTCTGAAGTACCTCTAACAAGAAAGTGACTGAAATCGACGCTTCAGAAGGAGAATGCCAGTGAACTTATTACACTGAGTGGAGACTTCCAGAGGAAATTCAGATTTTTACCACTGAGGCCAGAGATGATCTTGTAAACTAAGCTGGAACTAAATAATAAAATGCTCAGACAGTAGGAATTTTATTTTTATTGCCTTCTATAATTTGCAAAGTATCCCACAAAAAAACACGGAACTATTACACTTACGTAAGATATGAAAAGAAATAGATGAAAGAACTGCAGTTTGAGAAATGAGAAAATCATAAAACATTTTGCAAAGAGCACTGCTATATCACAGATTTGCTTCACACTAAAAATGTTTAAGGGTTTCTAAGCATTCGATTAAAATAGTGCTACAAGGGTCGTAGGTGAGTTGAGAAAGTCAAGATGCTAAATGTTTATATTGCTCACCCCGGTGTTATTCATTCGGTAAATGGTGGAACAAGCATTAGCATTAAAGCTACGGGATGTCTATAGTTTCTATGCACAATTTAGAAGTAAACTGGGCAGCCCTTGGTTATAACTACATGCCTGTGACCATCCAAAGCATTCCACATGATTTTTCTGTGTCCCTGGAGCTTCTTTTCTCTGCCTCCGAGATTCTATTACAATAGATCTGTTTCTATTCTTTCCTTAACGTTGACAAGGAAGCTAACCTCTCCACCCCTCTCGAAAAAAATCTGCCCCTCAAATATTCCATAAATGCTGTGTCTTTATCGATGATTTGGTGAGAGGCCCTTTACCACCTTACTACCAGCTTTCTCTGAATTCCTTATCTCTCCCTCGGCCTCCACAGACAGCAAAATTACCTCCCTTCCCCAAAAAGTTCCTCACGTAGTAAGTGCTAAGGAGACTTTTCAAGGAATGTTTTACAAAGGAAATTCTGAGCCGTGACCATGCAAGAAATGCTAATAGATAATTTAAGTAGGTTATTGAGATACATTACGTTTGTGACGTTATACATGTAACATTATACATGCTTATTTAGAATGATGGACTACTCTAATTTTCATTGCTTTCAAAGTCTTAATTTTTTCAACCAGAAAACAAATTCAGTAAGAAGACCAAATTAGTAAGATTATTATTTACTGTAGAAGACAAGCACTTAAATAACAAAAGTAGACATTTTTTCTCTTGGATTGGAAATTTTATCATTTAAAATTAGTTAATTTTATGAAAAATGTTTATAAGTGAAGATTTTAACAGTATAGAAAATTACATAGGGAAAAATAAGTTTTATCTCCACAACTTAAACCCTCCAATTTTGCTCCCCAGAGGCAACCATCATCAGTAGATTATTTTCTTGTACATCTTTCTAAAAGGTATAAATATTTCTTTTTTTTAACATGCATGGATTCCTTTTTCACGCTGTTATACATCTTGAATTTTCTCCACTTATCATTAGCACATAAAGATTTACAAGTCTACCTCAAGTTTTAATACTTTGTTTTAATTTTTATTTTTGTTACAGTTATGCATACACGTGTAAAGTTGCATTCAGCAATTACAAAAACAGGAAATTCTGCCATATCCTGTTTGCTGGAGGCAATCATATTAAAGTTAGCTCTTCTAGTATTTACTTCCTTAACCTCTAAGTATTTGTATTTCCACTTCTTGATATTTCAGTTTTAGGCATTAAATATCGACTCCTCCCTTTGGAAGGTGAAGATTTCTTTCTCTTTCAGTCATATAGCTTATACTCACCATGCATCCACACCTGCAGTCAGCTAGCCTTCAAATATTATAATTTCGCTTATATCAGTATTCAGTGTTTGTATTACTGTGGCTAAGTAAAAACTACTTAGGTCTGAATCATGACATTTACTACGATCGCTTTGTTTTTCTACTCAACAAAATTATCTTTTTTGTTACTCAGTTGTTTATATACTTAATACAGCCTAGAGTCCTCTTCCAATTGTATAAGCCTTTTCTCAAAAATCTCAAATTCTTGTCTTCCTGACATTGTTCTTCCTTTCGACCTGGTGCAATCTGAACTGACAGCTCCCTAATCTGCTCACTGCCTCTATTTTGAAATGTCACTCCATTACCAGTCTGCAGGGTGGGCAGATTCTTGACCTTTTCATTTTGTAGGATCCCAGTTTTCTGGATCCAAAGTCTTGTCTTATTGTTGTTTTATTTCCTTGTTTTGGTGGGACACATTTTGCAATAGACTCCTGAGAAAACGTTCTTCAGATGAAAATGTTAAAGACCTTTCAAATCCAAGAAAAGTATGTCTTATTCTATCTGAACTCTTAGAGGTATTTTGGCCAGGTATGGAATTTCAAGTTGGAAATCATTTTGTCTCAGAATTTCAAAGACATTTTTCCCTTGTCTTCCAGCTTCTAGTATTGTTATTGAGGAAAATACCATCCAAATTCTTGATCATTTATATGAAATTCATAGTTTTCTTTCTAAAAGTTTAAAGAACTTTTTTTAAAGAGATAGAGTCTTGATTTATTTGAGCCCAACTGCAGCTTCAAACTCCTAGGCTCAAGTGATCCTCCAATGTCAGCCTCCCAAGTAGCAGGGACTACAAGCATGCCCCACCATCCATGGCTAATTTTTAAATTTAAATTTTCATTTTTATGTAGTGATGAAGGTCTTGCTATGCTACCCAGGCTGGTCTCAAACTCCTGGCCTCAAGTGATTCTCCCACCTTGGCCTCTCAAATTGCTGGAATTAAAGGAATGAGCTATCTCACCAAGCCAAGAAATTTCTTTATTTCCGATTTTCCGAATTATACGACCATGAGCTAATCGTGTATCTTAATAGCATACTTTTATTCTGGAAACTCATGAGAACTTTTAAAAAATTATCTTTTACGGTTTTCTTCCTTTTGTTTTCTTGTTTCTTGCGAGAGCTCCTGTCATCCAGATGTTGAATACCTAGACTATATCTCTAATTTTCTTATCATTTTTCTTACATTTTTTCTTTTTTGCATTTTTACTCAACTTTCAAGGATATTTTCTTAACATTAACTTCCAATTCTTCTACTAATCTTCCAAGAGCTTTTTGTGTTTTATATATTTCTTTCATACAGTTGCTTTTTCTTATTTCACAGAAAAATATAAGGAGTTTTCACTTTGTGTGGTAGGACAGGACTGTAAAACTGACCATGTGAGCTGAAGCCATGAAAAATAGTCTTAATAATCAATGAGAAAAATGACGATTGTTCTGTGGACTTTAATAATTTTCCTATAATATTAAAAACACTCATACTATCAGTTATGAATGCATAGGGAAATAAAAATAAAACTAATATTTACTGAGTACACTGTAATTTAAAGCATTGAAAACATGGAAAATTAGTTATTTCTTCTTGGAACAAACCTTGTCCCCTTCTCCTGATGTGAATTAAAATACTAAAGGAGTATCTTTCCCACGTCTTGGGGAATTGCCATCCCCCCTTCTAAGTTTGGAGCAGCTTCCCATCATTTCTCCTTTGTGCTTTCAATGTCATGAATGAAATGTCTCCAATAATTCTTTCTTTCTTTTTGAGACAGAGTCTCACTCTGTCACCCAGGCTGGAGTGCACTGGCACCATCTCGGCTCACTGCATCCTCTGCCTCCTGGGTTCAAGTGATTCTCCTGCCTCAGCCTCCCTGGTAGCTGGGATTACAACTGTGTGCCACCATGTCCAGCTATTTTACATTTTTAGTAGGGACAGTGTTTCACCATGTTGGCCAGGCTGGTCTCGAATTCCTGACCTCAAGAGATCCACCCGCCTCAGCCTCCCAAAATGCTGGGATTACAGGCGTGAGCCACTGCACCTGGCCCCAAGAATTCGTTAGTGTAAATTATTTTTGCCAGGATCACTTCCTCTTGGACATTTTCATCTTCTTCATCACAAACACTTTTATTCACATAGAATAATTGACAATGATCACGTTGCCTTGTTTAACCAGTCCTTGGAATCTAGGTGTGCATTTCATAGCAGGACACCTTTCTGCTCTGGCAGCTTCACAAGGTGGTTTAACATTAATCAATTTCTGCCAACTTTTGAAACCAGATTTTTTCTGGCAGTAAAAGGTGTCTTCTTCTTTTCTTTTGTAATTACCATTTTCTTTTCAGGTGAGAACAAACATCAACACTTTGACCCGAATATTAGCCAAATAAATGACTTTTCAAAAACGACAGTCTTCAACCAGAGTGCTTTCTTTCCTTCGTGAAATTTAAAAAGATGTTGAAGAAACTTTACGTTTTAAAAAAGTATTGATTAGGCTTCTGGAGTATGGTTCATGCAAAGCCAGGTTCCTTCAGATCTTAAAACTTGGCTATCCCCATTTGCAAAGATTCTAATCATATCCAGTTTCACTTCCCATGAAATGGTTTATTTCTTTGCCGCACTTTCATCTTTGTTGGCGAGTCCCCTCTTTTCATTAACCATCCTTGTGAAATGCTGCATGGGGGCATCACCCGGAGACAAGGAGGCAACTCAGCAACACACTCTGTGCAACAACTCAGCAACAACAACATACCTGAGCTGACCACTAGGCACGCAGTAACCAGTCACCGGCAGGCTTTGAGAGACGGGCAGTGATTGGCCACTGACCAGGACACGCATCTGTTATTACTTAGTGACTGCGGGCAGAAGAGCTAAAAGAGCTTGCATAATCACTCATGGTTAACATGCCATCAAATCTCAAAACTGCAATTCGAACTGTGTTGCTGGAAGACTCATGCTGTCAACTACACTGTGTAGGTGATACTCGTGAAGACTGAACCCTGCAGAGGAAGAAGTGCCTGCACATCTCTTACTTCGACAAGGCCATTACTGATAGTGTTTCAACTGTTTTTCTCCCTGCACGCCCACTGTTTCCTCCAGTTTACTTTTTTCCATGTTTGCTTGCCTGTCTGTTATTTGCCTGTTTCTTTCTTCTTCGTTTCGTTCTCTGCTTCCATGTTAGAGATTTGTCTCATCTGCTTATATTGTAAGAGAGGGGCATGCGGGCTGAACTTCAGGAGATCCAGCCCAGCCATATCTTAGACAGTACCCTATATTAGTACCTTTAAGTCCCATATTTTGGGATGGTGGGATCACCAAAGAGCGCTCTTCACATCTTTTTTCTGGAGCCTATTTACCTTCCTCCCTGGCTCCCAGGAGCTGAGTGGGGAAGGCAGGCCCAGGATTTCATATATCCCATTTTCTCATTAACAGCAATGTTTTCAGTTGGGTACATTTATTCCCAGCCATGACAGTCCAGAGGGCCTCTGTTCGTCTCTCCGGAGAATAAACCTTCTGCGTTCTGTAGGGTGAAGGATGGGCAGTGAGGCCACCTCCGTTATTTTTATTTTTATTTTTATTTTTATTTTTATTTTTATTTTTATTTTTTTGAGACTGAGTCTCGCTCTTGTTACCCAGGCTGGAGTGCAATGGTGCGATCTCAGCACTGCAACCTCCGCCTCCTTGGTTCAGGCAATTCTCCTGCCTCAGCCTCCTGAGTAGCTGAGGTTACAGGCACGCCCCACCATGCCCAGCTAATTTTTGTATTTTTAGTAGAGACGGGGTTTCACCATGTTGACCAGGATGGTCTCGATCTCTTGAACTGGTGATCCACCCGCCTCGGCCTCCCAAAGCGCTGGGATTATAGGCGTGAGCCACCGTGCCAGGGGTCACCTCCTGTTTTTAGCCCCATTTTCATCTCTGCCAATTCCAGAGCACACTGGGGCTGCCGGCTTGGACCTACTGCCTCTTCTTTGCTCTCCCCATTACCCGTTTGGGATCCAGCTCTCTCTGTCCGCCTCCCACTTACCCGTAAGCTTTCTCCTTTTCTAAGCTGGGTTGCTGTTTTCTCCCATTTCTTTGTCCTTGTGGGTTTATGGTTCTTAAAATAAAACATTTATTGCCATTTTAGTGGGGCTTTGCGAGGGAGAAAAGGTTAAATGTATGTGGTCAATTGACTCTCTTCCATTTGATGCCTCTCATTTTGAACAAAAAACAAAACAAAACTGGCCAGGTGGGATGGCTTGTGCCTTGTAATCCCAGCACTTTGGGAGGCCGAGGCAGGTGGATCACATGAGGTCAGGAGTTCAAGACTAGCCTGGCCAACATGGTGAAACTTTGTCTCTACTAAAAATACAAAAATTAGCTGAGCACGGTGGCTCATATGCCTGTAATCCCAGCACTTTGGGAGGCGGTGGGTGGATCACCTGGGGTGTTTGAGACCAGCCTGGCTAACATGGTGAAACCCTGTCTCTACTAAAAATACAAAACTTAGCTGGGTGTGGTGGCAGGTGCTTGTAATCCCAGCTGTTTGGGAGGCTGAGGCAGGAGAATTGCTTGAACCTGGGAGGTGGAGTCTGCAATGAGCTGAGATCACACCAGTGCATTCCAGCCTGAGCAACAGGAGTGAAACTCCGTCTCAAAACAGAAAAGAAAGAAAAAGAAAGAAAAAAGAAAAAACAAAACAAAACAAAACACCAGTGGGGACTTTTCAGTGCCCTGCCCTGGATCCTGGACCAAATGGACTTCAATACATGGATGGGAGGTGACAAAGGTACACTTCTGTTCTTTTCTCGTTTGAAAAAGAGAGTAAACTGTTTGATTTTTCTATTACTTGCCTTCTAGAGACGTTAATGCAGACTTTACCTTTTTGTCTGTCAGTGACCTTTATGTTTATTATCAGAGCTATCTAAAATCAACCATAAATGTCGTAAGAGCACTTTGTGTAGAAGATTTATAACACTTTCTTGAGATGACCTCCGTAGCCTTATTCAACTGCATCTCCTGGCATTTTTAATAAGGCTCTTAATATAGCCTGTCATTCCCATCTGTTTTGATTTAAGGTTGATTATACAGACACGCCGGGCTGCAACAAGCCACCTGATCACTTTAGTAGTGTGTTACGCGTGCATTACACTCAAGGTATTTTCAGGAAGGAATCATAAAGCCACTATGGTTAAATTATATCCATTTTATTAGGTTTCTCCTGGTGTATTATGGAGAACTTTGGAAAATTAAACGTTAGACATGTTGGTAGAAAATCATGTCACTGATTGTTAAAGCTGGCTCAGCTGCTGCTGATTGCCTGGCACGAACTTCTCGGACTGCCTCCCGAGGGAAAATGTATTGAACACAGCAGAAGGTGAAGGCAGAGGAGTTGGGCCAGACTGGGAAGCAGCCAGTCAGAAGGAGAGGGTCCAGAGATCTAATGCCTCCGGGCGAGCAGCGCCAAGCTGAGCTGGTTAGTCAATCCTTTTATTGCGGATGAACGCCACATCCATGTCGTAAATGCTCCCTAGGCTGGCAGCAGCCACCAGGCAGACCCGGGAGCTGAGAAGAGAGGAATACACACTCAAACAACTCACTCCACACAGCAGCCGACAAGACAGCGGTTCTCCTGCGCTGGAATGTTCCCGTCCAAAGGTATCACTTCCTTGTCTCTGAGTTTCTGTCTTTCTTAAGAATTACGGAAAGCAGAGGTGCTGATCCTGGAGGAAGAGCCCTGCTTTCTAGCAATGCTTTGTTCCTGTTCTCAGGCTAAGTGCCAGCTTTAAAATGGTTAACCTCTGGGGGAGAAGCCACTAAGCAGAATAAAGGAACATTTTACATTGCTTCAGCTGACTGTGCACAGGTCTTTTATTAGGATGGATTCTTTGTTACTCTTGCTATTGTTCCGAAGGTAAACTGGTTATGAACGCAGCTTTCAACCACGTTCTGCTACGTTTATAACTAAGAAAACCTGGGGGAAACCTGAGGTGGGGGTGGAGGGTCTAGTATCTCAAAGGTTGCTGCAATTTATCAGCCTCGGAGAGAAAAGGGGCCAAACTGCTGATCAAAGGTAGAGAAATAGCGTTTGGTTGGTATGAAAATTCTCCTATACTTAGGACATGAGTTTTATTTTAAAAATGAACACTGCGTGTTTTCGCCGTGCTTAATAATGAAGATGCCTTAATTATCATTTATAACTGACAGCTGGTGTGCTCGCCGCACAGTCATCAGCGTGTTAGGGGCTCTTGTCTCAGTTGCCAAGGTAATTGGGAGGATAATTTAATATCTTAGAGTAACAAAAGACCCATGAGAAACATATGCATTAGGTGAGGCATGAGATTGCTTTGTGGAGCGTTTATTTCTGAGAGGGGGTTTCTTCTTTTGTCTCTTGGCCTATCCATTATCTGTCAGAAAGAATAGCTATAGCAGGGTCCTTCATCCTGTACCATACAGTTAAACTAACACGGTTATTTCTTCTATATAGTACGTAAGAGTCCATTTCTGTCTAAGACATGAAATCGTTAGTCATATGGAAGGATTTCCCTGGAAAGTTATTCGTTATCTGCTGTGGGACAGGTGACGTCACACATCACTGGGTTATGACTGGTGGCCTGAGTGAAGTGGAGAGCAAGTGTTTTCTCGGGGAGCAGAAATGAATGCCGAGAGTGATCTAGAGTGAGATGCATGCCCCACAGAAATGTTCGCTGTCACAGCAAATTATCAGGGCTAACATTTTGTGGTGTATTTGTGGAAGCTCTCATAAGTCATGCAGATGCTTTGTATGGTTATTTTTTTAAAAGAAGGGACGAAGGCATTGATTATAGTTTCTAAATTGCTAGGCTGGTGGTTTTTTTTTTTTTTTTCTTTTTTTCTTTTTGAGATGGACTTTGCTCTTGTTGCCCAGGCTGGAGTGCAATGGCACAACCTCAGCTCACTGCAACGTCCCTGGTTCAAGTGATTCTCTTGCCTCAGCCTCCTGAGTAGCTGGGATTACAGGCACTCACCACCACACCCTCCTAAGTTTTGTATTTTTAGTAGAGATGGGGCTTCACCATGTTGGCCAGGCTCATCTGGAATTCCTGACCTCAGGTGATCCACCCATCTCGGCCTCCCAAAGTGCTGGGATTACAGGCATGAGCCACCATGCCTGGCCAGTATTTTTATTCTCTTTTTTATTCGATTTATTTACTAATTGTGACCTAGCGAGTGAAAACACACTTTGCCTCTGTGACATCGTCAATTATGCTAGCATGATCCATTTTGTGATTTTGTTTCTCCAAATATTTGCAACGTACATTTATTTATAAAATGTTATAAGCAAGTAAAATGAAAATGTGCATCTAATATTTAAAAAGCCATTTATTTATGTGTAATATAATTCACTATCAAAATAATACAAACTTAAAATTCAAACTTTTAATATTCCAAAGTCAACTGTAAGATAAAAATAAGATTTTTTTAAACTCTATGTGAAATTATTGCCTTATTTCTGTGTTTAAAAGGCATTGCTTTTGAGAAGGCGGATTAACCCATTATCAGACGGTCATAGGGAGTCCATTAGTAACTTTGATGAATGGCAGTGGGAATATAGGAGTGGGTGTTATTCTGCAGAAGATAATCCAGGAGAATATCTTGAACTGTAAGAAGTATTCTTGTTCTTATACCTGAGATACATAAACTCTATTTCTAGTAAAGCATGAATAAAAAGGACAGATTATAATCTTTAAAAATACAGTTAGCATCAATAAAATGTTTCAGGACAGCAAGAGATGAGTTGACTCAGGGAATGGATTAAAGCAAAAGAAAGGATATCCCCCTCTGGGATGTCCCCCAGGCCTGAGATAATGGACCAAGGCTGGCCTTGGACACACACAGGCCTGGCAGAAAGCCCAGCTCTGCGCCTACTCCCTGCCCACACCAGGTAGATTGGCCCTACCTGGGTGGCTTTTGAGAGTTGTAAGAAATCCACATAATTATAAGCAGTTCGCATAACTATAAGAAGGGTGTAATTATAAAGGTGTGATAAAATAGGTTCCCACCTCCTTGGGGATGATGGAGTTGACATGATTGCTCCTGAGAAGATGGGCCTGGCTCCGAGGCAGCAACAGAAAAGCCCTGATTAGTGTCTTCCTCCTGTCCTCCCCCTCTCATTCTCTTTCATCTCTGAACTGACACGTAGACTTGTACCTTTTGAGAGCATTGCCTTGTATTTCACGCTTTGAAGCCTATTCCGATGCAAATAGCCTTGGGCATGACACTTGAACACAGTATCCCACCTTGGTGCCCTGGTGGGGAATGCTGACTAGAAGAGAGATTTTTCAAAAGCAAGGATGGGAATTCCAGACCAAAATGATGCCACTGAGAGAGGAAGGGCTCCGTGGAGTCTGGGAAACGTATTTGGGGTTTTGGGGTTTTTGTGTTTTGAGACAGAGTTTCATTCTGTCACCCAGGCTGGAGTGCAATGGCGTGGTCTCAGCTCACTGCAATCTCAGCCTTCCGTGTTCAAGCGATTTTCTTGCCTCAGCCTCCCGAGTAGCTGGAGGTTTGCACCACCATGCCCAATTGAATTTTGTATTTTTAGTAGAGACGGGGTTTCACTATGTTGGCCAGGCTGTTCTCAAACTCCTTGACCTTAGATGATTCACCCACCTTGGCCTCCTGCAAGTAAGTGCTGGGATTACAGGCATGAGCCACCACACCCGGCCCAGGAAACATTTGGAAAGGCCAACATAATAAATGCTGACAGAGAGACCAGGCTGACCAGGAACCTACAAGTGGGCTGTGGCCAAAGGGAAGTTCGAAGGTCAGGTTGCAACCTTAATGGGGACATGACACACACACACACACACACACACACACACACACACACACACACATTTTGTTTTCCTTGGTCACCAGCGAGGATGTTTGCTATGAGTGGTGACTCCTGCTGTTTGTAGGGAGAATTTGTTTACTGGTTTGAAGGGGAATAAACTAGAGGAAAAAGAAATCAAATCTAAGGGAAAGAACAACATTTTTTTTTTTTTTTTTTTTTTTTTTGCCGGGAGGAGGCAGAATGTGAGGCCATAACATGAGGAATGGCTTGCTTTAAAATCAGCGCTGTTTGCATGCGTGCCGGACTTCGATCTCAACAAAGAACGATACAGCCCTGAGCGGGAATGATTTTCAGTTTGTGCAACCCTCTGGACTCTCCCTATTCAGGGAACTGCACTGCACCCCTTGACTCTCAGACTTGAAATGAATCCCATATATCTCCACCTTTAGGACTTAGGAGTGATCACATCCAGAGAGGGCTGCATGCTACTTGAGGACCACATACTTAGGGCACTGCCCAGGCAGCATGGGTAATAGGAGGTAATGTTCTCCGCATCTCTATGCGCCCAGACCTCAGTTCTGCCTTTAGTCCCACTGAAATGTAAACACCTGGGGATAAAGGAACACTATTAAAAGCTATTTTGCCAGGTGTGGTGGCTCAGGCTCGAAATCCTAGCACTTTGGGAGGCTGAGACAGGCAGATCACTTGAGGTCAGGAGTTCGAGACCAGCCTGACCAACATGGTAAAACCCTGTCTCTACTAAAAATACAACAAAAATTAGCCAGAAGTAGTGGCATATGCCTATAGTTCCAGCTACTCAGGAGGCTGCAGCAGGAGGATAGCTTGAATTTGGGAGGTGGAGATTGCAGTGAGCCAAGATCACGCCACTGCACTCCATCCTGGGTGACAGAGTGAGACTCTGTCTCACAAAGAAAAGAAAAGAAAAAGGAAGAAAAAGGAAATAGGCGATTTTAACTTTCTTCTATCAATTTTTATATTCTGCCTTCTTTTTACAATTTTGGGGATGTTTGTTTCCTTCACCTGATTAGAATTCTTCCAAAAAGAATAGAGTTGGTCTTCTAACTTACCATTGCCTAACTTGCAAAATGCCTATCACATAGAAGATACTGCATAAGTATTTGTTCAACTCACTAACACAATTTATTTCCCAAGGAGCTCACAGATGCATGAGCTACCAAGCTGCATGAGTTACACAAAGGGAAAAGTGGCCAAATTAATAGTGTCAATTTGACTTCACCACAATCTGCAAATTAGGAACATCTTTGTTCAGCATCTCAGCAAACTTAGGTCAGTGGATCCTGGGACCCTCACGGTACTGCTGATACCAGGGAATTGTGTTTATGCCTAAGCAAGTCTGACAAATCCACACTGATAAATAACAGGTCACTTTCATTCATTAGTTTAGGAGCCAAATCCAAATTTGCAATGTCAGGGAGGGCGTTGAGAACAGCTACAAAAGACACCAGAAGTATCTGCCACCTACTGGGAAGTGAGGGTTGGCTTCTAAGAGGGAGGAAGGGCAGAGATGGCAGGGCGGCAGTACCAGGGCAGTGAGCTGAGCCAGAGGAAGGACCTCTCTTATGCGGCATGGTGTAGTCATCAGAGAACATAGCCATTTATCAGACATGGTAGCAGCGGTCCTGTTTCACCCTCCACAATTTCTTAAACTTCTTCTCATGTCTTTTTGAAATGCTTGTATCTGCTGAGAAAGGAAGCCATTGGGTGTTTCCTTGATGTGTCTGAAGTGGTAGCATGATGGTACATACCTGCTAACAGCTGGGATTGTGTGATTCTAAAATCCTGTTAAGGCAGAGAATGAAAAACAATGAAGTTGCTCTGTGCTGGAAGGCCACCAAAAACATTTGTCTCATTTTGTTAAGTACGATGTCACTGAGGGGTCATTCACAGGAGGCATCTGGGTTGATGACCCGTGAATCAGGCCATCTTATATTCCATCCTTCCTCCCTTGCTTTAAACTCTGTTGGCAGTTTTCCTACCAGCGGCACAGGGGAAATACTCACAGCAGTTCATTCAGTGAACTTTCAGCTTCCTCTGGAACTGGCAACCCTATTCCATTCCTATTCTGTTCACAGAGACATTCAAGCTCCTTCCCCCAACACCAGAAGAACAGAGAGCCACCATACAGACCAGAAGTGTGATTTCTGAAGTGTCTCTCGAAGGAGCATTCAGCCTGTTCTTAGAGGAAAAGAGGGCAGCATTATTAAAACAGACTCAGCAAGTCCAAATGTGTACTAAAAATTAAAATACTGTTCCCAGTATGGTCTTGTATTAAGGCTCCAAACATGCATTTTAAAAAGTCACTGCTGGAGTCCTGGAAGGGACATTTGTTACTCCTGAGCCATACCCTCAGTCACACCTGAATTCTAGGTAAATATATGAATGAAGAATCTCTGTGAGGTAACTTCCAAAAACTGCCTCTGAACCTTCAACCTGCACAAAGTGTAGAGACTCTCTAACCCGCTCTGGTCTCCTCTTCTATTAACTGCGGCCAAACCATGACCTTCTCCCTAGACTTCAGCCTCTCCAGGATTGTATACCTCATCGGCCTCTCATTCCATTGTACTCCTCAGGTCTGGGATTACTTCCTCATTCACTATCAAAGATTGAGTGTTGTGCTGTAGCCCAATGCTACTTTAAACATTTATTCTCACAATATATATATATTTTTAGGCAGTCTCGCCCTTTGACCCAGGTTGGAGCGCAATAGGGCAATCTCAGCTCACTGCAACCTCTGCCTCCTGGGTTCAAGTGATTCTTCTGCCTCAGCCTCCCAAGTAGCTGGAATTGCAAGTGCCCGCCACCATGCCCTCTAATTTTTGTATTTTTAGTAAAGATGGGGTTTCACCATGTTGGGCAGGGTGGTCTTGAACTCCTGACCTCATGATCCTCCCACCTTGGCCTCTCAAAGTCCTGGAATTACAGGCATGAGCCTCTGCGCCCAGCTGCAAAATATTCCTGATAGGACCAGTTACCAGTTGTAGCAAAAACTGTTCTTCCCTCCCCCTCTTCTTCTTAGCCTCCAGTCATTATGGTGAGCTGGTAGGCCCTTGATAACTAGAGTTGCGCATGATGAAACGTCAGTGAGCATCATGAGGATGCTTTTGTCATCAGTCAATTCCCAGATAGGTCTCAGATGCAGCAGCATCTTTGAATTTCATACTGTGTTTGTTTAGACTCCTGCGTCTCTCACCAGACAACTGCTTTTGGTTTTAATGGGCTTTTCTGCTTGTAAGACTCTTTCTTATTTAATCTATTATCCACACTACTGCACAGTTATGATTGTTAAAATTTGACTGTTTTTTTTTAAACATTATTTCTTCCCTTAAAACATGTCCCAGTGCCGCTCCTCACTCAGGGCCCCTTGGTCTGATCTCTTCCAAAGTGTGGTTGCAACCACGTGGACTTTAGTCAAAATCCTGACTGCCCCACTTTAGTAGTCGATGACTTGATTTTTGTGTTAATAAAGTGGGACTGGTACCTAAATATGTTGCATTTTATTTGAGGTTTAAATAGGCTAATGAATGTCAGGTATCTAAGATGCCCTCTGTTTCAGAGCGCACACTGAAATAGTTGGAAACAATTCTTTCTGCTCTAGTCAAGTCCGGGTTCAATACTGGGCGTGCCCTAAAAGAGACTTTCATCCTCTGCTGTCTGCCCACCTTAGCAGCCTCCCGCCTCTCCCAACCCACTGCTCCCTCCTGCAAGTTTACTCTCTAGCGTACTTGGAATTCTCAAACATCACATGTGGTTTAGTCTGCATTCCTCAATGTTTGCCATCATCTATGCTGGTTCCTCAGCATGTAACACAGCAACGCTCACAGTGCCGCTCCCATTCCTTGGAAATTTCTTGTGCATCACTGAACACATAGATAAAGAGCACTGTTTCTTCTCGGTGATGGTTTTTTATACCTTGTAATAACTTGTCAAACATTTGATAATCCCTTCTATGTGCCAGAAGCTCTTTCAGGTGTTCTAAACATTTTATCTAATTCAATGTGGATCACTTTTCACCTTATAAGAAAAAAGAAATGTAATGTTTTCAATTAAAACAAAGTAAAAAAAAAATATTGAAATTATTCTCCTCAGCACAATATACTGTCTTCCCCAATACATTTATGATCTCCTGGAGTGTGGAAACAAGGGATTGTCGTAGATTGAATGGATGAATGAACAGAAAGACAGATGGATAGAAGAATATTGGGAGGGCTAATGTATATTAAGGGAGGTGAAACTGTTCACTGAAATGGCCGATATTTTAGGAAGGGAATTATGACAAAGCCCAGAAATGCCTGAAAAGATGCTGTGTAAACAAATAAACAAAAACAAGGCGAGCCAAGCTTAAACCAGGACGGTCTGCTGCAGACTGCAGCGCTTCAGGTGAGCTAGGTGGCCTGATAGGAAAGGTAAGAACAGAGAAAAGCTGCGTCAGAGGATTCCTGAAGGGTCTAGGACTGCTCTGAGAATGGACTTCACTTCCTATGGAAACTAGCCAGAGGAGCCTAGATGGAAAACGAAGAGAAAAACGTAGATTAACAAAAGAACCAGCCTCTTCAGGTATTTGTAATGTATTTGATTAGCACTTCCTTAGTTTCAGGTTCTATGCTAAGCACATTACATGAATTGGCTCATTTGAACTTACTTTAAAAAAAAAAACCCAAAAGGGCTGGGCACAGTGGCCCACACCTGTAATCTCAGCACTTTTGGAGGCCGAGGCAGGCAGATCACCTGAGGTCAGGAGTTTGAGACTAGCCTGGCCCACATTGTGAAACCTCGTCTCTGCTAAAAATACAAAAACTACCTGGGCGTGGTGGTGGGCACCTGTAATCCCAGCTACTTGAGAGGCTGAGACAGGAGAATCGCTTGAGGTGAAGGTTGCAGGGAGCCCAGACCATGCCATTGCACTCCAGCCTGGGCAACAAGAGCAAAACTCCATCTCAAAAAAAAAAGAAAAGAAAAGAAAAAGAGATTTTGTACTTCCCATTGTGTAGCTGAGATGACAGAAGTGCAGCCAGACTAATAGTGTAAGAACATAGAGCTGGCATGTGGAAGGTCGGGTTGAAACCCACTTCTCAAAAGTGTTCGCCTCACTTTTGCCCTTTATGACTCTGCAGCTCTGTCGCTCTAAGGATACTGTGGGAGACTGTTTGAGCTAGGAAAAAACAAAGCAAATCAACCTAGGAAGAAAACACCTGACATCACCTCCAAAGTTCAAAACAGAGGCAAATCAAGAAATGAAAAGCACAGGAAATTAAAATATGAGAAGAAACAGTCTTCTCTTACCTGCTAAACTCGTTGAGGACTGTGCGATTTCCCTCACAATAGTGCAGATTCCCTAAGAGTCCGTTACCGTGCCAAGGAGATGGCTGTAGATGCTGATAATAATAAAATAAAAATAATCAAATGCATGGGTTGCATTCTTTCTGGATAAGGGGTAGGCAGAGGTTGGAGAAGGAATTCAAGAAAACTGAAAGAGGAAAAGCTATAAATTCCAGGGCCATCAACCGTGGAAGCAAAAATCCTTTCTTTTTCCCTTGACCCCATTTTACCCGGATATGCAATTATTGGGGAATAGAATAGAAATTGATGAGAGGCCTTAGCAGCACTAAGTCGTGGGCCAGGTACTCATCTGTTGGGGTACACCACAGGAAGAGGTTTGGTTGTATGACCCTGGCACAGATAGTCACGGGGGAAAGATGCTTTCTGGAGTCAGAGAGCAATCTGACAGGCCATAATTTTGCATTTTATGTAATTGAATCAAGTATTTTTATCTGTTCAATGAAATAAAAAGTCAACTGAAGGTTTTATTGTCTTATATGGCACTTTAGTTGAAAGATATGTGCTGTAAAATATGTCCTGTTTACAAAATTACGTTCTGGTGTACATTAAGTTTTGAATTTATTCCATTGATGTATTTTGAAAAGAATGAGTCCATCATTTAGAGAACTAGGGTGGGTGAGAAAACGGAAGTATTTTTGTTGTTGTTTATTTGTTTATTTGCTTTGTATTCCCTTTGCTGACATGTTAAAGAAAAAGTATTTGGAGACGTGAATGTGCAAGAAATGTCATACATCGATTTTTCTGCAATTCATATCTGTGTCTAACTCCCATCTCAAGTTATAAGCCTCATCCATTTTCAGATTCTTTCAGATGCTAAACTTAAAAAACGTATTTGTAGGCTTATTGCTCTTCCCAACCCATCCCTGTTTCTTCTCTTTTCTCACATTGTTTTTGTTCCGGTTATGGTAATAACCTTGTAGCAGATCTCTAGGCCTGCCTCCTCCAACTTCTGCATACACACCAGCATTCGGTTTCTAACACACACTTTTACTCATGTTTTCTTTTTCCTCTTCATGTTTTTCCTTTTTTTTTTTTTTTCTTTCTTTCACATCCGATGGGTACTGTACGGATGTGGTAACAGGGTCTGAGGGAGACATGCGTCACACATGTGCATGGAAACCCAGTCATCACATTCACCAACCCCAAAAGAATCACTTCCTCATGTGAGTCACTTTCTTAACCTTTTTAAGGATAGCTCTTTGTTCTCAGAAGGAGGTCCAGCTTCGCTCATGGATTACACAGTCTTGACCATCTCTCAACATGTGAGCTCCCAGCGGCCTCTGCCCCATCACCCTTGCCTCTCTAACTGCTGCTGCTGCTTCCTGGAACATCATCTCCTACCCCTGCATCCCATCAGTCACGTCTTACTCCAGCCCAAACCCCTCCATTTCCGGGCACGTGGCGCATCTCACACCCCTGCTCCACACTCAGCCAGCATGGGTCAGATACCTGTCTTCTCACTCACTCAGCACCTGTTGGTGTTCCTGACATGTCAACCATTTTTGATTTATGTTTTCCTGATTCTCAAGAAATGTTTGTTGAGTGGATCATGACAAAAACAAGAATCCCTAAAATGAAAATGGCAAAGAACATATATTTCCTAAGGAAATATAATCAGTGGAACACTGGAAGAGAATCTGTAGATGAAATCAAATTTTCTTCCTAAAGGTTTACCAAAATTGTGCAACCATCAGGAAATAACTTGGGATTTGAATCATCAGCATTTTTTTATTCTTGTTACGAAATGTTGCCCATTAAATGTGCTTCCCCTTGACCTAACCTCAGTCAAAAATTTGAAGGCACTGCTAAAAAATCTGCTAAGTAATATGTTATACCATTCATATGTTGGGAATGCTGTCCAAATATTTGGTTTGGCTTCTTTATTTATTCAACATCATTCTCTCAGGAGACAGCTTATGGGGTTCATCAACTTCTCAAGATAGTCAGCTTGTCATTGCAATGGTCGCAGTATCAACAAGTTGACAGAATCAAATAGGTGGATCAAACCTCCAAGCTATCACAATGCATTTATCTTAGTAACTCCTGATGGTTTATATTCTATTTAATGTTCAGGGCCCATCTCCAAATCACACTGAGTTTGGAGTAAAATGTGGAGGGCACTGGCACATATGAACACGTTGCTTAGTGTGATTCATAAGCTCCAAAAGTTCCCAGAGCACTCAGGATTTTATGTTTGGGGCACTCTTGAAAGCCTTGATTTCAGGGTTCCTTCTATACATTGTTGGCTGCTGCTTTGGAGAAATTCAGTGACAGGGTCATTTTGTAACATGGGTTTGACACCAAATGTTTCTGCTGTTGGTGGTGATACTAATCTTGAACTTACCTGTGCCATGGGATTAAAGGGAAAAGCTCATTGTTTTATGATTGTGAGACTCACCATAATATGGAGTGTCCTCCGAATGACTTTCATAGCATCATAGTTCTTTATACAAGTCTTCATTTTCCAGGATGTAAAGTCACTTGATGTGCTTGTCTCATGAGTATCTGCAATGAAACTTCACGGAGATAAGTATGTTTCTGAACTCTTTTAGTTATGCCAGAATTTTCCTGTTAAATATTTGTAATGACTTTGTGCCACACTTGAGCTTCTCTATAGTTTGAAAAGTGTCAATGCCTCAAAAGGGCTGTGTGATTTCTGCACTATGCATTTCAGATTCAAACTTTAGATGTGTCTTTATAGCCTCTAGATTTACTATATTATATAAATTCATATCTGGTTCTCATTTGTTACAATTGAAATGTTATACGATTCTGATCTCTGGAAGTGAAATTACATTGAGACTCAATCTATGTAGGTATTTAAGTGATGTGGCTGACATCACACTGATGTCAATGCAAGTGTCAATTTGGAAAGGAGGTCCAGGCGAGGGGCCACATAATGGCTTTAATTGGATGCCTCTCATCTCTATTTGGGTCCCCAAACACATTTCTTGCCAGTCACTTACTTAGAATTTGCAGAAGGTTTAAGGAAAATCAGTTGGCTGTGTAAGCGTTTGGCTCTCCATGTGGGGGCCTTCCTGGTGGAGCAGGTGCATCAGTTCTATTACAGATTTCATAAAATAGTTTCTAATAAGGAGTGCAGAATGACGAATGTAGGTGGGACATAGCTTTGCTGAGTAATATTCTGAAGCACTACCATTAGCTTCGTTTCAACATTTTCACATTCAACATTTAAACAACAGAAAGATTGAAAGAATGGTACATCAGATACCCACTGAGGCGGGGGGTGTTTAATTATTAACACATCGCCACACTACTAGATTCTCATATGTGTGTGTTTTGAAGAAGCATATGAAAATAGATGGTAGGCATTATGATATGCTTCACTCCTAGAAACAGGAGACCCCAAGAGTAAGGGCATTATATTATATGGCCTCAATTTTATGATACAACTAAGAAAACTAATATTTTTCTAATATAATCTAACATCCATTTCCCTTTTAGTCTTTTTCAATTGTTCCTTTTAAATTATTTTACTCTTTTTTTCTGCAACCAGGTTATATTGGAGGCTCAGGAATTTCATTTCTATTAATCTAGTATATTCCATCTACTGTTTTCCTTATGACATTGACTTTTCTATGAAGAGAACAAGCCAACTGTCTTGTAAAACGTCCCACAGTGAGGACTCGAGTGATTGCTTTATGTGATGATATTTCTCTTGTTTCCCATTCCCTTTGGTTTCTATTAACTAGAAATGACTTCTCATAGCTCAAGTAGGTACCGTTGTATGTTTTTGGCAAAAATATGTCCTAGATGACATTTCTATGGCATTATATTTGAAGGCACACAATTTCATGACCTCAGACTTCAGTGATGCTGCAGTTGATTTTTTGGTTAAGGTGGTGACTGCCAGATCTTTCCAAAAAGAAAGGTTTTCCCCTTTGCAATCATTATGTAATCTAAGGGGTGGTAATTTGTTGCTATGTGGAATATCCTATTTGTCCATAACTACTAGGTTTGTAGGTTGAAATGGCATTAAGCAACCTAAGGGATCTTTCCTGGATATCTCTCTTCTGAATGTGTTTGAATGGTGATCTGCAAGGAAATTATTTCCTAGAGCCATCATTAATCCAAATCTGTTGCTTCAGAAAAAAATGTCATAAGCCTTCTAAAAATTATTGTTGCATTAAACCATCTACATTATGGAAAAATATAGATGATGTCAAACAGATTATCTGTGGAATTTATTTTCTCGTGTCCTAATTATTAAATATAATTAGGGCATCTGGGGGTAAACCACATTTTTTCTGTTACATTCTCAGAAACAAGTAGAACAAGTTGAAGAGAAAGTTATCCCTTGTTCTTCCAGTGATTTTATCAGATTATGAACCAGTTTGCAAAGTAATCGAAGATCTAAGATAAGACATACAGGATCTCTTTCCTTGTCTACATTGTAAACTCCTTAAAGGCAAGGATCAGAGTTCTGATTTTGGGACTAGGATAAAACAAGGGATAAAGGTGGAAATTGTTCTCGATAAGAGCATGGGGACACACTGTACTGAAGGACAGGAGTAACGAAAATACGAGCCTAGAAATGTAGTCACCTAAATGAAGGTCCTTTTGGATGGCAGAAAGTCCTTCCCTAAGTGAGCTCTGGGGGCCTGTTACCCTAAGAGCTTCTACAACTTCCTTCCTCCCAGCAGCATTTCAGAGTTACATCAGAATTCCAAAAAGAAGGAAGAAAAACTGGAATTTTCATCAGTGTCTTCCTTAGCTTCTCCAAGTATTCTTTTTCTCCCTCCCTCCGTCCCTTCCTTTCTTCTTTCCTTCCTTTCCTGCTGTCTATCTTGATAGAGTCTCTCTCCATCACTGGGCTGGAGTGCAGTGCTGTGATCTTGGCTCACTGCAATGTCTGCCTCCTGGGTTCAAGTGATTCTCCTGCCTCACACCCCTGAGTAGCTGAAATTACATGTGTCCGCCACCACACCTGGCTAATTTTTATATTTTTAGTAGAGACAGGGTTTCACCATGTTGGCCAGGCTGGTCTCAAACTCCTGATCTCGGATAATCCACCTCTCAAAGTGTTAGGATTACACGTGTAAGCCATCATGCCCTGCCATCCAAGTCTTATTTTACTTACATGTAAAATAAACAGTGTGAAAATTATAATCTCTAAAATTCTTTCCACCAAATGACTCTGTGGATCTATGGGTCTGAAACGCATGTGTAAGATTGGAGGTGAGGCTGGAGAAATGGGTGTAATCATACCCATGTTGAGGACAGGGGTAAGGAGGAAAAGGCAGACCTGAGAGAGTGTGGGCTAAAGCAGAGGGGATGTTAGAAACTGGAATGTCTCTAGGATGGAAAGCAGGTCATTTCCAGGGAAGTGAGCTTTGTGTGAGAAGATTATAAGAAGCAATGCTGGAAAGGTATACAGAACTCCTCATTCATTCAAGATTTTCAAGAGCCAGAGAGGATCCAGAGACAAACAAGTATATTATCTCCGTGTTCTCATGGAGATAGTGTATTAGTGGGAGAAGACAGATAATAAATTATAGGAAAAGAAATGTAGCTTCATGGCCCTAGAATGCAACAGTTACAGGTAAAAGCTTTAGAGCCAGGCCATCCACATTCAAATTCCAGCTCTCCAACTTGATCTGGAGCAAGATAGTTAGGCTTTTCCTGCCTTAGTGCTCATCTGTCTAATAATAGGACCCATTTGTATGGTTGGCATAGGAGGATTAAAGAGGAAATAAAAGTAAACACTTTAGAATAGTGTCCAGCACATGGTAAGTCTGAAATACATGTTAATAACAATAATAATCTTCCCCCTCCCCCTCCTCCTCCCCCTTCTTCTCCTTCCTCTTCCTCTCCTCCTCCTTCTCCTCCTCCTGCTGCTGCTGCTGCAGCTGCTGCTGCTGCTGCTGCTGCTTTGTCGTCGTCGTCTACCACTTCTTCTTCTTCTTCCTTCTTTCCTCCTCCTCCTCCTCCTCCTCTTCCTCTTCGTCGTCTTCTTCGTCATCTTCTTCGTCATCTTCTTCGTCGTCTTTGTCGTCGTCTTTGTCGTCGTCTTCGTCTTCGTTGTCGTCTTCGTCGTCGTCTTCTTCTTCTTCTTCCTCTTTTTCCTCCTCTTCCTCTTCCTCCTCCTCCTCCTCCTTCTTCAGATAAGTGCTATGATAATGAAGTCAATGAATGGCATGGTTTTTCAACCTTAGTACTACTGACATTTGTGGGGGCCTGATAATTCGTTTTGTGGGTGGCTCTTTAGTGTATGGTAGCATCCTTGGCATCTACTCACTAGATGCCAGCAGCAACTCCCGGTAATGACAAGCAAAAATGTTTCTAGCCATTGCTAAATGCACCCAGGGAGGCGAAAGTCTCTCCTGATTGAAACCACTGGGTCAGAGAATAAAGAGCACAATATTTTTAGATAGGGCAATATAGGGTTCCTCAAAGGAAAACAGGGACAGACTCCTGAATGACTTTTTAAAATTGTACTTTAGGGTCTGAGGTACATGTGCAGACCTTGCCAGATTGTTGCATAGGTACACACGCCATGGTGGCTTGCTCTCTCCATCCCCTCCTTGCCTACACCAGCCATTCCTCCCAGTGTTATCCCTCTCAAACCTCCCCACCACCCGCTGTCCCACCCCTAGCCTCCCTCCCCTCCAGCCTCCCACCCCCCAACATACCCCTGTGTGTGATGCTCCCCTCCCTGTGCCCATGTGTTCTCATTGTTCAACACCCACCTATGAGTGAGCACACATGATATTTGGTTTTCTGTTCTTGTGTCAGTTTGCTGAGAGTGATGGTTTCCAGATTCATTCATGTCCCTACAAAGGACATGAACTCATCATTTCTCATGGCTGCATGGTATTCCATGGTGTATATGTGCCACAATGATGTTTTGCACAATTTTTGAAGCCATGAGAAAACCTGGGGGAAAGTGTTCTGCAGAGGCAACAGCAATGATAGAAGTCCCTAGGCTGGGACAAGTTGGCGTGGCCAGCTTGGGTAGAGGAGAATACAATTATGTCAAGGTAGGTGGGATCAGAGTCTGAAGGGCAGTGAAGTCCCTGGCAATCAGTTTGGATTTTATTCTTTATGCTTCATATGTTGAGAAGTTATTAGAGGGTATTAAGCCAGAGAATGACAAAGCAGGAGAGCTGGCGAGGAGAATGAACAGTCCAGTGAGAGATGATGGGGCTTGGACAGGAGCAGTCAGAGGTCATGGTTGGGGAGGTGGTGAGCTGCAATGTGCTATGGTTGAAGAAGCTGCAGAATGGTTCTTCACATATGGGGAATAAAGATAAAAAGGGAAGAGGAAGGAGTTTAATGAATCAATAATTCTGTCTGGACCTTGTGCCATTTGAGCTCCTGCAAGTGATAACTGGGTTGTTGACAATAGCAGTTTGGAGATCAAGTGAAAGGTTGGTCCTGGAGGTATATGGGAGCCATCAGTGTTTAGACAGCAATTAAATCATGGAACCTTTTGTGATCACCAAAGCAGAGAGGAGGGTGGGGCCGTGGACCAGTACTGAAGCATGCCTCCATTCTCTGAAGAGGTAGAGAAAACAGAAATGGCCAGTGATACAGGAGATCAGCCTAGAGGGTGTGTGGCGCCTTAGAAGATAAAAAAAGAAATGCTTCAAGAGGATATGGCTCATGTGGGTCAAATGCTACCAAGAGGTCAAGAACTCTGAACTGACATCCGGATTTGACAAGGTGGAGAGCACTGGTGATTATGATGAGAAAGGTCTCACTGGAGGCATGGGGATGAGGGGCTCACTGGCGTTGATTCTCGAGACAGCGAGTGGGCACTAAGAAAGTTGAAACAGGAAGTGTAGATACCTCTTTTGAGAACTGTTTCTGGGAAGGGGAAGGGAGAAATAGAGTAGCAGTCAGAGGGGATGTGGGCAAAGAACACACTGGTTTTTGTTAAGGTCGAAGTATTACAGCATATTTGAAGGCTGATGAAACCATTCCAGTGAAGAGAAAGAAACTGGTGATCCAGCGAGATCTTAGCAACAGTTGCATGGAAGAATTTGTTGAGGAATGGAAGAGGCAAAATCTGCTGCAGACAGTGGGTCAGTTTGTCTGGTGAGAGAAGACTGGACAGTTCCTTAAAATAGGAGAGGTGAGAAATGTAGGTAAAGTTGTGCATTCAGGCTGGAAAATGAAGCAGTTTGTGTCAGAATGCTTCTATTTCTTCAAGTATAAAGCAAGACCATTAACATATGGCCAGAAAGCAGAGATTAAAGGGCTGAAGACAAGACAAAAAGGCATTGAGTATTCCTTTAGGAGAGTGAACAAGAGCATTATATTGGGAAACCTGTGAGAATCACCAGGTAGTTGTAATAGTTTAAATATCGATTGAACCGTGTAGTGATATATTTAAAGTGAGACCCTTCGGCCCATTTGCTTGCTGCTTCTTTGTTACTTTTGTGCTTTGAAGTGGACATAAAGTGGTTAGAGGGTTGAGTGTAAGTAGACTGGTGTATTGCCAGGCACGTGTACAATGGGAGAATAGAGGAATAGGGATGAAGGCGGAAGACGAAGGGTCGGTTGCACGGGGGTTCTGGCCTCCAGGCTGCCGGGGAGGAAAGCAGCCTGTGGGGAAGCATCACAGGTGCTGCCAGGTGGCAAACTCATGGGGTTGGTGCACTGGGGTTCTCAGCGAGGTGGAACGTGACCAGAGCGTAGATACTAGGGTAAGTTGCCTGGAATGATCAGAGATAATTATCAGAGCATATGCTTTCAACTGGGATTTCAGAAATGGTCATTGGTAATGAATGGTGAGATCATAGAGAGCTTTGACATTCAGGACAAGAAGTTTGAGTTCTGACCTTTTTTTTTTTTTTTTTTTTTTTTTTTTTTTTTTTTGAGATGGAGTCTCATTCTGTTCCAAGGCTGGAGTGTAGTGTCATGATCTCAGTTCACTGCAACCTCCACCTCCCGTGCTCAAGTGATTCTCTTGCCTCAGCCTCCCGAGTAGCTGGGACTACAGGCATGTGCCACCACACCCAGCTAATTTTTGTATTTTTAGTAGAGATGGGGTTTCACCATGTTGGCTGGCATGGTCTCGATCTCCTGACCTCATGATCTGCCCATCTTGGTCTTCCAAAGTGCTGGGATTACAGGCAGGAACCACTGTGCCCAGCTCGAGTTCTGATTTTTTTTTTTTGAGCAAGTTGTTGAATCTAGAGTTTGTGAACAAGTTTTAGAGCACGGAACTAGAATAAAAGGATGTATGTGTGTCTACATTTTTCTGGGTAAGAGGGATCCTAAGTTCCACTAGAATATCTGAACTACAGAAGGTTAAGAATGATTTCTCTAAAACCTAGGAGGTGGGCAGCCACTGACAGCATCTGAACAGGAGTATTGGTGTCAGCATGCCATTTACAAAGATGACACTGAGTTTGAAGGGGCAGAGAGAAGAGAAGATATTCCAACTCAGAAAAGATGTGTAATCCTCCACTTAACATGGCACAGAAAGGAGTAGATGCTGGAGTTGACTCCACAGAACAGTGCCTGCGGGACTGGGTGCCCGTGCTCACCGAGGTAGCTCCCCTCTTTACATCATGTTCTGTTCATTGCTTTCTCATTCCCCATTTCCCCCTCCCCTCCCCTTCCAGCTCAAATAAAATGGTGGTTTCTGCTTCACTGCTTTTAATGAGGCATCACTTGGTAAGCTCTTGAATCGGGAGCCCGTAGAAGGACTTCACCAAAGATGTGGAGTCCCACTAAATGCGTCTTTCATCACTTTGGGACAGGAGAACAGACCTAGAGGTGCTTTTTGATGAAGGATTTAGTGCACTTCTTCATGTGCTCAGGAATATGGGGTTCTCCACTTGTGAAGTTAAGCACTTTCCTGCCCGTCAACCTTAATATTGGGGCATTTTGGCATCAATAAAGAGCAAAAAGCTTGGATTCAGATACACGGCTAGGCAGCTATTTCATTTAATCTTACAGTAGCTCCATTAAAAAAACTTAAACCTATCTCACTGTAAGAGTAAATAAACAGAAGCTTCAAGAAATTACCTCACCCACAGGGAGGCTGCTAGTACCATGCAGAACTTGATATGCTTTTCAAAAGGTCATGCGTATTTCTCAAAGGTTTAGGAAGCACTCTCATCCGATTCTCGTAAAGCGCTCGCTCGCTCGCTCGCTCTCTCTCTCTCTCTCTCTCTCTCTCTCTCTCTCTCTCTCTCTCTCGCACAAGCACAAGATGAATGAGTTTTCCTTAAAATTGGGTTAAAGTACCAGGCTGGCAGTAAACCACGTCGTAATTAAAATCAATCAGTGTCATGTTGGAGTAGAATGGCTTGTCATTCAAGAAGACAATTCTGAGTGCAATTTCAATTACATTTAGAATTAAAATAATTGTGCTATGTAATCTTTTAAGAGGTAGTCCTCTTACTTGCTAAGAAGCTGACTTTATTTTTTAAAACATTCTGATTAGACATTATTGAGGAATTTCCACCTTTAGTGAAATTGACAGCCGTGCTGTGCGTGCTGTGCTGTTGGCTGTGAGAGCAGAAGCTGGGTGTGGGAGAGGAAAGGAGACTCTTGCGCAGTCTGAGAACCAGAGAGAAAGGGAAATCTTCTGTGAACTGCATTTCTAATCACCATGATGACCATGTTTTCTAGCCCTAAAACTGGGACATGTGACTTGACAAATAAAATACTCAAAGTTGGGAATGATCAGAAATACGGGATTTATGGTTATCATACTATCAACAGTGGCAAAGGTCAGCTTGAAGAACTCAGACTTAAAATTTAGATTAGATTTTAAGAAATTTACTCTAAAAATTCATTTCTGACGATGTCACACTTGTGAACATTGAATTGTCTGGCTCGAAAGCTTCCTACCACCTCTTCCTTCTAAATATCCCCTTTATGCGTTCTTATACCTACTTTATAACTTTGTGTAATTGATGGTTTAAACACCCATTGTCTCTGTGCAACTGCATCCAGCCTTTGTAGTTTTGGAACCGAGGAGAGTGCCCACTCTCAGTTGCCCTCAATAAATCTTAGTTGCAGGGATAGCGGGTGGGTGAGACTGGGGCCACCTAGAGCCAGGATAAACTCTGTGCCTTGGTGCTTTTCTTGTGCCAGCTTTTTGTTTTCTTCTCTTGTTACATCTAAATATGGGAATAAGTTTGAATACACATGTCTCCCACTGAAAGCTTGGCCAGGTGCGATGGCTCATGCCTGCCATCTCAGTAGTTTGGGAGGCTGAGTCGGGCAAATCACTTGAGCTCAGGAGTTCAAGACCAGCCTGTCCAACCCGCAATGTGGTGAAACCTCGTCTTTACAAAACATGCAAAACTTAGCCGGGCATGGTGGTGCACAACTGTAATCCCAACTACTTGGGCAGCTGAGGCAGGAGAATCCCTTGAGCCCAGGAGGCAGAGGCTGCGGTGAGCCAAGATCACGCTGCTGCATTCCAGCCTGGGTGATACTGAGACCCTGTCTCAAAGAAAAAGAAAACGCACCTGTGTGCCACTCTGCCGCTTAATTTTAAAGATAACTTGTGTGTCTCTTCCACATTTTCCCATGATGTTCTGCGTTACCAACTATGGCTCTGATTGATTATTGTTGTCTCTGTGGAGAGTAAAACACATTTTTCACCTATATACAGATCTCAGAAACAGGCCACTGTTCTAGGTTTTAACTGGACAGCTTCAAATTGGTAATAACCCTAGTTAAAGTTGGTATGTCTAAAGAACTAGTTCTTGGATACTAACGATGGCTACTCATGGCAAAATGCTGGCCTTTTGGTGGGGTTTGTTCTGATGATCTGTTGTCTTAATATTGCTGTAGCACTTGGGATAGTGCTGGGACATGGCGAGAGTGAGAGACATTTATGTGTTTGCTATTATCTTGCTTTATATCTCAATGAGCTTATGGGGGCAGAGAAAACTGATGCAGAAGACAAGGAGTCTTTTAAACACATTATCTCCCATGGCTTAGTTTTGAGTTTCTTGTTACAGATGAGTGATGTTTAAGCACAAAATAATAAATTTAAAATGTTGTATTGGCAGCAGAGACTCAGCCCCTTTATGGTGGGACAGAAGCTTGTGGAAACAATAGATACTTGAGATTGAACTCCTTGTGCCTTTAAGACCAGAAAAGCTACCCAGTTACTGAATTTGGCTTGGGATTTACTAACCAATACATTGCCCACTGGTTTGTGGGTACAAACTGTGTTTCTTTGGATTTTTCTTAAGAATCGTAGAAAGAAATACATTAGCCTTGGTTGTTGGTTTATTGTAGTATCTCTAATGATTTGACTTGGGATAAAAAGACAGAACGTATTTCATACATAGAAGGCACTACCCAAAACACCCGAAGTCCAAATGATGAAGAAGCTACCTGACTCACTAATGAACTGTCACAAAGAGACACAATCAAGTATCTTCTCCTTGACAAGTCTAGAGATACCTAGACAGGACCACAGAACAATTTCTAGAAAGATGTAGCTGGTCTTGAGTATCCAATCAGAGTTGAATGTCAACAACTGCCTTGATTTCTCTTTTTTTTTTTTTTTTTTTTTTTTTTTTTTTTTTGAGACCGAGTCTCACTGTTACCCAGGCTGGAGTGCAGTGGTGCAATCTCGGCTCACTGAAACCTCCGCCTCCTGGGTTCAAGTGATTCTCTTGCCTCAGTCTCCTGAGTAGCTAGAATTACAGGCACCTACCACCACGCCCGGCTAATTTTTTTTTTTTTTTTTTTTTTTTTTTGTATTTTCAGTAGAGTCGGGGTTTCACCATATTGGCCAGGCTGGTCTCAAACTCCCGACCTCAGACTATTCACCCACCTCGGCTTCCCAGAGTGCTGGGATTACAGGCATGAGCCACCACACTCAGCCAATTTCTTTTTTTTTTTTTTTTTTTAACTGTGTAAAATCTCATATTGCTTTGTGGAAGGGTGAGAGTTTTCTAAACAAAAGTGAATTAGATGCCTTTATTCTAGAAGAGTGTCTTTGTTCAGTTTTACTGGTAGAGCGCAAGCCTTTGCATGGCAGGGACGGTGCCTTATTCATGTTTTATCCTGAAGGGCTTACAAAGGTCACACCACGAAGAGCAGTTCTGAAAATCATCTGTGGAATGAACAAATGAATGAAAGCAGGAAAGGCTCTTGTCCTCTAGATTCTTATTCAAACAGTGTTCAAGTTGCTATATTATCCAACAAGGGCATACGGGAAAAGACAGGAGGGTTAAAAGAGAAATCAGTCAGCAAAAGTGCCAACCAGAGAAGGGCTTTAAATGAAACCTACTGGGAAAAGTTGGCAGATGTGTCTTCCTTAAAGATTTTATTTTTTCCTATGGGGAAAAATGCTTTGAAGGAAAGACTTTTGATTGAGAACAAAACCACAGTCTCTGGAAAGTGTGCAGCTTGGCAGGCCAGATATAGAAAGACTTTAAAGCCGATTGGAGGTCAACTTGTATACCTAAGCTTTGCAATTTTTTCAAGAAGGGTCTTCATTTCCGGTGGCCTACTTTCACTGAAATGCCACAGAGAGTGGTTAAATTCTGTTTCCTTTCAAATTCATATTTTGAAGCCTTAACCTCCAGTACCCAAGGATGGGACTTTTTTGGGAAATGAGTGGCTGGTAAATTAACTGATTAGTTAAGATGAGGTCATACGAGAGAAGGGCGGGCATCTCATCCAGTATCAGTGGTGTCCTTATTTATAAAAAGGGGAATTTGGACATGGACACAAACACAGGGCGAATACCAGGCAAGGAGGAAGGCAGAGATCCAGTGATGTGTCTGCCAGCTAAGGAAGCCACAGACGGCCCGCAATCCACCAGAAGCCAGGGGAGAGTCAAGCAGCAGACTCTCCCCCATAGCCTCGGAAAGAAACCGCCTGCTGTCACCTTGATCTGACTTCCAGCCTCCAGGACTGTGAGGTCATACATTTCTGTTGTTTAAGCCATCCCGTCTGTGCTGCTGTGTTATTGCAGCCCAAGCAGATGAATAGACCCACAAGATGATTCAAACATTGCTGTACTTTAATGGTTACTGTGAAATACCACAGTTCACGATAATTCTACAGTCATACTCTAGAACTGCTGTAACATTTAAGTAGATGTAAGATCATTGGGTGGATTGTGTGTTTACCAACACATGAAAATATAATTATCTGTAAGCACCGAGCTGCCTTTGGAGACACTGCTGGGTCTGACTCGGAGCTCACCTTGAGGAAACTTGTCATTAGGAATCACGGTGATGTTGAATCAACTTTGTCTTTCTGAAAGGCTGGAGATATTCATCATAGCCTTGACTGCCGGGATCTACATATTTTCTCCGTGTTGTAATGATATGAAACACTTTATTAGCAGAGGAAGACATTTTTAGGAGAAGCATTTTGAATCAGAAGGCTTAAGAAGAATTTTGCTTTTCTCATGAGTGTCAAGGAGTTGGTGATTACGAACTGAAAACATTGTAGAAGGATAATTGACAAAGTGATCCTTAGACATCTGCATTTATCACGAATGTTAAAAGTCAAGAGACACTGTTTATTAGCTGCTAGGAAAAGCTGTGTGTTCTTCAGAGGATAAATCATAGAGAAGGATCAAGGTGCAGCATAGGTGACTGAGCCCCAGGGGACCCCATCCGCCTTAGGCCAGGCCTTGCCTAAATCAGTTTCAGAGGCTGGTCTCAGATGCTGGCCAGCAAATACTACCTGGCAATCCAGTGACACTGCATTTAGGCAACTCTCTGTTCTCTTCGTATTTTCTAATAAAAATTTGGCTCCGGCTAAAGAGAAAATGCCACGTGGTAGGCTTAGCTACTTAATGGGGAGGTGTTGATTGGGTGTGGGTCTATTTTCAGCCAACCTAGTACTTGGTGTGTGTGGATTTTGTTGTTGTTGTTGTGAATGATAACAGTGTTGTCTGGCCAAAGAATCATCCAGAAGACTCTCATAGAATCACAGCCATTTCTGCTTGCACACATGCAGCAGCGGACATGTCAAAACCATGTGTGGTTATTAAAAGGTGACATAACACCCTAGTGTCTGTCCTCCACTGTCCTCTGCAAGATTTCTTCACATTCCCAGGGGATCCATCCTTTTCCCCTCCACTTCCCCCGCTTAGCTGTCCCTCTGACAAACACCTCTTCGTCTCTCAAGCGTAGATGTTCAGCTGCTTCCGAGTCGGCTCATTTCCTCATGATCTTGGGGCCTCATCCTCCATGTGGTTTACCGAAGTATGTGTTTATTGTGTGTACATAACAAACACAGACATGCATAAATATAAATATGTAATAAACACGCACTCTCTACATAGGTATAGAGAGAGAGAAAGGGGGTGGCAGTTTCTTCCCTAAGATGCACTCTGGGGCACTCTCATATAAGAATTCTTTTTTTTTTTTTTTTTTGAGACGGAGTTTCGCTCTTGTTACCCAGGCTGGAGTGCAATGGTGCGATCTCGGCTCACCTCAACCTCCGCCTCCTGAGTTCAGGCAATTCTCTTGCCTCAGCCTCCTGAGTAGCTGGGATTACAGGCATGCGCCACCATGCCCAGCTAATTTTTTGTATTTTTAGTAGACACGGGGTTTCACCGTGTTGACCAGGATGGTCTCGATCTCTTGACATCGTGATCCACCCGCCTCAGCCTCCCAAAAGAATTCTTTTCCACACATTTTTACTCACTTTCTCTTAACTCCTGTAAACTTAGAGGCTAGACCATTTACTTACACAACCTTGTTATCTTTCTTCTCTTTCTGCGTGTGTGTGTGTGTGTCTGTGTGTGTGTGTGTGTGTGTGTGTGTGTGTGTATGTCTCTGCCTTCTGCCTCTGCCTTTTTCTTTCATTCTTTTCTTTATTTTTTTGTCTTGACAGTGACTTTCTCCTTGACCTCACTCTGGTCAGTCCTTGGCCCATTTAATCTAATTTCAGCAAAAATCCTGCTGTACCAGTTTAGTGAAAGTCCCCTACATTTGATGTCTAATCCTCCTTGGTACCTGATCAAATGCCTCATCCCCTAGCCTTGCTACTTTATCACCCTGGCCTGCCTTCAACAGGAATCTTTTTGAGTCAGTCTAGCAACAACTCCCCAACCTTGGTTTTTCCTCTTAGTAATTTTCCGTCTTCCCCCTGCTCCCTGCTCCTTAGCCATCCGTCTGCACCCGTCCTTGTATTTGGAGTTGAGCTCAGTCACTTCGCTGCTGCAAACCTCCTTGCGGTGTGCTCCTCATAAAGTCCGCCCGTCCTTAACAAGTGTCATGAATATTTTTTTCTCCAGCAATAAAAGTGTTTCTATTATAATTAGCCCATAGCTTTTCCAAGATCAAACGTTTCTCCTTGGCTCCTGAAATCATGAGGATGTAGTCGCTGGTCAATCAGCATTTGCCAGGAGATGGATTCTCCTCGTCCTTCCCATTTTCCCTCATACCCTCCTTAGTGTCTGGCCTCCTTTTTCCTCCTCTGTTTAGATAAAAATGATGACTCATAATGATAAATTCTTTAATGTGATCATCATGTATGTAATGCTGTGTAAAATTGTTCACATAATTATGCCATACAAAGTGAAGATATCTTTATCACTTTAAATATATTCCTGTGTTATTCTTCATGTAATCAGCATTTTCTAACATTATTAATGAAATTCTCCGTTTCAATAGGGTAGGCTTATCCATGCATTTCACAAGCAATTAGTGTTTTCTAAAACTGTGTGGCATTGGTGCATTAATTAAGGGAGAAGCTAAAAGTTCAGACTTCGTATACATGTCATTATTACTTTTTCCATCACAGAATTCTGTCTCTTTTTATTTTATAAGAAAAAAAAAAAGAAACTATGATTTTTCATTGCTTGGAAACAAATGGATAGCCTTGGAGGAGACAGATCATATTTCCTGAGTTATACCTTCAGAATAACATAAGATAGTGATAAAGAGAAATCTTGTGTCAAAACAGAGAGGGCTGAAAGGATTTAAAACCCCCCAATTTAGAACTCTATCCTAGTGTTATAATAGAGATACAGATCTTATTCACTAACATAAAATAATAAAAACTATCATTCTGTGGGGTTTTCTTGTTATGTTTGGGGGATAAGGAGGTGAATATTTAAAACATCCCTGAAAACCAGTGAATTACCAGTTTCGTATGTTTTTAGCATTTTGTGTTGATTCTCGTAGAAAAGTAATGACAAAAGGCCAGGATCGGTGGCTCACACTTGTAATTCCAGCACTTTGGGAGGCTGAGGCAGGTGGATTCCAAGATCAGGAGTTCAAGACCAGCCTGTCCAATATGGTGAAACCCTGTTTGTACTAAAATCTACAAAAAATAGCTGGGCATGGTGGCGCAAGCTGTAATCCCAGCTACTCGGGAGGCTGAGGCAGAAGAATCGCTTGAACCTGGGAGGTGGAGGTTGCAGTGAGCCGAGATCGTGCCACTGCACTCCAGCCCGGTTGACAAAGTGAGACTCCATCTCAAAAAAATAAATAGAAAAGAAAAGAAAAGTGGTGACAAAAATAACACACATTTGTTCTGCCCCCACTGTGTGCCACGCATGGTGGTGAGTGCTTTACGTACACCGCCTCATTGAATCCTCACAACCACATCATGCAGTTGTTTCTTTTTTTATCTCTACTTCATCCATGGCTGAGCTGAGGCTTGAGAGTGAAGGAGACTGCTGAAATTTATCCGCCTGTCAATGGCAGAACATGAGATTCAACCCCTAGTGCCACTCATGCCCGAAGTCGGGCTCTTAAAAATCTCTTTGTGGCCAGGAGAGGAGGCTCACGCCTGTAATCCCAGCACTTTGGGAGGCTGAGGTGGGAGGATCATGAGATCCAGAGATCGAGACCATCCTGGCCAATATGGTGAAACCCTGTCTCTACTAAAAATACAAGTATTAGCTGGTCATGGTGGTGTGCACCTGTAGCCTGAGTCCCAGCTACTCGGCAGGCTGAAGCAGGAGAACTGCTTGAACCCGGGAGGTAGAGGTTGCAGTGAGCTGAGATCACGCCACTGCACTCCAGCCTGGCAATAGAGCAAGACCCCGTTTCATTTAAAAAAAAAAAAAAATCCCTTTGCTATCTTAATTTAAAAAATGGACTTTTGATGGATCATTACAAATGAGATACGTGTTTGTACTCTGCTTCAAACTCAATTATAAAATATCTTTGGAAACGGGAGCTATGATGATTTATAGATTGAATCTTTCTACAAGCGAGATTGATTTTTTGAAGTCCCTCAGAACTGGATTAACACCCTCTGAGTGTTAACTGGTTGGAATGAATCCATGGCACGTGTATACCTATGTAACAAACCTGCACATTCTGCACATCTATGCCAGAACTTAAAGTAAAATTAAAAATAAAATAAGAACTGAGTGTTCAAAATGTTTTATAAGTTAGGAAAACCAAACAAAAATTATATGTACACATGTTATTACATATAATATGTATATCTTGTATATGTAAATATTGTTATGTATAAGAATATATTTTATATACATATAATATTCAAATATATACATATTATATAATGTATACCATCAAATATTTTATATAAATGTGGTATCATATATAATAGATATCATAGATCGTATATAAAATTGACTTGATTTTACAATAGCGTGGCCAATTCAATAAGAAGCAGGAAGGTAAGGAACTGTAAAATCCTCTTTGTTAGAGTTTTCCTTGGCTTGTGGCTTATATAGAGCTATACTAAATTTCTTCCGGTGGTGAAGGATTGCTTATTTGTGATTAGGACTAATTGATAGAATTAATGTTAGGATCAGCAATGGATGAGTCTCTAAGGGGGGCCCATGTGCTCAAAGGCGACCGTGTAAGGCACTCTCTTAGAATAAAGATCCTTGTGCCACATCAAAAAGCTTTTAAATGTGTCGATTAGCCTAGCATGCTTCCTAAGGAGACAGATATGGGCAAAGGTAAACCTAAAGGATGTTTATCAGGACAATATTTAAACTAAACTAATATAAAATATAAACAAATGATGCTTCAGAAGTAGTATACTTGTTTTTTAAAAATTGGCTTTTTTAATAGAATTCTACATTGCTATTAAAAAAAAAAAAAAATTGAACACTGCAAACTCAACATGTTCAAAACTAAATTCTTTCCAACCAGATCTTCTCCTTCCATTATTTATATGTGAGTGTTTCTATCACCCCTGAGATAATCGTGCCAGATACCAAAGTTGTCTCACTTCCGTCTCTCCTTTCCTGTCTTCTAATGCAGCCCCATAGTCAGTAGACAAGGCACTACCTCCAGGACTCAGCCTAAACCCATCCGCTTTTCTCTGCCTGTGCGGCCACCATGCTAATTCAAAAGACTATGCCTTTTTTCTTTTTTTTCTTGAGACAGAGTCTCACTCTGTTGCCCAGGCTGGAGTGCAGTGGCACGATCTCAGCTCATTGCCACCTCTGACTCCCTGGTTCAAGCGATTCTCCTGCCTCAGCCTCCTGAGTAGCTGGGACTACAGGCGTGCGCCATCATGCCCAGCTAATTTTTGTATTTTTAGTAGAAACAGGCCATGTTGGCCGGATGACCTTGACCTCCTGACCTCACGATCCACCTGCCCT
Organism: Saimiri boliviensis; assembly: GCF_048565385.1. Classification (NCBI taxonomy): domain Eukaryota; kingdom Metazoa; phylum Chordata; class Mammalia; order Primates; family Cebidae; genus Saimiri; species Saimiri boliviensis. The sequence goes on along the minus strand of NC_133451.1, from coordinate 117,373,174 downwards.
GGCCTCCCAAAGTGCTGGGATTGCAGGCATGAGCCACCGCGGCCAGCCGAGGCCATGCCTTCTTACCTGGAAACCATGCCGCAGCCTCTTACCAGGACCGTGTTGGCATTGCCGCCAGACAGTCATTTTCAAAATGTCAATTAGACCACACCCACTCCTGTGCTCGAAAGCCATCAGGTCCTCCATTTGTCTCATGTGAGATCCCAAGCCTGCCACATAGCCCTGTTACAGCACAGTCCTTGCCCTGCTCTCCAGCCCCCTTTCAGCTTACTCTCCATCTGGCTCTCTGCACTCCAGGAAGGGTGGTGTGGCTCCTCAGAGTCTCCTCTGTTCCATCAAGGAATTGCCTGCTTATCTCTGACCTCTGAGCTTAAGTCCTGTGTTGTCAGAGGAGACATCTATGCTCTGTGATAGGGATCGGGTCCCTACTTAGTTCTTCCTTATAGTGTCCTGCCACCCTGCACCCGGCCTCAACACCGTGTATGCATTTTGTAAATAAAATTTCATTTGGCCTAATATCTGCTTGACCCATTGGCTGGCAGCCCAGCGAGGAAGTAATCTTACCTGCTTTCTTCTCCAGGTGCCTCCTCCATGCCTGCAGATACAGTGCAGACGCCGACAGCTGTCACTCGGCAAAATGTATGGAGCGAGGAAATAATGTCTGACATTTAACGGTCATCGTCATGTATTTCCAAAATACATCTTTTTAAATAGACACAAATATACACGTCTCATCCATATTTTGAATGAGTGACTCTGACGCTAAGAATGCAAGCAAAAGTTATTATAATGGTTATCCCTAAGGGGAGATGCATTTTAAAAATATATTTCTGTGTTTTTCAGTTATCCATTGAGCACTTTCATCTTCAAAATTAGGGGGAAAAAATGTGCTGTTTTGTAAAGTGTGTCCCTTTCCTGCACTAATTGGAACTCTGACGACCCACCACGTCCTCTTCTGCCGGGGGCTTAGACTCTAAGACAATGCGTTTATCGGTTTCAAACCCAGCTGTACATGTCTGTATTTAAGAACCAGTGGCATTACAGGATATATTAATTCTCAAAAAGAAGAATAACTGTTTTAGGGGAAAAGTCAGAGTGTCCTCAGCCAATCACACAGTTTATTAGAATACAAAATAATAATACAACGAGTAGAATGTCATCGAAGCAAACAAAACCGTCTTCTTGTATCATGACAAGTTGTTTTTGTGCTTTTTGTCCCAACATTCATATAAACGGAATCAGTGGCAACTCGTGCGCTTGAATATGACCATTGTTTTAATGTTGTGAGTATTCATTTAAAAGCCCTGTCAGAGTGATTATTGGGGTGGGAACAAGTGGATACGGCTCTGATGTCTGGAGGAACACCAGGGTGCTTGGTCTCCACCGATAGGATTAATGACACAGACACACAGTGGGTGGTTTTACGGAGCGAAAAGTTTAATAGACAAGAAAGAAGGAAGGAGAAAACAGTTCCCCCATACAGAGGCGGAGGGAGTGGGGGTTCGAACACAGGGAAGAACCCCGGTGCAAGCGGAAAAGTGGCTGCTGGCTGCTTACAGGAGGAGGCTGGAGGAGGCGGTGTCTGATTTGCATAGGGCTCAAGGATTGATTCGACCAGGTAGGTCATTCACAAAACCCTTGAAAAAGCTGGCCCTCCCACCTAGCTCTTTAATATGCAAATAGAGGGCACTAAGATACTCCACACACGTGGGGGGTCTGTGGGGGCAGCCATGTTGCCAGGCACAAGTGATGGCCAAGGGAAGACAGAGGGAATCACCATCTGTAGGTGGACCCAGTTTCCAATGGCCTGTATTTGCATATCAAAGCTTGCCGGCTGGGACGTTCCTGCTAGGCAAGAAATGTTTCTGGAGCTACTTTAAAAGAAATAAAAACTTCCCGACCCCTTTTCCTCTCTACCTGCCTAACATAATTTCTTAATAACTCCTATAACCAAGTCGGGTTTCTGTCCCCGCCGTGAACTTCTGTTTCCCCAAGCCCTACTTGTGCACTAGTGGACGCCACGCAGGCACTCCTGGCAGTGGGTAGTACTCTTTTCTTGTAAATTATGTCTCTTGAGGCTGACTGCAAGCTCCCCGAAGGCAGGAGCGAGTCTTTTGAACCTCTGTATATCTGTCCTCACAGCCACAGAGCACTCAGCCTATTCATGTACTCATTTCACTCATTCATTCATGTCACAAATATTTACTGTGACCTGCTGGGTTCATGGCTGTGTTGTAACGTCTAGAGACAAAGAACAAAACAGACCATGCAGAGATCTGTTTTCGTGCTGCTTCCCTTCTAGTGCGGTGATACACATCGTAAACGAATGGTCATTTGTTGATTGAGCTTCTCTTAACGATTCTTGTCTTGAAAATCAACTGATTTTAGTATTTAGGAAAGTATGCGTGGAAATAAGAGCCATATTTTTCTTCTTCAGTTCTTTTAAATAAATTTCATATGTTTTAAATGTAGAAGTTGATTTTAGAACCCTGATACTGTATCTAAGGAAGGAGGTCATGGAGAAGTATTTCTCTCCTTCTGTGTCTTTTCTATTTACAAATGTAAGGTGTTGCTGAGCTTACACTTCCAGAGCAATCATCATGTGGAAATGAGTGCCCTTTACCAATCAGATTGCAAGTGGAGTTTCACAAATGTGGTAGACAAAGGTCTATAGAAAAAGCATTAGACCAGGCACGGTGGTTCACGAATCCCAGAGCTTTGGGAGGCAGAGGCAGGAAAATTGCTTGAGGCCAGGAACTTGAGCCAGCCTGGGCAACAGCAAAACCTTGTCTCTGCAACAACAACAAAATTGAAAAGAAACTTAGCCAAGCGTGGTGACATGCCTGTAGTCCCCACTGCTCAGGAGGCCGAGGCAGGAGGATTGCTTGAGCCCAGGAGCAGTGAGTAATGATGGTGCCACTGCACTCCAGCCTGGGTGACAAAGCAAGACTCCATCTCTAAAATAATATTTTTTTTTTGAGACAGAGTTTCGCTCTTGTTACCCAGGCTGGAGTGCAATGGCGCGATCTCGGCTCACCGCAACCTCCGCCTCCTGGGTTCAGGCAATTCTCCTGCCTCAGCCTCCCGAGTAGCTGGGATTACAGGCACGTGCCACCATGCCCAGCTAATTTTCTGTATTTTTAGTAGAGACGGGGTTTCACTATGTTGACCGGGATGGTCTCGATCTCTCGACCTCGTGATCCACCCGCCTCGGCCTCCCAAAGTGCTGGGATTACAGGCTTGAGCCACCGCGCCCGGCCTAAAATAATATTTTTTAAGTATGATATGACTGACCCAAGAGAGTAAGTTACTCGGGAAAGGATGCAGGGTATACTTTTCCAGCATAAGCAGCATAGACCCAAGGTTGACCACAACAGAGACAAGGAAGGGTATGGAAGAAGGTCGCACAGGGCCCACCTTGATGGAGTGTCTGCTCATTATCTGCTGGGCTCTGTGTGGAGCTCCCTACATAAAGATGATCCCCTTTAATCCTCACAACCTCACTGACACTTAGCCAGTATTCCTGCCATTCTACAGAGGACAAAACTGAAGCTTAGATTCAATAGCTTTCCCAAAGGCCTTTTAGTTAGAAAGCTTCTGCCAGGGTTTCAATCTAACTTCACAGTCCTCACTGCTTGCGTGAGGAGTCAAACGGCGTGAATGTTAAGTTTCAATTCCCTCAGTTCACTAGCATGGGAACCGAAGCGGGTTACTGTATTTCCTAGATCTTCTTTTCCACACCTGTAAATGAAAATAAAAATATTTGCCATATGAGGATGTCAATTTTAAAAGGAAAAGCTATCTGACGTTATTTTGTAACCCATAAAGCACTCTGGGAACTGTAACAATTGCTGAATGTTCAGAACTACAGAAAGTCTACAAAAGATTTTCTAAGAAAATGATAATCACTATAATTTCATTAAGGAGAAAGTGGTTCGATAGCTGTCATTAATTACAAATGATGAAACACGAAGGAAAGCAGCAATGCCATATCACTCGCAATAAAAAGCATAGGTTATGCAAACCTGATGCATTCCAGAGGAAATAAGAAAAGTCCCTGAAATAGAATTCATTTCTGAGGCTCAATTTCACGATGTGGTCCTGTGCATTCGAATTATAAGAGTTAGAAGGAACCGTCCATGAAAGATCTGGGATGGGGAGCATTCAGTGACTTCCCAGTACCAGAGCCAGAGCCAAGACTGCAGGCTGCTCTGCCCGTGTGCTCTTCCGTTCTCACCATCCTTAGTGCTCTAGAGATCATTTTGAGTGATGTACTCCCGTGAGGGCTGGGTCAGAGACAGGAAGGGGAGGGACTCACTATTATCAACAGCCTTCCAGAAGATAATCGAATTTATGTCCTAGAATTTTTTTTTTTTTTATAATAGAAGACAACCACATAGTTATGCTAACCACAACCATTAAAGCTAAATGAATTCTCTTCCTGAAAGCAAATGCCACGGGTAAATTTCACCATAAACGGCCACCACGTGCCTGATTAGAGCTGTGGCAATTGTAACTAAATCAGGGGCTCACCAATGAAAGGACTGTGTTGGTAACTAAATCCATTCATAAGATGAAGAATGCTTTCCATTAAATGAACAACTCCTGTTTTCTCAACGTGAGCCATTGTTTTGAACCACCATGGTGTATGTGATTGGCGGTGTTCCTGTAACAGGTAGCTCCAACAGCCGGGCAAGTTGAATAAAGGAATCTTTGGGAGTGAAGGTGCTGGGAGTGTTGATCCTTGAAATGGTGGGGAATGCAAGACTGCTCCTTTTCAAGAAGACCGAAAGCATTCCTTCGAAATCATGGAAGACTTGCAGAAAAGAACTGGCTAAAAATAGCAACCAGCATTGTGAGCAGCTGAGAGGGCTGTATAGTGGAAAAGCAAATATCCATTGCTCTGTGAACTGAGGATCTCTATAACCTGTATCTGCCCACAATATACTCTCTACTTCATTCTTCCTTGATTTTTAGAGACAGGGCCTTGCTGTATCATCCAGGCTGGTCTTAAACTCATCAATTAAAATATGTTCCATTCCTTTTTTTCTCTTCCACTCTCTCCATATTTTGTTATGTGACATATTCCTCCAGGATAATAAGGAGCAATTTAATAACATTTTTCTAAAGCGATTATTGCAAAGCATCTGGGTTGTTCATCTTCACTTCCATAAACAACTCATTATCGGGAGATGGTTAACTTGAGCAATTCCATAACGGATTCGGTTTTGAAGTTACATTGTAGAAACAGCCTATGGTGATTGTCACGTTCTTACAGATACGCTTAACTAATCCTCACGGTATTGATGTTATCCCCAATTTAGAAATGCCTGAGTGGAGAGAGATTAAAGCTGCCAAGGAAAAGATTAAAGGGTAGCTGTCTAGTGTCTATGAGAATGGGAACCATGGAAAATTGAAACCTACACATAATACAGGCGACTTAAGCCACGAGTTATCTGATTTGCCCCTTTCTGCTCCTTGATCATGAGGGGGAAGTGTGGTAATTGACAAGGAACATATCAGTGTTACCCACCGAGCCCTCTGCCTCTCATGTGCTGAGGGGCTCCCATCAAAAGAGGAAGCCCCACAGCTCTCTTTCCTATTCTATACTCAAACCTTCATGACAGGACATGTTATTGAATGGATCACTGAAAAGCATTTTGATGACCCATCTTTATGACATGGAATTGTAGTATTCTCTCTCATTTGTTCTTTTACTTTGCCTTTGCGTCAGCAAAATTAATTGTATCAAATCTCAATATTTAGTGTATTGAGTCTATGAAAATCCTAGCTTCTTGAAGAAAACGAGTGAAAACTTCATAAATGCATTATTTCCTAGTAAACTTTTTTAGAGTTGCCAATTTTAAAGTAAAAGCACTCGAGATTTAAATGGCATCATGTTAGGACTGTCAGGTGACTAGACTCTCTGAGGCATATGCGCTCTATTCTGCCCCACTTTTCTACTTTCGGTCACTGAAGCACTTTTAGGAAGGATGGAATGGAAGTACCTTGTATGGCAGTGCAAGATGAAGCAGGATCTGTTACAAGTTCCCTGGCTGGAAAAGGACACTGCTTTCAGCACTATTGTACATCAGCTGTCTCCAGTTACAGCCAGAGGAGATCTGTAATATATGACTGGACTTGCCACAAATGCAAGTACACAAATCTTGGGACAGAGACACCTTGTGCTACAGTAAATTGATCTGTCCCTGGCGTCCACTAAGTCATCCGGCACACAAAATAGGGGCTTACATCAGAGACGGTGGGAACTGGTTGGAGCTCTGATTTTTATCTGGCCATTCAAGATCTGTAAGAAGAGTGAATTTTAAAGTCCTCTTTTGTAGAAACTAGGAAGACCATTTAAATATCCTGAATATCCTAATATAGACTTATGACTTGACTATTATGCTACTTTTATATTTAAAACCTTTGACATAGAAACAAATTTGTGCACCTCTATTTTTAAACTGATTTTCTAATGCTTTCTCTTAGAATAATTTTTTTTTGTCAAATGTGAGTAACATATAGCTTGCATTTTTCTTAAATGGAAATATTAAGATTGTTAGTATTATCGAGGAACATTAATAAGAAAGATGGCATACTGAAAATTAGTTTCCTTGTAGGATACTTCAGAATAGCAATAGATTTTGCAAAGTCAATATCTTATCTCATCTACCATATATTACTGAGCATCAAATATATGCCACTTCAGGCTGGGTTTCCCAGAGATACATGGCATGAGAAGATGACAGCAGGGCAATAAGATATGAGTGAAGTAAAAAGAAAAGAGAAGTTAAAGAGATTACTGATAAACAGTAAAGCAAGCCATTGTATCAGCTACTCCGGTGATCTCAATTTAGTGACATATCTTGGTGAAGTGATTTAATTTCATGTGTGTGTCAAGTCGCTTCTTTCGTGATGCGGGTTTTACTTCTCTCATTTTGTCTAGTTTTCTAGAGATGAAATTAGGGTAGATTAAAGAACGTAAGAAAGAAAAACCTCTAAAGACAAAAACTGGTCTGTGCAGTTTATATCATCTCATTTAATTATAATCAAATGCCTGGGAAGAGATAATATTAATCTCATTACAGGGATCATGAAACTAAGGCTCAGAAAAGTTAAGGAGTTTATTCATAATCACACGCCTAGGAAGTGGCTAAGATGGAGACTTGAACCTATGTTCATCCTGATGAGGAACCTAGTTTCATCCCACGGCACAGTCACCCACGACTGCAAATATCATGTACTTTGAGCAGTGCCTCCTATGACAGCAAAAAGACTAAGACTTATAGGATTTCTAGGCAGAACACTTATGTAATAAAGTATCTTAGAGATATTTTAGAGATATCTTAGAGATATTTTAAAGATATCTTAGAGATATTTTTCAATCTCCAAGCAAGCTAAGGATTGAACTATGTAAGTGGTAATGAGCGAATTCTTTAGAAGATGGCTTAACTTTGCTGGTTCATAAAAGAAGGAACTTGACTGCACTAAAGAAATTCATGAAAAGAGTTCTGATTCTTCCTGAGTCTCCAGGGTCCCTTGTTCTAAGGGAGCTGTGCAAATACTACACTGATGCGGGAATCATCTATAATGTAAAGAGTTGCAAAGCTTTCCTTCTGCCTTATGCTTTGGTTTTGTGAAGATTTTTATACATCAAATGCTGCATCTGTGGATTTATTCCAACGACATGGATCTGTTATCCGGATCATTTGTGCATCCGCTGTAAGGTACCGTGTAATCACGTATGGAAACTGTAAATCTTCCTGAACATTGACATCATCGTTAGGTGAGTTATATTCGTCAGGCTCTCAGCACAAAATAGTCCAATTCAATTAGAAGTCTTCTTCAATGAGAGTTTAATAATGAGACTATTTTCAGTGGCGTGTCTGTGGCGTGCAGGAGGTATTGTAGAGGCTCTGCTCCCACCCTAGGCTGGAAGAGGCATGTGGAAACAGAGCTACACAAATGTCTCTCTAAGATGAGCCGTGGGGGCCACCATTAGGCTGTGGTGACCTTTTGGGGAAGGGCTGGGTGGATGAAGACCCCCTATGTCACTTTTCACTCTCACCCCTCATTGACCAACTCAACTTGAAGCCAGAGGGTAGACGCATCTGTTGACACCATCTGTAAAGATCAGTCAGCTGGGTACTGGCTGAGAAGATGGAGAGTGACCTGGAGGGACAGAGAGAAGCCGTCTAGCGCATCAATATGAAATAAATTACTTAGGAACAATTTAAACCGAAACTGCTCAATGTTGATACCAAAAACACGTCTTATCATACAGAATGTTTCTTTCTCCGGCTCTGTAATCACGAAAGGTATGAACGAAAAAAAAATCAGTTGCATTATCTGTTAACAGAATCAAATAGCATGTCAGATTTGGGAAATCACTGATTTAATTTCTGCAAAAAGCCTTTATAAGATTTTTTACATTCAAAGAAATGTTGGCGATTAGTGAATCTGTGGAAACATCTTAGGTATTGTCATTTTGTCTAACAAGTATTTTGAGTTTATTTGATGCTTAGTAAACACCGGTTGAGTAAATACCCAATCTATTGCAAATAAGCTGTACCGTTAGAACATGTCTCAGCTGCTTTCCTGGGACATCACATTTCTCCTGTATTTCTGTTACGAAGCTAAGAATTCTGCCATGTTCATAATAGTTGGAAGTCTTGATCAGTTCTATCGTTGAAAGTCAGGGTTTTGCAATCTGAGTGGAAAAAAAACACAAAATGTTTTTCCTCTGCTCTCACACCCCAACAGTCAACACAGAAGATTTCAGTGACTAAATGTCAGGGTGGTTTTCCTCACTCATCAAGCAGCTGATACCAGCAGGGTGTCCCCCAGTTCAGTTCAATTCTGATGTTGTCTACCTGAAAATAGTGTCAGATCTCTCAGGTTGAGGGTTCAGTCTCAAGTCTGCCTCTCCTGATTTTTGATACCAGTTGCAAACCCCAGGTTGAATAACCCGTTCTTCTCACTGGTTGGCTATAGCTGGGGTTCCCATGACCCCCTCCTTGGGTTTCACCATGTTGCTCATGCTGGGAGGCCCTTTTCAGATTCTAAGGATTTTAGAGTTGTCTACTCAGCCTGTTACTACTTGGGGGCGGATAATTCCTTGTTGGGGGAGGTGGGGCTGCCTGGCGCATTGGGATGTGTTTAACAGCATCCCTTTCCTCTACAGACCAGGTGCCGATAGCTCTTACCTCCCTAGTTGTGACAATCAAAAATGTCTCCAGACACAGAAAATGTCTCCCGGGGAAGTAGAATAGCCACCAGCAAGAATCACTGTTGAAGATGAATGTCCTGGGAACGTCATATGTTGGGCATCAAATTCTCTATTCACAGACCAGTCCTTTTGTTCCATACCAGGCCACCTCAAGCATCCAGCTGAGTCAGTTGGCTAACCTGATCAATTCTGTGATCATCATTAGTCGTGAACTGGCTCCCTGCGCTTCCACAGGCAGGTGGCTGGGTGGTTCTCACTCAAAAGCGACCTTGGGTGTGGCAGGCGCTGAGACTAGTGTGTTCAGAACAGCACTGCAAGCCATGCTCCCAGCTGTGACTTCTGGCTGCTGCCCGGTGGGACAGCTATATTCATAAAACACTTTTTAGATGAGAACAGACCAAAGAGCCTCTGGGGCCCCTGCTTTTCTGACTTAGTTTCAGTGATTTTGGATAAAAGTTCACCATCTTCTACCTGGACTCTGAAATTCCTCCTAATTTAGTCTTGTGTCCATGCCTGTTTCCCCCCAGTCCCTGACTCACACTGCATCCTTAGTGACCCTCTGATTTCCTCTAGTGAAAACCCTTCAGTATCTTCCGACCACCTGACCCTGTTGTGATCTCGCTTCTCCTTACTTACCCACCCGCCATTCCCTCTCTGCATTCTTGCTATACAAGTTCATACAGACCTTAGGTGACCACAGGGCCTTTGCTCAAGCTACTTCTTCCTCCAGCCTTGTTAGATCTGATTAACAACACAGGCTTCAGATTCCAGCTCCAGCGCTACCTTACATCCAAACCTTCTGATTGCAAGATTTCAAATCTTCCACATCATCAGGGTTAGGTTTCTTTGTGGTGTTGAACCTTCTTCTAGAGCTGTGTTCCTTTCCTTCAGAGCTCTTACCTAGCTTTGCAGTTGTACATTCAGCAGAGTGGTCGTTCACATCTCCCCTTCATTAGACTCAATGCTGAGGATGGCGAGTGAAAGGATCTGTTAATTTTCTTCTCACCAGTACAAGTGGGTAGCACATAGGAAAGTCCCAATAAATATTTTTGGGGGAATGGAAGACAGGACAAAAGAGAAGGAAAAAGGAAAGGAAATGAGAGAAATACAGAAAGGAAATGCAGCAAAATAGACGTCAAACGTCCGTGGTGTGACTGCAGTGACTCCTGTTTGTGTGTAGTCCCTGGTCCTACACAGGCTGCATAGTGAGCTTTCCCTCTAGGGCACAATGCTTGTCCCATGCCATCAGAACCATCTTCTGAGCTGATTACTATTTAGGCTTCTGGCCAACAGATAAAATGTTCCCATGACCTTCACTTTAGGAAAATGCTTTTCAAGGCATTAGAGGAAATATGTGTGAGTCTATGCCAGTGCCCTTGAGGGAGGCTCCTGTGAGATGAAACTGGGGACAGCAAAAGTTGCTTCAAAAACAAATGGTCCAGCCAGGCGAGGTGGCTCACACCTGTAATCCTCGCACTCTGGGAGGCTGAGGCGGGGCGGATCACAAGGTCAGGAGTTCAAGACCAGCCTGACTGACATGGTGAAACCCTGTCTCTACTAAAAATACAAAAATTAGCTGGGCATGGTGGTGTGCACCTGTAATTCCAGTTGCTCGGGAGGCTGAGGCAGGAGTATTGTTTGAATCTGGGAGGCGCAGGTTGCAGTGAGCTGAGATTGAGCCACTGCACTCCAGCCTGGTGACAGAGTGAGACTCGGTCTCAAAACAACAGCAACAAAAAATCCCAAATGCTCCATTCGGATCTGTTTATTAAAGTCATCGTCCGCTTTCTTACATACAGATGCTGTTGGAAGCATGATGAACGCCAAAATGTTCTAAGACAACATGAGGAAATGAGCAGTGGGATTAGTGGCCTTGGTCCCCAGATCATCCCTTCAGATGAAAGCCTTTGTTTTCCCTCAGCCCTTCACATCAGTCTTTAGTGTCGTGATTCATTACGCAGCCCTTCTTCATTTACAATCCATTTGCCACACATCACCACTGAAGGAGATGGAAAAAATCCATTAGGCATAAGCCAGGCTTTCTCCCATCAGCAGGGATCAAACGACCCCATAAAGTCAGTTCCTATTAATTACAAATTGATTGTGTATAAACGTTTCAGCGCTATTTTTCAGATGATAATAAATGCCTTGTGACTGGTTACAGAGGTTAGATAAAGATGCCGAGACAGGAAGAGGGCAAGGGAGGCGCAGGGAATGAAAACAAGCTGCCTGATGGTCAGGCTTCGTGGTATTTGTAAATGTCAGTGGTCAGGAATGATGGATACATTTCAGAAACCTCAAAACCCAAAAATGCATAATGTTAACTTCATAGCTTCTTTCAGGCCTGGGTTACCACAGTATTTACAATGAACGTGCATTCACAGTAATAACATAATAGCACCTTTCAGCCTCAAATCTCAGATATTTGCACATTTATAAATTTAAATTCTAAGCCAGCTGGTGAATAACATTCCAGTATGTACCTACATAACTTGTCATGAAACGTAAGGATTGAGTGACTTCTCTAAAGTAACAGTAGAGTAGCAACTCTGTAGACTAGGTTTTATAAAAGTATATTTTTATGAGGGTGAAAGAAAACATTCTGCACATAGAAATCATACTGGAATGAGGAAATGGTATTGTAGCAGATTATTTAGCTGAGATTTAGTGAAGCAATGATTGGTGCAATGAGACACAGTGGGGTTTTATTTTCAGAACTTGAAAGGAGAGAAAATATACTTATATCTAAATTTCCCGGAGAAAAAAATGAAAAATTTAGTGGTGTTTTCTCTTTTTCAGTTTTTGTGTTTGTGTTTGTTGTGGCAACTTTGGCAAAGCTAGAGTGAGCTAGTTATTGTCCGCAGTGAAATGACTCAGGTATAGAATCATGGAATTTCAGACTGAAGAGGGAGTACTTTCAAAGATCTTTGTTTTGGTACTCAAGATTTCTTATTTTGAAATTTTGCATGTCAGTAATGGAACATCTTTGAAGGTTTGTGCTCTGAATCCCTTAAGGAAGGTGTATGGTCTTATGAAGCACTATTGGGTTAAAATTAAGTGTGTTTTAGAGCTAACCATGTCACACATGGGGGCGTTATAAAGATTAAATTACGTTTTCTACATGAACATTTTAGAGATTTGATCTTCAGAGCTCAAAAAAAAATATTTTCCTGGGATTACATTCAAACTAAACCATTGCAATGAATGAGTCTTTGAAACGTAATTCATACATCTTAAAATCCAGAATAATGAGAATCTCTTCTGGTTTTAAATCTTAAAAAGAGACATTCTTGTTGTTAAGAAATCATTTGCTGTAACTCTTATCTTGCTAACAATGACCAACTAGTCACCATCCTCTTCAGAATCAGGTTTAATTAAATCTTCAAGAAAATATGAAATAAAAAAATTTTTCATAGTAAGTGACTTCTTCAGACTGACCTTTTTTTTTTTTTTTTTTTTTTTTGAGACGGAGTTTTGCTCTTGTTACCCAGGCTGGAGTGCAATGGCGCCATCTCGGCTCACTGCAACCTCCGCCTCCTAGGTTCGGGCAATTCTCCTGCCTCAGCCTCCTGAGTAGCTGGGATTACAGGCACATGCCACCATGCCCAGCTAATTTTTTTTTTTGTATTTTTAGTAGAGACGGGGTTTCACCATGTTCACCAGGATGGTCTCGATCTCTTGACCTCGTGATCCACCCGCCTCGGCCTCCCAAAGTGCTGGGATTACAGGCTTGAGCCACCGCACCCGGCCCAAACTGACCTTTTAACACAATCATTGTGATCAGAGAAAAGTAGAGTATAAATAATAATTTACCAAAGAAAACCCAAATGCTCCATTCAGATCTCTTTATTAAAGTCATCATCCACTTTCTTACATACAAATGCTGTTGAAAGCAGTATAAAACCCCCCAAAAAAGTTTTAAAACAACGAGAAAATGAGCAGTGGTATTAGTGACCTTGGTCCACAAATCATCCCTTCAGATGAAAGCATTTGTTTTTCCTCAAGCCCTTCACATCAGTCTTTAGTGTTGTGATTGATTACACAGCCCATCTTCATTTACAATCCATTTGCCAAATACTAAGTTTAAACCCAATTCTATTTGATTGTATTGGTTTAGACTTGTCCTTAGAGAATCACTCAGCGAATTGTTTAGTAAAGCCTGTTTTAAAAGTCCAGATGTTGGTCTGTGAGGTCGACCTAAATCAAGGTATGCTGACATTTTTTAAAGTTTTGGACAGAGTGAACCTCAATTATAATATCTTATTGGATGACATCTTGTAAAAACTGGTTTTATTTGGTTAATGTTTGTTTGTTCCATAAAAAGCTAGGCTAATCATGACTCTGTTTTATATAATGCTTGTTTATATAACAGGACATAACTGTGTAATGGGTCCCAGGAACATTATTATATTTGGTTGCTTCCTTTTTCCCAAACAGATGAAAGAAGCAAAACATCCTTGTGCATTTTTAAAGTTTATTAGAGCTTTTGAATTGCCATTCAAAATGAATCCATTTTAGCACAGCAAGACATTTCTAAATTCAATCCTACAGCACTTTAGCAAATGAAAATTATATTTTCCATGAGTCATTCTTTGAATTACAAAATGTTCAGCATCCAGGAGAGTTTATTGTTTCCATAAAACTCATGCAGCACAATAATAGGTGTTAATGTCAGCAATATCCGGCTGTTTATTATGTAATGTTCAAAATGGGAGTTAGTGTTTAATGGTATTATTTGTTGTCTAATAGTTCCAATGGTTCATATTATCAAGTGCTTAGACAGTGGACCAAATATTTTGCTTGATATTCTCCAGAGCAAAAAATGTAAGTTTACTTTTCTTTATAATTAGTATGGTGAAATTGAAGGCTGAAAAGAAGCTGCCAGGATCTCAAGGTAATTATGATTTTTTTTGTCTAGTGACAAATTCTTGTTTTGGATACCCTTTTTCTTTTCCTCTACTATGACAAAGTAGAAGCTCTTCTTATTTTTTTTTTTTTTTGAGATGGAGTCTCACTCACCCAGGCTCGAGTGCAGTGGTGTGATCTCAGCTCACTGCAACCTCTGCCTCTTGGGTTCAAGCAATTCTCCTGCCTCAGCCTCCTGAGTAGCTGGGATTACAGGCGCCTGCCACCATGCCTGACTAATTTTTATATTTTTAGTAGAGACAAGGTTTCACCACGTTGGTCAGGATGGTCTCGAACTCTTGACCTCGTGATCCGCCCAACTCGGCCTCCCAAAGGGCTGTGATTATAGGTGTGAGCCACCGCGCTCAGCCGGACAAAGTAGAAACTCTTAAGAGATGAAAAGCACCCATCTCTAAGTTCTATTAAGAGTACATCAACTAAACTGCTTTGCAGAATGCTTACATTCTATTACAGTACACACTGTTCTTCCTATTAAGATGTATGGATAGGAATTGCATTTTAACATTCTATTTTAGCATAACCTAGAGATTTCCTCCCACTTAAATCAATTTCTTCTTTACACCTAGTGAGAAAAGAGAAAGTATACATACAATTTTTTTTTCTTTTTTGAGACAGTCTCACTCTGTTACACAAGCTGGAGAGCAGGGGCATGATCTCGGCTCAGTGCAACCTCCACTTCCTGGGTTCAAGTAATTCTCCTGCCTCAGCCTCCTGAGTAGCTGGGATTACAGGCATGTGCCGTCATGCCCAGCTAATTTTTGTATTTTTAGTAGAGACGGGTTTCACCATGTTGGCTAGGCTGGCCTTTGTGGAGAGTGTTTCACCATGTTGGCCAGGCTGGTCTTGAACTCCTGACCTTAAGTGATCCACCCACCTCAGCCTCCCAAAGTGCTGGGATTATAGGCATAAGCCCCTGAGCCCAACCTAAAATATTTTTATATCCATATTACTGACTACCAATTTTCCTAAAGAGATACACTTAATCTCTCAGTAAAACAAAACCAGGTTTATGAAAATCAGTTCTTCATAAAAACAACAAAGATATTTTTCGAGAATTAAGAATATAACTGCATATCATAAATAATTCCAATTTTACTTCCTTATTAATCTGTTCTGTCTCCGAGAGAAATTAAATGAATATAACTTTTAATCAAGACAAAAGATGCAGTGCACACTTTTATTATAATTTTATTGTCTGATCAAAGCCTATGCACTTAATTTTCCTCTCTTGTTTATTCAGGATAAATGTCCTGCCAAGTTGGTATGCTAGAAAAATATGAATTTAGGTGCAAGGCATTTAAGAATAACAGCATTCTACTATATTAGCTTTATCCTGAAATATGTAAGAGGCACACCAACACTTTGCCACGGTGTATTCTTAATGTATCGTCACAACATGGTTCACAAAATTTTGTAGCTCACCATAGACTTTGCATTGCTTAGGCCTCAGAATTCTGATAAAATTTGAAAGGTTACGTTTTGGGAAAACAGGTGGAAACAATCCCTCAATAAATCCAATAAGAATCATTAACAGAGAAGAGGACACCAAGTGTACTCATATTCCTACCAATTAAGCACAAAATCTCAACAGAGATTTTTCTTGGAGGTTGACATACTTTGGGGGAAAATGGATGACGGTTTATGAGTTAACTTATTCAATACACACGTTTTAAAGTATTCAAAACAGGAAAGGAGCATTGATTTGGGCTGTCAGCTGGGAAGCACGGGTTGGTGCCACGCAACAGGGGAAGCAGGAGGAGAGTGAAGGGTCCGGGGTGAGGGGCTGGAGCTGGGGGCTGGGAGGGAGGTGAGTCAGACGACGACAGTATCTCTGGGAGTGAATGGGATGGACAGAAGATGTAAGCAGGGTGACCACATGACATATCATCCAAGTCTGGACGCTCTGAGAAGGATACAAAATGTTGGGACAACAGGCGTGAACCAGGCCGCCCTGAGGACAGCAGGACTTAAGGGTACCTTACCTGGAGACGATAGAACAGACCATTTCAGTGATGGATTGAACTTTAAAAGGCGAGATTAAATAATAGGAAAAAATGTGTTGAGGAAGAAACAAAATGAAAGAGGATTCGCCAATCAGATTAGAAAACACGTATTATAGAGTGACAGTAAGTTCGGCAGTGCGGTGTGAGTGCATGTTGGCCACCTCGACTTCCACCGAAAGCTCCTACACCTACCCCCAGATCAAATAAATGCGGAAACATACGGGCTGGTGCTGAACCTGCTGTATTGTACAGCCACGTGAGGAGCGTTTCATAGGAAGTGAAATCGTATGGGTGCTGCCACTCAGTACTTCATTCATTCATTCACAGCATCTGCAATGTGCTTTTATTTACTATGTGCCATGACCGTGCCAGGTGATGAGGATGTAACAGTGAACAAAATAAGATTGCCTGAAAGCATCACCCTGTATGTACTCTTTATTTTGTTGGGGAGCCACTAACTTATATGGATTCTCATGGAATTCTTACATCAACTGTAAGGATATTGTCCAGTCACTGATCCATTATATCCCAAATAGCTCCCCACGAGCCCAGTGAGAAGTACCCACCAACTCAGCACATAATCCATCTATTGTATTCTGAAAAGTTGTTCTCTTCTCATCCCAAGGACACTAGAACTTGTTGAAAGGGATCCCTTTTCTGCACAGCCTGCTAGAAAGCGGAGCTGATTCTGTGGCCCGCCCTCCGCACCTGTAAGGACAATGTGACATGCATGGCTAGCTTCACCCTTGGCTCTTTTTCATTCTTGCCTCTGGTTTATTTTTTGTTGTTGTTATATTTTCCCTTAAACTCATTTCAATTTCATGACATTGTATCATATTTTTAATATGTGAAATATTTCATAAAAAAAAACCAGGACCTTTATTTGGTAGCAAATTTTAAAAAATCAACAAAACAGAAAATATAAGAAGAAATAATTTATATTGCATAGAAAAAAAATATTGTCATAGTAGTATCTCAAAACAATTAGGGAGAAAAAATTATCTAATAAAATGAATAATAAATAGGGTAACAACTATTTTAAAACCGAATAATTTAGATTCATATTTTATACGATACACCATTATGTTTCAAATGAATGAGTTAAAAACAGAACTTAAGTAACCAAACTTTACAAAACTCAATGTTTGTAAAGTAGTAGAAATCACAAAACATTTAACTATCTAAAATTTTATAACATCTATGCCATGGGAGTTTAAACAATAGAAAATAAATTAGACTGGAAATATTTATAGAACTGTGATGGACAAAATGTTCCCACCAATTACACATAAAGACACATACAAATTGCCAGTATAATTCTTTAATTCTTTGTATCCTATAGATAAATAAGAAAAAGAAAGAAGACGATTTTTTTTTTTTTTTTTTTTTTTTGAGACGGAGTCTCGCTCTGTTACTCAGGCTGGAGTACAGTGGTGTGATCTCCACTTACTGCAATATCCACTTCCTGGGTTCAAGCGATTCTCCTGTCTCAGCCTCCCAAGTACCTGGGATTATAAGTGTGTGTGCCACCACGCCCAGTTAATTTTTGTATTTTTAGTAGAGATGGGGTTTCACCTTGTTGGCCAGGCTGGTCTCGAACTCTTGAACTCAGATGATCTGCCTGGCCTCCCAAAGTGCTGGGATTATAGCGTGAGCCACTTCGCCCGGCCTAGCATTATCCATCTTTAATAGCAAACATTTGAAAATAATGAATGCCAAACAATTAGAGATGCTTCAAATAAATTACCTATATTTTATCACCTGTACAAGGCTATCTACACACCATTGAGAAAAGAAAGAAGGGCTACAAATTAAAAATAACACTTACTGAAAGAGCTTTTTAGGGCTATTTAAACATGCATTTGTGCATATGTGAAAAGGAAAAATAAGTGAAATAATTGTTAGGTTATTTTCAATGTTTTTCTCATGCAACGTCCAGCTCTTCTGAGTCAGTTTTCAACTGTGAGTCATTAAAATCCATGTTTTTCCGTAAGTATTTCTCTGTGCCATACTTTCCAATAGTATTTCTCTCTGAGAGCAATGGTGATGTGGCATGTCTTATTTGTACTCTGCAGCCATCTCTGGGATTTTCCTGCAAGAGGCTTACAACCTGTTCTGTAAATTTTATAAGATTTATAACAATGCTGATTGTTTCTTGATCTTATAAAGTGTTAACAAGAAGTTTTCGGAACCCAGCCGGACTTCTATTTTTTCTGCAAGAGGTCTTTGTAATCTGTGGACCTGACATAAGTGAGTTATGCCCAGTTGTGCCACTGAAACTAAAACCATATTAAGCCCCTGCAAGCAGTGACCAGTCTGTTGCCGCTGCCACCTGGCCAGTGTGACAGCAAATGTCAGTGGTCCTTGATCGTGAGATGCATCCCCACTTAGATGTTCAAATGTGTATCTTGGAACCATTCAAATACAGTTAAGTGTATCCACCAAGAAGGAAACTTCTATCTGCCCAGAAGAAAACTTGTGCACTTCAGAAGAAAACCAGGCTGGGCATGGTGGCTCGTGCTTATAATCCCAGTACTTTGAGAGGCTGAGGTGGGAGAACTGCTTGAGCCCAGGAGTTCAAGATCAGCCTGGACAATACAGTGAGATTCCCTCTATACAAAAAATAAAATAAAATAAATGAGCCAGGTGTAGTGGTGCACACCTGTAGCTCCAGCTACTCAGGAGGCTGAGGCAAGAAGATCACTTGAACCCAGGAAGGTCGAGGCTGCAGTGAGTCGTGATCACGCCACTGCACTCCAGCCTGGATGACAGAGCTGGCCTCTGTCTCAGTAGAAAGAGCGTAAACCTGAGCTTGAATCCAATGTCTGCTACTTAGTGCTTGTAAACTTGGACAAGCTACTTATCTAATCTCTCTAAAGTATTTGTTTTGTAATGGGTGAAATGGAGGATGTTAACACCTGCATTGTGAGGTTATTCTGAATATTAAATGATTTGATGCATAATAGTTTTAGGATTTTCCAAGGGAAGTTTGTTTTTGTTTTTGTTTTTTTAATCAAAAACTACATTGTATCTAAGAAATGAGTCTTACTACATGAAGCCACGCACCTGAAAAAAGACTTGAAGGGAATCTGGATAATGTTAAATTCTGATTTACTGAAGCAGAGAAATTATAAATATTTTATTTCTCATATATGATACAATACAGTCTATGATGCTTGTTTATATCTGTATCCTTATATACCCACAGTATTTATGTTATAGAATAAAAGTTGCAGTCAGATGTGGTGGCTCATGCCTGTAATCTCAGCAACTCAGGAGGCTGAGGTGGGAGGGTCACCTGATCTCAGGAGTCTGAGCCTGCAATGAGCCATGATTGAGTCACTGCATTCAAGCCTGGGAGATACAGTGAGACCCAGAATAAACAAACAAATAGTAAAGTTTAATCCCAGCACTTTGGGAGGCCAAGGTGGGCGGATCACAAGGTCAGGAGTTCAAGACCAGCTTGACCAATATGGTAAAATCCCATCTCTACTAAAAATACAAATATTAGCCAGGCATGGTGGTGTGTACCTATAGTCCTGACTACTCCGGAGGGTAAGGCAAGAGAATCACTTGAACCCAGGAGGTGGAGGTTGCAGTGAGCCAAGATCGCCCCACTGCACTCCAGCCTGGCGACAGAGCATGACTCCATCTCAACAAAAGTAAAATAAAAATATTAACAGAAGTTTCATCCATCAACCATGATCTTCAAACTCCACGTTTTGAATAGGAGGCAAGAGAGAAGGAAGGACAGCAGAGGAATAAGAAATCAGAAAGGGTCCAGAGTGGGGGTAATGATGATAATGGAGAGGAGAAAATGAAGTCAGTTTTGTAAAGGAGTTTTGGAGGATAGGCAAGGCTTCTTTGCTACATAACCATCATTTCTTTTCAGTAAGAGAGAGAAACACAAATGGGGTAAGGTGTGACCAGGCCCTTCTCATCAGTAGGTACCATAGCATTTTATAAACATACGTGCTGGGGCACACATCATTCTCCAGTGCTGTTACTTGTAGTGTCCTTCATACGGCAGGACACAGGGTCATTGTGGTAAAGAGCACAATTGTGGAGTCACCCTGGCCTGGATGGAATTTGGGCTGAATCATATACTAGGTGTGTCTTAAAATTTCCTTTCATTAGATCTTGAACAATGTCAGACACATAGCCAGGCATGACATTGAAGTGAATATATTTCTTTCTTTTTTTTCTTTTTCTTTTTTCTTTTCTTTTCTTTTTTTTTTTTTTTTTGAGATGGAGTCTCACTCTGTTGCCAAAGCTAGAGTGCAGTAGCGTGATCTCAGCTTCCTGCAGCCTCTGCCTCCCAGGTTCAAGTGATCCTTCCTCCTCAGCTTCCTGAGTAGCTGGGATGACAGGCACCCTCCACCACACCTGGCTAATTTTTTTTCTCTGTGATTAATATTTCTCTTTGTAGAAAGAGAAATGCAGCAGAGAAATCAACTATGTCCAATATTGCTATGACTGAATATTTATTTGCATGTTTTCCTAGTTTAGAGTTCTTGACCAAAGTTTTCACAAATTACACTGAACCAAGTGGCAGTGAAATAACATTTTAACAGAAGACCTCATAATTCTTAAAAATCTTTGGCTACAGTTATTAGATGATAAAGCAATGTGTGAAAGATTTTTAATGCAATGACTTTATTTTTTCTTTTTGTTTACCTTTTATTTAATATATATAAATTTCAAAAGTCCGAGTGTAATTTTGTCATGTGGATATATTGTATAGTGGTGAAGTCTGGGCTTTTAGTATATCTGTTAGAAATAGATGCTTGGTGCTGCAAAGAAAAGCCAGCACTTAAACTGAAAATTCCTCAGCAAGGCAACTTTACTTCTGCAGAAGGCCGCTGCTTGCATCTGATGTAATCACAAGCGCATACCAAACAAAGGAGAGAAGGGGTTTTATTCCTAACACAGTTCCTATTTCTGTGTCCTTCCCCTATTGGCTGGAGTTGGACTGCACAATCTAAGCTGATCCCGATTGGTTAAGACTTAAACTTTTCTAAATAAGGTAGTAAAAGGAAAGCTTTGAAGGCTGAAGTATAGAAGGAGATGAGAAAGGGGGTCGGGGGTTGGGTCGGTTTACAACCTTACAACTTATAACCAGGAAGTTGAGTTTGAAGAGGAACTTAGCTGTCCCAACATATCCATCACCCAGATAATGTACATTGTCCCCATTAAGTAATTTTTCATCCTCCACCCCCATCATACCCTTAGCTTTTCTGAGTCTCCAACAGAAAAGTCTATGTGTACACATTATTTAGCTCCCACTTAAAAGTGAAAACGTGAAGTGTTTGACTTTCTGAGTTGTCTCACTTAAGATACCTCCAGTTCCATCTATTGTGCTGAAAAAACATGATTCCATTTTTTATGACTGAGTAGTATTCCATTGCATCTTTACCATGTTTTCTTTACCCAGTCACTGTTGATGGACACTTAGGTTGACTCCGTATCTTTGCTATTGTGAGTGGTGTTGCAGTCAACACACGAGTGCAGATAACTTTTTCATATGATTTCTCTTTGGTAGAAACCCAGTAGTGGGATTGTTGGATTTATATAAATATACCAAATTTATTTTTATATATGTATTATATAAAAATACATATATATAAAGTACATGTATAATGCATATATTCATATAAAATGTATTTTTATATGTTATATAAGGGTTATATTTTAGAGCCTTATGGTTTTGTTTCATGGCTCAACCTATATATTTTGTACCTTGATAGTACAGAGGCCCTATTGGTGCAGTCCCCAGTATCTTACTCTCCCAAACTGAACTCCTTTGCGCTAAAAGTTTTTACTAGTTTATAGAAATATTTACCAAAATTCATTTGGTTTAGGTCTCGTTGCATTTCAGAGGTCTGGAAGATTGTCTCCTGGGGAAACACAGCACAGCTTCAGAATCATTCCCCTGAGATCCCCTGAGTGTGTCTCTGGGTTTACTCCACAGACTCATTTTTCTTCCTAAGGGTTTTGATTTAGCAAGTTCAGCTTGTCAAAGTCAGAGGGAATGTGGTCCTTTCCTTTTTCTCATTGAGAATAGGCCTGTTTCAATTATATTTCAAATGTTTGAAGAGTTTGCGGTGTCTTTGGGTGACTTACTATACCACAAAGTGGCCATTTACTAGCATAATTTTCTACATACATACACACATATAGAAAAGGATATATAATATAATTATATTTCTATATTTCTACATTTTATATATAGATTATAATCTATATATAAGTTTTATATTTTTATATATTATATATTTTTAATATATAATATATATTATATATTTATATATAATATATAATTATATATAGATTATAATCTATATATAATTATATATATTCATTATATATATTTAATATAATATATATTATAATATATTATATATATTACATATAATTTATATATAGATTATATATAAAATATAGAAAAGGATATATATTATATATCCTTTGCATGGGTTCACTTGTAGCTCATTTAGAACCATAATTTATAGATGAAATAAAAAACAGGTTTTCTTTTTATTATGTTAGATGGGAGCCAGGTCAGGTAGGAAGTAGGTTTTTGAGAACAGAAGCGTGTGAAGCAGCTCATGAACAGGAAGAAAGCAAAAGCAATATCCTGAGAATGCGTTTGTTTCAGGAGAGCGCACATGGGAATGAGCGAGTAGCTCAGCGTTGCTCCGCCGATGACCTCTCCAGGTCAGTCTTCCACAGCTGCCTCTCAAATGTCCTTAAATGTTTAATTATACCTTATACTAAGCTATGTTAAAAACACAGTTCTGGGATTGTTTCGATTCCCTTAAAGGCAGACAATTGTGTATATGGTTATGTTTACCAAGACAAAGCACAGGTCTAATGAATCTTTAAAAACCAAGGGCACATTTGTATAAAGAGAAGATTGGAAGTGAATTAAACCGAACTGTGCGATTTAAATACACACACAGGAAGGAGAGCGGGAAGGAGGAAGGGGACTGTGTGTGCTTAGCTAAGAGTTCTGTCTACACCTGTAATATCAGCTACATCCTTGCATTTTCCGCTAGAGAACTGAGGTAGCTGAACTTACCAATAAAACCCCAGAAACTAAAATCACGTTATACTTAAGGATAACATGTGATTTTAAATAAAACATCCATCATCAAGAAATAAAATAGGCAAGAAGCAAAGCTCTCCAGAAAAACAGCTAAGCATTAACATGCAGGCTACACAATTTGTTTATTCATGGCTAAAGTTAAAATGAAAACATGACAATTATGTTATAAAGGCCATAAAAAAAACACCTCCTCAGGAGAACCAAGCTTCTTCTACCTCATAGCTCTAAAATAAGTTTCTTATATGGAATTTTATATTAAAGTGCTCTAAATGAGATATAGAGCAGTTATAGTTTCTTACTATGAAAGCTAATATAACAGCAAAAGGCAACCAGGGAAAACACTGAAGGTGGACAGGCGGACTACCAAGGACACTGGCTGAACATCCTCTGTCCCATGGCTCAACCTCAGTGACAAGACAAGTGAGCATACGATGAAATAGATGGACAACAAATCTTTCCAATAATTCTTTTTTTAGACAGAATTTCACCTGTCACCCAGGCTGGAGTTGAGTGGCACGATCTCAGCTCACTGTTCAAGTGGTTTTCCTGCCTCAGTCTCACATGTGTCTGGGAGTATAGCACCACAACACCTGGCTATTTTTTTTTTCTATTATTAATAGACACAGGGTTTCTCCACGTTGGCTAAGCTGGTTTCAAACTCCTGACCTCTGGTGATCCGCTCACCTCAGCCTCCCAAAGTGTTGGGTTTACAGGTGTGAGCTACTGTGCCCAGCCTCTTCCCAATAATTCCCCCATAATTATCACTTCTCCCCAATGGTGACTTGGGGTATAATGAGCAAAAAATCATTTATGAGAAGAAAGATCTTTGTCTTTTCATATAGATAGAATACCATAGTTATTTGTATTAGTGTCGTGCAGATAGTCCCAGATATGTATAGAATCATGTGAACAGTGGGCAGCTGTCATTCAGTTACTGATTCATGGTTACTGCATTCTAGAGTGCTATGTTAGGTATTTTCTTAACCTGTGTTTATGAATAATACATTTATCGGTGATTTCAATATGTATGTATTTCATACCAAAAAGTAGTCCTGCTAAAAATGATTTTAAGTGTTTTGGTTTTGACCCAAATATCTTAAATATCTCTAATTAACTGCCTAATGTCTGTAGAGGAGGGTTATTTAAAAAACTTTGAGAAATAAATAAAATTTTCCCAGTTTTGGATAGAGTGGCATATTCAATCTGGAAATGTATAAAGCAAATCATTACTCATAAAAGTAAAGAGCAATCGTTTCTAGCACCTATGCAGCTGACACTGATGACATACTCTGCATGGGAACTCGACGTAAATGAAGGAGAACTCTTCCTGTTCACCATGTCATGTCTACATCCTCCATATCCGGCCCTCAGTCCACAACACGGTGCCACCAGTGCTGAGAACAAGGCTTCACTCCCTTTTCTTTCCTTTCTTTCTTTTCTTTTCTTTCTTTTTTTTTTTTTTGTTGGTAGGGGGGTGGATGGAGTCTTACTCTGTCACCCAGGCTGGAGTGCAGTGGTACGATCTCAGCTCACTGCAACCTCCGACTCCCCGGTCAAGCAATTCTCCTGCCTCAGGCTCCTGAGTAGCTGGGATTACAGGCATGTACCACCACGACCAGATAATTTTTGTATTTTTAGTAGAGATAGGATTTCACCATGATGGCCAGGATGACCTTGTGATCCGCCCACCTTGGCTTCCTGAAGTGCTGGGATTATAGGTGTGAGCCACCACGCCTGGCCCAAGGCTTTGCTCCCTTTTCTACCCACCTTACTGGCCTTGAGATGTGTGAGCACTTTTAATCATTTCTCCCCATTTTCTTCTGAATTGCCTTTGATGTTACTTTGCTCTGTTTTATCTGAATAAAAGTGGGAATGGACCACACAGTGTGACTTGCCCCAGATGAGCTCTGCCCGACAGTAGTTTGGATGGTCACTTGGGGCTGACACGGCATATGAGAAGGAGGCAGAGAGTCGTCTCTTTGCTGGGCCCAGAGGAGATTGTGTTGCTTCTCATGGCAGCAGGGCACTCATTTTTGTTTGAAGGGCTGTGACTACCTTATTTGTCTTGCAGTTGTTCTCTTTGACTTGGAAATTCATATAGGGTCACGGAAATTTATATAGGGTCACTGCTTAGTTCATAAAGACAGGTACAAAAAGACAGAAAAGGCTGGGCATAGCAGCTCATGTGTGTAATCCCAATGCTTTTGGAGGCTGAGATGGGAGGATTACTTGAGGCCAAGAATTCGAGACCGGCCCGACCAACTTGGCAAGACCTTGTCTCTAGAAAAAGAAAAATTTTAAACTTATGAAAAAGAAGAAACAATGAAAATCTAATTCAAACTCAAATGTTATCACCATTGTGATGGGGCATGATTGTGCTTCGGAAACAAAATAAACAGTGTTATGTCTGTTTTAGGGAGGGAATACTATTTTACTCTAAATCCTAGCACTGGCACATGAGAGTTATTTTTCAGAGCCAAAACATTTGGTAGAAATGTTTTGAAACATTTCTTTATGAAAATAATACAGCTTTTAGAATCTCTTGTTTGAGAAGATAAAGCACTATTATAAACGGAATATTTGTTTCTACACACCTTTAAATGATGATTACATACACAGATACGTACATTTACATGTACTGTATATATTTATATTTGTATAGATATAAAACAAGCTCATTTTAGACATTATTTGATGAGCCCTGTCTTTCTGCAGAGGTTTTTCAGCCCCTCCTCGGGGAAGGCTGCTTCAGTGGAGCAGGAGAGCCTGCTTTAGATGGTCTGGGGGGCTGGTGCTGTTTCTTTGACCCTTGGAGGTAGTTGCATTTCTCACTTGGTTCAGTCTTGTTTGATGTCCTGAACTGTGCCACAACTCCCTGGGAAACTGCTTATTTTTGTACTTTCTCTTCTTTTTAGTCTCATGAAATATCAGGTCAATATCAAAATCAGATTTGTGGCGACCACACCTAACCCTTGATGTTTATAAGTTGCTTCTGTCATTGTGCTGCGGCATGCAATGTTATTTATCTAATCAGCAATTCAGGGAAATACCAAGTCAGAGGAACTTTCTTCTTGTTCCTAACTGCCTCTGAGATATTACATACGGGCAAAGCACCACACACAGGGAGGCTTTCTACCGTTTTCACAGAGAGACAGGTGTCTCTCCACAGTCCAAAGTCTGAAAAGGCCACTGCTACCGAGTGAGATGATGCTTTTACCCAGCTTTCAAGTCCATCCAGAGTCACTGGAGCGAGGTGGAACACACCTTCCATGGACTTAGATGTTCCTCCCAGCCTCCGTCCCCATTTCCAAAGTACACAAATACATCCTCCCAATCCTGTGGCATTCCTTCCTACACACAGGTGGAGATCCTGCTGCCCTTATATTGTAAGGGTGGTAGATGTTTACACAGGTCTTCTTCTCAGAAATCACGTTCCTAGTTAATAATATTATATGTTCATAAGTGAAATTTAGAAAAATTGAAGCCACAATAGGGGACCACCGTTCTCAGGTAAATAAAATTCCTATCTCAGAGTAGTTTTAAATGAATGTATGGTAGTTTCTAGATTTTTAAAAAAATGATTATGCCATTGCCAAGGGAGTACGTTTCCAGGAGAATGGGTATTTTTGCTGTGTAAGTATTCTTGGATGGCAAATAAGATCGAATCTGTGGGCCACTCGTTTTCTAAATCAAGTATGAGCTTGACAGAATGCTACAGTAATCATCCTATGGTTTTCTGCATGCTCTGTTGATTTTAATACTTTTAATAACTTCCATTCAATAGTTCCCTTGAACATGATTGCTTAATAGCCAAAACCGCGTTTGTAAGCCTCAAGGTTATCGTGCAAGCTGAGACTCTGGGAAGGATCACCACAGGGTCCATACAGCTACTCTCTCAGGCCATTCTGTCGTTATCCTGGCTTCACGAATTATCAGTCATAATGCAAAAACCCAGCCTGAAGAGAATATATAGAACTCAATGATTTCATTATATAACAAATGCTTTCCAAAAAACATATCTGGCAGAGGGAGGGGGAGGAGATCTAGACCAGCAGGTATCAGAGAGACCCTTTTTTTGAGGGGAAAGGAATTTTGAAGGCTATGTGCTGGCCGAAAACGTGGCCTTCCCCAGAAACTTGTTTCAGATAGCCATGGGTGACTTCTTCCTCTTGGCCTCATGCATCCATATGTCAAGCCAACATGGAGAGAAAAGAAATGTGTGAATCGTGATGGTGTTGGTAATAATATCATCTCCTACCACCGACTATCTGTCAGGCACTGTGTCACATGCTTTACATTTATTATCTAAACCTCACAGTAATCTTAAAGAGCCCAACATTTTTCTCAGCCTGAAAGATTTTGAATTTAAACTCTGCAGATGTCAAATCATTTCCTATGACATGTCCCCCAAAATCACTATAAAATATGAAGCTGTGTTTTAGGTCTTTTCGTTATGTTTCTTTTAGTGCTTGAGTAGAAATAATGATGACTATATTTGTTACATGCATATTTTGCTCCAGGAAGGTGCTGAGAACCTTCCATGGACTTAATGCTCGCAGCACCCCATGGAATCAGTGTTCTTGTCATTCTCAGTTCACAGCTGAGGAACCCTAGACTTAGAGAGTGAAGTGACTTCTGTGAAGTCATGCCAATGGCAAAGCCAAGGTCCAGCTCAGAGATTATGACTTCAGAACAGAACTTTTATTTACTTTGCCATAGAATTAACATCACAGTTGGGAATATTGGATGAATCCCAGAACAGCTAAACCAATTATTCTCAGCAGAGGCGAACTGAAGTAATATACAAAGTCAATAGCACAGGAGATGTTAGAGCAGCTTTAGCGAGATACAAAAAGCGATCAGGACTGAACATGCATGTTGCTCCTTTTTTTTTTTTTTTTTAGGTAAAAACACCGTTTTTATCTTAAACTCTTTCTCACACAGAGGCTGTAGAATTCCCTATGTAAGTTTTGCCCCATCCTCTCTTCAGATTAATTATTGAAGTTAGTCTTCCCGAGAATATAAATAATCAAAAGGTTCATGTAATACAACTCTAATTTCAAAATAAGGATTTTTCACTATTTGAAAATGCCCTTGCATTAAAATGTTGGATAACTTGGTTCAGTTACTTCACAGGCCATTTACTCTCAAACTGCAAAGATGGAATTTCTTCCTTTCCAGTCTCAGCCTTCTGAAAGATGGCCTTTCCGTATTGTCCTTAATAACTCTTTTACACACTATAGTCTCTAATATTTTAATTAATTCTTACTCATCATAATGTACTAGAAAATATATTCATAAAAATTTAAAATTATTATTTTGTCTTCGAGTATTAAAAGGACTCAAAAATTGAACTTTAAAAAAGTAATAATATTGCAAAGTGGTATTTTCTTCAGCAGTGATATCACAAGAAACAATTTTAACTCAGATTTTGAAGAATGAATAGAAGTATACTAATATGGTTTTATGGAAGACTTAAAATTAACAGAAAGGCCGCTTTCTTTTTTCTTTTTTTTATTGCATTTTAGGTTTTGGGGTACATGTGAAGAACATACAAGATAGTTGCATAGGTACACACATGGCAGTGTGATTTGCTGCCTTCCTCCCCTTCACCTATATCTGGCATTTCTCCCCATGCTATCTCTCCCCAACTCCCCACCTCCCGCTGTCCCTCCCCTATTTCCCCCAACAGACCCCAGTGTGTAGTGCTCCCCTCCCTGTGTCCATGTGTTCTCATTGTTCAACACCCGCCTATGAGTGAGAACATGCGGTGTCTCATTTTCTGTTCTTGTGTCAGTTTGCTGAGAATGATGGTTTCCAGGTTCATCCATGTCCCTACAAAGGGCACGAACTCATCATTTTTGATGGCTGCATAATATTCCATGGTGTATATGTGCCACATTTTCCCTGTCCAGTCTATCATCATTGGGCATTTGGGTTGGTTCCAAGTCTTTGCTATTGTAAACAGTGCTGCAATGAACATTTGTGTGCATGTGTCCTTATAGTAGAACGATTTATAATCCTTTGGATATATACCCAGTAATGGGATTGCTGGGTCAGATGGAATTTCTATTTCTAGGTCCTTGAGGAATCGTCACACTGTCTTCTACAATGGTTGAACTAATTTACACTCCCACCAACAGTGTAAAAGTGTTCCTATTTCTCCACATCCTCTCCAGCATCTGTTGTCTCCAGATTTTTTAATGATCGCCATTCTAACTGGTGTGAGATGGTATCTCAATGTGGTTTTGATTTGCATTTCTCTAATGACCAGTGATGATTAGCATTTTTTCATATGTTTGTTGGCCTCCTGTATGTCTTCTTTTGTAAAGTGTCTGTTCATATCCTTCACCTACTTTTGAATGGACTTTTTTGTTTTTTTCTTGTAAATCTGTTTTAGTCCTTTGTAAATTCTGGATATCAGCCCTTTGCCAGATGGATAGATTGCAAAAATTTTTCCCATTCTGTTGGTTGCCAATTCACTCTAATGACTGTTTCTTTTGCCGTGCAGAAGCTGTGGAGTTTGATTAGGTTCCATTTGTCTATTTTGGCTTTTGTTGCCAATGCTTTTGGTGGTTTGGTCATGAAGTCCTTGCCTATGCCTATGTCCTGAACGGTTTTGCCTAGATTTTCTTCTAGGGTTTTTAGGGTATTAGGTCTTCTGTTTAAGTCTTTAATCCATCTGGAGTTAATTTTTGTGTAAGGTGTCAGGAAGGGGTCCATTTTCTGCTTTCTGCACATGGCTAGCCAGTTTTCTCAACACCATTTATTAAACAGGGAATCCTTTCCCCATTGCTTGTTTTTGTCAGGTTTGTCAAAGATCAGATGGTTGTAGATATGTTGTGTTGCCTCTGAGGCCTTTGTTGTGTTCCATTGGTCTATATCTCTGTTTTGGTACCAGTACCATGCTGTTTTGATTACTGTAGGCTTGTAGTATAGTTTGAAGTCCAGTAGTATGATGCCTCCCGTTTTGTTCTTTTTGCTTAGAATTGACTTGGCTATGTGGGCTCTCTTTTGGTTCTATATGAAGTTTAAGGTGGTTTTTTTCCAGTTCTGTGAAGAAGGTCATTGGTAGCTTGATGGGAATAGCATTGAATTTGTAAATTACTTTGGGCAGTATGGCCATTTTCACGATATTGATTCTTCCTAACCATGAACATGGAATGTTTCTCCATCTGTTTGTGTCCTCTCTTATTTCGTTGAGCAGTGGTTTGTAGTTCTCCTTGAAGAGGTCCTTTACGTTCCTTGTTAGTTGTATTCCTAGGTATTTTATTCTCTTTGTAGCAATTGTGAATGGCAGTTCATTCTTGATTTGGCTCTCTTGAAGTCTATTACTGGTGTATAGGAATTCTTGTGATTTTTGCACATTGATTTTGTATCCTGAGACTTTGCTGAAGTTGCTTATCATTTCAGGAGATTTTGGGCTGAGACGATGGGGTCTTCTAGATATACAATCATGTCATCTACAAATAGAGACAATTTGACTTCCTCCTTTCCTATTTGAATACACTTTTTTTCTTTTTCTTGCCTGATTGCTCTGGCTAGAATTTCCAGTACTATATTGAATAGGAGTGGTGAGAGAGGGCATCCTTGTCTAGTGCCAGATTTCAAAGGGAATGCTTCCAGTTTTTGCACATTCAGTGTGATATTGGCTGTTGGTTTGTCGTAAATAGCTTTTATTATTTTGAGATACATTCCATCAATACCTAGTTTATTGAGGGTTTTTAGCATAAAGGGCTGTTGAATTTTGTCAAAGGCCTTCTCTGCATCAATTGAGATAATCATGTGGTTTTTGTCTTTGGTTCTGTTGATGTGGTGAATTGCATTTATAGACTTGCATATGTCTATAAATAGGAAAGGCTGCTTATTAACCAGAAAACTCAAGTTTCAAATGATTTTATTACATGAATTTTCTGATCACCTTAACTTTAACCTTAATATCTTGTTACTTTCAGAATTTATCTTCATAAGAAATGTACAGTAAATACACACATATTTTGCTCTGCTAAGGAGCTTGTACTTCATTATTTGAAACCCTTATAATTATGTCAACATTTACCTTAATGAGAATAGTTTTGCAAATATAAATTTGTCTTTGTATGTCAATCAAAATATTACAATTCATTGTAAGAAATTCCGATTGTTAAAAGCGCTATAGACATGAGTACTGGGTAATTAGAATAAATATATAATAATGCCCAAATAGCCCCTTGATATTTTTAACATATTTCTGCCAGAAGTTTATTTTATTATAAATATTTCTCTTCAACATTTTGGGTAAGGCAAGGAGAAAAATCAAATTTGGAAACAGTCTATACAGTGTATGTATTCCAAAAAGATAGATATAAATTGAATTTTATAAACGGCATCATAATTTAAAACTGGCTAATGAAATCCTAGGTCTAATACTTAAGGAAAAGAAACAAATGCAACCTAATTTATCTACCTTGTTTCATGCAATTGAGATTGTACATGTTAGATTGATGAAAAATGAGGTCGATCTTTACCCAGAAAGAGAGAGCTGTCCGTAAACAATGTTTCGGACAACTTGGTAATTGCACTGCTTTCTGGATTATTCTTGGGCTCTGGGTTAAAAGCGGTCTCTAGTTTTAGTGACTGAATCAGATTCTTGGTCTGAAATATAATTTTCTCTCTCTCTCTCTCTCTCTCTCTCTCTCTCTCTCTCTCTCTCTCTTTCTCTCTCTCTGTCCCTCTGTCTCTCTCTCTCTCTCCCCCCCTCTGTCTCTCTCTCTGTCCCTCTGTCTGTCTCTCTGTCTCTCTCTGTCCCTCTGTCTCTCTCTCTCTCTCTCTCTCTGGCTCGTACCTACACACAAAGTATTGCAGTAAATTGTAGGCAGTTTTTTTCAACACATCTAATAACATATTTTGCAAATTGAAAAATATTGGGTATGTGATTCACATTTGTTTTGGTTTGCAAATTGAAAAATATTGGATATGTGATTCACATTTGTTTTGGTATCACTGCCTTTGCTATATTTTATGAATTTTTTTTTCTATCTGTATATATATAACCTGTCTTTATCTGCTCTTGATTATGTCCTAAATTATTTCAAAATTAATGAGAAATGGGATTCTAGCACTTTGCAAATAACCATCTCTATAGCCTAGTAGTCTTAATTATTTTATTAATGGAATGTTTTTAGGTGTGACTTACAGAGCTGGCTCCTTTGACCTCCATATAAATCCAAGTTGAGTTATCTTAGATAAGAGAACTGGGACTTGTACTTGCCTGAAGAAGGAAGAAATTCCCCTTGTTAACCTAAAGGCTGTGTGGTTCACTGCTGGGTGTCAGTATGTAAAGCGTAGCTCTATTATTTCTCGCAAGTTAAGCCAATTTAATATCTTACTCCCCAGTCTAGTCATTTACTTGTCCTATGTAGTACACTGCCTTTTTACTTATTAGCAATTGTCTGCCTCTAAATTTCTCTGAGCTATCTTTTTCTTTCTTTCCCTTCTTCTTTTATTTTTAGAGCTGAGTTCTCACTATATTTCCCAAGCTGGAGTGCAGTGGCTATTCATAGGTGTGATCACAGCACACTACAACCTCAAACTCCCGGGCTCAAGAGATCTTCCTTCCTCAGCCTCCTTGGTAGTTGGGACTGCAGGTGTGTACCACCACATGCTGCTGTCTTCTCCTTTCTAGCATCATTGTCTCTATCTTAGATCAACCCCTACCTGTTTTCCTCCAGGTTATGACCATAGCCGAACTCATTTTCATATTTCCAGCTTTACCCCTTTCTAATACGTCTTCCATTGCATCCAGCATGGTAACCATTTGTTGAGTGCTTAAGACTGTAAACAAAGTGTTAAGTTTTCAAGGTGTAATACTTGTTTGGCTCAACCGCAACACTTGGCTCCCCCAAATACAAGTCTACTTATTCAGATAAAAATTGTTCAGGAGAGCTCTTTATTTTTCCAAATCTGAATATCAAGCCCTTGACTCAGCTAGACAATCTTGGCTCTGGGAATTCCTGGGCATGTTGCGTAGCTGGTTGTTAAGTGGGTTTAAACTCAGTGCTGAATATGTCTGTGATCTCAGTTGCTGGGGAGGCTGAGGCGGAAGAATCACTTGAGCCCAGGAGGTTTGAGGCTGTGGGGACCCGTGATCACACCACTGCACTCCACCCTGGGTGAAAGAGTGAGACCTTGTCTCTTAAAAAAATAATAATAAACTCAGTGCTTTACAAAATGAAAAAGGATTTTTAAGAACAGCAGAATCTCCACCCTAAAGTGAAAAATATGTCCAAATCCCTGTGCACACTTAAATACAGAATGTGGCAAAGAAGACGGTAGGTCCTGATGACAGCCAGCAATTCTTCGAGAAACCTTAACCGTCTGACTAAGGAGTGGCTTGGATTATCTGCTGTGTGTCCCAAATACTTTTACCTGGACTGCACCTGCTGCTTCTGACCTCCCGCCATTGCTGGGAGTGGCTGTGCAGGATGGCGCTGTCTCTGTCTCCCGTGAGCCCTCTGTCAGAGGCTGCCCCGATTCCTATCTCCTTTAGGCCTGATCAGCCTGCTCTGAAAGTTAGCACTGCCTCTGTGTGCTGTGGTGATGGAAGACATTTCTAGTTCCTTGCTTGAAGTGTGAGCTTAAAAAAAAACAATCTCTCATGGAAACAAAGCATGATAGGTTTTGTGCGGCTCCATCATCATTCCCTGGGCAAGAGTGGATTGGAGTGTTGCCATTAAACACTTCATCCACACATTGTGTGGGATATACTAGCATCACCACCTTTTAGATTTATGCTCAGTGCACCTTTATTGAACCTCACCATGCCTTGGCCTCTACAGTGAAGCTCACAGTATCCCAACAACATTCTCTGCTTTTTCTAAAGATCTGGAATTACCTTGTGCTAAACCAGCACCCTCTCCACACGACTCTGCATTTTATTCCTATTACACCTTCGATTTTTTCCCCCAGAGTTAAAGACAAAGCAATAAGGCTGACGTGCAAATCAACGTAGTGGCAAGTTAGTTTCATTCTTGTTTTTGTAGTCATTATTTGGCTCTTATTTTGTAACCCCTTACTGACTAACCACCAGCAATACTGCCTCCAAAACACCCTGCGTGATTCTTGACGCCTTTATTCTCCTCACTCAGTCTTCCAGCGTCCAATGAATAATCGAGTTGATTGATTTAACTTCTAAATATACGTTTCGAAAATCTTCCCTTTCTTTTCTTCCTTACAGACATGGTACTGGTTTGAACCTTTCTTATTTTTGACATCAACTGTTGAATCCCTTCCTAGTTTCCCTTCTTATATCCCCTACCGTTCATTTCCTCCCTACTTAATTGCTAGAATGATCCATTTAGAATATAAATCTTAAAACTGTCAATGGCTTAATACGTGAATGCGTTTCTCTGTTATCCCCAAATCTTGCCCTTTCAGCTTTGTTTTGCCTTCGGGCAGTAATGGGATATTAATCAGAAAATAGTCACTAAAGGCACAAAGTGTATTTAGATGTCAAAAAGTGCTTATGTTATAGTCACTTGTTAGATGGACTGTTAGCCCTGCTGTGGAGCTATCCAGCTTCTTAGCTTTTGAGATGTAGTCTTGCTCTGTCGCCCAGGCTGGAGTGCAGTGGCATGAT
This sequence comes from Saimiri boliviensis, assembly GCF_048565385.1. NCBI lineage: Eukaryota > Metazoa > Chordata > Mammalia > Primates > Cebidae > Saimiri > Saimiri boliviensis. The sequence goes on along the minus strand of NC_133451.1, from coordinate 117,338,288 downwards.
CTTGGCTCACTGCAACCTCTGCTTCCTGGGTTCAACGATTCTCGTGTCTCAGCCTCCCTAGTAGCTGGGATTACAGGCAGCTGCCACCACATCCAGCTAATTTTTTTATGTTTACTGGAGACGGGGTTTCACCACGTTGGCCAGGCTGGTCTTGAACTCCTGACTTCAGGTGATCCACCCGCCTTGGCCCCCAAAGTGCTGGGATTATAGGCTTGAGCAACAGCACCCAGCCTTACTCCTTGGCTTTTTGAACTCTCTCTCATGCTGGTTTGCGCCTTCGCCATCTATGTTCCAAGACTTTCTATACCTGTTGTAGGTTGCGGAGTACATCTGTTTCAGACTTCAGTAGTTCCAGCTGTGTCAGGGCCTAGAAGCAATTTTCCCTTCACCCTCTGAAGGTTCACTGAAAAATCAACTCACAAGAAATTTGAGAAAAGACATATAAATTTTATTAATGTGTACATGGGAGCCTTCAGATTGAAGGCCCGAAGATACAGAGGAAACTGTCCATTCTTAGGCTTAGGTTTAACCAAGTATAGGCAGCTGTGTAGACATATGATTGGGTGGAAACGGTGTGATCCAACACGAGTAGACTGAGTGGGGAAACCCAGCAAGGCCTGTCTGTCCAGATTCTTCTTGGACTCTTTGGGCAGCTTCCTTTTGGAATCGGGTCTCGTGATCTGCACTCAGACAACGTGGGTCAGAGAGGGCCTCTACCACCACTTTGACACAGAAAGCCAGAGGCAAAGTTAGAGGAACACTTTCAGCTTTTAAGGCTGGCCCTGGGGCAGAGGGGTTGTGGTTATGGTGATGCGCCTTGAGGAAGAGGGATTCTCGTTTCTATATCTGGCTGAGAAAGCAGAAGGCAGAAAGGCAGAGAGAAGCTCTTGCTTCTGAGGTCTTCATTTTGGGGTATTATTTTCTGAGTCTCAACAGTTGCTGCAGATGATGGCAGCTTTTCCATAGCTCAGTAACACAAATGATCACTGATGGGGTTTTTTTTTTGTTTGGTTGGTTGGTTTTTGGCCATATATAAGCAGTATTTGTGACATAAGGCAGGTGTCATTGGAATCACCTGGTGACTTGGCTTTCCAGTGACACCATTCTTCACTGAGAACTCTCTTCAGAGGACATGGCTCTTTGTTAGGGGCACACACCTCAGGGGCTGCAGAGCACCCCTTGCCAATCATCTTGTTACACTCCATGGTAGTTCTGTGTTTAGAAAATAGCAGTCAGCTGAAACAAGAAGTAAGGAATCGCCATATGTCAAAACCTGATTACTAGCTGTTTAAAGAAAATGATTGTACGATCTATGGCCTCACTCCCTCTTCCGTAAAATACTGTCTTCTGAGTTTTGCTTGTATTTCCAAAAGAAATTTGCTTAGGAAAATTCTACTGTCTGAAGCTTTGCCTTATCAGCATATTAAGACTCTAGATAAGGTCAGTAAACTATACAGTCCCTCAAATATTTCTATGTCTTTGGTATGCCTTTTTTTTTTTTTTTTTTTTTTTTTGATAGAGAGAGAGTCTTGCTCTGTCTCCAGGCTGGACTGTGGAATGCAGTGGCAAGATCTTGGCTCACCACAACCTCTGCCTCCTGGGTTCAAGAAATAAGAGATTCTCCTGCCTCAGCCTCCCCAGTAGCTGGGACTACAGGCGTGTGCCACCACACCCAGCTAATTTTTGTATTTTTAGTAGAGATGGGGTTTCACCATGTTGACCAGGATGGTCTCGATCTCTCGATCTCATGATCTGCCTGCCTCAGCCTCCCCAAGAGCCCTGCTCTTTTATTACTGCTAGAATGTTTGCTTTCTAAATTAACCTTTGAGGTTAGTGCCCATGATTAAATGAAAACATTGCACCTCTGGAGTTTCCTTTTCCCCCATCTGTGTTTCCAGCACTCTCCGCCGCTCCCCAGGTCAGCCCCCCAGGACAGCCTGCTCTTTCTGCAAAAGGTTCTTCCATCCTTGCTCTGGAGGAGGCTGCTAATCCAGTTGTCACTACCCGTTATTCTCTTTTAATCCAGCATCCTGCTTACTCTTGACACTTGTCGAAGGTACTGATGTCAGCAAACATGTCTAAGTCTTTTCTCTGAAGATTTGTATCTAATTCAGAACCCATCAATGCCGAAAATCACCCATGTTCTGTAAGTGCATTTCTTTATGCAAGAATCCATTGCAATCTGTCTTTCCCATCTATTTCCCATGACAAATTCCAAAGTGAAATTCCTGTGGAATCGATGGGAGTATCTGTTATATACGAGTTGGCTAAGTGAGATTATTTAGCCTAATCCAGAGCCTTTTTTGGCGGATCAGCCTTTGTTCCATCTTCAGAGCTGGATAATTGTGGCTGTACCTACTCAATGGGGTTTCAAACTCCATCACTCTAATAGACTCCCTTTTCCTGGTCCTCACTGATCATTCTCTCTGGCTAATTTTGATCCAAATGAAACTCCGTACTGTGAATTTGGGACCAAGCTTTTCGAATAGTAATAATTTCAAAAGAAAACAATAAAGGGAGTGGCCAGAATTATTTGAAAATTAGATTATTTCAGGAAAACTATAATCTGCCTACATTTTACTTCTCTGAAAAAGAAATCGTTCATGTTACAGTTTACGAAGTCACTGTTACTCAAGTTTCTTATTGTTAAGGCAGAGTTCTCAGAGAAGAACCCATCATTCATTCTCAGCTGCCCTATCAGGGCCAATCGGCAAAGGTACTGTCTAGGACCACAGACACCAAGTCCTGACTCTGAGCAAGAAGGCAGCCAGGCGCCAGGTCCAGTGCACCGGGGTCCTAGCTGGGGTGGTGCCACTGCTATTGCAGCACCAGGTGCCAACCCGGGCGCCATGACTGCTGCGTCCACTACGGCAGAACGATGCTCATGCCACAGCCACATTTTCCTCCACTGACCTCACGTCTTTGGGTTATTCATTCACGTTGGAAATCTGAACCTAAGTTTAGCCTAGGTTACCAGGACAAGGGAAGTGTTACCTGGCCTTCTTAGATTCTGTATTGGAATGGATCAACAGAGTAGAGGTTTGTATGGTAGGGAATTGCTGAAACATACAGGCAGGGAGTTCAGGAGGTGCTGTGACATCAAAGCAACCTTTGACCCTGACTTAGTTCACTGCTGTTGCTTCGGTAACATTTACCATGGCTCGCCCTGTCACTCATAAGAGATGAAGGCTTAGAATGAGAATTTTGGCCTCTGGCAAGCCTATTGTCCTAATTCATTCTTCTTTCTTTTCTGTGTCATGGATTCTTGGAAGCGCACGACTAGCAAATCACATGTTTTCAAGTTTAAAATTAAAATAAGTGTGCAAAGCAATGTGATCAGATGAACGGGTCACTAAAACACTGATAGGTGGCCATACACGGCAGCATGGAAACAGGCCCCGCCTGGGTGTCGGAAGGCACCCCGGCTCACTCACCGGCTCCCTGAGTGATCATGCCCCTCCTGTCTCTGCTTCAGGAAAGTGCTGGGCTGGGAGGGAGATGGTCTCCAGGCCGCCTTCATTCTCGAGGGTCTGTGATTTTCAAGTTACAGTGATTTGCTGAGGGAGTGGGTTGCATCATCTGAGATGATGGTATGTTTTGTTCTTTTGTGGGGACTGAGATGGCAGCTCTCTTTGGCATAAGCTGAGCTGTGTCAGCACAATGGAGCTGATTGGCTGAGCCCCAAAAGCAGACCCCAGAGAGATATTGACTCTGACAGTGCAGCAATTACAGGGAGACATGAGCGTCTTGCGACGTAAGACATCTGGGTGCTTGTGACGCCCCTGGTCAAGTCTTCAGTGTAACATGTGGTTTAATTGGTTAGGACATAGAGGCTCTGGGTTCAGACCATTCTTAAAAGGAACTGGAAATTAAGTCTGTAAAACTGAAAATCCACACAGAAATTTTCAAATCGGTTGTTATTTCTGATGATTGCTAATAGTAAAAATGACTGTCTCTGTTTATTTTTTTACTTCTGAAGTCAACCAGTTTGTTGGAAAATTAGTCAAAATCGAATTTTGATGTTATGCAAATACACCAGGGGCCATGAAGCATCTGGCGTCTCATGCCTGCTTTCCCCAGCACCTCCTGCTAACATTTTCTTTTGCACTTGGTTCTTTTACTCTTATCTTTTTCATATTTTTCCTCCAATATGTTCCCGTACTGCTTTTTGCTCTTTTAAAATATGCATATCGCTATGATTCTATTGAAAGAAACTGGAATATTTTACCCTAAAATATGCTTCTCTGGCGTATTTCAAGATGGCTATTCAGAGGGGCCGGAGAACACAGGAATAGCTCTGAAAAGCTGTCCTTTGTGAGAAAGATTTGCCTCTGCAGGGAAAATCTGCATTCGGTAGATAGACAGACCATGCAGGCAGTCTCGGAGGCCCCCTATCTTCCTCATCCGGATCTAGGAAAGGTTAACTCATGAGAAAAAGTCTAAAGTCTGACACTGCTCGAGGTCTGATAGAGACGTCTATCCCATTCCCATTTGCTCTTCCTGAGAACAGCTCCAGGGCTACAGGAGAGTTTTGTCCACGTAACGAGACAGTTTGCTCACCTGGCTCACCTGCCTTTACTCTCCCATAACCTTTTCACCACTCCCCAGGGAAACCCCTACCCCCAATTCCTTCCATAGCCTGGCATGGAAGATAGTCCAAAAACCTCAGCCACCTGTGACCCCTCTTTAAGCCTCATGTCTGTGGGACTCACGTGTCCATGTGCCTGTTAATAAATTCATGTGCTCTTCTAGCTGTTAACCTGTCTATTGTCAGTTTCTTTTATGGACTCATATTCAAACCTTCGGAAGCTGGACGGAAGAAAATTCCCTTCACCTGTTCACTATCTATTCCAGATTTAACATCCGTGAGTGAGGCGCTGAAGGGCCTGAGTCTCTCAGTATCGTGGAGAATAATGAAGTTTTGAGAAGCACCAGCCCTGCTAGTGGGTGGACTCCGGCACAGGAAGCAGCTCCAGAGCCTTTGCTGTCTGGTGAGTGTCAGCCCCTCCCTTCTGCTTGCACCAGGCTCACCCTCGCAGATGTTACCGTCCCACCGCAAGCCCTCTCACCACACATTGCTCTGGAACACAGGGCAGCGCCAGACAATTCCCTATGTATGAGAAGGCCTTTCTCTCTTCTTTCTTCCTTCTCATTACCCAGCATAGCAGTCACAGTGCCTGGCTTCCCCTACGCTGTGCCTGGCCTGCTCCCCCACAGCTAGCATCCTTAGCAAAGTCAAGACCAGTCACTTCACTAGCTCTCAATAGTAATCAGAGTGTTCAAACCACAAAAGAATGGATATATAGTTCCCTGTTCTTGTTTCTTTGATGCTATAATTTGCCTTTTCACCTGCTCAAGGTTTCTCTCCTTTCTCATTGTGTGTAAATATAAATAACATAGAATTGACTATTTTAATCCTTTTTAAATGGACAACCATAAGGCCTTAAGTGTATTCACATTCTTGGGCTGCCATCTCCACCATCTGTCTCCAGAATGTTTTCATCTTCCAAAACTAATACTGTGTACCCATTAAACAATAACTGGTCACCTCACCCTAGGCCCTGGCAACCACATTCTACATTCTGTCTCTGTGAGTTTGACTACTCCGGGTACTTCCTTATGAATGCAGTCATACAGGATTTGTCCGTGTCTGGCTTATCTCACCTTGCCTGATAGCCACAAAATTTATCCATGTTGTGACATGTGTCAGGATTTCCTTCCTTTTTAAGGTTGAATAATATTCTATTATATGTACGTACCAAATTTTGTTTACTAATTCATTCGTCAGTGGGCCCTTGAGTCGTTGGCTTTTTGGCTGTTGTGAATAACGTTGCAATAAGCATGGGTGTCTAATCAAAGTCCTTGTTAGTAAAAACGAATATATGGGAGGGCTGACATTGCTCTGGGGAATCACTGCAATTGACTGCTTCATGTCTGCAAAAAGGAAATGCTGGGAAACTCTCTAGTGGATGTTTTAAATTAAGTCTACCCTTTGCCCCTTAAAGATACTGACGCAATTTAACAACTTCCAAGTTCCCTCACAGCTGGATATTTTCTTCAACAGCTTTATTCTTCTGTACACTCAGGTTAGTTTCTTAAAGCAATTGAAATGCTGCATTTTACTTTGATGCTCAAGGATTTCTAGTATAAGCAGGAGTAAAAGAAATTAACTTAGTACCCAATCTAACATTTCATATAAGATACAAAAAGAGTTGTTGTCACCACCTGATGGGATCTTCTTGCCCACTGCACAGACAAAACCAATTCACTGAGACTGTGGAATTGCAGTAAAGAGTTTTGTTGACACAAGGCTGGCCACAGCACGTGGGAGGTGGATTTCTTGCTCAAATCAATCTCCGCCAAAATTCAGAGCCCAGGGTTTTTCAACAGTTTGGCAGGCCAGGGGTCTGCTTGTGAGTGAGGCCATATAGCTGGTTGGTGAACCCAAGTGCAGCCATTGGTGGTCAGAAGCACAAAAACCTGAGAAGACATTTCAGAAAGCCAGTCTTGGGTTCTGTGATGCAGTAGTATTGCTATCTGCAGAAATAATTGAGGGTATTGCAAATCTTGTTTCCTCCAGGATAATGGCTCATAATCGTTTACATCTATACCTTAGCAGAATTCAGCTCCCTCATTCTCCTGACTGGTGGTCTTTCATTAGCTTTGCAAAGCTAACCTGTGTAGGTTTGGGAAGGGCTATCATGCCCAGGAACGACTAAAGGCAGTTTGGAGGTGAAAGGCAAGATGGGGGTTGATTAGATAAGTTCTCCTTCACTACAATCATTTTCTCACTGTTGTATAATTCTTGCAAAGGTGATTTCATTATGATGGCTTCTTGAGTTTAATTTCACAGATACAAAAGTCCACTTAGTTGTTTTGTTTACTGACACAAAATAAGAAAATATTAGAATAAGCAGAATTAAAAAACAAAAAATAAGCAGAATCTTAAACTCTTAATATTTTAGATCTGGGAGGAATCTTAGAGTCAGTCTATCCAAACCCCTTTATAGTTGAAGAAATCCACACAGCTTGATTCCCTAGGTTTATTTTATTTGCTCATTCATTTGATATTTACTATCAACTATGTATGATGCATCATGTTGAATACTATAAAATATATAAACATTTCTTATGTTTTGTCCTGCCCTTAGAGAGCCTGTTTTCTAACAAGGCAGAAAACCTAGGCGTTGAAATTCAACGCATATGGAGTCACTCCTGTGTTCAGGCCCACGTGCTAGGTGTTGAGGGGACCCCAAGATGATGAAAGGAAGGCATCCCCATACTCCTGAGGGCACAAGGCAATAAAGGGACAAGACAAACACACACTGTGCTGTTAGAAAGGGCCTGAGCGGGGCACAGGAAAGCATGTGGCCTCAGCAGGCAGAGCCGAGACCACTGAGTGGAGCGTGATCACGTCATGAAGCCATCAGAGTGAGACTGAGTGGGGAGTCCGGAACTGGGTATGAGTGAGGGTAGCCTTAAAGATTCTCTTGCTGGGCGAGGTGGCTCACGCCTGTAATCCCAACACTTTGGGAGGCCGAGGTGGGCAGATCACCTGAGGTCAGGAGTTTGAGACCAGCCTGGCCAACACGGTGAAACCCCGTCTCTTCTAAAAATACAAAAATCAGCTGGGTGGGGTGGTGTGTGCCTGTAATCCCAGCTCCTTGGGAGGCTGAGGCAGGAGAATCACTTGAACCCAGGAGGCAGAGGTTGCAGTAAGCTGCACTGCACTCCAGCCTGGGCAACAGAATGAGACTCCATCTCAAAAAACATAGAAAAAAAAGATTCTCTCATGGGCTCTCTCATTAGGCTGTAGAGATAGAGACACAGTTCTAATCCTGGCTAAGCCTCTGGATTCTCACGGTGACACCAAACAATACTGAGCCTGCCACGTGGGATTATCATGACGATCAGGGGAGACAATGTCTGGAGTGCTGGAACACAGTGGAATTCCACAGACATTAGCCACGGTGACTTCCGTATTGTAAAGAGCCTTGCGATGGCAGTTGAAGTAAATCGAATGGAATACACTTGATTCCATAGAAAATGGCTAGCCACAAAAGGATTTTATGCAAAAAAAGTGATATACATACACTAAAAAATCTGAGCCCGGTAAGGTGGCTCACACCTGTAATCATAGCACTTTGTGGGGCCAAGGCGGGTGGATCACTTGAGGTCAGGAGTTTAAGACCAGCCTGGCCAACATGGCAAAACCCCATCTCTACTAAAAATATAAAAAATTAGCTGGGCGTAGTGGCACGTGCCTGTAATCCCAGCTACTTGGGAGGCTGAGGCAGGAGAATTGCTTGAACCTGGAAGGCGGAGGTTGCAGTGAGCCAAGGTCGCACCACTGCACCCCAGCCTGGGTGACAGAGTGAGACTGTGTCTCAAAAGAAAAAAATAATAATAATCTGGCCAAATCGTAGGGGAGTGGATGGAGTGAAACAAGGCAGGAGGTACAATGAACGTCAGGAGGACATGACAGGAGCCCAGGTGGGAAGTGAGTGGTGAGAGCCTCAGTACAGCAAATGGAGTAACAATAAATAACATAGACATTCAGGACGTAACATTGTCAGGCGGAGGAGGGGACGGCAGCACAGATTGGGTGGAAGGAAGGGGAGAAAGCAAAGATGAACACCTGGCACCCAAGTGAGAGACTGAGAAAGGAATATGAAAAGATAAATTGGAGGTAGGGGCTGATACTGAGTTTAAACATTTTGAATGGAAGAGACCAGCAGAGATGTCCAATGTGCAGCCACGGCAGAGTCACGTGCAACAGCATGGTGTCCCAGAAGCAGTAACTGGACTTTATAACTATGAAATCACTAGTGAACTTGAAAAAATAGCAGATGGCGAACATGAAGACCAGATTAGAAGCGATTTAGAATGCGTGAATGGTGAGGCATCGGAAGCAGTCTTTAAAAAAAAAAAAAATCAAGTAGAGTGGTAGAGAAAGGGAGTGGTTGCATTTTCTTTCTCGATTTTAACATTGAGGCACCTTATTCTGTTTTTCAGTTTAGAAGAAGGTGCAAACAGAGGGGGATTGATTGAGCTGTTTTCCAGAAGGAGAAAATGGCTAGAGATTCCAGAGGAGATATGAGTGATGAACAGTAAGGCCAAGTTGGAAAGTTTAACCTTGGAATGGAAGAAAACCGCTCTTTCCCTAAGATAGGAGGAAAACAAAACAGGGAAGATAGGAAGCAAAGGCACTGGGTGACAAAGAGGAAAGCTTAACACTCTCACTCAGCCCCCATGGCCTCGCAAGGCAAATGACAGCAGTGGCCTGCTGGAGCGCGTGCTGGGGAAGGCAGACAGCCATGCACTGGCGATTCAGAAGGGGACGGGCGGGCTGAACACCTACTGTACCCCGAACACAATGCTAAGTGTTTTCAGTTTATCGCATGCAGTCTCCATCAATCATGAGAGGGTTTTCAGATGAGACCGTGAGGACTCAGGGGCTTTCCCTGTGTGGAGTGTTCAAGGGAAGAGCTGAGAAACTCCCCAGTCACGCGGGTCGGGGTGGAGACAGTAGGGTGTGAAGGAATGTCTGGAACCTCTGCTGGGACTTCAGTACAGAGAGATGGGGAAGGAAATTCCCAATGTGAGCAATTTAGAATTGGGAGAATTTGTTTCTCCCGGAGTTTGTTTTTCTACCTTCTCCTGACTCTAAGTTGGGATTACAGGCTTTGAGCCACCGCACGCGGCTGAGAGAATCTTCAAGGCTGCCTTCACTCATACCTACTTCTGGGCTCACCCTGATGGCTTCATGACGTGGTCACATTCCACTCAACGGTTTCAACTCTGCCTGCTGAGGCCAAATACTTTCCTGTGCCCTGCTCTGGCCCTTTCTAACAGCACAGTGTGTGTTTGCCTTGTCCCTTTATTGCCTTGTGCCCTCAAGAGTATGGGGATGCTCACGATGTGAGCAATTCAGGGTCGGGAGAAGGTATGAAAAGTTACCATAAACTGGAGGAAAAAGTAAGAGAAATTTATTCTCACACATTTTTGGAGTCCAGAAATCCAAAACCAAGATGGAGGCCTTCGAGGAAATTAATCTTTTGCTTCTTCCAACTTCTGGTGGCTGACAGCATGCGTTGGCTCGTGGCCCCATCACTCCCGTCTTTTCCTCCATCTCCACGTTGCCTTTTCCTCTGTGTCTCTCTCAGATCCCTCTCTGCCTCGCTCTTCTAGGGACACGTATGATTGCATTTAGAGCCCACCCAGATAATCCAGGATAATCACATTCTACAAAAACCATTTTTTCAAATAAAGTAACATTCATTGATTCTGAGGCTTTGTATATGGATATATCTTTGGGACTCATTACTAGTACAAACACCTTACAGAGTATGATAAATGCAATGAAAACTCAGAATGAATAAATTGGGACAGGCAAAATATTAAATGCCAGAGATCAAAATAATAGACATATAGAATGTCAGGTTTCATATATTACAATGAAAAGGTATGAGTTCAGTGTAGATGTGTATATACTATGTGAGAATCCATGAAGAACAAAATCACAGATAATAAATTGGATAATTTGTTGTTAAGAAGATCGGAAACCCCAACTTCTTAACTCTCCAGAAGATATGAAATGATTATAATAATAATAATAACAAATAACTGAAGAATAGTTTTCTACATTATGAGGGTGCTACCCCCCGACCCCAGTTTCCAAAACCTTACTCGGTTGTGGTTTGCTGCTTGAGAATACTGAATAACTTGTTTAACTTAGGTTACAGTAGCTCATTTTGCTGAAATATCAAAAATAGCATACTTCAAATCACTTGCAAAAAATATTTTTAACATACCACAAAATCTCTAGTCCATAAATCTGCGTGCTGCATGGTATGTATTTACAGTGTCGAACCATTCAATAGAAAGACCTCGGGCTGGGTTGGCCCACAAGTTGTGACTTCCTTTTCCTGAAGCCACAGTGTGGTTCTTAATGAAGCGGCTTTTCAACCCTTCCAACAACCAAATCTTTATAACAGTTTCAGAACTGTATAAAAGAGGGAAGTGTCCTGCTCCAAACACTGTAATTTTGCTTGTTCAAAGACTTCCTCCCTACACAGAGTACCTTCTCTTCTACCCAGCCCTTGTAGGGTTCTACTAACAGAAAGAAATGTGGTATTATTTCCATCACCACTTGAACTGTGAGCGTCTATGTAGGTGGGTGCCAGATTCTCACTCAACAGCCAAGTTTGTTATATGGGCTCGTGGACCCTTTTTACTTCTACCTGCTAAATGCTTTTTCCAGCTTCCCTGGACGGCTGCCCAGGCTCTGCCTGTGTAACTCAAGTGTGCTGCAAAGCCAGCCTCACCTCTCAGGGCCAGCCTATTTATTCGGTCCCTCTTTGGCTATTTTTTTTTTTTTTGAGATGGAGTGTTGTTCTTGTTGCCCACACTGGAGTGCAGTGGTGCAATCTCGGCTCACTGCAACCTCCACCTCCCAGGGTCAAGCAATTCTCCTGCCTCGGCTTCCCAAGTGGCTGGGATTACAGGCATGCTCCACCACGCCTGGCTAATTTTGTATTTTTAGTAGAGATGGGGTTTCTCCATGTTGGCCAGGCTGGTCTTGAACTCCCAGCCTCCAGGGATCTGCCTGCCTCAGCCTCCCAAAGTGCTGGGATTACAGGGGTGAGCCGCCACTGCCAGCTCCTCTTCAGCCATTCTATTACTGCCAGCTGGAAGATTCTTCCCCTTACGGAGCTGAAATCGGTTTCTCTGTAGTTTCTGACCATTTGATCTAAATTATACGCTTCGGGGCAAACCAAACAAATCTCTTCAAAGCCCAGCTTTGCAAATGTTTGAAGGGGGACATCGTGTCCCTTCTCGCACTGAGTCTGTTCCAGGCTAGACGACCGGACCTCTGCAGTCATCCGGCGCCTCCCCCAAGTCCCAGTTTTCTCGTTATACCACTTTGCTTTTCCTGTTACAGATCTTCGAACTCCCTTTTAGCATGTACTTCCCCACACAGAGTCCCATGTTCCAGGTTGGCCTGAGCCATGGATAGCAGAGCAGCACCAGACCAGGCCACGCTGACAGGATATTTTTTCTTAATGCAGCCTAGAATACCCTAGCCTTTCCGCCGCCCACCTCACATTTTCTTTCAAAAGAGTTTCTAGCAAGGAATGTAAGCCTCTCTGGACAGTCAGGGAACAAGTCGCTATGCCTAAATGCTTTCTCGGTCAGTCCATACTTGCCCATAATTGCCCAGGGGCTTGCCATGTTCACTTGTAACACATCGTATTCGCTTATGAATACTTGTATCTACCAAGTTGTCATGTGATTTACTAAGGAGCGCAGTAACTTACAAGAGAACTATTTAATGCTGTGGATTATCTCAGAACTTTTAAATAAGATGACAAGTTGAGAAAGTTGCCTGTGGGCACCTACGCATAAAAAGAGAAAGTTTAAAAATCATGCACTACTTACTTACTTCGTGGAAGCTTGTGTGAATAAGACCGAATTCTTATTTTCTAAAAAGATATGCCCAAAGAGTATTATGGAAAATGGAGTGGGTGTGTGTGCAGCACGATTTGGCTTTTTTTCATGCTACCTTTTTTCTCTACAGAGATGCCAAGGATATTCTAGAGGAATCTTAAAGAGCCAAGTGTTCAAGTTCATTTATACATTGTTATATATTTTATTCTTGCCTAAAAATATTGAAGAGTAAAATGAGAGGTTATAAAAATAGCTAGTTAGTCCTTTTATCACTTGAGTTTGCATGTGTAGATAGTAGGTCTAAGGAGATCTTGAAAAATAAACTGTGAAATGTTACGCTTTTGAAGTGTCACTGGCAATGGAGGTGACCTCAAAAGGCGAATGGAGTCTATGTGTGTTGTGGAAGTGATCCTGGTGACTTGGCCTCTGAGCTGTAGTGGGCAGCCCCAGACACTCCTGCACTCGAGTTAAGACTTCATTATATTCTTGGCTTTTCCTAAAACGCTTGTTTATTCAGAGTGTGAGACGATGCAAAGGCAGCAGGTGCCCGGGGGTGCTGTGTCATATTTCAAGGGTGAAATATGAAAGCGCAAGAGTGGGATTTTCCTCGCCCTCAGGCTCCGCAGTTCACAGAAGAGGGTTTGTTAACTTTCCCATCCCCAACCAGCCATCAGAGGGCTACAGATAAAGACCACTGACTTCTAGCTTATGCCTTAGCAGCTTTGAAGAAGGAGTCAGTGAATTTGTGAGCATCTGTGAGTTCAGTTTTGCTAATAGCACCTTCTTTTCTAGTGACATTAATTAAACATTTTGATTTTTATTTCTTCTTGTTGCTGTCCCTCCCAAGATAAGTCCAGGCAGCTGTGGAAGAGCTGATGCATACATTGAGAACAGATGGTGGCTCTGATGTATCAATGTATTGACTGCCACCACTTCACTGCCTAACTTTATGACTGTAATTTGATTACTAAAGTGATTGCATAAAGTATGTAGTAAATTCTCCCAAGAACTGAAAAGGATTATGCCAATACAATATGAGAACAATCTAAAGAAATTCCTTACTGTCTGAGCATTCCAGGAATACAATGACTCCATACAAGTCTGTATGTTGGAAACCTCTTACGAATCAAGAGCTAAAGGAAGTTGAGAGGTCATTGTAGGAAAGGGGTCCTCTATTGAGGAAACCATAGTCTAGATGATAGGTCACTGGTCGACCACATGCTCAGATCCAGTCCTGAAACCCAGAAAGGCCAGTGTGATGAAAATCATATTCTCACCTCTACTCTCAGCTCTACTGGGCCCTCATTGCCATTCTGGATTTCTTTTGCTCAGGTCTTACTAATCCTTTATTTTCTTGGAGCCTTTATTTTGAGCCCTTAACAAAAATAAAACTTTTCTTTTTAAAAAAGCACATGCTTATTTGAAAAATCAAGTAATACAGAAGTCCACAAAGAAGAATGCAAAATGTCAATCCTGATCACCCTGCTGTAACCATTATTAATGTCAACTGATACATGTTAACATTTGTATTAACAAAGACTTAAAGATTAATATTTATGTCTATAAGAACATCCAGATAGAAATGATAAATGGAACAATCCCCATATAGAGGAGCTATAAACATGCCAATTGAGTTTTAAAGTTAGGTTTATTGAGGTATAATTTATATACAATAAAACTCAACCATTTTAGATAAGTAGCACTATGAGTTTTGACAAATGCAGTCATGTAAGCTTCACCACAATCCAGATACAGAATATTACTCCCACCCCGTGAAGTTCCCTGTGCCCCTTTGGAAGGTACCTTGAACCTTCTTCCTCCCCCAGCTCCTGGTGAAAACCGACTTCTGTCTCTGTAGTTTTGCTTTTCCCAGAAAGTCTGATGGATAACATCATACAGTATACAACTTATGTGACCAGTATCTTCCGCTTAGCATAATGCTTTTGAGATTCTTCCACAATATTGTGTGTAATGATCATTTGTTCATTTAAACTATTTTTTTAAAGATATACTGTCTTGGTCTGTCCTCCAGGCTGGCATACAGTGGCACGATCATAGCTCACTGCAGCCTTGAACTCCTGGGCTCAAGCTTCAGTAGCTGGGACAACAGGCATACACCACCACACCCGCTAATTTAACTTGTCGATTCTTTTTTGTTAATGAATACTGTTTCATTATACAAATGTACCACATTTTGTTTATGTATTCACCAGTCAAAGGACATTTGAGCTGTTTCTAGTTTCAGCTATTATAAATAAAGCTGCTTTGAACATTTGTGCACAGGACTTTGTGGGGCTATAGGTTTTCATTTCTCTTGGATAAAAATCTAGCAGGGATTGTGTTTAACACCATAAGGAACTGGGAAATCATTTCCCAAAGTGGCTGTACCATTTTGCATTCCCACCAGCAATGTATGAGAATTCTAGTTTCACCTCATCCCCACCAGCATGAATACTGTCAGGATTTAAAATAATGTAGTGATATCTCTTTATGGTTTTAATTCACATTTTCCTGATGACTTAAGCATATTTTCTCTGTGCTTTGTCAAAAATATATATTCTTTTGTGAAAAATCTATTTAAATCTCTTTCCCATTTAAAAAATTGAATTTTCATTAATGCATTTTAAAAGTTATTTTTATGGTTTAGATATCAGTTCTTCTCCTAAAAGTTATTTTGCAAATTTTTTTCCCCTGTCTGTGGCATGCCTTTCTGTTCTCTTAGCAGTATCTTCCACAGTAAAGAAGTTTTTAATTTTGGAAAAGTTTATACTTTTTTTTCTTTTATGCATTGTGCTTTTGAAACTGCTTCTAATAAATCTTTTTCTATCTAAGGTCACAAATTTTTTTCTATATTTTTTCTTCTTAAGTTTTATATGTTTAAGATGTACACATATTTCTGTGATCTACTTAAGTTCATTTGTGTATAAGCTGAGATGTTCATGTTTTGATTTATAGATAACCACAAGCCCCAGAATTATTTGTTGAAAAGACTCTCCTTTCTCCCTTGAATTGCCTCTCTATCTATGTCAACAATCAATTGGCATCGATGTGTGGGCTTTTTTGAACTCTCATTTCTGTTCTTTTGGCCTATGTGCATATTCTTACAGCTCCACCACAGTATTTTATTATTACAGTCTTATGGTAAGTCTCAAAATTGTGTAGTGTGGGTTCTCCATGTCGTTAGTCTTTCAAACATTTGTTTGAACAATTCTAGTCTACCACTTTTTAAAATAAATTTTAGAATCAACTTGTCAATATATACAAAAAGAATTCTGCTAGGGTTTTCACTGGGATTATCTTGAGCATATAGATTAGGAAGAATTGACATCTTAACAATATTGAGTCTTCTGATCCATGAACATGGTGTATCTTTTACTTATACAGATCTTATTTAATTTCTTTTGTCATTGTTTTATAATATTCAGCATAAAAATCTTTACATATTTTGTTAGATTGTACTAAGAATTTTGTTTTTCAGTGTTGTTTTACACGATACTTTTCCAAATAAAATTCCTATTATTCAAAGCCAGTAAATAGAAATATAATGGACTTGTGCAAATTGGCCTTGGATATTGCAACCTTCTAGACCCACTCATTAGTTCCAGTAGTTTTTGGTAGATTCTTGGAGATTTTCTGTGTAGACAATAATATTATATTTGAATTAAACACCTTTTTCTTCTTTCTCAATCAATATGACTATTGTTTCTTTTTCATGAGTTTAATTTTCAAAAAATACCAAATTTAATTTTGCATTAATGCAAGGGAAAAGTGCTATTAAAGAAACCAAATAAAGAAAAGCAGATAAATCTTACTTTATCAAATGAAATACTAGTGTCTAAGAGATCACATTAAGATAATGAAAAAAAGATTTTGAAAATAATTAAGGAATTATACTCATTAAGTTTTTATACCTCTGTTTCAAATTTAGATATTATTGTTAAACTCAATCATATGAAAGAAAAACAACGTTAGCAATTTTATACTTCTTTTTTTTCTTCCGCTACCTCCTAATGTTTTGGTTATATTGTTATGTTTATTTTGCCAAGATTATAACACCTTAAATTCCACAGTGGAAATTCCCACCACCACCTAGTTTTAGTTTTATATTAAAGAAAGAATCAATCCTCACAACCATTCTCTCACCACTGCTTCTCCATTCCTGGCATTTTTGCTTGGATGAATAACATATTTCACCGGATTTGATAGTCAGAAGTTGTTGACATTTTTTTCTCAAAAATAATTCATGCTATATTTCCTGGATTCTCTAGAGCTCTCTGGGTAGCCCACATTTTTCACCACTTGTAGTTAACTTTCTTTTTTCTTGTCTGTCTGAATGTCTGAGAATTCTTTCTTCCTGCTCGATGTCCAGTAATTTTGAAAGAAAGTATTTTGGTGTCAGTTATTCTGTATCCACTTTTCCTGGAGCAGTTTCTGTTATTTCAGAGAATTTTCCTTGGTACGAAATTCTTATTAAAAGAAGGCTTGGTGCTATGACAGTTTCTTATTTGAGGAATATGACTTATTTGGGTCATTGTTTTCTAGTCTCCATTTCTTTAATCTCCTTTCCTATGCTTTCATGCGCATATGTTGATTGCTGTCTCTACTCCATTTAATTTCTCCATTTCCTTCACTCTACAATCTCCCATAGTTTTATTATTCAACCATGTTTGACCTTGTTTCAGTGATGTAACATTACTAAGTCCTTCTATAATGCTAAGAATTTGAAAGAAGTATTACTGCCTAACTCCGTTAAAATGTTACTAGTTTTTAAATCTAAGTTCTTGCTTAGTGACTTCTCTTTTTTATTATTATTATTATTATTATTATTATTATTATACTTTAAGTTCTGGGGTACATGTGCAGAACGTGCAGATTTGTTACATAGATATACACGTGCCATGGTGGTTTGCTGCATCCATCCCCCCTCATTACATTAGGTATTTCTCCTAATGCTATCCCTCCCCTATCTTCCCTCCCCCTGCCCTTTCTGCCCTAGTTCCCCCACCTGCCAACAGGCCCCAGTGTGTGATGTTCCCCTCCCTGTGTCCGTGTGTTCTCATTGTTCAACACCCACTTATGAGTGAGAACATGTGGTATTTGGTTTTCGGTTCTTGTGTCAGTTTGCTGAGAATGATGGTTTCCAGTTTCATCCATATTCCTGCAAAGGACATGAACACATCCTTTATCATGGCTGCATAGTATTCCATGGTGTATATGTGCCACATTTTCTTTATCCAGTCTATCTTTGATGGGCATTTGGGTTGGTTCCAAGTCTTTGCTATTGTGAACAGTGCCATAATAAACATACATGTGCATGTGTCTTCATAGCTGGATGTTTTATCAGAGAAATGCAAATCAAAACCACATTGAGATATTATCTCACACCAGTTAGAATGGTGATCATTAAAAAATCAGGAGACAACAGATGCTGGAGAGGATGTGGAGAAACAGGAACGCTTTTACACTGTTGGCGGGAGTGTAAATTAGTTCAACCATTGTGGGAGACAGTGTGGCAATTCCTCAGGGATCTGGAACTAGAAATACCATCTGACCCAGCAATCCCGTGACTGGGTTTATACCAAAAGGATACTTAGTGACATCTTTCTCTTCTTCCTTTCCCTGGCTGTATCTTCCTTCCTTCCTTCCTTCCTTTTTCTTCACTTTCTTCCTCTCCACCTCAGTGCTGTGTCTACACAGCCCCATGCCATTTTCCCCCTGCTTATCCCTAGCACACACAGTACTTTCCAGATCTTTTATTTGCTATCACAAACGAGGAAAATTACTGTGAACCTGTCAACCCTTATCTGACCAGTCTATTTGCCTCCAGCCAATGAATTGAAAATTGAGTATTCTGTTCTGTTTGCTTTTCCATATTTTGAAAGCCTGGCAGGAAAGGATGGGCCACTGTTCGTAAGCACAATATTTGTTGATGGAAAGGGGTAAGAAAACATCAAGGAAATTTAAATATATCCTAGTTATTTATGAATACTATATTGCTACTTTAATAGAAGATTTTTAGTAGTTTTCAGTGTTTAACATTTGTTGATTTAAAAATAGACTTTCAAGACATTACTTGTCTTTAAGTATAACTGACACAATAAGAAAACAATGTTCTTTTCTTCCCCCAAGACATCATTCATTACTTTCTTTCTTTTACATTTTGATAGGTCAGCTTTAACAGGGCATGATATTACTTGTTTCATTTTAATAAGATGGCTTTTTTCAAGGAATCAGTGCAGGTATGTAACAGTGCAAAGGCATTTACAAACCATATCACCCCTCTCATGCCCCCCAGCTGTGCAGAGTAAACCAGAAGCTAGCATAACAAAATATGTTTAACAACCATCTAGCCTAACATTTAATGGGAGTGGGTTTCCTTAAAAACAGTGTCGTTTCTACTAAAAATACAAAAATTAGCTGGGCATGGTGGTGCACGCCTGTAGTCCCAGCTACTTGGGAGGCTGAGGCAGGAGATTTGCTTGAACCCAGGAGGCAGAGGTTGCGGTGAGCCGAGATCGCGCCATTGCGCTCCAACCTGGGTAACAAGAGCCAAACTCCATCTCAAAAAAAATAAATAAATAAAGTAGAAATAAAAAATAAACAGTATATAGCCAGGCTCAGTGGTTCACGCCTATAATCCCAGCACTTTGGGAGGCCGAGGCGGGCAGATCACGAGGTTAGGAGTTCGAGACCAGCCTGGCCAACATGGTGAAACCCCGTCTCTACTAAAAAAAAAAAAAAAAAAAAATTAGCTGGGTGTGGTGGTGGGTGCCTATAATCCCAGAAACTTGGGAGGCTAAGGAAGGAGAATCACTTGAATCTGTGAGACAGAGGTTGCGGTGAGCCGAGATTGCACCATTGCACTCCAGCCTGTTCAAGGGCGAAACTCTGTCTCAAAAAACAAAAATAAAAACAAAAGCATATAAAGGCCATCTCTTCCTGTTTAAGACAGACGGCTCTGAGAGATTGAGACACATGTGACAGTCAGGCAGAGTCCGAGGGAGCCTGCAAGGGAGAACCCTAAGCTCAGAGCTAGGCAGAACCAGTCTGGAGTCTGAACTTGGCCAAACGCGAGCTATTTAATCATGGGCAATTGACATAATTTGCCAAACCTCAACTCTCCAGTCTATGAAATGGGAAAGTATTCACTTTGCTTTTGTTTGTTTGTTCGTTCATTCATTCATTCTTTTATTCTCACAACTACCAGGTCTTGGAACCCGGCTGTATGTGCCACGGTAGCTCTGTTAGAAGGTCTCGGCACGGGATAAAGCAGGGCACGAGACAGACCCTGGATGCCCGGCTCTCACTGTGCTGATGCTCCTGTGAGCATGAGGCCCTTTCACCTGCGAACAGATAGCTCAGAGAGTTGTGCGTCCTCATGAGGAAGGGATAGAAAGCGACTGGAGAGTTGGTGCTAAAGTAGCTGCTGCGTTGATGGGACGCTCTGGCACCCACTTGAGCCTGACCTGGCCAAGGGGCAGGCAGACAGGCTCAGCTGCAACACGTGGAAAGTGGGAGGGTGGAGGAGATGCCGCCTGGAGGGAGCAGAGGCCAGGTCATGTGGGATGAAGAGAGGCCCTGGAACTGTGCTGGGACCTCAGGAGTGGCAATTGGACTGTCCACTGGGGAGTGATAGAACCAGATTCGAGGTGTGGATTTCCCTGGGTGCTGGGTGGAAGGCACAATGTGGAGGAAAAGAGTGTCGGCGGGCACCAGTCAGGAAGAATCCCGGGGATCCAGGCCAGAGACCAGATCCGCTTGAGTGAAGGCTTTGCCATTGTAGGTGATGGGTGAACTTTCCACTCAGCTGGTCCCTGGTGGCAGAGTCAGCAGAACATGCTGAGGGCTTGGATATGGGGATGGGGAAACCAAGGGGTCAGGCATGGCTCCTGGGCTTCTGGCCCAACAAATTGGGTAGACAGAGATGTCATTTACCAACGTGGGGAAATGAGGCAGAGGAGCAAGGTGAAGTGGGGAGAGGTGGAGAGGCGGGCTCGGATCACACACTTGCTTTGCTTTTAGGTCTTTTAATACGATTTTATAGTGATCCTCATATGTGGATATTCCAAAAAATGTATCGCTTTTCAGATCATTAATACTCCTTTTTTTTTCTTTTTCTTTTTCTTTCTTTCTTTCTTCTTTTTTTTTTTTTTTTTTTTTTTTTTTTTTTTTTTTTTTTACATTTCTACTCTTACCTAATTGCCAAAATAGAGAAAACTTATTTAAAAACACTTACCTGGTATATATGCAAATTCTTGTTTGAATGCTTGCAGTTTCTCTTTAGCTAGAATCACTTGCTTTGCCAGATACAAAATAATATCACAGCAACAGGAGATCACTGGCTCTTTTCTTTTTCAATGTTTATGCAATTATATTTTACCTTAATCATATATACTAAAATCTTCAAGGCTATTAACAGCAGTGGAAAATGTTTCTGCCTAATTCCTGATTTTAACTGAAAATATTTTAATGTTATGCCTTTTAGGATAATGTTTATTTTTGGTTTTTGGGTAAAGAGTTGCTATATTTAATTGTCTCCCTCCCTCCCTCCCTCCCTCCCTCCCTCCCTTCCTTCCTTCCTCTCTCTCTCTCTCTCTGTCTCTGTCTCTCTCTCCTTCTTTCTCTTTCTCTCTCTTTCTCTCCTTCTCTCTCTCTCTTTCTTTCTCCCTTTCTCTCTTTCTTTTCTTTTCTTTCTTTCTGACAGAGCCTCACTCTGTCACCCAGGCTGGAGTGCAATGGCACAATCTCAGCTCACTGCAACTTGTGCCTCCTGGGTTCAGGCAATTATCCTGCCTCAGCCTCCTAAGTAGCTGAGATTATAGGCACTGCCCCCACACCTGGCTAATTTTTTGTATTATTTTAAGTAGAGATGGGTCACTATGTTGGCCAGGCTGGTCTCGAACTCCTGACCTCAGATGATCCGCCTGCCTCGGTCTCCCACAGTGCTGGGATTATAGGTGTGAGCCACTGTGCCCAGCCTAATTTCTGTTTTTAATGAGCAGTTATCAGAGAATTCTGTCTTTTCAGTATATGATTATCCAATCTTTTTTCATTTTATGATTTAATATAAATGGCTGTATTTTCAATGATTAAATCAAATATACGTGACGCTGATTGTTAGTGTGCTTTGAGTAGAGAACACTGAAGTCTTATATGGTTTGTAAATGCATTTGAATTGTTACATAACTGCATTAATTTCTTGAAAAAAAAGCAACCTTATTAAATCTTTTTTTTCTGCTTACCTTGGCTCTTTAAAAAATATAACCTTTAATATTTTCTAAAATCAGCCTTTAATTTTATAGCTAATATGTTTAACAGATTGCAAATTATAATAATAG
Source organism: Saimiri boliviensis (assembly GCF_048565385.1). NCBI lineage: Eukaryota > Metazoa > Chordata > Mammalia > Primates > Cebidae > Saimiri > Saimiri boliviensis. The sequence continues at coordinate 117,316,500 of NC_133451.1, read as the reverse complement.
GTTTTATCTTTCTGGTTCTTTAATGGATGGTTATATTCATATATGACATTATTATGGCTGCTGTTTGTTTGTGTCCCCAGGAAGCTATTTTTAATGGCAATGTAATTATGCTTCTATCCTTCATGATCCCAAGGTTATTATGGACAATTTTATTTTTTTATTGAAGCAGATCTCTGACTTATGGCCTCATCATTCAAGAGAAATGGCATTTCAAAATCGGAAAAAGGCTTAAGCTACAACCATGACTAAAAAATTAACCAACTAAGAGAGTACCTTGTTACTTTAACCTCATCAACACATTTTCTGATTCTTAAAGTTTGGTTTGTGGGGCCATGAATCATCTTATCATATTCTTCAGAATCACGCTAATGTATACTTTCATTCCAGCATCCTATGTGGCTTCACACTTAAGCCAGGATTTTATTTTAACTGAATTATTATGTGCATTAAACAAGCCAGTATTAGAGAGATAGACCTCTAATTTGTATTTCCAAGTTCTACCGTAATTTGAATTATTGGTACATAAGACACATGGCAGAAAAAGAGGGCTCATTCAGACATGAAGGGAAATCCAGAAGCTCACCTGTGACAACTTTTCTCTTTTTTAGAAACACTTTGTGGACATCTTAAACCAATCCTTTTCTTTCAAACACAGTATTAAAAGTGCTTAGGGATAAAATAAAGTGCACCAGGGATTTCTTCAGCCTGGGACAGCTAATTCCTTCCAGTCTTGGTGGAAGTATAAATTAGTAAATTCCATTTTGGGGGTGAGGTATTTTATCAGTAAAGATGAAAGTTCAAAATACTTAAACCCAGGCCAAGTGTGGTGGCTCATACCTGTAATCCCAGCACTTTGGGAGGCTGAGGCAGGTGAATCACCTGAGGTCAGGAGTTTGAGACCAACTTGGCCAATATAGCAAAACTCCATTTCTACTAAAAATACAAAAATTAGTGGGGCATGGTGGTGGGTACCTGTAATCCCAGCTACTCAAGAAGCTAAGGCAGGACAATCACTTGAACCTGGGCAGCAGAGGTTTCAGTGAGCTGAGATTGTGCCACTGCACTCCAGCCTGGGCGACAGAGTGAGACTCCATCTCAAAAAAAAATTTAAACCTTAAAGCTTACAATTCTAGTATTCTGCCATACAGAAATACTTTACACTCATGCCAGAAGTTTTATGAAGAAGGACACAAAATACAGGGAAAAGTTTGTTATCTAGAGAAGCTGAAAAGAATACAAATGACTACGAGTTGGGAGAAAGGCGATTAAAATACAGCAATTCCATATTATAAAACTTTTAAAGGTGGGCGGATCACCTGAGGTCAGGAGTTCAAGACCAGCCTGACCATAATGGTGAAACTCCACCTTTAAAAATAAAAAATAAAAAATAAATTAAAAAAAAACTTTTAAAAATAATATTTGAGCATAATGAGAGGGAAAAAGTCTTGGAAGTCATGTTATTACATGAAAAACCAGCAAGTCAACAGACAACACAGATCTAGAACGCCTTTTATGATAAGAAAGCAACACTGTATGTGTGCATCATGTGAGGTTACATATGCACATAAGCATGAACCTGATCACTCCTGGAAAGACATGCGAAACGCCTTCCAGCCTTTACCTCTGAAGGGAGCAGAGGGCTGCAAGGCAGGGCCGGAGGGAGACGTTCATAGTTATTCTCTCCAGATCTGCGCTGCATGAAACTAATGCAGAAAATTTAGTCATAGGTTATGTGCACAATTTTTAAAAACCAAACAGTGTAAAATGAAAAGTCACTCTATGAACTGTGTGCGTCAACAAAAGCACTTCCAATGCAGATTCACTCTGTTACGGAGACGGGAATTGCCCACAAGGAGAATTAAGTACATACCACTATGAGAGGGTTTTGGTTTTTTGTTGTTTTTAATTAATTTTTTTAATTGATAAGAAGTGCCTTTAAAAAAGAAAAGTTGTCACAGGTGAGCTTTCAGATTTCCCTTCATGTCTGAAGGAACCCTCTTTTTCTGCCCATGTGTCTTATGTACCAATAATTCAAATTATGGTAGAACTTGGAAATACAAAGTAGAGTTCTATCTAACTACTATTGGCTTACTTAAATCCATGTAATAATTCAGTTAAATAAAAATCCCAGGATACGTGCTAAGCCACATAGGATGCTAGAATGAAAGGTATACATTTACGGTATACTAACATGATGTTTTGAAATATGTAAACATTGCGAGATGGCCAACTCAAGCTAATGAACATATGAACAACTCAACATAATGAACATACTATTTTTGTGGTGAGAACACTTAAAATTTACTCTGTTAGCAATTCGTAAATTGTTATTAACTGTATTTACCATGTTGTCCAATAGATATCTTGAATTTATTCTTCGCTGTTATTTTATTTATTTGTTCTTGCCTTATTTTTAACCAGGAAAGTTTTACCCTTAGAGTAGGGTATTCTATAAAATGAGTAGTTCAGAACATACTTCCTGGTGTTAGAACTTTCAGGGAATTTCCAAATGACTGCCTCATAGTTTCTCTGAATCACCCCTGTGCTTTCATGAGGAAACCTGATCCCATTCAGCCAGATATTCCAGAATAAAAATAAAAATAATCAGGAGTTTTAAAATATAAATATTCACATGTGTGAAGCACTGTGCCAAACATAATATTCTGTAGCATGCCAAAAAAAAAAAAAAAAAAATCAAGGTGAGATAAAACACGATAATAGTTCTTCTACTTTGGGATGAAATAAACGGCCTTGTCCCTGTGTTAGGAACAAGGTCACTGCCGTAATTTTAGCCCAGGGCAGTTAATGGAAGGTTAATGCCAGCAAGTAACTGAAAACAATTGATGAAATACATACAGATACAGCAGACTTTATTCACAGTTAGCTTCTTTATGAAACTATCTAAAAATATCAGTAGAGAATGGACTGTGTGGGAAATGGCACTAGAAAATGCCTTGGCCCTAAAGCCACTGCCTAACTTGATTAAGACCTTAAAAATGCATTTTTCAATTACAATAGAAATTTAGAGATCATAAATACGAAAAATAAGAAAAATGAGTCATTCGGCATGCGTCTTTGTGGCCCTCATTTTGCAGCAGGCCTGTTCAGGTACTGAACAAAACTGACCGGAATTCCCACCCTCAGAAAGCTTGCATTCTAATGAACCATTTCTCTGTAATTTTACCACCTTCATAAAACTATTGGGTTATGTCGGCCGGGCACGGTGGCTCACACCTGTAATCCCAGCACTTTGGGATTGGCAGAGGTGGGTGGATCACTGGACGTCGGGAGTTCAAGACCAGCCTGGCCTATATGGTGAAACCCCGTCTCTACTAAAAATACAAAAATTAGTGGGGCATGGTGGCAGGCATCTTTAGTCCCAGCTACTCAGGAGGCTGAGACAGAAGGATTGCTTGAACCCGGGAGGCAGAAGTTGCCATGAGCCAGATCGTGCCACTGCATTCCAGCCTGGGCGACAGAGTGAGACTGTCTCAAAAAAAAAAAAAAAAAAAAAAAAAGATTTGGATACATCTTTTTTGATCTTTTCTCCTTGAATTTATACATGCATTTTTTCAGAAAAATAATGGAATCACAGTGAGTATTTTATACTTGAACTAATGTAGCCACATTTTCCATATTAATAAATCTTTTTCCACAGCATTATTTTTGGCACAACACTATATTCCAACGCTTAAGCACATTGTAGTTTAATTAATCTCTTATTTGTTCCGATAGTTTTATTTTTTCATCATTATTAACAACAATATGATGAACATCCTTGTAGATAAATGTGTGCACATGTTTAAGACTACCTCAGAATAAACAGTAAGTGAAACTGCAGGATAAAAGGGTTACAGCTGCTCTTCAATCACTGATGAAAGTTCACACACTATTTTAATATTTAAATTAATGTTTGATATAAGCTAGCAAAGCAAAAAGCAGTTTACATTTTATTTAATTAAAATAAGGGGGAATCACATTATTTCAGTTATACTGGCATTATTTAGCATAATATAAATGTTGATGTTATATTTTTCTGTCTGCATAGAATAGTCCTCTTTAATAGAATAGTTAACGTAATTTGGCTTTTTCTTATGCATTCTATTTCTTACACATTATTCTAGGAAATATATGTTTTTAAAATTATAGTATTTTATAATTTTATAATTGTATTATAAAATGTATGTATGCATATGTCATATATATTATTATTACTGAGATGGAGGTTTACTCTTGTTGCCTAGACTGGAGTACAATGGTGCAATCTCGGCTCACTGGTTCAAGCGATTCTCTTGCCTCAGCCTCCCAAGTAACTGGGACTACAGGCATGCAGCACAATGCCTGGCTAATTTTGTATTTTTAGTAGAGATGGAGTTTCTCCATGTTGGTCAGGCTGGTCTTGAACTCCTGACCTCAGGTGATCCACCGCCTCAGCCTCCCAAAGTGCTGGGATTACAGGTGTGAGCTACTGCCTCTGGCCTATATATGAATATATTATTATACATGTATTATATATGTATATATTTAGATTATTATATAGTATATAACTATGTAATATACTAATATATTATATGATATACATTAATATAAATATATATTTATACATAATGTATATTATACATAATTTATTATTTGTTATTTTATAATATATTGTTTATAATTATATACACTTTTATTTTTATATTTTATTAATATAGTATTTAATATTACTAATAGTAAATATATTATTAATATCTTTATGAATATATTCTATATTATATTATTAATACATTATATATATTTATTATGTATAATGCATATTATTTATATGTTAATATATAATAAATATTTGTGAAAATGCAAGTATAATATATATGTATGCAGATTCAGGGTAAATTATGAGCGTATAGTTGCATCACATCCCAGTCTTTCTCTAAAGTATTCATTTTTTAAGTAGAAGCAGAAATTATAACAGCTTTTGAACAGCTCTTAGCAGCAAAGAAAAACAGATATTCATTTCTCTAGATTTTGAATTAGAATAGATTTTGAATTAGAATTTCAAACTGTCTTTCCTGGGTCAAGCTTATCAATTTTCTTTCTTTTTTTTATAATTATTTAACTTCAGGTGCATATGATATCTGGCATTTCTCCCCATGTTATCCTTCCCCACCCTCCCCTCCCTCCAACCCCCCTGCTGTCTCTCCCCTACCCCCCACCCAACTGCCCCCAATGTGTGATGCTCCTCTCCCTGTGTCCATGTGTTCACACTGTTCAACACCCACCTATGAGTGAGAATGCAGTGTTTGGCTTTCTGTTCTTGTGTCAGTTTGCTGAGAATGATGGTTTCTGGATTCACCGGTGTCCCTACAAAGGACACAAACTCATCGTTTTTGATGGCTGCGCAGTATTCCATGGTGTATATGTACCACATTTTCTTTGTCTAGTCTATCATCGATGGGTATTTGGGTTGGTTCCAGGTCTTTGCTATTGTACACAGGGCTGCAATGAACATACATGTGCATGTGTCTTTATAGTAGAATGATTTATAGTTCTTTTGGTATATACCCAGTAATGGGATTGCGGGGTCAAATGGAATTTCTCTTTCTAGGTCCTTGAGAAATTGCCACACCGTCTTCCACAGTGTTTGAACTAATTTACACTCCCACCAACAGTGTGAAAGTGTTCCTATTTCTCCACATCCTCTCCAGCATCTGTTGTCTCCAGATTTTTTAATGATCGCCATTCTAACTGGCATGAGATGGTATCTCAATGTAGTTTTGAATTGCATTTCTCTAATGACTAGTGATGATGAGCATTTTTTCATATGTTTGTTGGCCTCATATATGTCTTCTTTTGCAAAGTGTCTATTCATATCCTTTGCCCACTTTTGAATGGGGTTGTTTTTTTCTTGTATATCTGTTTTAGTTCTTTGTAGATTCTGGTTATTAGCCTTTTGTGAGATGGGTAGATTGCAAAAATTTTTTCCCATTCTGTTGGTTGCTGATTCACTCTAATGATGATTTCTTTTGCTGTATAGAAACTCTGGGGTTTAATTAGATCCCATTTGTCTACCTTGGCTTTTATTATCATTGCTTTTGGTGTTTTAGTCATGAAGTCCTTGCCTATGCCTATTGGTTTTGCCTACATTTTCTTCTAGTGTTTTTATGGTGCTAAGTTTTATGTTTAAATCTAATCTATCTGGAGTTAACTTTAGTATAAGGTGACAGGTAGGGGTCCAGTTTCTGCTTTCTGTGCATGGCTAGCCAGTTTTCCCAACACCATTTATTAAACATGGAGTCCTTTCCCCATTGCTTGTTTTTGCCAGTTTTGTCAAAGATCAGATGGTTGTAGATGTGTGGTGTTTCTTCTGGGGCCTCTATTTTGTTCCACTGGTCTATGTCTCTGTTTTGGTACCAGTACCACGCTGTTTTGATTACTGTAGCCTTGTAGTATAGTTTGAAGTCTGGCACTATGATGCCTATGGCTTTGTTCTTTTTGCTTAGGATTGTGTTGGCTATGCGGGCTCTCTTGTGATTCCATATGAAGTTTAAGGTGGTTTTTTCCAGTTCTGTGAAGAAGGTCATTGATAGCTTGATGGGGATAGCATTGAATCTATAGATTACTTTGGGCAGTATGGCCATTTTCACGATATTAATTCTTCCTAACCATGAGCATGGACTATTTTTCCATCTGTGTCCACTATTATTTCATTGAGCAGTAGTTTGTAGTTCTCCTTGAAGAGGTTCTTTACATCCTTTGTTAATTGTATTCCTAGGTATTTTATTCTACTTGTAGCAATTGTGAATGGTAGTTCACTCTTGATTTGGCTCTCTGCTTGTCTGTTATTGGTGTATAGGAATGTTTGTGATTTCTTCACATTGATTTTGTATCCTGAGACTTTGCTGAAGTTGCTTATCAGTTTGAGAAGATTTTGGGCTGAGTTGATGGGGTTTTCTAGATACACAATCATGTCATCTGCAAATACAGACAGTTTGACTTCCTCCTTTCCTAATAGAATGCACTTTATTTCTTTTTCTTGCCTGATGTTCTGGCTAGAACTTTCAATACTATATTGAATAGGAGTGGTGAGAGAGGGCATCCCTGTCTAGTGCCTGATTCCAAAGAGAATTCTTCCAGCTTTTGCCTATTCAGTGTGATATTGGCTGTAGGTTGGTCATATATAGTTTTTATCATTTTATGATACATTCCATCAATACCTAGTTTATTGAGAATTTTTAGCATGAAGGACTGTTGAATTTTGTCAAAGGCCTTCTCTGCATCAATTGAGATAATCATGTGGGTTTTGTCTTTTGTTCCATTTATGTGATGAATTATATTTATGGATTTGTGTATGTTGAACCAGCCTTGCATCCCCAGGATGAAGCCTACTTGATCGTGATGGATAAGCTTTTTGATGTGCTGTTGCAATCAGTTTGTCAGTATTTTATTGAAGATTTTTGTGTCAACGTTCATCTCGGATATTGGCCTGAAGTTTTCTTTTTCAGTTGAGTCTCTGCCTGGTTTTTGGTATGAGGATGATGTTCGTCTCATAAAATGAGTTAGGGAGGATTCCCTCCTTTTGTATTGTTTGATACAGTTTCAGAAGGAATGGAACCAGCTCCTCTTTGTATATCTGGTAGAATTCGGCTGTGAACCCATCTGGACCTGGACTTTTTTTGGTTGGTAGGCTATTAATTGCTGCCTCAACTTCAGCCCTTGTTATTGGTCTATTGAGAGTTTCAACTTCCTCCTGGTTTAGTCTTGGCAGAGTACAAGTGTCTAGGAATTTATCCATTTCTTCCTGGTTTACTGGTTTATGTGAATAGAACTGTTTGTAGTAATCTCTGATGGTAGTTTGTATTTCTGTGGGATCCGTAGTGATATCCCCTTTATCGTTTTTTATTGCATCTGTTTGATTCTTCTCCCTTTTCTTTTTTATTAATCTGGCTAGTGGTCTGTCTATTTTGTTGATCTTTTCAAAAAAAAACCAGCTCCTGGATTTATTGATTCTTTTGAAGGGTTTTTTATGTCTCTATATTCTTCAGTTCAGCTCTGATCTTAGTTATTTCTTGTCTTCTGCTAGCTTTTGAGTTTTTTTGATCTTCCTCCTCAAGCTCTTTCAATTTTGATGATAGGGTGTCAATTTCAGATCTTTGTTTCTCATGCGGGCATTTATTGCTATAAATTTCCCTCTTAACACTGCTTTAAAGGTGTCCCAGAGATTCTGGTAAGTTGTGTCTTCATTCTGATTGGTTTTGAAGAACATCTTTATTTCCGCCTTCATTTCATTGTTTATCCAGTTGACACTCAGAAGCAAGTTGTTCAGTTTCTAAGTGGTTGTACAGGTTTTAGTGTGTTTCTTGATCCTGAGTTCTAGTTGGTTTGTGCTGTGGTCTGATAGACTGTTATGATTTCCGTTCTCTTGCATTTGCTGAGGAGTGATTTGCTTCCAATGATGTGGTCAGTTTTAGAGTAAGTGCAATGGGGTACTGAGAAAAATGTGTATTCTGTGGATTTGGGTGGAGAGTTCTGTATATGTCTATTAGGTTCACTTGGTCCAGCTCTGCATTCAAGTCCTGGATATCCCTGTTAATTTTCTGTCTTGTTGATCTGTCTGATATTGACAGTGGAGTGTTGAAGTCTCCCACTATTATTGTGTGGGAGTCTAAGTCTTGTTTTAAGTCATTAAGAATTTGCTTTATGTATCTGGGTGCTCTTGTGTTGGGTGTGTATATATTTAGGATAGTTAGCTCTTCCTGGTGGATTGATCCTTTTACTATTAAGTACTTTTACTGTTAGTACTTCTTTGTCCTTTGGATCTTTGTTGGTTTGAAATCCATTTTATCAGAGACTAGGATTGCAACTCCTGCTTTTTTTTTTCTCCATTTGCTTGGTAAATCTTCCAGTCTTCCATCCCTTTATTTTGAGTCTATGTGTGTCTTTGTATGTGAGATGGGTCTCCTCAATACAGCACACCGATGGATTTTGACTTTTTATCCAGTTTGCCAGTCTGTGTCTTTTGATTGGGGTGTTTAGGCCATTTACATTCAATGTTACTATTGTTATGTGTGGATTTGATCCTGCCATTTTGTTACTGGCTGGTTTTGTTTCCCACTAGTTGACTCATTTTCTTCACTGCATTTTTGGTCTTTGCCAACTGGTTTGCTTTTGCAGTGACTGGTACTTGTTCCTTTCCATGCTTAGTGTTTCTTTCAGGAGCTCTTGTAGGGTAGGTCTGGTGGCAACAAAAATCTCTCAGTAATTGCTTGTCTGTAAAGGATTTTATTTCTCCTTCACTTACGAAGCTTAGTTTGGCTGCATATGAGATTCTGGGTTGAAAGATCTTTTCTTTAAGGATGTTGAATATTAGTCCCCCAGCCCCCGGGCTTATAGGGTTTCAGCCTAGAGATCTGCTGTGAATCTGATTGGCTTCCCTCTGTGGGTGACCTGGCCTTTCTCTCTGGCTGCCCTTAGCATCTTTTCCTTCATTTCAACCCTGGCGAATCTGACCATTATGTGCCTTGTGGTTGCTCTTCTTGAGAAATATCTTTGTGGAGTTCTCTGTATTTCTTGAATTTGAAATTTGGACTGCCTTGCTAGGCTTGGGAAGTTCTCCTGGATAATATCCTGGAGTGTGTTTTCCAGCTTGGATTCATTCTCCCCATCATATTCAGGTACACTGATAAGTGTAGATTAGGTTTTCTCACATAATCCCATATTTCTTGGAGGCTTTGTTCATTTCTTTTCACTCTTTTTTCTCTTGTCTTGCCTTCTCTTTTTATTTCATTGAGTTGATCTTCAGTCTCTGATATCCTTTCTTCTGCTTGATCGATTTGGCTGTTAAAACTTGTGTTTGCTTCACGTAGCTCTCGTGCTGTGTTTTTCAACTCCATCAAGTCATTTTGTTCTTCTCTAAGCTGGTTATTCTAGTTAGCATTTCGTCTAACCTTTTTTCAAGGTTTTTGGTTACTTTGCATTGAGTTAGAACGTGTTCTTTTAGCTCAGAAAAGTTTGTTATAATCCACCTTCTGAAACCTATTTCTGTCAATTCTTTGCACTCCTTCTCGGTCAAGTTGTGATTCTGTGTTGTTGAGGAGTTGCCATCCCTTGAAGGAGAAGAGGTGTTCTGGTCTTTGGTGGTTTCATCTTTTTTGCTGGTTTTTTCCCATCTTTGTGGATTTACCTGGCTGTGGTGTCAGAGAGCTGTTGATGAGATCACGTCTGCCTGTGGGGGCTACTGGGTCTCTAGGGACTCCTTCAGGTTACTAGGAAAGCTTCCTGTGTCTTTTTTGTTTATACTGGGAGATTAGACCCGCCTCTTCTGCTGACCTGTGGGCGCTGCTGGGTTGTCAAGAACACCGTCCTGTTGCTACATAGGCTCCCTATGTTTTTGTTGAAACATGTAGCCCAGTCCCACCCCTCTAGTGGTGGGCTGTGCTCTTCCTCCACAGGGCTGGATCATTCAGGGCTCAGCTCAGACTGTGACACTGGCTGTGCAACCCACTAGAGTCAGAGCTTCAGCCCGCTGGGGTTTGTGGGGGAGGGGAGGGACCTGCCCAGACGCAAGGGTCTCCCTCTTTCAGCTGCTTCTCTCTCCAGTCATGGGGTAGGGGCCCACCCAGCTGCTTCCGCTTACAGTTTCCTCTCTCTGGGTGAGGCGGGGGTAGGGGACAATAGCCCAGTCCGCAGGCTCTCCTGGCTGCCTTTTGCGCTTATGCGTCTGTTTAGGTCTGTGCGTCAATCCAGGGCACAGTCCTGTTTTATTACTCAGCTCCGCGCTTGTAATTCCCGGCGCTTGACTGGCAAAGATCCCCTGTTCTGTGCATTGCTGAGGCTTTGGGGGAAGCACTCTATCTGGTTGGGAGCAGCAGCGGGGAGCCTTCCACTCGCTGGTCAGATGTACTTTCTGGATGAGGCAGCACCCCTCCCTGCCTGGGTCTGCCCTGAGTGGGCTTTGCTCACGGTCGGACCAGACCTGTTGAAAGGCACCTGATACCTCAGTTGGAGCTAGGAGATCTCTGGGTTTCTGTGTCTCTCTTGCTGGGTGTCGGGAGCCGGAGTTGTGTCTATTCAGCCATCTTGTTTCCGCCCAATTTTCACTTATCAGGTTTCAAAGTTGGAGACATAACTAAAGCTGTCAAAAATATAGATAGCTTGCACTGTCACATGAAGACATTTCTTATCCTCCTGGATTTGTATTGGAATCAATGAGAAATTCAAGTAGTAAGGTAGGAGCAACTGACAGCTTGCGCTCAGGGAAAGGAATATAGAAGCAGGCATCATTAAGAACAGGTTCCTCTTGCTCCATCTCTGTAAGTTCACGTAAGGTAAAAGACCTATATATACTTCTGGAATTCAAACAGTGTATCAGAAAAGATTCAAGAACGGTTTAAAAATGAAGTCATTGCAACATAACAGAAGAGGAGTTCTATATGGGTAGGAGTAGCTGGGCTGCTCTGTAAGTGTTCGTCTGGGTGAATTGTTGGGGAAAACACCTTTCTGTGTAATATTCAATTTATAATGGCCCTTATTTATCATTTTATTCTCTTAACCAGTATTCATTAAGCATCCTGTCTATGCCAGACTCTCTGCTAAGCACAGCCCTACGCTGGTGACTGAAGCAGAGGTGGCTGACATATCTGCCATGGAGGTGTCATCCAGCCTATGCTAATAGTATCCCAGTGACTCTCACCTCTAGGGATCACCAATGAATGTGAAGGTGAGAGCAGTCACAGCAGCGCTGTCCTTCCGAAAAGAATGAGAGGTATAGAGAGTTCCTCCTTTCCCAGCACTGAACAGTATGGGAGAAAGGTCGGCGGTTCCCACCTCTCAGGAACATGATGGAAGCTCAGGAGAAAGGAAAAAAAGATCTTCCCCCTCCTTCCCTCCCTCTTCCCAGCCCATTTCTCTTTTTCTCTTCCTGAAATTAATCCATAAATCATTTTGATCTTAGGCTCTGGCAGCTTAGAAAAACTTAGATAAAAGATAAACAATTTCTTGTGGCCTTTTCCTGGCATAGACAGTCTAAAAAATTTAAAATTCAATGAAAGTATTTTCTTTGAAAGTTAATGTTATTGATAAATAGCGTCATTCTTCATAGTTGTCATCATTGGTCATTTACTGATATTTAGTGCGTTCCAAGCACACAGATGTTTGCATGTTTGTCTTGTGAAATTCTCACAACTCTGAGAAGGAGGTGTTAGTATCCCCCTTGTACAGATGAAGGAAAATGGAAGCGAAGACTATGTGTGTGATTTGCCAAGGCTCACGCCTCTAATGAAAGGAAGAATCCAGATTAGATTAGATCTTCAAAGCTATAAATCATGTACCAGTTGCTCAAATTAACTGCATTCACTGTACCTTACATGCCTCTGATAAAAGTTGCCTGTAGGAGGATTCATTGAATTTCTCTTCTTTCCCCTGATTTATCTCCAGATATAAATAAAGTCAGAGTTTCTATTAAGAATGCCTTCAGAACATGAAAATGAGGCTAAAGCATGGTGACAACTTAATGTAATTTTAAAATCTATTCTATGTTTAATATAACACTTTTACCTCTAAAATTTATACAAATAAAGTGTTTAAAAAGAGAAAATAAATGTTTAAAAGTAGATGTATGCTAATTTCAGTGTTTTCCAAAGAAAATCGGTATGGTTTGCTTTGATGAGCAATGTGACTTTAGAGATTGATGGCGGTCCTGAGAGAGGGAGGTCACATCTGCCTACAAACCAGGTGCTGTCATCAGTCACAGAAAGCTGTCATTCATCAAGGTATCCTGCACGAGGAAATGTAAAATCAGACCTAGAAAGCCAGCACAATACTGGGGGCTGTGCATCAGAGAACAGGTGTATTTCCATGCAAGAGTGACTCAGGTGAACCGATCTCCACCTTTCACAGAACCTGCCACATGTGGTTAACTACAGAACAGCCTTTGGGTGGAGAGAGATTTGCTGTCACAGAGGCCACTTCCTCATTAGTGAAGGCAGTCAAAGAAAGCACCTCAGAACCTCTTTCAGCGGGAAACACTGCCTGCAGGTCTTAGGGATGTTAGCATTTCCACTCCTGTACTTTTCTTGTGTGGGTTATAGTGTCTACTAATTACAGCATCCCTGAATTTGAGTCCTCACTAGGCATTCGCAGTTAGCAAAGGAAAGCTGCGCAGGGCTTTCTGGAGGGCGCAGGCATTCCTCATAGCACTTATAGTTACCTAAGCCCTCTTAGTGTTTCCGTTTGTAAAATCCATCTTATTCTGATTTGTGTTTTCACACTAAGGATTGTTTCATGGGCTGTTTTCCTGAGCCATATGTGCTCAGCATTCTCAGAAACGTGAATATTTTGAAATAAATTGTTAAGAATGAAAAAATTTCAACTGGCTAACTTTTTGTAAAGGTATGAGAAAAACAAAATTCACATTATTTATTTTATTTTATTTTATTTTATTTTATTTTATTTTATTTTATTTTATTTTATTTTTAGACAGAGTCTCACTCTGTCACCCAGGCTGGAGTGCAATGGCCTGGCTAATTTTTGTATTTTTTTTAGTAGAGACAGCATTTCACTATGTTGGCCAGGCTGGTCTCGATCTCCTGACCTAGTGATCTGTCCGCCTCAGCCTCCCAAAGTTCTGGGATTACAGATGTGACCCGCCGCACCCAGCCACAGAATTCACTTTTAAAATATGATTATGTTTGTCAAATGCCTGATGCGTACACTATTTAAAGATGATACATAAACATCGGTTTGATTACAGGGTAATAGACTTTGTGTGGTTTTATTGATTCAAAGTTGTGTACTAATCGCTTTTTGACGGTTGCATTAACTTTCTATTTGGGAAGTTATTTTGTTTGCCTCCCTGAAACTTGCTCGAGGGTCCGGTAATCACTATCGCGCATGTGAAGAGAAGCCAGAGAGAGAATGACCAATGTCATCTAACTTGTCCCCTTAAATCCTGGCGCAGTGATGGAGGCATAGCAGGTGTTCAGAAAGTTTAAATGAATGAATGTGGCTTCCTTCCTTCATGTTCATGAAATTATTTAGAAAAAGAAAAGAGTCCATGATTGACACTGCGTATGTAAAAGCACAGCAGTGGGCTCCTTCCCATCACATCACCTCACCAAAGGTGGATTCTGAAAACTCTCCCAAGGCCCAGTCCCAGGATTCACCGGGCAGCTCTCATGACCTGCACACTCACTGCAGAAGGTGCCTGAGAAAGCAAAGCAGGAACCACATGGTTCCCCCTGAGGTAGGAGCGCAGTACCTGTCTCACTGCCAATCTCAGGCACGTGCTGGGCCGGGTTTTCAGATGCTGACAGCAGTTGGGTCTCATTAGAGACACAGATATTGTGATCAAACTTCAAACAGGATCAGAGACAAACAGTTTGAATGAAACATAACACTAAAAACGTGGCTGTGGCTGCCAATTATTTCAGATAAGCCTCCTTTGTCTGGAGAGTTGGGATGCCCGTATTGGGTCCTGAAAAGAAGTGACACAGGTGCAGGGCTCAGAGCTCACAGAGTCTTCTGGGAGACCCCTTGGGTCAGGCAGTGTTATGTCAGACTGCAAGTGTCTCATCTCCTGAAGAGTTCGTGTGTTCTGCAGTTCCCCTGTGCAGGGAACCCAGCTTTTCATTGATGTTTATTTGCAGTAGATCTCAAACTGTGAGCTCTAGATAATGACAATAGCATTTTCCTCACTTAAAAGGCAGATAAAAGCAGAAGTTGAGAGCATACAATGGCCCAATACATTTGAAAATGCAGCGTTTTGTTAACAGTGTAAATTACTGTAGTGGTTAGTTGTTATAATTATTTTATTTCTAATTTACCAACTAATATATAACTAACCTAAGTATAGTTGATTGAAAGTCTTCCTCAGTAAACAACTAAGAAAGATTTTTCAACTTTTTATTCTCTTGAGACTTACAAAAGAAGGGTTGCATCTTAGGGTAATATTTTATTGAGGAAAATGTTAATAAATTAACCGACATTTAAATGAGTCCGTGAGAAATCCATTCCCCTGGAATTAGAAAAAGAATTTTCCTTTTGCAGCTGGGGAATTTGCTAAATTTGCAGAGTCAAAAGCAGAAACGAGGCTCAGCGATTTCCAGTTTTATGGATCTGTCCATGAGACTTTGCTCCCTGCCTGGAGACTCTGGCAGATACTCCAGGTGTCTACCCAGTATCAGATTTCCTTTCTTACTAACAGAACCCCAACTGTGTCAGAAGTGCCAGCATGCCCAAGTAACAACCCCATTTTCCAGCATCTATTTTAGCCACTTTGTTCAATGAATGAGACTTCGAGAAATCTTAGCATCTGCCTTATCGCTCTGGACCTGTTCGCTCCTTCTTGCTGGAATGTGGGTGTGGGAGCTGAGGGTGCAGTAGCCGTCTGGTGGGGCCAAGTATGAGGGCGTATGTCAAGGGTGGCAGAATAAAGATAGCCGGAGGCTGAGACAGGGATAATACAGTGGGCCCTTCAGAAAAGTCTGGATCTGCCTACTATTTTCAGTAGAACAAAGTAGACCTTGCATTTGTTTAACCTGCAGTTATTCAGGTTCCTGCTACCCACAGAATGAATTTCCTACCTGAAAAAGTGTCCCAGTGTAGTTCTTCAGTAAGACAGAAAGTTGAGGAAAATATTTTCTATCGATTATTCGAGTCTGCTGTTTGGAACAGAAAGCCACCTGCCTGTGATGGGGCCTGGCTCGTGGCCGTGGTACTGTCCTGTCCCACATGGGCAGAGTTCTGTTGAGTTTCCCCTTGCTCACCACCAAAGACAAGTTCTTTGCCAACAGTCAGAGCATTCAGACCTTTGCTGCAATTGTGTATTTCTCTTGTCCTCCATCAAATCAGCGTTGTGTGTCTTCCAGGTTGAGCCCCTGGTATTCTGTCTGTCTTCATCGCTTTGTACTTAAAGCAGAACATTCTGGGCTAACTTAATGAGCACGTGATTGATAGCCAATAAACTGCCCAACCACTGCGTGAGACAAGGGATTTTTCTCTACCGATTCAAAAATAACACTCTGGTTGAGTGTTGACACAGCATGACTTGCCCCTGGTGATGGAGAAACTTCCCTGGCACTGAGTTTTGCCAAATACCTTTAGCTTTTCTCGATTCCACCAAACAGGCTTTATATTGAGGACACAACAGGAAAAAAATGACAATCAGTGGTGGTACAAAAAAAGTTGGTGCTTAGCCAACATTCATGATGTTAAACAGTGGTGAACAATTTACTAAAATATTAATTTGTCTGTGTTGTCTTTGGTTTTTTTCTTCCATGACACTCAACCTAGCACCAATCCCTCTTTCCTGAACATTTAGGAGCTGGGGTATCCTTTGGAAAGTAGACGCTTTCAATTTCTGTTTATTACTCTACTCTTTTAACTAAGTTCCTGTTAGAAGTTAGAGGCCCTTCTTGTCTTTTATAGAGGCTGAAATGAACTTAGGGAGTGTCCTGAAGGAAGGGAAGAAAGGACTTGGTTTTTGAAGGCCCTAAGAGGGAGATTTTCTAACAGATGAGATAGAAGTGGGGTGCCATCTGTGCTGTGAATAGTTGGTGGGACCCCCGAGGGTTGGCCGTATGCCTCCCGAAAAGGTGCCCCCTTGAGGTATAGGTGTCCCAGCCCTACTGGGGACTTCCAGAGCCAAGTATGGCAACAAGCAGTAGAGTCCCCAGACCTGACGGTAATTTAGAGAGGGTAGAGAATGGCCAGCATCCTAAGACCTGCGACCTCCCTTCGATCCTGGGCCTAGATAGATGTCAGGACCTTTGCATGACAGAAATAGAGCTCAAGGAAGCAAATAAGCGATGATGATTTGGGTTTCATTTCCTGTCAGTCCAGTGGTTGAACTCAAATTTGAGCTGACTGAAATAAACAAGAAATGTGATCATTCCTCTGCACCTGACTTCTTGGACTAAGGTTTTCCACCTCCTGTATTATAGATGAAAATGAAAGAAAAGCTATGCAAACACAGACCTTGCCGGCATGATGGCAAGGCCCTCCACCCTGGTGCAGTTTTCCTCTACTTGAGCCTGTTTTCATGTCAAGTGAAGAGGGATCATTTTGTCATAACTCGAAGCTAAATTAGCTAAAGGTTATTTCACCCTTTTGTATTTCAGAGCCAAACCTGTTTTGTCATTAAAATGAGCATCTCAGCACCATGTGTAAGAAAATTAAAAGCTATATTTATCAAGAAAAATAGGAAGCTCTATTTTCAACTTCAAAATAAACCCTCAATATTTTAGTATACATTGCGTTACTCCTGAAGGACGTCTCTCCTCCACAGAGCACTACGGGTATTATTTTCTCAGAACTCAGAGTCCTGCCTTTATTCCCTTGTTCCACAATGCCAATGCCTGGGCGTAGAACGCTCACTGAAGCAAGGAATTTGTATTAAGAAATGTACATTTATTGGTTCTGGCAATTCAGGATATGGTAGCAATAGTGATCAAATAAATTGTGATGTGGCAGTAATCTCTGGGTTTCACTGAGGTCTCTAGATGATTTTCAAGATAGGAAACAAGTAGCTTGTCATAAAGTATAATTTGTTATGTAGATTAGAACTGAGAATTTTGAGATGGAGGACAAAGAGAAATGAGGTGAAACTAACTGATTGTGCTTTGCCTAGAAATCATTCTTTCTAATGATTTGAACTAAAGCAAGGGAATTCATTATTACCTCCACTGTATATGATGGAACAAAAAAAGGAGGAAGAAAAATGATGCTCTTGAATGGGGCTTGTGTCGCTTACAAAATCGAATGTGCATTAAGTGTAATATGTGTGTGAGTGTAACAGGGGCAGTTCTGTTTAAGTGACACCCAGTTTCAAGACAAGGTATTTAATTTAAATTCAGTCTTCTTACTAACAATTAGAGTAAGTGAACTAGAAATGAATCTGATTTGGGACAAGGTCTCCTTTTCAGCTTCCTGGTAAACATTGTGCTTGGGTTATTTGCTGTGAGGCTGGGAACACTGACACATTTAATCTCAGTACAGCTACTCACTGAATGCCAGCAACCCCAGCCACTCCTTGGTGATCAGTATCTTACAATGACAACTGGCTGGTGACAGAAACCTTTTAACCACAGAAACCAATGCAAGGATTAGAAAACAGAAAACACTCTCAAATATGACTGCATTTTTGAGGGATCCTAGGCCCCTCTGGAATTTCCCTTGGCAATTTGTACGTATCATAACCTGCATTTCCTGGGTGAGAGAGTTCACGGACAGACCTGGCTTAAAGCCTAGTTACATCACGCCATTTGAAACTAGTTTGTGGACAGTTTGTATTTCAGAGCCAAACCTGTTTTGTCATTAAAATGAAAATCTCAGCACCATGTGTAAGAGAAATTCAAAGCTATATTTATCAAGAAAGAATTAGAATTTGCATAGTACAGCATCTGATAAAAAATTGGAAGCAGACTTTAAAACCTGATGGTGCCACAACTTGACTAGGGTTCTTTGAGACCAGAGCCAGAGGTCACATTACCGAGGACCAAAGAAAAAGATGTCGTGCCTGAAGTGGAAGGAAACACTAGAAGTTAGGCTGAGTGCATAGAAAATTTCCTGAGTGGATGAACTGATTGCTCTGGAAGGATGCCCTTGAAATGGTGTTCTGCATGTTGCTGTGTTCCCATTCCAGAACTTAATACCCATGAAAGCCTATGTATCTTCTAAGTCTTTCCGTTTTTATTCTTGTTTTTGTTTTTCCTTAACTGTGTCTCAAGGGAGACTGGTAATAATAAATCTGCTGATTGAGGCCTGAGGTTTGCATATGGCACTTCAACCAGGAGGCCAATTTCCATTAGAGTTAATTAGTGGGTGTTGATGGAGATGGTGGGATGGAGCAGGGAGAAGCAGTGGCTGCGGTGGACTCACTGAAATTGCTGCCCCTTGTTCCTGTACAGGGAGCCACAGTGCTGTTTCCACCGCACCTCTTAACGGTTCCGTCACGCGAGTTAAGGTTGATAATTAAACTTACGTGAATTACTCTCTTTGAGTAATAAAGGGAACTGTAAATTATTCCATCTTGGCAGCTATATCAAAGACAGGAAATGCAACGGATGCCCATGGTAACGTCAACACTGAGCTTTCATATTGGGAGCTGGGAAGGTAGCAAGAATATGGACCAGTTGGGGCCAAGGGCGAAGATTGAGCCCAAAGCATCCACGAGTCCTCTTCTGCTATGCCACTCCCATTCACCCCCCCACCCAACCCGTCCCCGTTCTCAGTAAACACAACCCACCCTCCTCTGGGAATATGCTTTTACTTTTGTTTTTTTTACTTTTATTTTTTAGGCAGAGTCTTGCTCTGTTCTCCAGGGTGGAGTGCAGTGGTGTGATCTTGACTCACTGCAGATTCCACCTCCCGGGTTCAAATACCTCAGCCTCCCCAAGTAACTGGGATTATAGGTGCCTGCCACCATGCCCAGCTATTTTTTTGTGTTTTTAGTAGAGACAGGGTTTCACCGTTGACCAGGCTGGCCTTGAACTCCTGATTTCAGGTGATCCACCCGCTTCAGCCTCCCAAAGTGCTGAGATTATAGGCGTGAGCCACCACACTAGGCTGTTCCAGGATTAATTTGCTCTTACCACGGTACTTTCTTTAGTAAACTGTTAAATAATGTTTTGCCTGGCCCCCACTTCCCAAATCTTTAAAATTTAATTTGATGAAGCAAATCTAGTAATAGTGGTGATGATTTCAAATCTTCAAATGTAGTAATTACCTGAATTTCTTTTTTTTTTTTAATTGTACCTTAGGTTCTGGGGTCATATGCAGATCACGCAGGGTTGTGGTACAGTTGCTTACACGGCAAGGTGCTTTCATCCCCTGTCACCTGTATCTGGCATTTGTCCCCATGCTATCCTTTCCAACCTCCCAAGCCCCCACATTCCAACTGGATCTTTTTATTCCAGTTTTTTGCTTTGTAGAATAATTTCAAATCAGTATGTAAAAGTCTTGCTATACACGTAATAAACGGAGCATCACAAAAATAAATGCACTCCTTTAACCCTTATTTCTGGGCTTTTATTCTCTCTCTTTGAACTAATGTTTAGTTGTGGGAAAAATTCAATGTGGCGTTATTTGCTTCAAAACATATTTTGTTGGTTGCATGAGATTTTTTTCTTGAGGTATGTTTTTGCCCTTCTGTTATACTCTGGCTTTTTATAGGGTAACGAGAAAAATGACCTCATTCTCTCCAGTTGATAATAATAATGGCACGCTTTTTATAACTCGAAAAGGCATCTGCTTATTGATACGAGAGTTAAAATTAACACAAGAGTTAGCCATTGCATACTTCACCTTATCTTGCGGAGCACAATAAATAGGATGGGAAACATGGGAATCTGGGGTGCGGTTAATCTTTGTGAATGATAATCTGTGTTCCTATTGAGACCTTTATCGTCTTTTTATGTTTTTTTTTTCATAGCTAAAAGAATTAAACAAAGGACCCCATATTGTTCAACATAGCCCTTTCTGAATGGTATGAACAACACTAATATGGAGAGAAAAATTGAAGTCCTATAATGAAGAGGTTATATTTAATCCACAATCACAGCGTTTGATAGATTAATAAAAATGTAAACATTGACAAGCTGATCTTTCAGATTTTGGAGGGGACACACATCTTCCACTTAGGAATTACATTTTCCAGTTCCATTTTCTGTGGAATATGAGTCTGCTTAGAAATCATAAAATACCATTAAAACTGGAGGCTTAATTTTAAACAAGAAGGATGATCAATGAATTTAAAGACCCTGGCAAGACAAAAAACTGGAAAACTGAATAAACAGAATAATCTTATGCAACGGCACTAGTATTTCTAAACTGATCTGTGAAATAACTCAATTCTAAATGGATAGGAAGGCAGTATATTAAACGTGGTCTTTTTGTTTATGAATGAAAGCTGTGAGTATGTTGAATTGCAGATAGTGATCAATTCCAGAAGAAAATAAAGATAGGCCACTGCACAGTATCGTAATGACCCATCCATGTACCTGTGTCCCTAACGGAATTAAAATATCCTTATAGGACTGCATATCATTTTTATCTCTTTTTTTCAACCTCAGTACCCGACATTGCCTGGCACACACAGGCATTCAGTAAAGGTTTATATTAAACACGTTCTTGAAAGAAGGCAGAGCTCATCATTCCCGTTCTAGGCCACTGCTCTTTAAATGTATTTAATGTTGTGCTTCCCCTAATGTAAAAATGCAAATCCATGTGGAAGCATATGTGCCTTTAGTCTAATCAGCATGGGACACATTAAGATAAGAGATAATTTAATAATTTAAGCTGCTTGAGAGCTTCTCATGATTCCTTCCCCGTCCCTCCTCTCCACTGGCCTGGCATGTAGGGGGCATTGGCACAGGCCAGGGTGAAGGGGCATAGAGGTAGGCAGTGGACAAGAGTCCCAGGGGCCCTACAAGAGAAGGCGGGTTGGTACTAACAGTGAATTTTACCGGCTGCCCGGCTGTAATTGTGTTCAGGCTCACCCACCAACCCAGAGGTGTCAGGTGTATGTGGGAAGGAAAGACACCCCCCCACCACTTTCAGTGGAGGGGAAACAAGAGGGGGGCCTGGGGTTGAAGGACAGAGGAAGAAGAGGCAACCTTCCTCACCTAGGGCAAAAATGATCCTGTAACACGGAACATTCATCCAGGAAACATGTATTTCTTGCATGTTATGTGTGAGATACTGTTAACTGTTTTAAACATACATCACAGGCAGTCGCTGCCTCTAATAAGCTAAGAATTTTGTCAAGTCGAGGGCTTAGATAAGTGCACTGCAAGGTAAGCAGTGATCTCAGCCATGAGGGATCTAAGTGGACTTTGTGTTTAGGAGAGGAAAATCCCTTGGTGACCATGCCATAATGGCGAGCCTGGGCTCCCACCTTGGGACCGCCAGTTCACAGTCCTGACTGTAAAAGAAATGCAATTTGCTCAAAGTCAAATATGTCATGTCGCTGTCATGCCTCTACTATGTCAATAGTCGTCATTCTTCATTGCTTTTCAGATAACTAAACGCTGTGCCGTGGCCTGCAAGGCTCGAGGCCCTGCAGAATCTGCCTGGTGCAGCCGGAAGCTGCAAAGCCAGGCACCTTCACACCTGCTCTGTATGCACAGCCCAGCTTCTGTCGGGTCTCCCTGTTCCCACTGCTCTTAGTGGTAATTCTTCTCTCCCTCTTTTGCACTTGCATGCACACATACACACACACACACACACACACACACACACACAGACACACAGACACACACACACAGAGACACACAGACACACACAGACACACACAGACACAGACACGCACAGACAGATACACACAGACACAACACAGACACACACACAGAGACACACAGACACACAGACACACACACACTCAGACACACACACAGACACACACACACAGACAACACTGACACACACAGACACACACACAGAGACACACAGACATACAGACAGACACAGACATAGACACACACAGATACACACACACAACACAGACACACACAGAGACACACACACGCACAGACAGATACACACATAGACACAACACAGACACACAGACACACACACACTCAGACACACAGACACACAGACACACACACAGACAGATACACACATAGACACAACACAGACACATGCACACACACAGAGACACACACAGACACACAGATACACACATAGACACAACATAGACACATGCACACAGACAGAGACACACACAGACACACACACAGACACAGCGACAGACACACACACACACACACACACACACACACAGTTTTTGATTCAATTCATATAGTGTTTCTGGAAAGCACCTTCCTCTGCATACTCTCCTCCGGTGGCTGCTGTGCTTGTGACATTCTCCTCCCTGCTCCCAGTGCCTCATTCGTGCCACCGCCATCTCTCATCCAGACTATTGCCAGCCCTCCCCAGCTTCCAGTTGCCCCCCTAGTATCAAGTATCCACACAACAGGCAAAGTGTTGTCTATAAAATAGAAGTCAGATCTTTTTCCACCCCTTTAATGAAAATGCATCTGGAGTGAAATCCAGATTCCTCTCTGGGGCCTCTAAGGCGCTCTGTTAGCTGCCTGTTTCCCCTCCGCTAGCCTCATCATTTGAACCCTTCCTGTCCTCCCCCCGTATCCTCTCCCCACACTAGCTTCCTTTTGGTTTCTCAAGCCCTGAAAATACCCTCTGACTGCACAGACACGCACATTCTGTGTGCCCGTGTAAACCAAAAATAAAATTCTAAGCCCCGGACCCGGCCGATGGACCCCACCTCCCACCCTCAGCCAAGGACATTCCAAAGAAACCAGAAAACCTTCGTTCGGGCCACAGTGGGAAATGGAAGCTGGACATACCTCGTTACAGCCTCCTCCCTTTGGGGTTCAGGCCCTGACCAGCATGACCATTAAAACAGAAATCTGAAGACTGATAAAGCAGGCTCTTTACAGCAACAAGACAGACAGTGGGGCATGAAAGAAGTTGAGATACTTTACCCCAAAATATATTTCTTTGACATATTTTGAAAGGGCCCTGCAAAGCTGTCTCATGGGGAAAGTCTGCATTCTACAGAGAATGCTTTTCCTTTCCATGTCTTTTCCCTGATCCAGGAGAGAATCAGCTGAGTCAGGCACATTTTTCAGTCTGATAAGGAGCATTTACCAACTGGTGTCTCTGAGGCTCACTGCTGGAGGCTTCACCTTAGTTTCCAGGACCTCTTATCTTCACCCAAACCCTGCTTTCTATTGAGTCGGGTCTTTAAACAATAACCTAACTCTTTCAACCAACTGCCAATCAGAAAATCTTTGAACCCACCTGGAAGCACCCCCACCTTCGAGTTGCCCTGCCATTCCAGACTGAACCAAAGTACACCTTGTATGTATCGACTGATGCCTTATGTCTCCCTAAAATGTATAAAACTAAGCTGAAGCCCGACCGTCCTGGGTACATGTGCTCAGGACCCCCTGAAGCTGTGTCATGGGTTATGGTCCTCACATTTGGCTCAGAATAAACCTCTTCAAAATTTTACAGAGTTGGACCCTTTTCATCAGCACCAAGAACATTCTTCTCACGGATGCCCCCATGTCTCTTTGGTTGAATGGGGCTTCAGCGTAAGTGCCAGTTCCCCGGTTCCCCGTGAGGCCCTTTCTAAGCAGCCAGGGTCAAGCCGGCCCTCAGGCAGTCTTTTGTCACGTGATCTGCTTATTGTCTGCATGACACTCATTATCGAAATTATCAACTAGCAATTTGTTTACTTGTTTGTTTATTTACCACCATCCTCTGCTCTGGAATGCAAGCTTGTTAGGAAAAGCCATACCAACCTTATTCATCCAGGGGCTGGTGCAGTCTTCGAGACTTACATAGTCCAACAGTTGCTTTCTGGATCAATGAGCCGGTCTTCTTTCTCTTGCTCTCCTCCGTCTCCATTTGCCCATTACATTTTTGTGTGATCCTATTTCGTATCCAGTGGAAAGTTTTCTGGAGCCTGCACCTGCTTAGACAATTATGAGTGACCTTTTATGTATGGACCACCTTTAGGCAATCTCCAGTGTTAAAAAGGAAAAATATGTTAATAATAAATTATGGAAGGATCTTCAGCATATTGTTAAAAATTTAAAGACTCAGTGTCATGTTTACCTGCCTTTCATCTCTCTACATGACTCACAGTGTTTCTTTACCTGTTCGTTATCTCGCCATCAGCTTTTGGAAATAATTGCCATCAGCACGTTAGTTTGCTGTTGATTATGCACTCCCTGTCTTTGCTCGAAGCTTCTATTGCCTCTGCCACATGCTCGAATTTATTCACCATCTTTTGTGGGTCACCCATTGTAACCTGGGCAGAGAGATACAAAGGTGACTTAAAAATGGTCCCTGATGTCAAGAAGCTTGCAAACTGCTAAAGGACATAGGTATGTAAACTAGCAAAAGCAATATGTGTCATAGGATCTAGAGAATATGGTCTAGTTATGGGGAATCACGGGGTCCCAAGCAAGAGAGAGTGGTCCATTTTCCATGAGACTGAGGGAGTCAGCCGTGCTTTAGGGAGGCATGATCTCGCAGAGGAGAAACAGGCATTTCTAGCAAGGAGTCGAGATTGGCAAAGGCTGGAGTTGTAAAATCACTCAGCACTTGGAGGAACTGCACAGAGTGTGGGAAGCACAAGGTGTACAGGAAGTGGATTAAGAGACAGGCACACAGCAGAGGAGCAGCTAGGAGGAGAAGGTATGCTCTGCTTGAACATTTCCGTTTTCTCTCGTGGGGAAAAAGGACCACAGCAGGTGTTTTCTTTCTACCCTAAGGAATCCCAAGAGTGTCATAGTCCATTCACAGAATGAATGCTTTTTCTTAAGGTTTTCTGACGGAAATAAGTCCAATTATGGCCATTAGCACATGTTTTTAAAGACCCAGCAGAAACCTCCTTACAAACAGTGGACTCCGTAACCTCCAACAAGCCAAGTTTGTTGTTGTTTTGTTGGTAATTGCACCATTTTTCTCGTGCTTGTTTTCCACAAGCCTTCTGGGTTCACCAAAACCACGTATATACTCGTCATATCGTGTAAGTGGACTACAGTCTCAAAAAGGGGAAAATGTCAAAGGTTTTACAGGAACTAATAATCAATACATTCAAGGCATCAGTAGAGGCTGTTCTAAATCTCCAGACTCCTGTTGATGTTCTTAGCCTCATCTCACTTAAATTGCAAGAAAGAAATGGAGTTGTCACCAGGAAAGAAAATGACAAGTTGTCGCATTTTTTTTGTACCTTTTGGATTTTCTCAAATTATTACCTAGAGTATGTTCGTGGAGCCAATCAATTCTTTAGTTAAAACATGTTCGGTTTTATGTTTAAATGTAGATTTTGATCTCATTCATCATGGTAGGTGATGTAGGTTTCCTTAAGCCTTATCTGTGTCTCTCCTTCATGGCTCACTGTGAGCTGCAGGCTTGCCTGAGAGACATCAGTGCTTATGGCAACCTCAGCTAAAAGCCACCTGGTGATATGGAAATGTGGCAAATGGCAATCTGTAATACCCAGCATATGCTAAGCATCTTATTTTACCATATTTTTTTTTCTGCTGCTTAAGGGAGAAAGAGGAGAAAAAGTGAGTTCTAAAAATACAAAATGAAGTAGTTATCTTAGTTTGTTTTTCTGTTGTTCTAATAGAATACTATAGATAGAGTGATTTATAAAGAACTGAGGTTTATTTAGCTCACGGTTCTGGGGGCTGGGAAGTCCAAGACTGATGAGGACCTTCTTCTTTACACGGTGGAGGGTGTCACCTGATAAGAAAGCAAGAACATTTCCTCTCAAGTCCCTCTTCCTCTTCCTATAAAGCCACCAGTCCCATCATGGGGTGCTCCCTACTGATGACCTTATTACCTCTTGATATGGTTTGACTTTGTGTCAAACCCAAATCTCATCCCTAGGTGTTGAGGAAGGGGCTTGGTGGGAGGTGATTGGATGATGAGAGTAGCTTCTCCCGTGCTCTTCTCATGACAGTGAGGGAGTTCTCATGAGAGCTGATGGTTTAAGCGTGGCACCTCCTCACTTTCTGTTACATACTCTCCTCTGCCACTTGGTAAGATGCACCTTGCTTCTCCTCCATCTTCCACCCTGATTTTAAGTTTCCTGAGTCCTCCCCAGCCATGTGAGTCAATTTAAACCTCTTTCCTTTATAAATTACCCAGTCTTGAGTATTTCATTGTAGCAGCATGAGAATGAACCAGTACACTTCCCAAAGGCCCCACCTCCAAATATCACCAACATGTGAATTTGGAGATTAAATTTCCAACACATTAAATTTGGGGAATATTTCAAACCATAGCCATAGTAAAGGAAAATAGAATATTTTAACTTAAAAAAAAAAAAGTTGCTAGAGATGCTTTAATGCTATCAAAAATCCAGAGATTTATAAAGCTCACAAAGGATTTACCTGTAGGCATGATAGTGGGGTCATAAAGGTGGGGGTTGCAGGGAAGAAGTGACTTCTATCTTGTGTCTCCTACATGCCAGGCAGTGACCTAGGCATATTAATTCTTAATCTTATTTATTATTTGCTATAACTTTGGGTGGTAGTCAGATGGTATTCTTGGGATTTTATCTAAAAGGAAGCTAAAACTCAATGGGTTAAGAAACTTGCTCTGGTCACATAGCTGCGTGGGAGGAAATGAAATTGGAATCTGGCCTGATCATGAAACCCATAATCTTTCCACTGCATGGCACTGCTTACTCTAAATGAGGAACATCCTAGTTAAGATGCATGCTTTAAATTGGACATTGGACTAAATAAGAGAACGGAATGTGAGAAATGCACTGATTTGAATTCCAGTGTTTGTCTGAATTGTACACGTGTTAAGAAACAGCTAAATTTGAGTGGAAAATACAACAGTGTTGCAATCTAAAATGTAGGTTTATACCTGACTTACATTTATTGAGTGCTAGGTGCTCAGGATCACAAAGGCACATTTAATGTTATTGAACACAGTGGTTCATTCCACAGACCTAAAAAACCAAGGCAGTGCCTCGTCATCATTTGACAACTTACCATGATTTACTTCAGGTAACTAAAAGAACATGGCATCTTAATGCTAACAAGGATCCCCCTTGTAAGGTAACAACAGCAAACGTCATAGCGAGCACGTGTGGCCGTGAAGGAAGACTTTGATGAGTAGTAAGTTCTATGATGGATTTGGTGAGAGTTCCAATATCTCATGAGGGTACAGACACATGGTTTCTATTCTGTTTTAATTCCTGGTGATTCTTCAATGTTTGTATTTACCAAAGAAAAATAGAGCTCTCTTACTGTGCTTTTGGAAAATGCTTTCCCAGATGCTTTTTCAGAGAGGAAAATGTGTTACCAGATCAATGTACTTAAGGAAATGAAAAGCCCTTGATTAGCAGCCAAGAAGCCTCCTAATGAAATGACATTTCCCTCCAGGGATTTCAAGTGGTTAATACAATCTAGTGCTCTCGGTGTAAAGGGCCTATGTTTGCTATGTGCTATTCTGAGGTACACTCATAAACATTGATATGACATAAAAAATGGGGCCCCAAAATAGATGAATGCGCACGTCCACATAAGTACTGGAGCAAAAGCTTTATCTACATCCCACACCTGAGTTGTGTAGCTGAAGGTAGATTTACCACTAGCACAGCTTCAAATGAACTCCTCACAAACCTGAGTCCTTCAGAAGAGAAGGCCTCACTAACCTGAAAGCAGCAAAAGCTCCTAAAATCTTGAAGAGAATGTAAGACTGTATTTTAAGGAAAAACCATGCCCCAGATCAAACAAAGCAATGAATTCTTAGAGAAACTAATAATCTCTGATGGTTTCTACAGAGGCAAAGAAATCATTAGACTGGTCTTTATTATTACATTATTTAAATGTGCATATAAATATGTAATGAGATTACTGTCTTCATGACATCTTCATATAAATATGTGTGTCTAAGATGCTCTCATTTTAAGTCTTAGGAACCCACTAATTGTAGTGGAAAACATTCTAAAGTTACAGGAGACTTTCACAGCACTCAAGGACAAGGATGCATTTGGAATCACGGGCTAACCTATTCATATTCATTCTCTCTCTCTCTCTCTCTCTCTCTCTCTCTCTCTCTCTCTCTGTCTCTCTCTCTCTTTCCCCCTCCTTTTTCTTGTTGCGGGGATTTCTCTAGCCTCCACAAGAATTTCTAGTTGGGCATCTTTCCCATCAAGAGAAACACTTTGAGAGTGGAATCTCTTAACTCCAAATTCAGATTCACAGTAGACAGATTTCATTCCATTAAAGCATTGTGATTCATTTCACAAACTGAATAACGAAGGCCACACCTTGCCATCTTTTGACAAAGGACCATACTGTATCCTCAGTGGCTAAAAGAAAACAGTTTCTCAATGCTGAAAGTATCCCAGACGTGAATTGCAACAACTGTGTTCCTTGCCTGGCCTCAGACATCTGCTATTCCCTGAAACAGTGAGCTGTAGTGAGGAACATGTCACTTGGCCATTCTAATGATATAAGGACAGGTTCACTTCCCCTCAAGAAGATGCGGTGAAGAAAATTCAATTTCTCTTCATCAGGACCTCTTATAGTTAGATTTTTGTGCAAATGGGGCCATTGCATTTCATAGCTAAGCTTAAAAATGAACAATTATTACTATCAGTCTTTTTCATATTCCCTGTGAATTTGTCCCTGCCTAGAATGTCCATTCCCCCACCCCCTTGCTGACCGGCTGTCCACCTCCAGAACTCAGCTCAGGTTCTGCTTTCTCTGGGCTGACGTCCTCAATCACTCCACTCTGTACTTCCAAGACACCTCATTGTTCATTCTTTAAAGAAATGCCTGTCACACTCTTTAGTATAGAACCTGTTTGAAAGCTGTAATGGATAATTCATGCACTGAGTATTTCATTTCAGAGACTATTCTTAAACTCTGATTCCTATAAGTAACCAGAGTAACGTATGAATAACACATCTTTATTTCCATCATCCATCTGG
This sequence comes from Saimiri boliviensis, assembly GCF_048565385.1. Lineage (NCBI taxonomy): Eukaryota > Metazoa > Chordata > Mammalia > Primates > Cebidae > Saimiri > Saimiri boliviensis. Next base: position 117,287,024 of record NC_133451.1, on the reverse strand, counting down.
TGTTCACTGAAAGGTTTACCAAAAGTCCCGGACACAAACATGTCATAGTTTTGACTTCATTTTAGAAAATACAGAAATGATTTTCCCTCTATTTCTTCATCAAAACTCGTTCCAGGTTCTTAGACAATCAGCTCCATTAAAGAAAATATTTTGGAACACTTGCCGTGTTTCTGCTCCAAGTCTGTGGCATAACGTTTGATTCATTTCTGTTATAATACCATATACAGGTATCTAGGAGAGTGTTTGAGGACTTTTACAAATACAATCTAGAGAAACAAAGTTTGCACTTACAGCTCACATTAAAAGTAAGATTGCAGTGCCGGGCGTGGTGGCTCACGCCTGTAATCCCAGCACTTTGGGAAGTCGAGGCGGGTGGATCACGAGGTCAAGAGATCGAGACCATCCTGGTCAACATGGTGAAACCCCGTCTCTACTAAAAATACAAAAAATTAGCTGGGCATGGTGGCACGTGCCTGTAATCCCAGCTACTCAGGAGGCTGAGGCAGAATTGCCTGAACCCAGGAGGCGGAGGTTGCGGTGAGCCGAGATCGCGCCATTGCACTCCAGCCTGGGTAACAAGAGCGAAACTCCGTCTCAGAAAAATAAATAAATAAATAAAATTGCATATTTCTCCCCAAAAGTGAGCAGAAGGTGTACCTCATTAATGTATCCCTCTCATGTTCTCCTGTTTATACTCACAGGAAAGCAAACATCCAGTTGCCCTGATCTGTCCCTGTGTGAATTGCTATCAAAGCACATTTCTTGGGATTTATTTGGAGTGTAGCAGAAATTCTGTATTTGAACGAACTAAAAGAAGCCAAGATCATGCCTTAAAAAATGCCTCAAAGATAACATACTTTCTGCTTGTACATACATATTTGGAAAATGATACACACTTGGTCCTATAAAACATTGTAGAATTGTTTTTTTCTTCTTTTAGTTTTGATGCCTTCATCCATAAAATTAGCTTTATGATACCTGACTCCCCGGATAGTGGGTTGCTATTATTTATCTGAAACTCCAAGCATATATTATCATTTCCTTCTCCTTTTTCTTCAACCTGAGGATGGCACTGAGAAGCCAGCTCAGGGTCACCACTAGACATGTGCAGGGAGAAGGTCTTTCACATGCTGTACGTGCGCACCTCTCATTTTGTGTGTATTTCTGGGAGTTTATTTCCACTAACCCACTCCCATAACTTAAAGTGTGGTGACCTTCATGATCTCCTAAGGACCCCTGCAGGGTGGCAGGCACAAAGGGAGAGTGAACACCAGCACCATGGGGTCAAAGAAGGACCTAGTGTCCTCAAGTGGCGATTTGCTAGGTGGTAAATAATTTAAAACACTGTTTTTATGTTAATGCAAGTAAACAAAAGGAGAAACCACGAAAACATTGTGTGCTAATGAGAGGTCGCTTCCAACTCTTCCCAGACACGGGGGGTTCGAGTCCACATACCCCCGCTCTTAGGGTTTTGGGTGGACTTGAGAAGCCCGCTCTATTGAGTATTAGAAAGAGGCGTAAGCAGAATAACCTACCACAGAGGCTAGAATCTGGCAGCCCACAAATGCCATGGGAAGCACAGCTCAGATGTGGAAATCAGTTTTTCCTCTTTAAGATTCTTCCTGTCATTTGAGGAAATCTCTAGACAGCTACAGCCATATCTGTGGAACGCAACACTACCAACCAACCAAAGACCTGAGTTTTCTAGGACAGACTCAAATGATCCCACGAATAGGGTTGTATTTGTTAGACTGTTAACTCTATTTTTTTGGTAGGTGACCTTACCTATACCTATGGAAGAGGCATGTGATCTGGGACTGGAGAGCACAGTGTCTCACTCTGCAGACACCAGTCTGGAATAGGAGATTGCACTGAGGCTGGTGAACATACAGCAGTGGGCCCAAAGCACTCCTTAACCTGTTTTCTGTTCCAGCCTGCCTGAGTGATGAGTGACAGAGGGTGTATTAAAAAGTAGAAAACGAGAGCAGAATTTGCAGTTTTAGAGTGTGCCCTGGGGATGTTCCCAGGGATCAGCTGCCTATAGCCGTGCTGGTTCTGCGGATTGCTGTTACTATGCTAAATGTATTAAAAGCTTTGAATTACAGAATCCTGAAATGATTTGTTCATTCATCAAACAGTTATCTTCAGGTATGAGCCAAGCTCCATTATGCAAGAGTCCCTGTTACCTATATGAAGTTTTTCTCTACAGTCTTGTATGACTCAGGGTTCTCTAGAGGGACAGAACTAATCACATGTATGTGGGGCCTTGTGATCATGTAAGTTAATACTTAATAAACACCAGTAGATATATATGTGAGTGCTTATTAAGTATTAACTTACACGATCACAAGGCCCCACAATAGGCTGTCTGCAAATTTGAGGGGCTAGGAGAGCCAGTCCGAGCCTCAAAACTGAGTAACTTGGAGTCTGATGTTTGAGGGCAGGAAGCATCCAGCATGGGAGGAAGATGTAGGCTGAAAGGCTAGGCCAGTCTAGTCTTTTTACACTTTTCTGCATGCTTTTATCCCACCTGCACTGGCCGCTGATTAGATGGTGTCCATCAGCTGAAGGATGGGTCTGCCTTCCCCAGCCCTGACTCAAATGTTCATCTCCTTTGGCAACACCCTCACAGACACACCCAGGATCAATACTTTGCATCCTTCAATCCAATCAAGTTGACAGTGTTAACCATCACAAGTCTCCTACAGGTCATAATATAATGCAAAAAAAAAAAAAAAAGTAAATACGATTAAAAAAAATTCCGTAAGGACAGCCTGTAAGTGTAACCTCTTGCTTATTCTTATCTCATAGAGATGACCATGAATCAATCTACCTTTCCTTCATAATCATGTCATTATATTTCCTGAAAGGAATGTGAAGAAAAGGAACACTTTTAAAAAGTATCTGTTTGTAAATAAGATTGTAAATACCAAATCATGGTCTTTGTAGTAGATGAAGGTGAAGTTCTTCATGTCTGAGAAGATACAGGCTTTCTGAGTTTAACAATAGCCACATCAGAGGCAAAATATGAAAGATAAGCCCCTCATCTTCTCTGCTCTGAATGCTTTTTAACAAGTGCTCTCAGTATTAGTCAAGGGTTTCCAGGGAATATATGTTTTATACATATATATACATATATATATATATATATATATATATATATATATATATATATATGAAGATTTATTATAGAAATTTCTTCATGTGAGTGTGCCAGTGAGGAAGTCCCACAGTCTGCTGCCACAAGCTGGAGAACCAGCCATTGGTATCTTGGTCTGAGTCTGAGAGCCCAAGAGCCAGGAGCACCAACATCCGAGGCCAGAAGATAGGTAGTGTCCCAGTTCAACCTCAGAGGGAGTGAATTTACCCTGATGTGCCTTTTTGTTCTATTCAGGCCTTCAACAGATGAGATGATTCCCACACACACTGGGGAAGGCGGATCTTTTTTACTCAAGTCTATCAACTCAAATGCTCATCTCTTCCAGAAACACCCTCACAGACACACTCAGAAATCACGTTTTACAAGCTATCTGGGCATCCCATAGGCTGGCCAAGTTGACACGTTAAAATTAACCATCATATGCTCTTATGTATGTTTCAACCCACTCAATAAAACCAAAGTCTTACGAAACGTATGATATATACACATCAGTGGCTTTCAGCACAGGGAGCTGACCATGCTTACTTACTCAAAAAAGAGAAGGTGGGTTTTTAATATCACTCACAAATCAAAGCCATGAAGTCCCTTTTCTGATGGGGGACAGAGCTATCATTGCAGAAAAGTTTTCCAAGGCCAGCGATGCCCGGATACCAAGGAGCTACATGCTGTCATTTGCTTGAGTCTCTCTGACAACCATGAAGACACTGTCTTCTTTCCCTCTAACAACTTGTTTGTAAAGTTGTTAGACTCTCGACATATGGGACAAGCCAACAGAATGTTAGACTTCCCATAATATCTCAGCAAGAGTGCCTTGAGGACTCATGGCATGTAGATGATTCCAAGAGTTGTGTTTTTTTCCCAGCTCCGTCATTACCAATTGTACATCCCACATGAAAGTCACTTTAGCATTTTTCCATATTTTCGGGGGAAGTGGTGACTCATGCCTAAGAGGCAGGATGAGAATATAGGTCTCATAGGCATCTTCAAACCAGGTTCGCCTCTGCTCTACATTTGTGCCATCAAAGAGGTTCATTTCATAACAAGCCGGAGACCAGTTCTAAATCAGTATCTGCACAGTCCTGAAGAATCGAAGGCTTATGCCATTGCAGTGGTTTCCAGGGCGGGTGTGGATCAAGAAGCAATGTAGAAACCCTTACGCCATTGCCAGCAGCTTGTCTCCTCTGTCCCAGTTGTTCTGGCAATTTCAACAACCATATGCTTCTCTTCTGTTTTCTGGAAGCCTCGATCTGTTCCTTCTTTCTTTTTTAGTCAATAGAAATTAAGTGGTTTGGCCATCAACATCCCTGTCTGTCGTCTCTCAGTCTCCTGTAAACAGGACCAGATGGAATAAGCTCTTTGATAGTTACACATTTATTGGAATTGAAATAATGGGCTGCTGATTTTGTATTTTATAGGCAAAGCCCCAGACCTGCCCCTGTGAGAGTGTGGGCTGCTGGGCTACCGTCTTACTCTGCAGCAAGGCGTGAAGCCTCAAAGATTATGTCTGAAAGAGTAATCACAGAGACAGGAGAGGGTTAGTCAGATGCAGGAACTGCAGAGCGTGTTAGTGAGGAATTATCTGCACTGGAGCGGACTTCTTTTATGATGGGAATACTTTCAGAATCTAAAAAAAAAAAAATGGCAGGGAGGGGGAGCATGGCAAGTGATGATCTAACAGTCTGAGTGGCCAATTCAGAACGTGACCTGGAATTCATAAATTCTCAATTGTCAATCGGACAGAAATAATACAGATGACATTTTCATTAAGGAAAAGCCTACTTCAAAATACAGTGGGCTGAGCCTTGCAGGGTCTCAAGTCAGAATTCGCAGTGGGCTTGGTGAGGTGCTGGTGGCCCCATTGTGTAGTGTCCGCTCTCTAGCATGGCAAGAGTCAACAGGGGTGTGCCGAGACACCAGGAGCTTCCCTAGACTCTGGGCAGGACAAAGCCACTCTGTCAGTCTGGTAGAGCCCTGATCAGACAGGTTCCTGGAAGAACAGTGCTCATAAGCTACGAAAGAGGTGGTTCTAATGTCATTCTCATGATTGATGGGCATTGTCCAGAATAAACCATCCGACCTTGTGGTTTGCTGCCTTCCGTCCCCTCACCTGTATCTGTCATTTCTCCCCATGCTATCTCTTCCCACCTCCCCACCCCCCATCCCTCCCCCATTTCCCCTCAATGGACCCTCAGTGTGTAGTGCTCCCCTCCCTGTGTCCATGTGTTCTCATTGTTCAACACCCACCTCTGAGTGACAACATGCGGTGTTTGAATTTCTGCTCGTGTCAGTTTGCTGAGAATGATGGTTTGCAGGTTCATCCATGTCCCTACAAAGGACACAAACTCATTGTTTTTGATGGCTGCATAATATTCCATGGTGCATATGTACCACATTTTCCCTATCCAGTCTATCATCGATGGGCATTTGGGTTGGTTCCAGGTCTTTGCTATTGTAAACAGTGCTGCGATGAACATTCGTGTGCATGTGTCCTTATAGTAGAATGATTTATAATCCTTTGGATATATACCCAGTAATGGGATTGCTGGGTCAAATGGGATTTCTATTTTTAGGTCCTTGAGGAATCACCACACTGTCTTCCACAATGGTTGAATTAATTTACATTCTCACCAACAGTGTAAAAGTGTTCCTATTTCTGAACATCCTCTCCAACATCTGTTGTTTCCAGATTTTTTAATGATCGCCATTCTAACTGGTGTGAGATGGTATCTCAATGTGGTTTTGATTTGCATTTCTCTGATGACCAGTGATGATGAGCATTTTTTCATATGTTTGTTGGCCTCCTGTATGTCTTCTTTTGTAAAGTATCTGTTCATATCCTTTGCCCAATTTTGAATGGGCTTGTTTGTTTTTTTCTTGTAGATCTGCTTTAGTTCTTTGTAAATTCTGGATATCAGCCCCTTGTCAGATGGGTAGACTGCAAAAATTTTTTCCCATTCTGTTGGTTGCTGATTCACTCTACTGACTGTTTCTTTTGCCGTGCAGAAGCTGTGGAGTTTGATTAGGTCCCATTTGTCTATTTTGGCTTTTGTTGCCATTGCTTTTGGCATTTTGGTCATGAAGTCCTTGCCTACACCTATGTCCTGAATGGTTTTGCCTAGATTTTCTTCTAGGGTTTTTACGGTGTTAGGTCTGATGTTTAAGTCTTTAACCCATCTGGAGTTAATTTTGGTGTAAGGTGTCAGGAAGGGGTCCTGTTTCTGCTTTCTGCACATGGCTAGCCAGTTTTCCCAACACCATTTATTAAACAGGGAGTCCTTTCCCCATTGCTTGTTTTTGTCAGGTTTGTCAAAGATCAGATGGTTGTGGGTATGTTGTATTTCCTGTGAGGCCTCTGTTCTGTTCCATTGGTCTATATCTCTGTTTTGGTACCAGTACCATGCTGTTTTGATTACTGTAGCCTTGCAGTATAGTTTGAAGTCCGGTAGTGTGATGCCTCCTGCTTTGTTCTTTTTGCTTAGAATTGACTTGGCTATGCGGGCTCTCTTTTGGTTCCCTATAAAGTTTAAGGTGTTTTTTTCCAGTTCTGTGAAGAAGGTCATTGGTAGCTTGATGGGAATAGCATTGAATCTGTAAATTACTTTGGGCAGTATGGCCATTTTCACAATGTTGACTCTTCCTAACCATGAACATGGAATGTTTCTCCATCTGTTTGTATCCTCTCTTATTTCACTGAGCAATGACTTGTAGTTCTCCTTGAAGAGGTCCTTTACGTTCCTTGTTAGTTGTATTCCTAGGTATTTTATTCTCTTTGTAGCAATTGTGAATGGCAGTTCATTCTTGATTTGGCTCTCTTGAAGTCTATTACTGGTGTATAGGAATGCTTGTGATTTTTGCACGTTGATTTTGTATCCTGAGACTTTGCTGAAGTTGTTTATCAGTTTCAGGAGATTTTGGGCTGAGATGATGGGGTCTTCCAGATATACAATCATGCCATCTGCAAATAGAGACAATTTGATTTCCTCCTTTCCAATTTGGATACCCTTTATTTCTTTTTCTCGCCTGATTGCTCTGGCTAGAACTTCCAGTACTATATTGAATAGGAGTGGTGAGAGAGGGCATCCTTGTCTAGTGCCAGATTTCAAAGGGAATGCTTCCAGTTTTTGCCCATTCAGTATGATATTGGCTGTTGGTTTGTCGTAAATAGCTTTTATTGTTTTGAGATACGTTCCGTCAATACCTAGTTTATTGAGGGTTTTTAGCATAAAGGGTTGTTGAATTTTGTCAAAAGCCGTCTCTGCATCATTTGAGATAATCATGTGGTTTTTGTCTTTGGTTCTGTTTATGTGGTGAATGACGTTTATGGACTTGCATATGTTGAACCAGCCTTGCATCCCCGGGATGAATCCTACTTGATCATGGTGGATGAGCTTTTTGATATGCTGTTGCAATCAGTTTGCCAGTATTTTATTGAAGATTTTTGCATCTATGTTCATCATGGATATTGGCCTGAAATTTTCTTTTCTTGTTGAGTCTCTGCCGGGTTTTGGTATCAGGATGATGTTTGTCTTGTAAAATGATTTGGGAAGGATTCCCTCTTTTTGGATTGTCTGGAATAGTTTCAGAAGGAATGGTATCAGCTCCTCTTTGTATGTCTGGTAGAATTCAGCTGTGAACCCATCTGGACCTGGGCTTTTTTTGGGTGGTAGGCTCTTTATTGCTGCCTCGACTTCAGACCATGTTATTGGTCTATTCAGGGTTTCGGCTTCTTCCAGGTTTAGGCTTGGGAGGATGCAGGTGTCCAGGAATTTATCCATTTCTTCCAGGTTTACTAGTTTATGTGCATAGAGTTGTTTGTAATAATCTCTGATGATGGTTTGGATTTCTGTGGAATCTGTGGTGATATCCCCTTTATCTTTTTTTATTGCATCAATTTGGTTATTCTCTCTTTTCTTTTTTATTAATCTGGCTAGTGGTCTGTCTATTTTGTTGATCTTTTCAAAAAACCATCTCCTGGATTTATTGATTTTTTGAAGAGTTTTTTGTATCTCTATTTCCTTCAGTTCTGCTCTGATCTTAGTTATTTCCTGTCTTCTGCTAGGTTGTGAGTTTTTTTGATCTTGCTCCTCTAGCTCTTTCAATTTTGATGATAGGGTGTCAATTTTAGATCTCTCCTTTCTTCTCATGTGGGCACTCATTGCTATATATTTTCCTCTAGAGACTGCTTTAAATGTGTCCCAGAGATTCTGGTATGTTGTGTCTTCATTCTCATTGGTTTCGAAGAACATCTTTATTTCTGCCTTCATTTCATTGTTTATCCAGTCAACATTTAAGAGCAAGTTGTTCAGTTTCCATGAAGCTGTGCGGTTCTGAGTTAGTTTCTGCATTCTGAGTTCTAACTCATTTGCACTGTGGTCTGAGAGACTGTTTGTTATGATTTCTGTTCTTTTGCATTTGCTGAGGAGTGATTTATTGCCAATTATGTGGTCAGTTTTAGAGTAGGTGTGATGTGGTGCTGAGAAGAATGTATATTCTGTGCATTTGGGGTGGAGAGTTCTGTAAATGTCTATTAGGTTTGCTTGTTCCCGGTCTGAGTTCAGGTCCTGGATATCCTTGTTGATTTTCTGTCTGGTTGATCTGTCTAATATTGACCATGGGGTGTTAAAGTCTCCCACTATTATTGTGTGGGAGTCTGAGTCTCTTTGTAAGTCATTAAGAACTTGCCTTATGTATATGGGTGCTCCTGTATTGGGTGCGTATATATTTAGGATCGTTAGCTCTTCTTGTTGCAGTGATCCTTTTACCATTATGCAATGTCCTTCTTTGTCTCTTTTGATCTTTGTTGCTTTAAAGTCTATTTTATCAGAGATGAGAATTGCAACTCCTGCTTTTTTTTGCTCTCCATTTGCTTGGTAGATCTTCCACCATCCCTTTATTTTGAGCCTTTGTGTATCCTTGCATGTAAGATGGGTTTCCTGGATACAGCACACTGATGGGTTTTGGCTTTTTATCCAATTTGCCAGTCTGTGTCTTTTGATTGGGGCATTTAGTCCATTGACATTTAGGGATAGTATTGTTATGTGTGAATTTGATACTGTCATTTTGATGCTACCTGGCTGTTTTGTTGGTTAGTTGATGCAGCTTCTTGATTGTGTTGATGCTCTTTTACCATTTGGTTTGTTTTTGGAGTGGCTGGTACTGGTTGTTCCTTTATATGTGTAGAGCCTCTTTCAGGAGTTCTTGTATAGCAGGTTTGGTGGTGATGAAATCTCTGAGTGTTTGCTTGTTCACAAAGGATTTTATTTTTCCTTCACTTATAAAGCTTAGTTTGGCTGGATAGGAGATTCTGGGTTGAAAGTTCTTTTCTTTAAGGATGTTGAATATTGGCCGCCAATCTCTTCTGGCTTGTAGGGTTTCTGCTGAGAGATCTGCTGTGAGTCTAATGGGCTTCCCTTTGTGGGTAACCTGACCTTTCTCTGTGGCTGCCCTTAGCATTTTCTCTTTCATTTCAACCCTCGTGAATCTGACGATTATGTGCCTTGGGGTTGCTCTTCTTGAGGAATATCTTTGTGGTGTTCTCTGTATTTCCTGGATTTGAATATTGGTCTGCCTTGCTAGGTTGGGGAAGTTTTCCTGCATAATATCTTGAAGAGTATTTCCCAGCTTGGATTCATTCTCTTCATCACATTCATGTACACCTATCAGACGTAGATTAGGTCTTTTCACATAGTCCCACATTTCTTGAAGATTTTTTTCATTCCTTTTTGTGCTTTTTTCTCTGTTCTTGCCTTCTCTTTTTATTTCATTGAGTTGATCTTCGACCTCTGATATCCCTTCTTCTGCTTGGTCAATTCGGCTGTTGAAGTTTGTGCATGCTTCACGAAGTTCTCGTGTTGCGTTTTTCAGCTCCATCAATTCACTTATATTCCTCTCTATGCTGTCCTTCTCGTCAGCATTTCGTCCAATCTTTTTTCAGGGTTCCTATTTTCTTTGTGTTGGGTTAGAACGTGTTCTTTTAGCTCACTGTAGTTTCTTACTACCCACCTTCTGAAGTCTGATTCTGTCATTTCATCACCCTCCTTCTGGTTCCCTTGCTAGCAAGGAGTTGTGATCCCTTTTAGGAGGAGAGGTGTTCTGGTTTCGGGAGTTTTCATCCTTTTTGCGCTGGTTTCTTCCCATTTTTGTGGGTTTATCCACCTGTTGTCTTTGTAATTACTGTCTTTCAGATTGGGTCTCTGAGTGAGCTTCTAGTTCGTGGATGCTGAAGTTACTTCTTTTTTTTTTTTTTAAGCTTTCCTTCTAACAGTCTGGCCCCTCTGCTGTAGGACTGCTGAGGTCCTCTCCAGGCCCTGCTTGCCTGGGGGTCACCTGCAGCAGCTGCAGAACAGTAAGGGTTGCTGCCAGTTTCCTCTTCTGCTATCTTTGTCCCAGAAGGATGCTCGCCTACTGTCAGTCCGTTCTCTCCTTTATGAGGTGAATCTTTGGATCTATGGGGGTCAGGGAGCTACTTGAGGAGACAGTCTATCTTTTATTGGGGCTTAAGTCCTGAGTTGTGAGCTCCGTTGTTCGTTCAGAGCTGCTGGGCAGGTATGTTTAGGTCTGCTGCAGCTGAACTCATAAAGCACTTTTTGTTCCCAGGTGCTCTGTCCCAGGGAGTTGGAGCTTTATGAGTTTCCATTGCACTACTGCCTTTTTGGATTTTTCTTTCAGGTCTGACCCGCCCAGCTAGCAGCATGCCTCGCCACTGCCTGCCCGCAGGGGCTTTGCTGAGCTGCAGTGGGCTCCGCCCAGCTGCCCTGAGCTCTTCCCTGCAGTCCTGTTTATATGGGCGTAGTTAGAACTGTCTCAGCAACCGTGGCCCCGCCTCTGTTATGGCGGACTCTCTCTGTTGTGGAAGGTTGCCTCGGCAATGGCGGGTTGCCTCGGCAATGGCAGCCTGCCTCGTAGCAGTAATGGCGGAAGCCCCTCCCCCACCGAGCCGGACCGTCCTGGTTCAGCTGTGCTTGGTTTGAAGGGCTCAACCCAGAGGGTTTCCAATTACTGTTTTTGTTTTTGTTGTTGTTGGGGGTGGAGGGGTGGGACCAACCGAGCCTGATCACCTGGCTCCCTGACTCAGAGTCTTTTCTTTTAAGTTGAACGACTCCGTGTTCCAGTCGCTTGTTGAAAAGGCACCGGGATCCCCCGTGCTGCGACTCACTGAGTCGGCTCAAACTGCGGCGCGGGCTCCTGGCGGATTTTTTGCCTAGGTATCTCCTGGCCTGGCTCGCTATTTCAGCTGAATGGGCAACTCTGCAGTCTCAGGGCTCTGATCGCCAGCTAAGAGGGCTCCCAGAGCAGTGACTTTTGTACGGAGAACCGGAGAACCGCAGAACCGCAGCAACAGGGCGTGGTCACAGCAGCCGCGCTGGCGGAATCGGCCCTGTGGGGGCCAAAACAGCTGCACCGGCTGGGACTGCGACGCTGGCAACCCCTCTGCCTGGTCTGTGGGCAATAAGAGTTCGTCTGGAAATGCGGCCTCCACTCACCCTCTGCACTTTCACTGGGAGCTGAAGTCCTGAGCTGTTCTTAGACGGCCATCTTCCCAGCATCCCGACCTTTTCCATACCACCTAGCAGCAATCAAGTCCCTGTGACACAGATGTGCCACTACTGTGTGCTTCTTTAATATACATAGCCACAGTAGTGAAAGGGGCTGCAAGAGATACTTTAGTTTGGTTCATCTCGGTACATCTAATAACTTCAAGCAACTCAAAAATGTTTTGGATATGTCAGCTGTAGAAACGAAACTTAGTAATGAACCCAGCAGGCTTAACAGTCAGATAAAAGGCTCGAACTCTTTGTCGAGAAATGTCGTAGACAGGCATGGTGGTGTGTGCCTTTAGTCCCAGCCGCTTGGGAGGCTAAGGTAGGAGGATCCCTACCTTAGTTTGAATCTAGCCTGAGCAATGTACAGAGATCCTGTTTCTTAAGAAAAAAAAAAAAAAAAAAAAAAGGAAAAGAAACAAACAAACAAAAGAAAAAAAGAGATGTTCTTTGAAAACTTGGGCTTAATTCTGAACCATCAAAATTTTTATTTGCGTGACAGTTTTTCTGATACTTTTTAAATTTTACCTTTCATAAATGTGTGTCCATTTGAATTTTTATTTGCATCCAAGTTGATTTTCTGGTCTCAAAATCAGAGTCACAGCAGTTGTTGACACAGAAAAAAATTTGCCGAAGCAAAAGTTGGGATGGTGTGTCGTGGGATTTCATGAGTTGAAGGTTACCATTCCTTGTTCAATAACTGTTACTTTTCTTTTAGTCCATGATATTCGGGGTTCTGTGGCTAAAGGCACTCAGGAACTTGCAGGTTGCCTTTCCCCAGAATACCCTTGAAGCCCAGAATCAGCGTGGGGACCACTACAGACCTGACCTGGATCCCAGAGCCCTTATGAAGAAATCATTACCACGCATCCCCTTCTCCGCCTCCATTTCACTGTACTCATAGAATTTGGGAGTATCTGAGGCTGGAGCTTAAAGTGTAATTCTCAAGAAGTCTCTTAGTCTACTGAATTTTTGGGGTGGCCCCAATCCCAAACCATGCCTTGGGGACAAATTTGAGGGTTCTTAAATTTCTGGGTGAGTTCAGATTCCACAGCGTAGGCCAGGTCAGCCCTACATCTTGTCATGAATCTGAGAAGCCTGTGGAATGCCGAAGGACTCATAGCTCTGATCTGAGACATGCTCTTTGCTCTTTGATGAGACTAGCCATCAGAAATGATAGTAGAAAAATCTGAGTGCTTGTCTATTAAGCCAGTTTCTGCCTGATGAACAGGTCTCCTTAGATGTGAGCCCAGTGCTACTTCAGTTCATTCTAGGGCCCTAGGGTACAACTTATGGCTTGGAATAACTCATTGCTAAGCTGTCTGCAGGGTTTAAATTGTCACATTCCTTCTGGAGTCAAGGCTGCTATAATCGTCTACAGCAGCTCTGAGAAGGGCAACAGGGTGGAGTGGAATTTCACACATGCCATATGTCGCTTACTCATCCTGTGTGATCTGGCTTGGACTTGCTGCAGTTGGGAGGAGAGGAGAAGATGTGTCTGGATAATATAATCACAGGGACCCCAGACCCTGCAAGGATGGATTCCGAGCTATAATTGTTCTCCATTGACGCACGTGCTCAGCTTGGTTTTCTGGTCCCGGCATTTTGGCACTCAGCAGTCACCTCCCCACTGGGCACGGTGAGAATCTGGTGCACCAATTCAAAAGCTACTGAGGGCATTTTAAAAGGAAACCGATGCAGTCCATTTTCTCCAACCCCAAAGAAAGTGTCCACTCACTGGGGAGAAATAACAAAATTAGATTTTGATTTATTATCTTAGAACAAAAATTTTCCTATTAATCGAGGCTCAAATACAAAGTGGTAAAAAGAATTAAAACACTTTATCAACATTGAATCTATTATTAAACACAAGATAAGTGTAAGTTTTGGGGACAGAATTTATCCAATTATTTTATCCTTTGCCATTTTTATTATAAAAAAAAAATCTATCACCACTCCCGCTACCCCAAAGAATCCCCAGGGAGCGTGATCCCTAGTGAGTCACGTTTCTATTCTGGATATCCTCATCAACAAAAGGTGTTGTCATTCTTTATTTTCCCTAGTTTTCATCTGACAAATAGGACTTTTTCTCTACATTTAAAGATCCTAAATAAAATTTTCAAACACAAATGCCCTTGGAGACTGAATCATAACCCCATTCTCCTCCTTCCCCCCCCCCCAAACTTTCCTTGGTTTGAATTACAAGCCCAGGGGGAAAGAAAGAGCAATTTAACTTGATTAATGGAGCACTCAGCAGAGGCCCACGCTTCCTATTCTTTCCCTTGCTTTCTACCTCATTGAATAAATGTACAGCATTATCTCAATCTCACTTCAGGCTTTACCAGTGAAATTGTCCTCAGTAGAATTGCCAATGCCCTTTTGGTTAGCCTTAGCCAAATGATATTCTCAGTCGTGTTTCAAGTCAGGTTTATGAATGTATAATTTATATACAGCATTCACTGTAGGAGTACAGGTAAATGAATTTTGAAAAATGTATCAAATTTTAGAACTTCCAACACATCAACATATAGAAAATTTCTGTCACTTCAGAAAGGGTCCTTGGCCTGTTCAGTTGATTTTCTTCCTGACCCCAGCCCCTGACAAATCCTTATCTGCTTTCTGTCCCTATAGTTTTATCTTTTCCAGAATGTATTATTAATGGAAACGTGCAGTATGTAGCCTTTCGGGTCTGGCTTCGCTCACTGGCATGCATCTGAGATGCATCCACTTGTTGCAGCTATCAGTGGCCTCTCCTTTTTTGTTGCTGAGTAGCTGTCTATTGTATGGATGTACAGTCTTTTTTTATGCAATCTCCAGCTGATGGACATTTGTGTTGTTTTCCGGTTTTAGTGCTCATGAATACAGCCGCTATAAACATTCACTTTCAGGTTTTTGTATGAACGTATAATTTCATTTCTCTTGGATAAATACCAAGGAGTGGGACTGCCAGGTGGCATGAAGTTTAACTATATCAGAAACAATTGTCCAAGGAATCTGTACTACTTTGCATCACCACCAGCTGTGAATGAGAGTTCCTGTTGCTCCACATCCTTGGCAGCATTTGATATTGTCAGATTTTGTTTTGTTTATATTTTGTCCAATTTAAAGGTATGTAATAGTTTTCATTTGTGTTTTCCTAATAACTAATGATATGGAGCATTTATCATGTCCTTATTTACATCTACATCTTCTCTTTGGTTAAAGTGGCTGTTCAAAACTTTGGCCTATTTTGCTTATTTTATATATATATATATATATATATATATATATATATATATATATATATGTAGTGTTTTAGGTTTGGGGGTACATGTGAAGCACATGCAGGATTGTTGCATAGGTACCTACATGGCAATGTGGTTTGCTGCCTTCCTCCCCATCACCTGTATCTGGCATTTCTCCCCATGTTATCCCTCCCCAACTCCCCACCCCCTCGTGCCTCCTCTAGGTCCCCCCACAGACCCCAGTGTGTAGTGCTCCCCTCCCTGTGTCCACGTGTTCTCATTGTTCAACACCCACCTATGAGTGAGAACATGCGGTGTTTGATTTTCTGTTCTTGTGTCAGTTTGCTGAGAATGATGGTTTCTAGGTTCATCCATGTCCCTACAAAGGACACAAACTCATGGTTTTTTATGGTTGCATAGTATTACATGGTGTATATGTGCTACATTTTCCCTGTCCAGTCTATCATCCAGAAAAATTTCCCCAATCCAGCAAGGCAGGCCAATATTCAAGTCCAGGAAATACAGAGAATTCCACAAATATATTCCTCAAGAACAGCAACTCCAAGGCACATAATTATCAGATTTACCAATGTTGAAATGAAGGAGAAAATGCTAAGGGCTTATTGTTTTTAATTGGGTTGTCTGTTTTATTACTACCGAGTTGTGTAAGTTCTTTATCTGTTCTGTATACCAGCCTATTATCAGATACATATTTTGTAAATATTTTCTCCCAGTCTCTGGTTTCCCTTTTATTTAGCAGAATACTTTAATTGTGATTAAGTCCAGTGAGCTAATTTTTCTTTTTATGGCTTGTGTAATTTGTGTGCAATATAAAACATTTTTCTAACCCAAATTTACAAAGATTTTCTTCTTTGTTTTCTTTGATAAATTTTATAGTTTTTTTTTATTGTTGCAGAATACACATAATACTAAAATTACCATTATAACCATTTTAAAGTATATAATTCAGTACCTTCACAATATTGTGCAATCATCACCGCTATTTAGTACAAAAACATTTTTATGGCCAGGCACAGTGGCTTATACCTGTAATCCCACCGAGGCCAAGATGGGAGGATCACTTGAACCCAGACATTAGAGACCAACCTGGGCAATATAGTGGGACTCTGTCTCTACAAAAAATTAAAAATTAGCTGGGGGTGGTGGTGTGTACTAATAGTCCCAGCTAGTAGGGAGGCTGAGGTGGGAGAATCTTTTGAGAGTCCTGATTGCACCACTGCACTACAGCCTGGGCAACAGAGCAAGACCCTGTCTCAAAAAAAAAAAAAAAAAAAAAAAAAAAAGGCATTTTCATCATCCCTAAAAAAAAAAAACACAAACAAACAAACAAACAAAAAACGCATACCCACTAAGCAGCCACTCCCCATTCCTGTTTCCCCAGCCCCTTGAAGGCACTAACTTACTTCCTGCCTATATGGATTTGTGTCTTCTGAGCGTTTCCATAAATATGGATTAGAATCATATGTAATCTTTTGTGTCTTCTTTCATTTAGCATAAAGTTCTTAAGGTTTTCCATTTTGGAACATATATCAATACTTCTTTCCCTTTTGTGGCTTAATAATATCTCATTGTATGAATATACCATATTTCGTTATTCATTCATTAATTGGCGGGCATCTGGTTTGTTTCTGCCTTTTGGCTCTTGTAAATAATGCTGCTGTGAGCATTGGTGTACAAGTTTTGTTTGAAGATCTGTGTTTACTTTTTACACAGCAGTAGAATTGCTGAGTCATATGACAATTCTGTGTTTAATTTATTAGGGAACCATGAAATTGTTTCCCACAGTTGCTATGCTGTTTCACATCCCTCCAGCCATATGAGTATTCAAGTTTCTTCACATCCTTAGCAACATTTGTGATTTTCTGGGGTTTTTTTCAATTGTTGTTATTCTCGTGGGTGTGAAGTGGTATCTTACTGTGGGTATGTTTTGCACTTCACTGGTGACCAGTGATATTGGGCATCTTTTCACATGCCTGCCGATCATTTGTACGTTGTCTTCAGAGAAAAGTCTCTTCAAGTCCTTTTCCCATTTTTGAATTGGGTTCTTTGTCTTTCTGTTGTTAGGTTATAGTTTTGAGTTTTCCATTTAGCTCTATGACCCATTTCAAGTAAATCTTTTGTTACAGGGTCCAGTTTATGTATCAATGTTCATTTTTACACATATGGTCCAGTCTTTGTTTAACAAGACTATCCTTTCTCCATTGAATTGCCTTAGCACTTGGGTTGAAGGTGTGGGTTCTATTCTCTTTCACTGATCTATGTGAACTGCCTTCCTCCAAGGAAGAAATGTTTTATCTCATATGCTCATGGAGTGGCCAGTCTTCAACACTGTAGGCTTACGTAAGGTCATGAAATCAGGTAGGTGAGGCCTCCAACTTTGTTCTTCTTTTTCAAAATCGCTTAGGCTATTCTACTTCCTTTGATTTTTAATATACATTTAGAATAAGATTTCCCATTTCAAAAGATAGCTTTCTGGGATTCTGATGGAAATTGAATTTTAATTGGGATTTATTGCACTGAATCTAAGATCTATTTGGAGAGAATTTGTATCTTAACACAAATGAGTTTTCTCATCCATGAACATGATATACCTCTCCATTCTTTTAGGTCTTAGTTTCATTAATAATTTACAGTTATAACTAATAATTTACAGTTTTCAGCATACAAATCTTGAATATATCTCATTAGATTTATTTCTAAGTATTTTATTTTTTTGGTCCTATTGCAAATGGTATTGTTTATTAATTTTCATTTTTAATTGTATATTGCTACCATATGGAATTATTGATTCTTATATATTTACTTATATCCTACAGTCTTGTTAAGCTCATTTATTAATTCCAGTAACTTGTCTGCAAATTCTTTGAGATTTTCTATGTAGACAATTTTATTATCTATGAATAAAAAGTTTTCTCTTTTTTCTACCTATTTGCATATTAATTTTTTTGTCTTATTGCTCCAGCTAGAACCTCTATTCGATAATGAATAAGAATAGTGAACGTGGATATCTTTTCCTTGTTCCTAATCTCCGTCCTGTTTTCACTGCTGTTTCACTTTCTCTTACTGAAACTATCTTGACTTTCATGACTCCAAACTCTCCAGATCCCCTTTGAATCATCCTCCTTTTATAGGGGACTTTTCCTGCAGCTACCTTTCAGGGCAGTCATTCTACAAAGTCTTCCCTAACCAGGTACTCTGTTCTTTCTACCTCCACTCTTGATGTACCCAATGTCACCCATGTCCTGACTCCTAATTCCGTATTCAATCCCAGACCTTTTCCAATTGCATGCAAGCTGCCAGTCACAGAAACTTGTCAAACGTAATATTTTTAATATTCACTGCATCACTCCTACCTTCTCTGTTTGCTGCCATGGGCCAGTTTCTGTAGTGTCTGTTTGTTCAACACAAATCTGATCAAGTTGCCCCTTTGCCCCCGTGTACCTTTTAATGTACGGTATACCTTTCCATGGCTTATGTCAAACTCTTTACCATGGCTAAGAAGGCCCTACAAGATCTGACTTTTAGTTAACTCTCAGGTCTCATCTTCTGATACTTTCCGTCTCCTCCACTATGCTCTAGTCGCATGGACCTCCAGTCTCTTCCTTGAGCCGACCAAGCTTGTTTTCACTTTAAACCAAAAGTAGATCTTTACATGACTAGAGCTTTTTGGACGTTCAGGTCATTCTGTCAAATGTGACCTCCTTAGTAAGATTTTCTCTGTTCAGTCTAAGTTGACCACTCTACCGCCTACACATTATCGTTCATATGGTCGTCTGTTGTTTTATTCCTGACATCATCATCTGAAATGACATTGTTTAATTGTTAGTTTTTCTCTTTTTTTTTCTTTTCCTTTTTTTTTTTCTGAGATGGGGTGTCACTCTGTCACCCAGGCTGGAGTGCAGTGGTGCAATCTCGGCTCACTGCAACCTCCACCTCCCAGGTTCAAGCGATTCTCTTGCCTCAGCCTCTCGAGTAGCTGGGATTACAGGTATACATCACCATGTCCAGCTAATTTTTGTATTTTTTAGTAGAGATCGGGTTTCACCATGTTGACTAGGCTGATCTTGAACTCCCTGACCTCGGGTGATCCACCACCTCGACCTCCCAGAGTGCTGGGATTCCTTAATTATTAGTTTCTTATACTCACTTATTTTTCCCTCTAGGAGATAAGATCCTTGAGGGCAGGAGGACTGGTCATTTTGAAAGGAGTAACTGTGTCTCTGGTACTTATACCGACGCCTGAGCATAGAGTAGATGTTCAGTAAATAATGAATGCTGAGTGAATTGATTAATTTTATCATTCACTGTCCACCTGGTCACCTAAGCTAGAAACCTGCATATCACATGATTCTGACAGTGTTTAGTCAGTAAAATAGAAACCACTCTAAATATTTTAAGCAGGAAAGAATTTAGTACCCAGAATTGGGAAAACACAGAATCCATTAAAACCACTAAAGAAGCAAAAGTCAGAGAAGCCGCTGCTAGTCTTTTGGAAAACAAATTGCAGGAATTCTGAGGCACCTATAACAAAGATCTCAGCTGTCTACAACACCAGAGATTCTCAGGAGATTGTGCAGAAGCTCCTGGCAAAACCTTATTTTGCCATCTGCCAAAACCCATGCACCTACTTGCCACTGCTGCAAAATAATAGGTTTCCTTTTCTTCTCTCCTCCAAATCTCTCATGAGACCTCTATGGGAGGAACCTAACATGAGATCCTGCTGGCTAGCAAGTGAGGAAAATGTATAATAGTCCAAGGCTCAGGCACCTTCCGTACAGAGGAGGGTACAGAAGGAAAGAAAGGTATTGAAACACTGACAGTCCAGCCCAGGAACTCACCCACCTCTAATACATGAGCAGGTGCAACTGATTTTACCCAGCATTTCCCTCAAATATGAGACCGTCTCACCTCTACCAATCCCTCCCGCCTTGGCCTCCACTTAGATCCTCACTGTCTTTGGCAACAACTAACTTGTGCTTTTCTTCAGCCTTGTTTTCTTAAAATAATCTGCCAGAAATATTCCTCTGACTGTGTTATGACCCAGCTTAGAGTCATCAATGCTTTTCATCACCTACAAGGTGAGGTCAGGTTCCAGAGCTGAGGGAGAAAGGCCTGGCCTTGTGACCTCACTGTTCTTCTGAATGCTGCACACTGCAAATTTGTTGACCTCTCTGATTTTCTTCATCTCACCCACATTGCCTACTAAGCTTCCTGCCCCCTTCCACCTGACTTACTTATTTTTTAAGGCATGGCTCAGATGTTACCAGCCCAGGATTCCTTGCCTTACCCCCATCCCTTCGCTCCCTCTTGCCCCTCTGCTAATACCCATACCCAGACTGAGTTTACAGCATCTCTCCTCGGAGCTTCTGTTCTGATGACGTGAGTCAGTCTGTGGGTCTGTCCCCTCCGAGAGTGAACATCTTCCAGAGCTGGATTCTGTTGCCTTCATCTTGCTATCAAGTGCCTGCAATACGAGGCACACAGCAACGGTTGAATGAATGAATAAATACATGCACACAAAAGGACCATGTGCATTAGATCCCCCTAATTACTTTTTAAAGACTGGGTATGAGAAAGAAATCGAGTTGTATGTGAAAGAGGGCTGGTACTTCACATGTGTCTGAGATCATCGCTCTATTTTTTTTTTTTCCCCAAGAGACACACATTTTGCTTCCTCCTGCCTAGTTGGATTTGATAGAAAAAAAAGATTGGAATGAAACTGAAAAGGCTTTAAACCACTCAGAAAACTTACAGACATGATTACAGGAAATAAATAGCAGGGCCATGGGTCAGCTATGCAAGATACTACTATTGTTATTCTTTTGAATTGAAGCAGTCGGCCACACAAGAGAGGTGGTTGTGAAAGAACCCACCAACATCCAGCCAGATTCTATCTTGTATGAATGAGAGATATTTTTGGTCTGCAGATAAGCTAGAATTTCATACTTGGACATTCTCTTTGACCCATTTGTGTGAGCTGCCTTTCTCAGAGCATTTCTATATTACGGAATATTTGACCTTTATTGGTTGACCCACCAATATGCTTACAATGAATGGGCCCTGTTCATCCACAAATAACCGTGGAATCTTGCCATCACTCTTCAATACTGGTGACCTCCACCTGTCCTCTCAAGCGGTAAAGAGTTGTGTTTACATCTCACAGACAAGCACTCGTGTGAAACTTTGCTTGGAGCTGTGCTGCTCAAGAGGTGCTCCTCCCCTCTCTTTCCATTTCTTCCACAGCGTAAGACTCATGCTAAGTGCCTGAGGCTATCCGACATCGTAAGCACATGGCAGGATGCTTTATGTCTCCACTCTGCTCACTGGTGCCCTCTCCGTTCTGTTCTGAGGCCAGTGTCCCCTGCGTTTATGACTCCATCCCTCTAAGGATCCTTCTTTGAACAGGCCAATCATCTAAGGCTGCCACAATTCACTTAGGGTTTCTCGTGACACCTCCCCCAGACCCAAAGCACCCACTATTTCAGTTTGTACAAACTGCCTTTGGTTTACGGTGATGTGGCTTTTAATTTACGTTTTAGAGTTTTATGTGTGTGCCCTTTATTGTACACGACTCAGAAGGCAATCCCGTGGAAAAACAACCCTTTACAGCACTATAAACAAATTACAAGCACATCAAGCTTGGAGTACATTGGCCTCTTAAGCTCTCCCCAGGCCTCTTCCCCAGGGAGCACTCAGTGTTCTCTGGCTTGTTCTTGGGAACTCTGACTGCAGAATACATAGATGTTATAAATGCAACAGAAAAGATCTCTCTCAGGCCTCCTACTGGACCGACCCCTGGGGCCAGGGTCATTGTCTTCAGAAATGAGTTAACAAAGTGAGTCCTGGGTAAAATAGCCTGAGGATTCCAAGGGCAGTGTTCTGGATCTGCTTCCGTCCTGGTCCAGTGACTCATGTGGAAATTCTCAGAATCTTCTTCATCTTCTCCATGCTCTCTTTCTCTGCTCCGAGCCAGTGGCTGAGGTTAAATCAGAGGCTTGTATCCAAGTGATTCTGAGTGTTTGCCATTTGCATTTGTCTTCTGACTTAGCTCCCTTCTGCAAGTTTTAAACTTCCTTTTCACAATGGGGAGCCTGAGTCCCACCATTACTGGATCTTTCTGAAGACAGACTGCCTGTTATGAGAAAGAGGAACATTCTCTCCTTCCTTGCGAAGTAACATTGTGCGGTGTTGGGGCCTTGAAGACTCAGTGCCTCAGAAACAGGGTGAGAAAGGGTTGTCCAGTTTATGCCCCGTGGAAGGCAGCAGTGCCTGCTGGAAGGACAAGTAAACATCATAGAAATCAACACCTCAGACCCCTGTGGCAGCTGAGCAGATGTCTTTGTGGGCGTGTGTGAGATAACGTCTGGTGATTCTGACCTTCTTGGCTGCAATCAGAGATAGGAACTTCCATGGCAAAGTGGTGATGGTGAAATCTGGATTGTTACTGTTTCTACAGCTTGACTGGTTTCCCTAGGACAGAGAGCCCGAGGCAGGCTTACATACTAATACTTTATGGGAGAAGGCAGGGATGGTGGGCATGCCAGCCCAGAATGCAAGAGCGAAAGGGGACAGAAGATAAGGCAGGAAAAGAGGCAAAGCAAATACATCACTGAGCTGGCCTTGGTTTCTCAGGATGTTTTGGGTGGTTGTGATGTCACACGGGAGTGAAGCCCTAATGGAATTACTGCACCTCCCGTCTGCGGGATCCCCCTCCGTCTTCTCTCTGTGGGCCAGTGCTAATTCCTCCTCACCTCCAGGCTCTCCTCTGTGAACCGCCACACAGACTTTGGGACAATCAGAGCATCCGTGAGTTGAGGAGAGTCGAGAATTTCCAGGGCTCTGATGCTCCTGGCATGACGGTGGCCTGTCCAGGCCCCCAGGGGAGCTGGAGGCAGCCCATGGGGTGAGGAGTTAAGATGAGAGAGACTGCGGCCCTGGCTTCAAAGCCGTCAGAACAGACTGCATTATAGCCAGGCCCACTGCAGCTGGGGAGCTGGGCAGGAAACTAAGGCCTGGGGGTGGGGCCGGCCAGGCCTGTGTGCGGATAGTGTGGGTCCCGCACACCCTGCTGCGGAGATGCAAGAGACTCTGGTTACACCAAGGTTCTGTACATCATAAACAACACAGACTTAGAAAAACATCTTCTATGGGAATTAGTGTCAAATGGGAAACATTATAAAGGAAGCTATAGCACTTCTGCAGGGACACAGACGTTCGGACGTGAGGAAATGGAAGGCTGCTAGAGACTTTCTCCACATTAAGAGAAAAACAAACACAAAAACTTCAAGTGGAAGAGGTGGCATTTGCCCAAACAGCCCTACGAAAGAATCCAGAATCTTTTTTGTTCTCAAAGCAATGTGGGTTTTTTTTTTCGTTGTTATTTTTTTTTTTCCATTAAAGAAATTATACCTTTGGGGATAGGCTGTATAGTCTTTTAGTTTAATGTAAATCATTTTTCTTTTGAGGTTCTATTCATATTTATGATTTTAATACTTTTATGCTGATTAACTACATAGAGATTTATAGGCTTTGCAAAGGAAATACCTCAACCTGTCACAGTTACATTTGTATGAAACGATCTGACTGCAGGAATGTTAACGATTGTATTAGAGGCTCTGGTTCTAAGTCTAAACAAGAATAATCTACCTCAACCTATTCAACTAGGACAAAAGCCACTTCAGCAAAGCAATAAACATATATCTCCTTCCAACCCGGTTGCATCTGATGAACATTGCATGAGAACCTTTGTCATACTTAGCTTTTCATCTGGGAGTTTGGAAATGCTTAAAACAAAAAGTATAAAATACGAGAGTCTGAAAGCTACTAGCTTCCCTGTTTCTAAAATGTGAAAAACACTAGAGGCTAAAATTCAGCAGTTTCAAAAATGTAGTTCGGGTTCAGATTCCCCAGGACAGCTGCAATGCTTGCTGGGAAGTCCGTGACATTGCAACTTGCAGGCGGTAGTCTGACCTTTCATCTGTGTTTTTTTCTCCAGGGACAAATAGTTGATCTGTTTTACATAAAATTCAAGAATCTATATAAACTGGACAATTTTCTGGAGCATATTTGATATGAGCAAGTTGACTTAGGCTTATGTAATTTTGTTTCTTGTGTGTATAAAGGTTAGCACTGAATGTGAGGCGTTATGCAAAGGGAAGAGGTGTAATGTGGATGGTATAAAGTCTCTTTTTAAAAACTTTGACTCATAATCAAATATCCGTAAGTGAAGGGCAGTAAGTAGATGTTAACCCAAGTGCTGTGTGAACAGAAACACCACACAACTCTAGAATTAGAGGAAGCTTAGCCATCTTTGTGAACGAACTGAGGGCCCTGGAGTCAAGAGATCCTGAGTGACTCTCCTCAGGTCACAGAGCCAATTTTTTAGCAAAAATGCACCTTTCGTTAAACTCCAAGCACTCGCGTGATTTCTTTGTCCCTATATTTTAAGTATTAAAATTCAAAAGAACATTTTTCCATAAATAATGTGGACAAGAGGTGTTTGATCCTTGGGTGTTACTGACATGACAGTTACACAGCGTGATGACAAGGTCTGGTACCACAGGAGCTGTATTTGAATAGAGACTCTGCCACTTTCTACTGGCGTGACTTTGGCAAATTATGGAACTCTCTGAGGCTCAGTGTGACATGGGGATAAAACTCATGCCCAGCCGGGCGCGGTGGCTCAAGCCTGTAATCCCAGCACTTTGGGAGGCCAAGGCGGGTGGATCACGAGGTCAAGAGATCGAGACCATCCTGGTCAACCTGGTGAAACCCCGTCTCTACTAAAAATACAAAAAATTAGCTGGGCATGGTGGTGCGTGCCTGTAATCCCAGCTACTCAGGAAGCTGAGGCAGGAGAATTGCTTGAACCCAGGAGGCGGAGGTTGCAGTGAGCCGAGATCGCGCCATTGCACTCCAGCCTGGGTAACAAGAGCGAAACTCCGTCTCAAAAAAAAAAAAAAAAAAAAAAAAAAAAAAAAAAAAAAAAAAAAACTCATGCCCAATTCATAGGTTCACTGTGAAAAATAAATGAGCCACTTCGCAAAGCACTTAATGATGTGTACACTACAGGCACTGAGCAAATATTGTTTGCTGTTTTTAAATTGCTTTTAATAAATGATTATGAAACACTTTTATGCTGTTTGTCCTTCTAATCACGATTGTCTCTGTCTCTGTGCTACCTGGCCTCTCCTATCAACTGGCCTTTTATCTAACTGCTCCAACGAGGGCCATGGCAGAGTAGCTGCTGCTTCCAGCAGGACGTAACGCAGTGCGGAAGGGTTTGCTGAGGACTAAGTGACAGTGAAAGGTCTCGGTTAGTCTCGGCATGGTGCTCACACATTAACTTCCCAATTGCTTTTGTAAAATGCGCCATGATTCTGCTTTTTTAGGCAAATGAGATATCGGTTCTTGATCTGAGTACCAAGTAGACATTTGTAGCTCTTTACCTGAGTCTTTTAACCAGCATTGCACTGGAGATCTGGGTCGTTGTTATATTCATGTTTGGGTTCCCCAGCAATAAGCTGGATTATCATGTAAACAGGCTTGATATTTTCCTTCACATCTGTAATAGTTTATGGAACTTCTTCAGGGAAACAGGCCATGCTGAGCCTTCTCAGACACTCCTTATCTTAGGAAAGTAAGTCTCCCGCCTTCAAGGGAGGTTTTTAAAACCATGAGCGTTGGCCCCTGTCCCATGTGTAGGTTGCTAAGAGGAGAGTAACTGGCTTAAGGGTGTTCCTACTGCTTCGTCCCCACTAGCTGCTGGTGAAAAAAAAAATCCTTTCAAAATTGGCAAAAACACAAACAACAAAATTTAAACTCTCTCCATGGTGATCACTGTTTTGAACAGTGCTCAAATGAATCGTCACTGGAATTTTTACTTACGCAAGCACATTCTAATGTTCTGTTGACAAATTATTTTTCCATTGTAATCTAGATTCCTCAGGGGAAAAAAAATGCCATAAGTTTACCTGAATGTGAGATAATATGGTTTCATTCCATCCATTTTCTACTCAACAAGACAATAAAATTTTGAACACCATTAGAATTTAATGTTTCTGTGATTAAGCAACATTTTTAATATTCTATATTTCTTTTTTCCCATAAAATGATTAAAAAAATATTTTTGGAGACTGCATTAGCTCATTCTCACATTGCTGTAAAGAAATACCTGAAAATGGGTATTTATCAGGAAAAGAGGTTCCACAGCTATACAGGAAGCCTGGCAGGATCTGCTTCCGGGGAGGCCTCAGGAAGCTTTTACTCATGGCAGAAGGCAAAGGGGCAGCAGGTATCTTACAGGCAGGAGCAGGACTTAGTGGGAGATTGCGGGGCGGCGCTGCACACTTTTAAATAACCAGATCTCAAGACAACTCACTGACTTTCACAAGAACAGCCAGGGGAAGTCCGCCTCCCATGATCCAATCACCTCCCACAAGGTCCCGCCTCTCACACTGGGGATTAAAATTCAACATGAGATTTGGCAGGCAACACCCAAATCCAAATCGTATCAGAAACGCTTTTCGGTTATTTTATACCTTTGCACGTTAGGTGCACTTGATGACATATGAACATCTTTGGGAATATGCTTTGAAAAATCATAGTGTAGGGGCTGGCAAAACATGATTTTTTAAATTATGTATAAATCAAAAATGCATACTGATATTCTATCATATTAAAAATCACTTTTGAGTTTAAAAATTTATAAGGCCCAACCTAGGAATATATTATTTTTAATGGAAATGTTTACATTCACTGTTCAGGGACAAGAGGAGCAGTTCTCATTTCACGATCTAGTTGCTCCTCCTCTCCGTGGCTGGTAGAAGAGTACACGTGTAGCACTGATTCCATTCTGCCAAAGTCGAGAACAATGGATGTATTGTTTTCTTCTCTACATGAATGCAAACTTTTCGAGAGTAGGTAGGGTATATTTTGCTCTTAAGCACATGATAGAAATGTACACATGCAAACAATACACCATAAAATACATGTCTCATCCAATTAATGTGTCCTAAGTGTTCACGTGGTTGGGATCTGTCCCACCCCAAATCTCATGTCAAATTGTGATCCTCAGTGTTGGAGGTGGAGCCTGCTGGAAGGTGATTGGATCATGGGGGTGGTTTCTGTGGCTTACCACCATCCTCCCTTGGTGCTGTGGTGGAGACAGTGAGTTCTTGTGAGATCTGGTTGTTTCAAAGTGTGTGGTACCTCCCCTCACCCACCACTCGCTCCTGCTCCCACCATGTGAGACACCCGCTCCCCCTTTGTCTTCCACCATGAGTGCAGGTTGGTTGCCTGAGGCCTCCCCAGAAGCAGATGCCAGCATCATGCTTCCTGCACAGCCTATAGAACTACAAGCCAATCAAACTTCTTTACAGCAGCACAAGAATGGACTAATACAAGTGTGTATATTTCATACTTTGTGTTTACTTCTAAAGCGTATATTTGAAGGCTGCTTAACCATTATTTTATCACCTGGCTGTCTATTAATTGGCATTTCCAGTGTCATAATTTGTGTTCATAGTGCCCATTGGTTAATTCTAGAACTCTTTGTGGAGCATACGCTAGGTTCCAGGAATCAAACTCCTGGAGCTGTCAGTCTAATGAGGGAGAGAGACACTATTTATATGATGCAAAAACAGCAAGTGCTTTCTGAATCCAATATTTGAACCTAATTATTTCTACTATGATTATAGTGTTGCATTTTATTACATTTTCATTTTTATATTAACGGAAAGATTACTTGAGAATGAATATGAAACATTCATTGAAAACTAAACATTAAATTTAATTGAATTAAATGTCCTTTGTAAATCTTTACAAAAGCCTATGAAATTGATGCTATAATTCCCATTTTTCATATGGAGAAATATGATGGATCTCACAGTTATGTAATTTAAAAAATTGATAATCCTTTTGTAGTTTGTGCATTGTAGTAATCTATTATCTAAAGTATTTCTTTTTCAAACCATTCTATTTAAAAAGTATGTTTAAGGCATATATTAATTACATGGTTTAGTAGCACTAATTGCTTAACTGGTTTCATTTGAAAGGATTTAATTAGGCAAACTTAAAAGCATAGAAGCCACAGTATTACAAGGTGATAATCCCAGGAGCCATGTACTTGATGCCATGTAATTAATTTGAATTACCAGGTTCTGGAATGCTTCAGCTTTGCTGGACTTTTAGAAACAAAGCGAACAGTGACCTCCCATGAAAGGAATGCTGTGGATAAGCTGATCAGTTACTTATCAGCCCTGCCATTGTGGCTGTGCCAGACATGTTCACATTACTTGGACATGATGTGCATGGTAGTTATAGTGAGACGAGGTGGTACAGATAAAATCATGACTTCATCTTCCATGGATAGAACTTATCTTTTCTTCTTTGGAATTAGCCATTTTAAGACCACATATGAAGAAAATATGATAACAAAAAATGTTCCAGCTACGTACAGTAGTGCTTTTAATACTCTGTGACACCTAGATAGAAAAGATCTTAGAAGTATCAAACCTGCTTCAGGTTTCTGCCATCACTAGAAGAAATGAATTTTATCAAGGAAGTAAAGATAAGTTTCAAAAACTATTAGACCTCAGCATTACACCTGAATTCAGACTAATCATGAATGATAGTTTTATTTTGTTCAGAAACAGTTTTTAACTTACATTGTAAAAGTAGATTACTCTTCTCTCAAAGTTTTTTATGGGGAAGATACATATACTTTTTTTTTCCAAAGGAGAACTTTGAGCAAATTGAGTTGTTACAAGAAAGGTTTCATAGACTGCTGGTAACCAATCATGCTTTTAAATAAATCTTCAGAAAAAAAGTTACAACTGGACAAATCCTAGACCAATTTTAAGCTTGGGATGAGGGTAAGTTTAAGATATAAGAAACTGAAATTAAGAAAAGGGATAATTCTATTTCATCAGCTATCCTTGGATTGTGCTTTAATCTACAATAACCAGAACAGTGACCAAACCATGTCCGTGATGGCCAGATTCTCCTGTACTCTCATTTGACACAAATCAAAATCATTGACTTCTAGGTCAAAATGTGAAGTTCATTTTTAACCAGCCCAGATAGATAGAGGTAAAGTATGAAAATAATTTTATTGTAGTTGGTCAGGGTATGTTTTTTATTTAAGGCTATTTAATACTCTAAGGCTTTTAAGCAAAGGTAGAATCTTAAAATTTAAGAAAATAATAATCTTTTTTCTAGATATAAAATAGTATCAGATAGGGTTTTTACATAAAGTTAGATGATCTTAAATCTTAACCAGTGCCTGGAAAAGATTCTAGACAAGGGAATGCCTACATATAACATGACTCAGCTTGATTTAGGGAAACCCATCTGTCATGGCATAATTGTAAAGACTGAAAGCTTCTGCCTTACCAAGTGTTACTATTCAAAGAACTAAATATTCATAAGTTTCAAAGATGTTGAAACTGCTTCTCTTCAATAAAGGGATTGATCATATTAAAACCAGAGAACACAGTACTTGTAATGCTATTTAACATTTATTGAGCAAGTAGTATGTGCTAGACACTATGCTAAGCCCTTTGAAGGAGTTATTTCATTTAATCTTTCATTGTTTTAGTAAGGTGCTATTATTAGTTCCAATTTAGAGATGAGAGCACTGAGGTCTTGCTGACTTCACAGTTTTGCCTCAGTTCCGTCCTATTTAGAAAAACAGGAAATGCATTTTTTAAAGCACTGGTAACATCTCAGAGTACAGTAGGAAGACCAGAAGTTTAGGAGTCAGGAGAGCTGTGCTTGAGTCTCCACTGTACACTCCCTGAGGTAGGGACTCCGTGGTGGTTACCACTCCATGGCCAACACCCGTCCACATAATAAAAACTTAGTAAGGCTTCATGGAATGCTAGACTCACTGAGGAAGTGAAGGTGCTGCTAGCTGGGTGTGTGATCCGGCCAGGTGCTTTAGCCTCTCAGGGCCCTGTACATTTGGTATTCCTTTCCTATTCTAACATCTTCCTTGTTTCTAAAAATGATTGGAGGTATCATAATAAAAGACTCAGCTGCACAATACTTTTAAAATAAAGATAAAAGGTCAAGAGTGATGTACCTTAAGAAGAGAGAAAACTATTTCCGAAGTCAGGGCTAAGAATAGCTGCTTCGTCTGGGCGTGGAATTTAGCCTGAAAGTTGCTGCAGCAACAGAGCCTCTGTGGATTGAAACCATCCCACCTACCCGCTCTTCTGCCGCATTTGGCCAGAGCAGTCTGCTCCTGTAGGAGTCCTGGAGGAAAGGAGAGAAGAGCCCAAAATATCAGTCTTGCTGTATAATTATTTTTAATGACTAAATCATCCCAGTTCTAGATGGCCATGTTGGGTCCATTTTAGAGTATATGATCGAAAGTCCAAATGGCAGAGAAACCTTGGGAAGACAAAAGGCTACCTTCTCTTGTGAAATCTGAAACACCGTGTTGCATGGAGGAATTAGAATAGCCCCCAATTGAGGAAGAGTTCTAAAGGGCAGGTCTAAAAACATCTAAAAGAACGAAGTCACAGGACACCCTCAGTACCCACCTAGCATCACAAATCAGCCCTGGCCCTCTCTAGCAGAATGGTTACTGGAAACAGCAGAGGCTGTGAGAAAAATAATAGAGAAATGTTCAACCACCCTCACACAGACCCAGCTTCAGGTGATCACTAGCTGCCTTCAGGAGATTGATTGTTTTGGGTTCAGACAGAGCAATTTGATAAGAAAAGAGTCTCTGCCAAATGGTGAGAAAGGTAAATAATTAACCATATTACTTCAACAAACAGAACCAATCCAAGATATTTGGGTTATACATTGAAAAAAGAAGCTTTGGAACCAGCAAGACTCTATCCTCAGAAAATTTTCTTGATCCTTTGACCATGAGCTTTTACTTTCCCCCAAGAAGCTACTCCCTTTCTTAATTTGGACCTGGTTCACTTCAGAGATCAAAAGGAGGCCTCTTCCAACACACCGAAGATACACTCCTATTTCTTCCGCGTTTATGACGATGTTTGTTCAGCTGCTTCCTTCCATAACCATTTTGTTTGCAGACTCAAAATCAGATAGTAGGTGATTCAAAGAACTATGTAGCAAAAATGTGTTGACCCACTTCACGGCACTCCTGTGTGCGCTGGGTTTCAGACCTCTATGTGGTCATCCTGCAAATCCATTCATTGGAAAAATTCCAGTACTTAGTGGCCCATTTTCCAAACTATGATCTGAGAGCATCTGGAGGTCCAGCTAGAATGCGCATTTTCTCACCATTTTCCTAAGCACCATTCAATGTGCCGCATCTAGGTTAATATTAGTAATCAGGGAAATCAAGGAAAAAAAGTGAAGAAGTCACCATTTGACTTGGAAAAATCACCAGTACAAATGTAGAATCAAACGACATGTAATTATAGCTGTGCCTCCTAACATAATATAACACCTGGGGACTGGAACTCTCGGGAAAATTGTAGTGGAAATGTCCATTTTTAATTTAATTAATAGATAGAGAATGCAGGAGTGTTAGTTATCCTTCCCATACCCTTCTTTTTCCTAGTTCAGTAAAGTCGTTTCACCTGAAGATTTAAATGTGAAAAATCCAATTATTTATTTTGAGCAATGCATTTTTGGTAACACTCAAGAAGCTGGGTAGAGAAATTGGCAGCCTCGGGTTGTATACAGCAGATGGCTGGAATTAATAATTAATGAAAAAATATATTGTGACATTATGAAATAATTTTTCTGGGATGTCTTAGTTTGATGTATAAGTACAGAGTAGGTGTTCACATTTAATAAGGAATGTGCCAGAAAGTAAGAGCAAGACTTAAAAGAAAACTCATTCCTCTACCTTCTGGAAGGATAAATGCTCACTCTGCCTCAATTAGTTCTTCAAAGCCATCCCTTGGTTTGTGTGCATGTGTGTCTAGTGGGAGCAGGGATGGCGATGGGAACAGCAATGCTTTTCTCTCTCTCATTCTTCCTATCTTTTCTAAATTGCTGTTGTTCTGTCCAATATTTCTATTCATTTTGTGTGTATGTGATCACATTAATGGCACTGTAAAACCAAATCCTGAAACAAGGTTAGTATACACCAAGATCTCAATAGCTGGAATCCGCATTTCACACAGATCTCAGATACTATGCTACCGTTCAAAAAAGCCAGCTGCATTAGTACAAAGATAGAGAAGATATGGCTTAGAAACAGAGCTTGATTTGCCAACCACATCACACCATGTACCCACGGAGCTGAGAGTCCAGTATTTTCATATGAGACCACACGTACAGAGAGGGCCATCAGTAAGAGTATGATGATCGCCCCATCATCCCGTTACATGGATTCACAAAAACTTGGAGCAATCTTCGCAGTTTAAAAGGAAAAGAAGATCTTCCAAGGATTGAGGCCAGGTTTTGGCTTTGAAAAGGAGCAAGTTTTGGAAACTGAGCACATTTCAAAAAAAGCGCAGTTCCAAAATATGTATGTGTCACATATGGAGGATGGATTAAACCTAATCTGTGTTGTCCCATAGCAAGCAATGGGACCAATGGTAAAAGCTGTGAGAAGGCAGATTCCAGCCACACTTGGAGAAGTCTCTGGCAAAAGAACAGGGAGGGGAGCATCACACACTGGGATCTGTCAGGGGGAAATAGGGGAGGGACAGCGGGCGGCGGGGACTTGGGGAGAGAGAGCATGGAGAGAAATGCCGGATATAGGTGGAGGGGAGGAAGGCAGCAAATCACACTGCCACGTGTGTACCTATGCAACTGTCTTGCATGTTCTTCACGTGTACCCCAAAACCTAAAATGCAATAATAAAAAAGAACAGACTGCTAGAAACTGTAGTTACCTCCATCACAGGAGTGGCCCACCTTGAAGGGTGGCTGGACGGCAACTTGAATTGCCTGAACTGCAAAGCCTTTTTCCGCCCTGGGAGTCTATCATTCAACAACAGAAATGGCAGGAGAGGGGCAATTAATGCGGGGGGGAGCGATGTTTGAAATGGGATGATGCGCAAGTGTCTGCGCTCGGGTTTCACCATGTTGACCAGGATGGTCTCGATCTCTCGACCTTGTGATCCACCCGCCTCGGCCTCCCAAAGTGCTGGGATTACAGGCTTGAGTCACTCGGGCCCTGTAGGCTCTGGGGTTGCCGTGACGTGTGGGCGGGCCTTACCCTCCCTGAGGGTAAGCTCTAATATTTTAAATTTTGTGCTACCTGTCAAGGAAACTCTCTTTTCTTTCTTTGTTGTGTTATAGAAGAAAAATGAAATGACCAGGAGCCTTCAAGGATTACTTGAAGGCCATTTCAAGCCCCTGATGATGATGTTGATTATTATTTTTTTTATTGCATTTTAGATTTTGGGGTACATGTGAAGAACATGCAAGATAGTTGCATAGGTACACACATGGCAGTGTGATTTGCTGCCTTCTTCCCCATCACCTATATCTGGCATTTCTCCCTATGCTATCTCTCCCCAACTCCCCACCACCTGCTGTCCCTTCCCTATTTCTCCCCAGCAGACCCCAGTGTGTGATGCTCCCCTCCCTGTGTCCATGTGTTCTCATTGTTCAACACCCACCTATGAGTGAGAACATGCAGTGCTTGATTTTCTGTTCTTGTGTCAATTTGCTGAGAATGATGGTTTCCAGGTTCATCCATGTCCCTACAAAGAACACAAACTCATCGTTTTTGATGACTGCATAATATTCCATGGTGTATATTTGCCACACTTTCTCTGTCCAGTCTATCATCGATGGTCATTTGGGTTGGTTCCAGGTCTTTGCTATTGTAAACAGTGCTGCAATGAACATTCGTGTGCATGTGTCCTTATAGGGGAATGATTTATAATCCTTTGGATATATACCCAGAAATGGGATTGCTGTGTCAAATGGAATTTATATTTCTAGGTCCTTGAGGAATTACCAAACTGTCTTCCACAATGGCTGAACTAATTTACACTCCCACCAACTGTGTAAAAGTGTTGCTATTTCTCCACATCCTCTCCAGCATCTGTTGTCTCCAGATTTTGTAATGATCGCCATTCTAACTGGCATGAGATGGTATCTCAATGTAGTTTTGATTTGCATTTCTCTAATGATCTGTGATGATGAGCATTTTTTCATATGTTTGTTGGCCTCCTATACGTCTTCTTTTGTAAAGTGTCTGTTCATATCCTTCACCCACTTTTGAATGGGCTTGTTTTTTTTCTTGTAAATCTGTTTTAGTTCTTTGTAAATTCTGGATATCAGCCCTTTGCCAGATGGGTAGACTGCAAAAATTTTTTCCCATTCTGTTGGTTGCCAATTCACTGTAATGACGGTTTCTTTTGCCGTGCAGAAGCGGCGGAGTTTGATTGGGTACCATTTGTCTATTCTGGCTTTTGTTGCCAATGCTTTTGGTGTTTTGGTCATGAAGTCCTTGCCTACGCCTATGTCCTGAATGGTTTTGCCTAGATTTTCTTCTAGGGTTTTTAGGGTGTTCGGTCTTATGCTTAAGTCTTTAATCCAGCTGGAGTTAATTTTGGTGTAAGGTGTCAGGAAGGGGTCCAGTTTCTGCTTTCTGCACATGGCTAGTCAGTTTTCCCAACACCATTTATTAAACAGGGAATCCTTTTCCCATTGCTTGTTTTTGTCAGGTTTGTCAAAGATCGGATGTTTGTAGATGTGTGGTGTTGCCTCTGAGGCCTCTGTTCTGTTCCATTGGTCTATATCTCTGTTTTGATACCGGTACCATGCTGATTTTAGTGAATGCTACAATCCTTCATCTGTCCCCTTCAGAACCAAGGTGTTCACTCATCCAGCCCCCCAGAGTGTGCATTGCTGAGGGCTCACAGGTGAGTCTGTCTCTAAGAATGGCTTCCCCCACTCCTGCCTGCCTCTGTGTGGGCAGCCTGCAGGCAGTGGGTGGATGCAGGGCTCCCAAGCTCCAGACTCCTTGTCTTCCTTTGGGACAGCTAGAAGGTGTTATCTCAGCACCATAGCATCCTGTGGCGTCTGTTGAAGCTCTGTCAGAGTTCACCTTCTCCCTTTGTCCCATTTTTCCTCTCCTGCTCCCTTACAGATACGATAACTAAGGACACATTCCCAAAACCCCTGCAGTAAATCCCCTCCTTACCGTGTTTCTGGAGAACCAATCTAATGCAGAGGATGGTGATGTAGTCGGGGCCGGGTACAGCGGTAGCAGTGGAGAAGGAAAACCACTGCCTTTTGGTAGCATTGTTCTTTATGCCAGCAAGTAAGAAGATGCATTTGATCTGCATAATAGCTCGTGATTGGGCAGGCCTACATCGTGCTTCGTCTGCCACTGCATTTCGTTAGCATTGTCCTTGATACTAGCAAGGAAAAAGATTCATTTGACTGTCACAATAGCCAGTGATTGGGCAGAGGCCTAAATCACCCTCAATCTACAAATCAAAGAATCAAGGGATGTAAAGTCAGGAATTTGCACATGGTCTCATAATTAGGGATCAATTTTATGGTAAATTCTGTCTTCTGATTCCCATTTTACTGTCATTTCACCTGATTACAGTGCCCTACACATCACAGAAATCAGAAAATAACATTTGTTGAACATATTAGTGTGATTTCATTGGCCCTTTATCTTTCCATTGTTTTCCTACTAATCCAAAAGATAGGGACAAAAAAGAGAAAAACTAGTATATATTGATGGTCCTGATTCTGCAAGGTAATCATCGTTTCAGATATTCTGAAGTCTGTCTTACAGTACATTTGCATATCTTCACTAGCTCACAGGACCAACTTGTTCTGTGTAGAGACTAGGATGACTTGTTTATGAATAATGCACAAGGCAAAGAAAAAAGAAAAGATATATAAGAAAACTCTGGAAAGATTTCCATGCCATGCTGATAGGCTCTGGATCTGTAGACCAGGATAGCTTGAATAACAGGTAGTAATGCTGCAGGAGCATAGATCCCTCAGCTAGGCAAGGGTGCCTGAGGGACCACTCGGAGTGGAAATGTTTCTGCAAAGTCCTCAATTAAAAAAAGAAAACTAGAAAAAAAATCCCCCTTTTTTTGCAGAGCATGTGAGCTCTGAGGGATGTTGGTTATGCTATAAATGCACTGATGTAGCAAAATGAATTTTAAAATGTTTTGTCTGAGTCCACATTTGATGCGGCGTCACTGATTAAAATGTGGCTGATGACATGATGCCTCTCCACTCAGATTTTGCCTGAATGGAGTTCTTGTTTGGCTGGTAAGCCACGCACTTTAAACGCTTTCAGGCCAGCTAGTTTAACCACAGAAAGACTCCCTGGGGTGACGTGGGATGTTTCACTTTGCTGGAGGTTCAGGTGAAGACATTCTATAGCCACTGAGAGAGGAAATCTTGAGCAAGCTAGGTCCTCGCAACTGAGAAAATCAAAACCAACTCTTCTTTTCTTCACTGTGGACTTAGACCCGATGTAAAGAACAGCTGGAAACAAATTGTTTCATGAACCTCAGGAGCAACTCTGTAGTTAGATTTTTCAAGTGGTGCTGTTGCTGATAAAGTAACCCAGCCTCTAGAGCAGGATAATGTTTTCTCCCCGCCCTCAGAGCAACAAAAAATATAATCCCTTTCTTCTGATACAGGGGAACTAGAACAAAAATGATCAGAATGATTTACCCTAGATCAATGGCAAAAAGAAAAATAACAAAAACACTGGGGATGTCACCATTTCCTGCTGATCGGCTTTCAGGAATCTGATCCAAATAAAACAAACAGGAGTTTCTACATTTATAGACAATTCATTAAAATGGTGCAGAAGTAAGAAATTTTGTATAGTAGAAAAATCAGGTGATTCTTTAACCTTGAAAGTCACACATTTTTAAGCCTAATTTTTCATCTGTCAAATGAAAGGAATTCCTACTTGGCAGGTTTTCTATAAGGAACAGATTTAATATTTCTAAAATTTGTAGCTGGTGCCTGGCATGTAGTAATCTGCTAAATAAATTACAGTGACTGTTATTACACTGTGTTTTGAATATTATAAATGATACTCAGTACAGTAAAAAAAAACAGGACAAAATGAACAAATAAATAAAGATGTTCTCCATGTGCCTAATAATTCTCTGAGATTTGAGGCTTTTGAAAGCTGCAGTAACCGCTTTAGCTTGCTGGTGCTCTGAAGCTGCCACAAGGGCCTGACCTGTACTCAGGCAAGGGTGCAGAATCTTGGAGAGCCTGGATGAAGAAGCGATGCCTGTGTTTGGAGATGCAGTGAAATCCCA
The DNA here is from genome assembly GCF_048565385.1 of Saimiri boliviensis. Taxonomy (NCBI): domain Eukaryota; kingdom Metazoa; phylum Chordata; class Mammalia; order Primates; family Cebidae; genus Saimiri; species Saimiri boliviensis. Next base: position 117,249,863 of record NC_133451.1, on the reverse strand, counting down.
TGTGCTCCTCTCAGAATCTGATGGTTGAAGAGAACTTGGAGGCCCCCTGATTGATCCCAGAAACCATGTGTAGGGATCAGTGCGCCTACCACTCATGTGGGGCCAGGATGCACCTTAGCATGACGGTGTGTGTTGGGAGATATTACTCTGGAAGATTCTTCTAAAAAAGAGCAATCAGGCTGGGTGCAGTGGCTCACACCTGTAATCCCAGCACTTTGGGAGGCTGAGGCGGGTGGATCACCTGAGGTGAGCAGTTCAAAACCAGCCTGGCCAACGTAATGAAACCCCATCTCTACTAAAAATACAAAAATTAGCTGGATGTGGTAGTGGGTGCCTGTAATCCCAGCTACTTGAAAGGTCTTGAAAGGTTGAGGCAGGGGGAACTCTTGAACCTGGGAGAAGGAGGTTGTCATGAGCCGGGATGGTGCCATTGCACTCCAGCCTGGGCAACAAGAGCAAAAGTCTGTCTCAATAAAAATAAATAAAAATAAAAAGAGCAATCAGTCTGGAGGAGATTTGGTAGGATCTTTTCAACATATCACACCTATCCCTTTTTGTTGTTGATTCAACTTTATCGTGGCAGATTCAGTCTAAATCGAGCAGAGAAGTCTTCCTGTCAATTCACTAAAAAGAGAAAAAAAGCATCCAGAGACGTAGTTTAATTATCTTTTCCACCAGAGTCTTGGGAATTCCTCCATGTATGAATCGAGTTCAGTTGAGTTGTCCCCGTGTTAGTTTTCAAGACCCAACTGCAGAGGGAACAGCAGTTTTATTCTCAAAAAGGATGAGAGCTGTAACACCATAACTATTACGGGTCATATTGTGTCCCATCAGAAGATACTTTGAAATCATTGTAGATGTAACAAGATAAGATGAGGTCACAGGGATTGAGGTGGGCCCTCATTCAGTCACCCCTGTCCTTATAAGCAAAGAGAAATCTGGACACAGACACACACGGGAAAGACATGTGTGCAGATGGAGGCAGAGATGGGGGTTACGCTGCCACAAGCTGGGAAACACCAACATTGCTGGCAGCAGCCGGAGGTCTAGGAGCCTTCGGAGAGGGCATGGCGCTCCCTGCACCTCAGCTGCTGACTTCGGGCCTCCTGTACTGTGAGAAAAATGTCTGCTGTTTTAAGCCACCCAGTTTGGGGTACTTTGCTGTGGCAGCCCCAGGGAACAAATGCAGTAATCGTAGCCCTTTTGATGCCAAAAATGAGAACCCTAAGAGTTAAGTAGGTTGCCTAAGATGACCTAACTAGTTAGAGGTATTCCTACCCCATGACACTACTAAGAGAAGCTGCTGAAGCTTCTCTTAGTACCTAAGCTTCTCTTAGTACAGTACCTAGCTTCTCTTAGTACCTAAGCTTCTCTTAGTACCTAGCTTCTCTTAGTACCTAGCTTCTCTTAGTACCTAAGCTTCTCTTAGTACCTAGCTTCTCTTAGTACCTAAGCTTCTCTTAGTATCTAGCTTCTCTTAGTACCTAAGCTTCTCTTAGTACCTAGCTTCTCTTAGTACCTAAGCTTCTTTTAGTACCTAGCTTCTCTTAGTACCTAAGCTTCTCTTAGTACCTAGCTTCTCTTAGTGCCTAAGCTTCTCTTAGTACCTAGCTTCTCTTATTACCTAGCTTCTCTTAGTACCTAAGCTTCTCTTAGTACCTAGCTTCTCTTAGTACCTAGCTTCTCTTAGTACCTAAGCTTCTTTTAGTACCTAGCATCTCTTAGTACCTAGCTTCTCTTAGTACCTAGCGTCTCTTAGTACCTAGCTTCTCTTAGTACCTAAGCTTCTCTTAATACCACAGCTTATCTTAGTATCTAGCTTCTCTTAGTACCTAGCTTCTCTTAGTACCTAAGCTTCTCTTACTACCTAGCTTCTCTTAGTACCTAAGCTTCTCTTAGCACCACAGCTTCTCTTAGTACCTAAGCTTCTCTTAATACCACAGCTTATCTTAGTATCTAGCTTCTCTTAGTACCTAGCTTCTCTTAGTACCTAAGCTTCTCTTACTACCTAGCTTCTCTTAGTACCTAAGCTTCTCTTAGCACCACAGCTTCTCTTAGTACCTAGCTTCTCTTAGTACCTAGCTTCTCTTAGTACCTAAGCTTCTCTTAGTACCTAGCTTCTCTTAGTACCTAAGCTTCTCTTAGTACCTAAACTTCTCTTAGTACCTAGCTTTTGTTAGTACCTAAGCTTCTCTTAGTACCACAGCTTCTCTTAGTACCACAGCTTCTCTTAGTACCTAGCTTCTCTTAGTACCACAGCTTCTCTTAGCAGCTTCACAAATTTCTGAGCTCCAGTCAGCTGACTTCTCTGTTTGGCCTTTATATCAAACCACAGACAAACCAGCCTGACTCGTTCATTTAAAATGTTCTCTTTCATGCATGCATGACCTTGCAAAGGGCCAGGTAGAAATGACACATGATGCCAACTGTATTCTGTCCTGCTTTCCTCTCACTAGAGTTTGTGACTAAGAACACTTTTTTTCCGACTCATGGAAATTGAGAAGTTTCCTAAAACCAGTCTCCATCTTCTCACTGAAATTTTTTAAATATTCATCAAAGCTTCCTCCACAGATCCTATCCAGAAAACTCAAATCTTTCTTTGACTTTTCATAAAGCCAGTTTACTATTGCTACTTTTAATAGCTGTTTTCTTACAGAAAATATGTCAATTCCTTAAAGAATACACAATTAAACAAAAGGAAATGTATATGTAACTCAGTCACTCATTATTAAACATTGTTATTGTTGGGTGTGCCTCCTTACTGTTTTGTTCTATGACAGTAGAAAAATTTTACTCACAAAAATGGAATTGTGCCACCATACATTTTTATGGGTTCATTATTGGTGGTATTTATTTAGAATACAATGTGAACATTGTAAGCCAAAAAGTGTCTGCAATAGGTCTCAGTCCATTTAGAAGTTTATTTTGCTTGAACCCAGGAGACGGGGGTTGCGGTGAGCCGAGATCGCGCCATTGCACTCCAGCCTGGGTAACAAGAGCGAAACTCTGTCTCAAAAAAAAAAAAAAAAAAAAAAAAATTTATTTTGCCAAGGCTAAGGACACGCCCAGGAGGCATGCCTTCTCCAAAGATGGATTTGAGGGCTTCGGTATTTAAAGGGGAAAAGCAAGCCAGAGGGGGAAAGAAGGAAGGTTTGGTCACATCACTGAATCCACTCATTGGAAGAGGAAAGGAGCAGGCAGGGGAAGGGTCAACACGTGCTCCTCGGATGCTCCGTAAATCAGCACCGTACATAAGACAAGGTGAGCGTAGAGTGGCTACCTGTGGAGACACTGAACCTTCTGTCTGTGTTCCTAAGCTGTCTGCTTAGGAACTATGGGAAAGGCAGCTTCCTGCCTGACTCAGCTTTCGGCTTCATTTTTCCTTTGCCATCATGAATCGGGGTCTCGAGTTTGTATTTTCTTTTCCTTTCTTTAATGCCATAAGTTGGAAGACTCTAGGTTACAACGTAAAATCTGTATACTCCCGGCATTCTCAGAACTTTCAGAATGCCGAGGCATTCTGAAACCCTAGGGCAAGAGCGTGCTTTGCAGGATTTCCCTTGCTTTGCCTGTGGTGCCCTTGCACAACAGCCTGTCCCGGAACAGACTGTGGAAAATACCGTTCTACACCGTTCCATTTCAGCATTGAGCCTCTCCCGTGCTGTGGATGTGCCACGATCTCTTGAGTCAGTCCCTGATCGTAGAAGTCAAGTCGTTATCATTAATGCACTTATTGCATATTTTGTAAAGTTCCTATCCTATTTCTTTTGTAATATCCCAGAAGCAATGTCTCTGCCAGGCACATGGCCGTGGTGTCAACCTTATGCGTGTCTATGAAAACTCAGTGAATACAAAAAAATACCGAAAATACTGAAAACAGAAGCAGGGCACTCCCTTCAGAAGTGCTGCGTGCCATGTCTCCGGATGCGCTGGGCAGCGTTTCCTCATCTTTGGGGGTCTCAGGATCTTTTGGTTACCAACAAGGAATACAGAGCTCCAGGCGTGATGGAACAGCACATGGCTGAGGCTTCCATTTCCTCCGCCTTTCCTGGTGACCCTGATGCATACCAACTGGGGAAAAACGAGATAAAGGATGACCATCAAACCCTAACCAGTAACGTCATTGAGAAGCGCTGAACACTGAAGGTGAAGAATTTTGAGAATACTGTAACCAACTAATTTCACTTTTCTTTTTTCTATATGCAGAGTGACAGACGATGAAATTTAATCTCAATACATTTGAAAGATCTCTTCCAACAAATAATGACTTAAAAAATCACATTGTATTACAATTTCACCCACCACAGTATTTTTTCTTTTCAGTGGAACATAAAATAGCGATACGTCTTATTAATTATGGGTTCTTCATTTTGTTGATACTTCCTTGGGCAACTAATATGAATACCTTGCACAGGAGAAGGTGTTTGACAAATGTTTGCTAATAATGACGAGTAATAAAAGTGACCAGAACATCAACCCCTGTGAATTACTCCGTTAAAGCAGATTTCCCAGGTGAATGGGTCCTAGAGCTATTTTCCCAAAATGCAAGAATGATCACATCTGTGTTCTTTTAAAAACCGTATGGTGGGGCTGAGTGCAGTGGCTCACGCCTGTAATCCCAGAACTTTGGGAGGCCGAAGCAGGCAGATCACCTGAGGTCAGGAGTTCAAGACCAGCCTGGCCAGGATGGTGAAACCCTATCTCTACTAAAAATACAAAAATTAGCAGATGTGGTGGCATGCACCTGTAATCCCAGCTACTCAGGAGGCTGAGGTTGGAGAATCCCTTGAACCCAGGAGGTGGAGGTTGCAGTGAGCTGAGATCAAGCCACTGCACTCCAGTCTAGGAGACAGAGTGAGACTCCATCTCAAAAAAAGAAATGGGAAAAAACAAAACAAACAAACAAAAAAAAAAAAACAAAAAAAAAAAAAACCAACTCTATGCTGGCTTGCCATTTCCCGGAAGATAAGGTCCAACGTTTTTACCATGAAGAACAAGGTGTTTGACAAACAGTGACCCGTCTACCCTGTCTACCTCCCTCCTCTGCTTCCTGCCGTAACCCAGGCCTCGGTGACATGCCACCTCTCGCCCTCCCTGGCACTGCCTTTTGCTTCCTGTCTCTGTGCAGTCACAGCTGCCACTTCCTCCACCTGGAAGTCCCGTCCCTGATTTTGCAGACAGGCGATCTCCTCTTCGGCCACTTGGCTCAGCTCGCGTGTGGCCCCTTGGTGGGCTGTGGGGACTGTTCATTTGCTCTCTCTGCTGCCTATGCTCCCTGGGCATTGGAACGTCACTATTTGTTCCGTCCTGCTTCACCCACCCAGAGGATGGCCAGTACTTTGATAATGTGATCCTTGTTTTGGGTCTTCTTGGGTTAGTTCAGGTTAAAGACCTGTTTGTCGGATTGAATCGAGGGATGGCCTTGAGGGGCAGATAGAATTCATTCACCTGGGACTCACGTGGCTCATTCACTCATTCGTTCATTCGCCGCCTTCGTATCCGCAGGTGGATACGAACTCCTGACCCTGTGATCCCGCCTCGGCCTCCCAAAGTGCTAGGATGACAGGTGTGAGCCACCGCGCCCGGGGCCCTCCGTGTCGCCTGAGAGGCTGTCTGTAAGGCTGACTGTTGGAAACATAGGCATTGAATTCTGCTCTGGGTAGGCTTAGTAAAAGGATTACCTTTCTGGGTTATAGCTCCCATCCGACATTCTGTAAGCATGCGTAGTTCAGTTTTCCTAGCTGTGCATGCTCTCACTGGTAGGCCTTTAACTGAGCATCTACTATGCCTTCTCCAAAGATGGTTTTGAGGGCTTCAGTATTTAAAGGGGAAAAGCAAGCCAGAGGGGGAAAGAAGGAAGGTTTGGTCACATCACTGAATCCACTCATTGCAAGAGGAAAGGAGCAGGCAGGGGAAGGGTTAACACGTGCTCCTCGGATGCTCTTATGGTGCCTCCCTGCAGGCAAGGTGTCTGCACATGCTGCTCCCTAGCCTCTGTCCCTGTCCCCTTGTGGTCTCAGCTCCCTACTCCTTCCCTAGCTGCAGGACTTGGGCACACCATGCGTCTCCTCCGAAGGCCAGCCCTGCCCTGGCAGCCTCTTGGCATCTGGTCCATAAAGTCCCCGCTATATTTTATGAAAGCGTTAAATGAGAGAAAGAACTGGGGCTACCGAGACAGAAGGAGAGGGTGCCAATTGATAGTAAAGGGTGGGGAGGACATGAGCCAGGAAGGAAGGCAGGAGGCAGAAGTGAGAAGGCCTCCAGCTGACTGTTCACACAGCGCTGCACCGTCCAGGTGAAGTTCCAGGCAGCCCGCGGTAAGTTCCCGCTCATGACATTAGCGCCTGTCTCTCCTCTGCCGGAGCCCACTGGCCCTCGCCGTCTGGACCACTCTCTTGATGTGCACGTGCATTTGTGTTGCTTTTTGTCACTCTGGTCTATGTCCATGTGATGTTTCTTACTGTATTAGAAGGTCCCAGAGGTCTGCGCCCACCCAGAGCTGAACCGTAAATCAAAGATATAAAATTCAAAACAAAACCTGATACCATTTTATACTAGTTCATTTAACTGCCACGGCAACCTCAGAATTAGATCATCTTATCATCCTTTCTTATTCTGGAGGGAACTGAAGCACAAAGAGGTTAAATAGTTTGCATATCACACAGCTAACAAATTGCAAAATACTTGAATCCACACCATTTGTTTGTTCCATAGGTGAATGAACGAGTATGCTTTGAGATACTGACATGAAACCAGTATAAGGAGAGACGGCAATGCATGGGGTGTCTGGGTGGGCAAGGCCAGCCCCATGTAGTAATCAAGGATGAGTGCTTCCTCAGCCCGCCGAGTCAGGCTGGGGGAATCCCTGCACTGATAGGTGACCAACCAGGACTGAAGGCTCACTGGCAACATCAAGAGATGAGATCGTACTTTCTTTATACCCAGACTGACATGAGATGGTAGAGGCAGCTTGTTGTCCATCCACTCCCTTTTCTCAGTTTATTTCGCATAGTAGAACACTGATTTACCTGGGACCACTTGTCACCCAGCTGAAAGACCACATTTTTGAGACTTACTTGTCACTCAGAAGTGCCGGGTGGGAGGTGGGGGAAAGCTCTTCCAAAGAGGCCAACTCAGGTGGAAAATGTGCCCCTTGGCTCTCCCTCCCTTCTTCTTGCCTGGAACGTGGACGTGATGGTTGGAGCACAAGTAGCCATTCTGGACCATGAGAATTCTTGAAGATAGAAACCAGTTTCAAAAGACGGCAGAACAGAGAGTAGGAGCTGGAGTCCTAATAATCATAAGGCCAATTTTCTCCTAGCCTTGAACTGCTTATTTCTCACTTCCTCAAGTGAGAGAACAATGTACCTCTGTCTGGTGTAAGCACTGTTATTTGAGCTTTCTCTTCTATGCAGCCAATCCTAATCCTGTGATAAGACTTTCTCATGTGTTACCAAAAATTGAAAAGCAACTTGAGTTTTGCTTTCAATTGTTGAGTTTAAAATTTTTGGCCAGGCACAGTGGCTCATGCCTGTAATCCCAGCACTTTGGGAGGCTGAGGCAGGCAGATCATCTGAGGTCAGGAGTTCAAGACCAGCCTGACCAACATGGAGAAACCCCATCTCTACTAAAAACAAAAACAAAAAAAAGTTAGCCAGGCGTGCTGATGGACACCTGTAATCCCAGCTAATCAGGAGGCTGAAACAGGAGAATTATTTGAACCCGGGAGGCGGAGGTTGTGGTGAGCAGATATCATGCCGTTGCACTCCAGCCTGGGCAACAAGAACGAACCACCATCTCAAAAAAAAAAAAAAAAAAAAAAAAAACTTTTTCAAAGATCTTTCCAAGCTGTCTCACATCTCTTAAACATAGTTCCCGTTATTCTCTTGGCGTCTAGACTCTTTCCCGTGTCTTTCCTTCATTAAGTTCTCCATGTCCTTCAAGATGCCGGTCAGGTGTCAGCTCTTAGAAGAATTTTTTCAATCCACCGTCATGCCTCAGGAAACTTGGTTGTGAAATGATTTTTCCTCACAAGGAATGTTTCTAAAGTTAATCATCGTCCTTTGATGTAGGACATATCCAGAAGAACGTTCTCATTTCAAAGCAAAGATCTGGCAATTAGGATGCCAGAGTCTGACTGGTAAAAACATAGGCATTGAATTCTGATCTGGGTAGGCTTAGTAAAAGGATTACCTTTCTGGGTTGTAGCTCCCATCCGACATTCTGCAAGCATGCGTAGTTCAGTTTTCCTAGCTGTGCATGCTCTCACTGGTAGGCCTTTAACTGAGCATCTACTATTTCCAGTGTGGATTGGGGATTTTTTTTTTTTTTCAAAAATATTTTCCACTTGGTATTGGACCATTGGATTCTAAAATGTGTGCCTGATTATATTAATACATCACTCGGGCCCATCTTATTATCTCGATCAATGAATCTTACTGATCATGTGTTTCAGAAACACTTCTAGAGGACACAAGGTGACCCTCTAATTGTCACTACTCTGAGATTTGCACATTTGGCTACTGAGGACTTTAACATGAGCCTCTTCAGAGTTTACAGGAGCCGGCCAGTTTCACCTAGAGCTTCATAATTTGTTTCAGTGGCTCAGGTGAAACCAGAAGCATTTGTTTCAAAATCCTCCTTGCCAGGCTTTGTTTGCTGAGCCTGGTGTGTTTCATTACTAATTCAATAATGCCGTGACGGCAGAGCCTGGTGCTTTTGCTGTACCGGGTATGGTGGCACATTGCCCGGAAGTACCTAGGGGCCGCTGCTGCCACAGGGCACAATGCTAAGTGGGAAAGGTCATGAGAGATACACTCTGTTAATGTGGTCAGAGTGCCTCTCCAAGAACAAAGCGTGGCCCCTCGCAGGAGCTTGAAGCCGCCAGCCCTCTCTTTCCAGGTGGCTTTTTAAGCTTATCATGATGAAGCATAAACAGTCAAATTCCTTGGGAGCAACTGCAGCCTTTTCTGTGTTGCTCACAGAATCTCTCACACTGCAGGTTTAATAAAAGCCAGGAGTCTTTTTCTTTAGCCACAGAAAGATGTATTTGTGTGTTTGGGATCGGTTAGCAGGGCTGTGGAAGGGGGTTAATTGTGGGGTTTTTTTTTCTTTTATTACTACTGGATAACATTATTTTTTTCCTACTTGGTACTGACACATATTAACACACACTTTCAGATAAAGTGGTTCCTGTAAGCTGCTGCAATCATAGTCATTTGCAAGCCCAAAGCTTGAAAAACCTGAAATACTTAAAACAGTGTTGTTATTATTGGCCAGTGAAGATCAGGCTTTCCAGACTTAGGACTAGCAAAACTTCCTCCTGTACCTCCTGCCACATTTTCTTTATTCCTCTTGATCTAGAGAGTATATGGAACTTCTGGAAGGTTCTAGTAACTAGTAATGGGCTACACACACAGTATTTTTGTGTTAATAGGTTTTGCTTTCTATCCAGTTTTTTAAACAGTTTTATATTGCTGATGTTTACCTTCTTATCATTTGCCCTCTGGTGACGTTTTGTTCTTCTGTGATCATTTACTCATTTCAAATCCATTTGATAAGTGAATTTCCAAAAACTCTCAACTCTTCTGGGTTTGTGGCACCTCTGATTTATAAAAGTCATTCTGGACACTGGTCAGGTTCATTCTTCAGGGGATATGAAGGCATTTGATTAATAGCCTGTGGGTCAGTCTGCTTTCCAGCATGTTTTTCTTGGGGTTGGAATCATAGAAATAAATCCAATTTGCTTAACTGAGATACTTCAATCCTCCTCTAAAGGCAGTTGTCACATCTGCCTTTTTTGACGTTGTTCATATCATTGCAAGAGTAGCTAAATACGCAAAGTTTAGGAATAACCTTTGGAATATTCCATTTGATTTGTTTTTGGAATTAGAAAATTCATTCTAAGCTTTATAAAAGTCTTTGCTATCTCATAAACAAACCATGCTTAAACTCCAGTCTCTAAGTTAAGTCACTCAAAGTGTTTCTTTGTTGCGCCAGGGACCAGATCTTTGGTGGGTCCCAGCTGTGGAGTCTGCAGCAGGAGATGTGACTAGACAAGACCCTATTGCTTCGAGCAATGGCATCTTGTTGAATTAAGGAACCAGACTAATAAGGATTTCAAAATATGAACCAGAGGATAAATGGTTTACGATCAGGATACAGGGAAGCAGTGAATGTAGGGAAATAGCAAACTTATTTTAAGAGTGCAAAATAATGTTTCTAATAAGTGCTACCAAAGCAGCTGCCTCATAATAACAATGATAGTAGTAATCACTTTAGTGACTCCATCGCTTATCAAGTTCTTTCGTTTCAACTCTGATAAACAGTTATGTGCCCATCAAGTAATCTTAACCTTAAATCTGTGTCTGTTCTAAACACTATTTTATTTCGTTTTTTTAAACTTTGTGTCTTGAAAACAAAAAATTTAAACTTAGAGGAAAGTGGAAAGAATGGTAAAATAAACGGAAAATATTCTCACTTAAGATTCATCAGGTGTTAGTATTTTGAACATTCGTGTTTGCCTTCAATAGATGATAGACAGACGATAGGTAGATAGATTGATTGATGTGTAGGTATGTATATGGCAGAACTCAAAATGGAAGCTAGAAAAATAAATAGCTCTCTCTCTCCATACATTGTGTGTGTGTGTGTGTGTGTGTGTGTGTGTGTGTGTGTGTATTATTAGAGCACATATGTGTATGTATGTATATGTATTCTCTGATAGTATTATATTTGAAAATCCTTCTAAACAAATATTTGTTTTAGAAAAGTATATTATGGTATGGTAGTCTACATGTTCATACTGAAAATAATTTCTGAGTGGAGATTTTCACACACTCTCTGTATTTTCATTTCATAATAAAAAAACAAAGCAGCTAGTGGTGTGAATTATAGGGCTCCCTTTATATGTTAGTGGATATCTTAATAACTTTTAATAATATAACACATTTAATTATAATGTTTATATATATAAATACTTGTCATGACCATTTTGTTTAAAATTCCACACTAAGACAATCTCAATAGAGAAAACAGACAAAAGCTATGAACAGAAAATTTTACAGAAGAGGAAACCCCAAAAGCCATCAAGAATGAAAAGGTATTCTGTTTGTGAGTAAATAGAGAAACACAAATTCAACAGTAATGAGCTATTACTCTGCACCTATCATATTAGCAAAATTTTAACACGAGATAATGCCAAGTGTCCTTGTCATAGCTGACTGGACCGAGGCACAGGGAAGTCCGGATGTAAAGCTGCCGGCCACACGGGTGGCATCTCGTCTGACTCAGAAAGATGAGCTGGAAAAATCGTACTTATCTCTTGGACATCTGAGTTTAGCACAGTTTAAAACAAATACGTTCTGAAGGAGAGTAACTGACAGGGGCCTGGGCTGGGGCAGGGCCTGAGGGCAGAGCAATGCCAATGGGCCCCAGTGCAGGAAGTCACAGGAGCACTGGAGAGCAGAGTGCCGCAGAGTGCCACGTGAAGACCGACGGAGATGCCGGGATCCAGGCTGGGGGCAAAGAAGGGAAAGGGCTTAGTCTCTGTTTCTGCCAGCTTCCCAGTTCCATTCACTGCGACCTAGGGGGGTTCCAGTTCTCTTTGGAGGAGCAGGAATTGGAGGTGTAGGGGAAGAGGAGATATGAGAAAAGGGACGAAGGCCTTCGAAATTCTGAAGGAAGATGACTTCAGAGATTTTTTTTTTTTTTTTTTTTTTTTAGTAAAAAACAGAGACAGGGTCTCCCTCTGTTGCAAGCTGGAGTGCAGTCATGTGACCACAGTCACTGCAGCCTTGACCTCCCAGCCTCAAGCAGTCCTCCTGTTTCAGCCTCCAAAGTAGCTGGGACCACAGGCGTGCACCACCACGCCTGGCTAATTGTTTGAATTTTTTTTTTTTTTTTTTTTTTTTTGGTAGAGATGGGGTCTGTTGCCCAGGTTGGTCTCAGACTCCTGGGCTCAAGTGATCTGCCTGGCTCAGCCTCCCAAAGCCCTGGGAGTAAGGTGTGAGCCACGGCCGGAGATTCTCATACCTTGCCAACCAGTCAATCAAGTGTGAGGGTATAAAGACATTTTCAGACATACAATGAAAAGAACAGCTACCTAAAGCATCAAATGAACCTAGAGTTTTCCTGATATCCTTCTGTAACCTGCCAACATTTTGTCAAAATCTCTTAAATTCTTCTGAAGTGATAAGTCAACAAATGTGTGACATTGAAAAGTGAATTAAAACACAGATTTCACGCCATCCAGCCATCAGTACCTTTTCATACAGTGCTGGAGGTCCTCATTCAAAGGTATTGAGAAATTAGAATATTTCAAGCCTGGAAGGCAAAGAAGACATGGACCAGATTGGCTTTCTGGGAGCTGCCAGAACAGTCTGGGAGTCAGACCTAAAAGGAGAACTTCTAAGAAGTCAGCAGCGCATGACAAGGCCTGTAACAGCAGAGGTGGACCCCAATATAGGGGAGGCATGGGAGACGTCACTCCGACTCCACCTGGGAGAGTCGCTAGTGAGGGGGTCATTTGGGGCCAGATGTTGAAAGATAAAGGAGGAGCAGATCAGGATGGAGGTTACAGGTGCTGGGGTGAGGAGCAGTCAGACTGAGAAGCTTTTCAATAGTGGCAGCATCTGCAGGGCAAGGAAGCACGAAATGGTATGTAATGCAAGATTCCGAAATGTGGGCAGTGAAGAGGAGAATGGGGGGCCAGGGGCACACTCAGCAGCAGCAAACGCAAAATAACTTCAGGGAAGGGAACTTCAGCGAGAAAAAGCAGACTGGCTTGAGGTGATCTGAAGGGGCGAGAACTCTCCCCAGCAGGAATGCCCCACCCACTTGTCTTCAATGGACTTGCTGATTCTGGACACTCAGACCTACCTAACATGAGTCTGGTTAGGGAGGAAAGGAAGCAGGCATCCCCAAATCTACATCCACAGGATTCCTACTCAGTCAAAATGTGGGGAATAAAACTGAAGGCAGGAGCGTTAACATGGGTAGGGAAACACAAACCTAACAGAATCCTAAATCAATGACTACTTAGCAAATAAAACATCTATATGTGCAAGTCCAAAGTGTTAACTCTTTCAAGCAGATTGTTAGAAACAAAATTAATGGGACAGTGCCTTGGAAACGATCAGCTAGAATATGACTGGTGAGGCAGTACTGAAAAAGAAGCAAAGGCTGGGGGTTTTGCAGAAGATTTAAACTGTTATTGGCATTAATCATGGTAGATTCCCAGAGGAGGTGAAATTTTATGGAAGGGTGGAACGTGAACCATCTTACTAAGGAAGTAAAACTGTTCTTGCCTTGAAGGTAATCTTTAAAGTCAAAGAATTTTTAATTAGGTTCAGATTTTTTTTAAAGAATTCTTAATTTACAAATAAGATTGAGTTAATCATTTTCTGCAGTAGAAACAATGGAATTTTTTAAAATACTATTTTAAATTGCATAAAAAGCATCTTAAAACAATCTGATAAGTTGAGTCCTAAGCAAATGGATAGATCTTATTAAAATAGTCTACCTGATTTAGTTATTATTCTGGCCCTACAAAACAATTCACAGGATTTAGTTTCAATTAAGTGGCTACAAGATTATCATTTAAAAACAAAAAGTCTAACTCTGCGATTTGCAGCTGTGCTCTGTACTCATTATATGAGTGGAAGGTAGGACTTGTTTCGACAATGCTTCCAGTTAGGGTCTCTCAAGTGATTTGCATGTTATTAACCTGGATAGCCATTAATAGGGCTTCACTTCCTCTATTTCATACAGAGCCCTGGCTTAGATTAAAAAAAGAGTTCTTCAGGAGAGCAGAAAAATCAGAGCACTTGTTCTATCCGTGAAATGTGTAGAAAGATAACAGAAGCTACCCTCCTCAAAAAAAAAAAATGATGAGTTTGATGAAAAGAAATTAACAAGCTGTGTGGGTGTGCTGCACATGATCAGCCATGCTTGCTAAGTCTGTCTGTTGGTTGTTGCTATGGCTACAAAAAGCCAGTGGAACCCAATCAGCTGTCTGCAGCCGTGCTGGGAGGACCAGCCATTTTACTTATGGAAAACAGTGTGGCATATTCTGCTGAGCTTCCCCCTGGAAGAAGCCTCTTTCATACATCTCTTCAGGGAAGACAAGCAATGGGCATATGAATACACAATGATCAGAGCCTTGGAGGCCTGCGAGCTGCCATTTGGACAGGCTGTTGACTGCTGTTCCAATTAGCTGATTGGAGAATGTGGAATGCAGAGTGATAATGCTGCTATCAGGCAGCAGCAGAGGTTTTTGTCTTGGGAAGGCAAGCTTTCCCTGCAATATTATCTCAGCAGCTCTCTAGCTGCTCACCCTGAAACCGAGGGATCCAAACGGAGGGTGTTGCCCTCTGCTAAGGCTGGTCCTGTGCGTGGCTGTGGCATGTGAGCGGCAGGTCTGAAAAGGCAGGTGTGTGCTCGGACGGGCGCTGAGCTGGAACGCAGGCGGGCGCTCTCCAGTTCACCTGCTTCCTGTTACCAGACTGTGGGCTCCCAGGGCATACCCTGCAGGCTGAGGCTGAGGCGGAGAAGGGGCTTCCCACGACACTCACAGAGGTAAGCTTTTTTTGACCTTTCTGAAAGCACAGCATAAAAATAACTGGGGCAAAACTCAGCATGAAAGATTTACATTGATTGTGTGATTTGAATTGACCAAACAGACAGACACAGACACATCCACACACACACATTTCTAGAAAATAATATCTCAGGCATAGAGTTGTTTCCGTGAATTTTGGTTCTAGCAACTGGAAGATTAAAAAAAAAAAACGCTATTGTTACGCTTTGGGGTTTAAAATAAATATCTGCTGTTTTAACAGACTACGATGGCTTGTTCTGAACCAATTTCACAGCCAGCAACATTTCTCGCTTGCGAACAATGGATTCTTTTGTGACCTGCACTTTGACTTAAATTCAGAGAACTCCATGGAAAAGCAGTGGCACATAAATTGTGAAGCATTTCTTTTTAAGCCTCGTAAATGATTTATTTAACTCTTAACACACCTATGTATACACTTGAGAATTCTGTTCTCTGTGTAGGTCGTGATAGCCAGTGGATTCTGTACTTTATCTGGACTGAGTGTCTTGGTGTCCTGTTGATCTAGTTGGGGTAGTTGTAAAGCAAACAGTGTAGGTATTGGGAGCTGTTCACACCTCCTTTCTGAGTATCTGCATGCCTTGCTAGCCCAGAGCACAACACTCACATTGTGCTCCCCCGGCCAGAATCCAGGGAAAGAAAGGAAGCGGAGTCTCTGCATTGAGGTCTAGGACAGCTGAGGTATGTGGCAGTAAAACTTCTTTTCTTGCACAATTTTTCTCACCAGCAGATAGGTTTCAGAGATAGAGAGTGAAACCAAAAACGCCACACACCTCATGCAAATGTGCGCTCATACATGCAGCAAATGTTTGCTGTCAGTTGCTTGGTAATAACAGCACAGACCCTGAATTACAGGAGGGATTGCCTTGTAGTTAGTATTTCCTTGATTTGTAGTCTCTTAGGAACAAAGCTGTTACTGTGGATTGAAATTGGTTAGTCTAATCAAAATCCCTAGTAAAGAAATGACCAAGTAAGGATTAGATTCTGTTTCAGCAACATTTCTCCCTTGCTTACCCAAGTCGGTTCTTCTGTTGTTTTGCTGTTTTGTGACCAAAAATGTCAGATCATTTATAATACTATTGAAAATATTTAATTTAAAAATGGTCGGTCAAAAACTTTGAATAAAACCCCTATCTACTAAAGATGAAATCTACCACGAATTTTTTTTTAAAAAATAGTAACTGAGATCTACTTCTAAGACATAGGTTTTTATTCGCTACCTTTTTTCTCCAAAATCTGGATGACATGGGAGTCTCCTTAGAACTTTAAGCATAATTTGCACTGGTAGATATGAGCAGGAACCACCTGTTTCACAGATGTAGCAACGTTAATATGCCCTAAGATAAGAGAATTCGAAAGCAGCAGGAGAACAGTTTTCAAAACTTTTGTTCTAAATGTCAAAATAGTCAAGATATAAAGATACAGGCTAAGAATCTCAGTGTAGCGAACCACGTTCAAACGTTTAATGATGAGGATATGCCTATGAGAGTCGTAGGGGATAAATGGTGAGGTGACAGCCTTGTGCGTCATTACGTTTTAACATTCAAAGGAACTAAATGAACAGACCTAGTCCTGAGTCCAATTCTATGAGTAAAAATACCAGCTAAGTAAGTGATTCTATATGAACTGAATGAAAGGTAGAGAAAGTCGCTGTCCAATTTCATTTCCTTCAAAGCTTTACACTGCCAAAGGATTTCTTAGAATTGACACAATGCAAAGACCTACAGCAAGCACATGATCTCCTATTAGTTTTTCTTGGGGGAGCGTTTAGAAGAATGAGGAGTAGAAATACCCAGGACACACCTGACTGCTGTGCTTGCTCCCTTGATGGTGGCACCAGGTGAGACAAGACCCTTAGCCCATGGGAAGAATGACACATACTTTATACCTGTGCGATTTCTTTCCCGTATTAGTAACCTTTTAAGAGGACATGCTATAAAAAGATGAACGTTTTAAGTTCAGTTCTGCACAGCACATCTACATAGTTAATATTTCAACAATTTTGTGAACCAGATTCAGAGACATAATCTCTCTTTCAAGACTCTGCACTCTCGCTTGCGGCTATTTTTAGGCCCCTATTGTCTGGCACTCTCCAACTCTTCTGCGGGCAATATCAAATGTTTTGGAATTTCTAAAACACATTATATCAGACTTTTTTTTTTTTTTTTTTTTTTTTTTGGCAAATGCAATGCCCCCTGACGAGTCATTTCTTTAAATCTCCCCTGCAATGGCAGCTGCTTTCATATGCTCTTCAAATGCAGCTCAGACATCCCCCCAAACTATCCCCTACCCTCTTTGGCTACATCTGAATCTTACTTTGGACTTTCATCTACTGCACCATATTGCATCTGTCTCTGTTCGCCACCTTCCAGACTTTGCTGGCCTCTGATTCTAAAGTATTTTGTCCGGTGTCCAGAATTTGGCATTCAGACATTGTACTGGTAACCTCAGACTTCAATATTTTCCTATTAGTTACTGTAAATATAGACTTGACCTAGAAATAGAAGTCTTAATACTGCCTTTTATCAAAGAAACTCAAAACATTGGAAAAACAACAGTGAGGCTTTCATTTCTGATTTGAAAATATGGCTTCAGGATTCCAATTTCATAAAAGTTACAACTGTCCTATCATAGATCAAAATTCCTGGAGGGAAAATTGTACAATATATATTTTAAACAAAACAACTTGAATGTTTTAGCATATAGATAATAGTATTTTTCTATCTATAGCTTTTATAAAATTTACAGAAAATATCCCCATTAAAAATTTGTTATAGAATCAGACTATTTAAAATAATGTTGAATTGATGATTATTAGCAGCTGATTATAACGTAAGACACTTACGAAGTTTTTTTGTACTGAAACCAGGAGAAAGTAAAGGTCGTGAACTGGAAAGAGATTAAATAATTGAAACGAAGTCCACGATAGCGGCATTTCTTTTAATGTTCCTAAATAAACTCAAAAGGTGACTGGAAATCACTAGTTATGTTACACTGTTATGTCACCGCACAATTTGAATACCTGGATGAGGAAGAGAATATTCCTTTAGTATCACTCTTGATGTACATATAGTTTTGGTTATAAAGAATTCCTACCATCTGTTCTATATTAGATAACACTATTATTATTTTTTAAATAAGCCTGATTTCAACAGCCTTTTTATGAAAAAATTGCCATAACCAAAAATAAGAACGTGCCCATAATTTTATTAAGAAATTATAAATATATAATTTTTTGTCTTTAAGGTATCTGTGTTGAAAGCAAAAGTTCTAATTAATACTGTATGAATTTTTGTACATAAAGTAGAACCGATGACAAAGTTTAAAATATCCTGATATTTGGAATTAGAACGTGAAATATTTAGAAAATTATTAAAATTCATATTTCTAGACATTATTGCATTCGTTCCAGCATCGAGCTTTCTAGTAAAAGTAAGATAAAGAGCAATTCTTAATCATCATACTGTCCTTTAAAGCTTCATTTTGGCTATCTTCCAGCTGATTTTAATGTACTATGCTATCATTAAAAAATAGCTAAAGTTGGAATTGGTTCTATTCATCTTAAAGACTAATCATGTTTAATCAATTATTTTAAGTTGTATATAGTAATTAGATTTTGGAAAACATGATTTTATAATATGCCTGTACTGTTTCTAGCATTTTCCATTTTAAGAAACTTATAGTTTTTTTTTTTAATTTTTTTTTATTGCATTTTAGGTTTTGGGGTACATGTGATGAACATGCAAGATTGTTGCATAGGTACACACATGGCAGTGTGCTTTGCTGCCTTCCGTCCCCTCACCTGTATCTGTCATTTCTCCCCATGCTACCTCTTCCCACCTCCCCGCCCCTCCCCCATTTCCCCCCAACGGACCCCAGTGTGTAGTGCTCCCCTCCCTGTGTCCATGTGTTCTCATTGTTCAACACCCGCCTATGAGCGAGAATATACGGTGTTTGATTTTCTGTTCTTGTGTCAGTTTGCTGAGAATGATGGTTTCCAGGTTCATCCATGTCCCTACAAAGGACGTGAACTCATCGTTTTTGATGGCTGCATAATATTCCATGGTGTATATGTACCACATTTTCCCTATCCAGTCTATCATCGCTGGGCATTTGGGTTGGTTCCAGGTCTTTGCTATTGTAAACAGTGCTGCAATGAACATTCGTGTGCACGTGTCCTTGTAGTAGAATGATTTATAATCCTTTGGATATATACCCAGTAATGGGATTGCTGGGTCAAATGGGATTTCTATTTTATAGTATTTTTAAAGGTCTAAGTTATGTCTAACTGCATTGATAGTGCCATGAAATGAGTTGCACTTTTATAAAGAAGGGTTGTAATATACAATTGTATTAGGTAATTTCCTAAATGTTCCTTGAACTAATAATTTAATTACGGATATGCCTATTAAATCCTAAACTGCCACTGTCAAGTGGAAATAATACAGGTAAACATGTTTTCAAAATGTGTTCATCTGTATTATTTCTGAAAAACTTAAGATGTGGATTTAGTTAAAAGGAAACACTTCTGTAACTATTGAGTCCTAAATATTGGCAGATAAGAACTGTCATTTCGGCTTAAGTTCAATTAAGATGATATGTGTTGGATAAATGACAGGGAACCAGCAAAGATGGGTTTTTATTTTGGTGTCTTTCAGTGTGACATATCCATATGGAACTATACCATGCTATACTCCACCCTGGTCTTCAAAATTGAAATATACTAGCTTGCCAAATACGAATTTGGGCCAAAAAAAAAAAAAAACTGTGGTTTTCTCTTCCCTACACAGGTGAGGTATGTATAGGGTCAGCATTAATTCTCTACCTTAGAGAAGCGTTATTTGAGCTAAAAATGTAGAAAGCTTTCACTTTCCTGAATCCAATCAAGGGTCTTACTTTTTCCCACCTCAAAGAAACAAAAAAGAAAGAAAGAAAAGAAAATGCCCTGGTAATGTTCTCATTATATTTTCTAATTTTTCTTTACATTATAATTTAGGGAAATTTATTTTTAATAAAGAATATTATTTGAAAGCTTCATCAGTAATATTTTTTTCTGTTCATTTATCTGTTGCCTGCTTATTAAATTTTTGACTTAATGCAATCAGAAATTCAGTTTTTCTGTCTTCCCTCTGAGATGTTTTCCCAGTGGGTAAATTGCAAATCAAAAATACTCTCCTATCATGAATTATATCCTCTGCTTTGAATGGGAGAGTTCATCGAATCCATTATTAGGAATAGTTCTTTTCAGGTTCCTTGTCCTAGTACTTTTTTTCTGGAAGAGTTGAATTTGAGGACAGGGGTAACATAAACTCGTCAGGTTCCAAATCCTCTGATGTTCTATGCAATTCGGCATCCCTCAGAGACGAATGCAGCTGCAAGGACCAGCCGCAAGGAGTCCAATGAACTATAGCAAAAATAGGCTTTTAGCCAAAAGCTGTGACACTTGTGAAGATCCCGTGAAGAATGGCAAGGTTTTTAAATGCACACACACAAAAAATACTCAAATGAGACTTTGGCTATGTGGAGACAATTCATTAGTATAAACGTTCATTCTAGTCTCCTCTGAACTAAAGTCCCTGTACCTACTTCTAGCTGTGGACAACCAGTTTCTCGGAGGCACTGAGTCCTCTGAAGAGGTGACACAATAGAGGGAACAGCCTGGTTGGTGGAAACATGTTTCATTAAGCCCTCAGCGGCACGGAAAATCCTCTTCCACCTACTGACAGGAGTCAGCGACTTCTGCTTCATTGGGTCTTTTTAATACTAGGTCTTTATACTTCATACAGTTTGCCTACACTTTATACTGCTAAACAGCAAAAGTTTCAGAAAGCAACACTTGGCTGTTAAAAAGTGAGCCTTTTTGGTAAATTATCAAGATGCCTTCACACCTAATTATTTCAGTTCTCTGTGCTAAAGTTAACAAGGGAAAGGAGATTAGATAACAATAACCTCAGCTGTTCTTGTGCTAACTGTGTCATCTGGTGAAGGGTTTGAGCACTTTCCAGAACAAGTACATTTAATCTGGCAGATGTATTCTTGCACTAGAGTAAGTACTGTGTATTTTAACTTGCTCAGTCTCTCAAAATCTAGGTTTCAAAATTTTTATAGCATAGCATTACTAGTAGTTAAGATGAAAATTATACAACCACTGAGTTGCTCTGCTGCGGTGGGAATAGACTGGTGTTGTTTGATGTGCCTAGAGCACCAGGCTTGCGCCAGTTTGGGCAAAGGGAGGTCAGGAGAGTGACGAATGGCAAGAGGATGGAAAAAGGAACAGTTTGCTTCTGCAGAACAGAAGTTGCAGGGAAAACTCACTTTAGAATAACAGCTGAAACAGGCAGGCCGTCTGCAAACAGGTCAACATACTGCATATTCAGTCAGTATTTGCTGAATGAATGAATGACTTACAGCAATCAGATCTTCCCCTGGATTATGCTGATACTAACACATGATTAGAAAGGGCTCTTTGAATTTACAGGTAAAGTGACAATTCAGCCATTTTTCTGATTGTTTTTAAATCATAAAACAAAGGAGAAGAAAAAACACATAAAATGTTTTTTTTTTAAAGGCTATTATTTTAAAAAAATAAAATATTGTCTTCCTGGTGAGAAGCACTATACTTTAACAATGACATAATACAGAAATATTACCAGAAACGTAGATAAAGCTCAAATGCAACACATCAAGATAAGAAAAACTGATTTCTAATCTCAACTTTTTAAAAAGCCTCTTGGTATAGTCACATCATCGAGAAATATAATCAACCTAGACTTAAAATTTTCCTTCTTAAAATAAACATAAGAAAGAAAAGTTTAAATCCAGAGTTATAAAATTTAAGATCTTTATTTTAAGACTTTAGAATCTAGTTGAACAGAGAGTTTAAGACAGTCTGGGAAGATCTTTTCAAGTTAAACCTTGGAAGCTGCAAGCCATCACACAGTCAATCAAAATATCTGCTGCTGATTTAACTCAAGGAAACAATAGACACCTGTTAACTAGTATTCAAACAACTACAGAAAAGATTATTTTTTAAAAATTGAATTTGTTCACTCCAAAAGATATTGATAATAATAATTTATATAGATTTTATTCTATACTAGCTACTATCCCAAGAGTTTAATATGTACTAACTTTTAATGAAAAATCTGGAAAATCACAAACTCTACGAGTATAACACCAAATATTTAAAAGTAGGGACTTTTAAAGGTATTTACTTTGGAATTTCTTAGAAATATTTTCTGCAGTCTTAAATTATTTCCCAAAGAGGGAGTTAACAAACATCACATTTAATTGTTTTGTTTTAGATGCTCTGATACCACTTTACATATTGTTTTATGTTTATATCATGTTAATGAAGTTTTTTGACATGTCCAATCTTTACATGTGAAAGTGACCTCCATGAGAGAGAAGTCATGTTTGCTGGTTTTTACCCATCATTTTGCCATGTCCATTACCAAGAGTGAATGAAGGATGGATGAATAATTAGGCCAAGTGGTTTATTGTAGCAAGTAAAATTCACACCCAAGGAAAGGGACCTGGTGAAAGCGATGCAGACGGTATGTGAGTCCATGGAACTTTCAACATGAGAAAATTAATCTGGTCCACATATCTTTAAATGTTTGTTTTGTTATGGGTTTTTTGTTTGTTTTTGGTTAATGTGCTTTTTGGGTAAAACACTAAGCTAAATGTCCAAGTAACCCTTTTTAAGTCATTGAGACTTTTTCCACGAAGGAAATCATGACACAACCAAAACTGACTTGGCTCATTTAAACCACTTGTAGAATTTTTCCTCAGAACTTAACCTTCTGAACAACTTAACTACGTATGAGTTATATTTGACAGTTAAGAAAATAATAAAAATATGAGAAGGCATATTTATCTTCTTCATCAGCGAAACCGTATCTCTTTGGGGAAAAGGGCTTTATTAGGTCAATAACTCAGATGACTGATAATATATCCTGAATTCTTTCACACTCACTTTATTTAGAAACATAACTTTTTATATGATATGTGTTCTGAAATCTGATTATATCACTCACTGACTTCCTTTTCACCGTAGATTTAATTTTACAGGACTAATATAACCCATTTATATAATGACTAATATGACTTTTTTAATTAAAAAAATCTTCCTTCTAAAGTGGGCCAAGTATTTTGACTACATTCTAAATTAATTTTTAGATTTATTGGCAGAAGAGCAGAATTACCATCACCCTCAGGTTATAAAAGCAAATGACAAAGCGTTAAATAATATAGCTTAGCTTGAAAAACCACCTTCCTGTTGATCCAAAGTCCCAAATGTCCTGTCAGTGCTTTCTGTTGACAGTTATCTGGTAAAATGATTGGATCTGTGTATTATTATGTGGCATAATATTGCATCATCATGATGATTTTGAACCCTAGGCCTGTGCTTCCTTTGAGGATGGAATTAGGAAAACATGCCCTCAGAATTGTGCTTCACTTTTTTTGGCTCTGGTATTTAATTTTGCAACTGTCAAGAATGAAAATATTATGATCATAAAATTATATTTCCTGGGGCATGTTCCACTTGTAAATTGCCTCATTCCCAGGCTCCTCAGTCAAGGTATTGCATTCTGCTTTTAGCCCAGCTTGTGAGAAGAGGTGCTGGATTTGCGTGGTACAGGTAGGGCCTGAGAGAAGGAGAGAACAGGAGCTTAAGGACAGGACCCAAAAGGACTCTGGCCCTCTTAGTATCTGTTACCAACGGGATCACTCAACCACTAGAGCTTTTGGCTTCAATAGGAATTAGGAAAAGTGTTGCTTTGAAATTCAAATGTTTTCTTTTCCAACCAAAAGCAAAGCACTGGAGAAATCTGCATGCACTCTAGCTAACCCCTCAGAGAGTGAAAGGTATTTTATCTACCCAACAAAACAGAATGGCCTGTTGTTGACTGACACCGAGCAATAGCACCCCTTCAAAGGTCAGATTATTAATTTGTCGGTGCATTCTCTTGGGAAATAAAATCCGAATTTCATCTGGCAAGCATCGTGACAGGTGACAAATGATTTTAAGGCTATCATCCAACTGTATCTGCCCAACAAACAGATCGGTACCATGAGTTCCTAACCGCCCAGGGGCCCACAGTATCTGGAGTTGCCCTTCCCGGTAGATAGGCTTGGGCAGGCAACAGTGAATTCTCTGCTCTCCTCTTCCAGACCTTGGAGACTGCTGTCCCATCTGTTAGTATGTTCATGTAAGTTAGCTGATTGTGTCCTTTCTAATTTGTTTGGTATTGAAAAGATGGCCTTGATAAGGAAAGCGGAGAAAGTCCTAAGTTCTGGGTACAACTTAACGACTGACCAGATCCAGCTGTGGATGTCGAAGTTGTAACCATATATTAAAAACTGATACTTGCATTTTCACATAATTTACTTATTTATTTATTACACATCCATCCAGGACCTGTAGGAGTGTGTTTAGAATGGAGGAAAAGATGAAGAAATAAGCCAGGAAGTCACTGAAAGAGCTTACAGTTTCGTGTAGGAAGACAGGAATGCTACTTAACTATTATTTAAAGATAGAAAGTGATAGAGTGCTGTAAGAGAGATATCAATGCATTTGTTTATTTTTTCAAAAAGACATGTGCAGAAGCAATTTATACAATAAAGAAACTCTTTCATCATCTCAAGCGATGGAGTTCCAGAATAGGAGAATAAATTGCTCAGAGAAGGGAAGTTTCTTAGAGGATCAGGAAATAAGAATTTGAGAAAATGATATTTTAGTTAGGGCTTGGATGAGATGGGATTTTGCCAATAGTTTGGAAAAGCAAGCTTTGTAGCATCGAGAATTGGTTTATACAACTCACATTTATTTGTCATCCCCTCAGTGCTTTCATGGAAATTGTGGAGTCTGGCTCAGCAACCCTGGGAGATATGCACTATCATCACAGTATCCCATGAGGAAGGAAGAAGCTGAGCTTCAGGGAAATGCTCATTGCATTTCACCTGTTATGAGTGAGTGGCTGACTCTGAGAGGCTGCTAAAGTGCTGAGATTAAAGCACATGGAAAGATTAAGAACTATGTTTACACCTAAGAGCATAACTTACACACACACACACACACAGAGAGAGAGAGAGAGAGAGAGAGAGAGAGAGAGAGAGAGAGAGAGAGGGAAATCAGTTAAAAAATGAGCAAAGGGCCAGAATAGTTTTCCAAAGAAGACATACAGATGACAAACAGGCATATGAAAAGGTGCTCAACACACGAATCATCAGTGCAAGTCAAAACTACAATGAGAAACCATCTCATACCTGTTAGGATGGCTATCACTAAAAAGTCAAAAGATAACAAGTGTTGGTGAGGATGTGGAGAAAAGGGAACCCTTGCAAGCTGTTGATGGGAATGTAAATTGGTACAAACATTATAAAAAAACTGTGCTGTTTTCCTCCAAAAAATTAAAACTAGAACTACCATACAATCTAGCAACCCCACTTCTGGGTATACATACAAAGGCAGTGAATAAATACAGAAACAACCTCAGGATCTGTCCATGAATGAATGGATGAGGAAAATGTGGTGTATATACACACACACAACGGGATAGTATTCAGCCCTACAAAAGAGCACTCTGCCATTTGCAACACATATGAAGACATTATGCTGAGAGAAACCAGTCAGAGAAAGACAAATACTGTATGATCCCATTTAAATGTGGAGTCTAAATGCTGAACTTGTAGAAACAGAGTCGAATGAATGGTGGTTGCCAGGAGTTGGTTGGGGGAGGAAAATGAGGTCAACAGGCACAGACTTTGAGTTATAGGAGGGATGACTTCTGGGGATCTCATGCAGCATGGTGACTATAATTAACAAAACTGCCTTGTACACTTGTAGTTTGCTAGGGCAGATCCTGAATGTTCTTACCATACACAAAAAGAGATAAGCAGAAGAAGTAATGGAGGCATTCACTAACTTGATTGCAGTGATCATTTCATAGTATATACATATATCCAAGCAGCCTGTGGTACACCTTAAATGTCTACGGCTTTGTCAATTATACCTCAATACATCTAAGGAGAAACTAGAGCATGTTTTTAAGGGTGTGGAAGCAGCAGGCACAACTAGGAAATAAAAGGATGGAGGGGGCCCAGCTAAGAGAGCAGAAAGAAAAGAGGGGAGTGGGAGAGAAATTAAGAAATGTGTTGTGATGTCCAAGAGCTAAGCCCATGCAGAGCCCTGGGGAAGGTACCAGCACTGGAGAAGAAAGCTGCAAGGGAAGCAGGGTACGCCAGGAGCAAGATCCCGGGGAGCAGCAAAGAGATGGCCCCAGGGACTGAGGACAGCCCAGCTCACAAAGGGGAGAGTGTGACCTCTGGGACACTGGAATGAATTGAGCTCCACTCCTGAGAGCCAGAAGGACAGTCAGGAAAGTTCCCAGCAGACGCCCAGGAATGGCACCGACTCATTCTCCTGCTTTATGTGCTGGGCCTGAAAGTCAAAGACACATTTAAAATTATTACTGTAACTCTCTATGACTTAGAAAGTCCGAC
This sequence comes from Saimiri boliviensis, assembly GCF_048565385.1. Taxonomy (NCBI): domain Eukaryota; kingdom Metazoa; phylum Chordata; class Mammalia; order Primates; family Cebidae; genus Saimiri; species Saimiri boliviensis. Next base: position 117,223,738 of record NC_133451.1, on the reverse strand, counting down.
ATAGGTGAGATTTCTTGGATTCAGTCTTTTTCATTAAGGGGAATATGTTATACGATGATTGCTAATGGTTAGAAGCATGGACCTTTCCGTTTTTTGCTTTGAGATGGACTCTTGCTCTGTCGCCCATGCTGGAGTGCAGTGGCGCAAGCTCAGCTCACTACAACCTCCGCCTCCGAGGATCAAGCAATTCTCCCGCCTCAGCCTCCTGGGCAGCCGGGGTTACAGGTGTGCAGCACCAGGCCCAGCTAATTGTTGTATTTTTAGTAGAGACGGGGTTTCACCATGTTGACCAGGCTGGTCTTGAACTCCTGGCCTTAAGTGATCTGCCTGCCCCAGCCTCCCAAAGTGCTGGAATTATAGTTATGAGCCACCACACCTTGAAGCATGGACTTTGGGCTCACACATTGTTGGGTGGGAGTTCTGGTTTAGAAACCTGATTGCAGTGAAGTGAGCCAAAGGACAAAATCCCTGTGCCCCAGTTCCCACATCTAAATGAGTGTCACCATAGTCCCAAGTATTAAAGACACGTGTGTTGTACATCGATCAGAGCACTGCATCTGACATAAAGAAGGTCTCGTACATGTCCACCGCTACTGCTGCTGTTCCTGAGAGTTTATAGAAAGACTCTCTTCCAAACTCCTGTGCTCCAGGTACTCGTCTCTGAGTAAACTCCGGAGTCTTGAGAAGCCACGCGTGTGTGTGGTTTAAGGGACGGGCCCCTGCTTCTGCCACCCTTCGGGGAGAGAGAGCCTAGATACCACTACAGTTCCTGTGAAATGTCTCAGCGACCTCAGCAGGACTCTGATACTCACCCTACCATTTGCAGTGTTCGATTTGTGGTGTTAAAAGACTCAGGCTTCTTGGTGGATCAGGCCTGTGTGTAGATAGTGATGCTTTTAACCAAATGGCAGTGGAGAAGACCTGTTTTGCTTTGTTTCTGATATCAGGGAAGAAATGTCTAGACATCTAGAATTTTATATCCTTGCTGGAAACACTGGTAGCCGGTGTAGAAGTGGGGTAAATCAGAGCCTCACATGTAGCCTAATTCAAGATACGAACTGCTGGTTGTGCATAGCTTAATTAAGAAGATATACTAGCTTTACAAGAGCCTTTTTTCCGATAAGAACATGTTAATTAATAAAAGACTATGATGATGTCTTTTAAGTCACTCTGCAAAGAAAGATCCATGTTTTTTAAAATGAGAATTTTTACAAAGCCATTCAGTATGCTTGCTAAGTACACTTAGGTTAAACGCTGAAACTGCCTCCACCTGCTTTTTTCTACTTGTCACCCATTAATTTTTCCAAGCAACTAATAATCTCTTTTTCTTTGATTAAAAAAGTGATACGGGATTTGACTGGTAAAAATGCCATTACCAGGAAAAAATCATGCAAGTTAACACAACACAGGATATTGGGCCAATTTTAGTGATTTTATAGAGTTTGATATTGAGCAAAAGTTATTTATTTTCTGTGGAAGTTGTAAGAATTAAAAGTTTATTCCGGGAAAAAAAAAAAAAAAAAAAAAGGATGAAGATGATACTGTGATCCCAAAGGGTTGCACGAGGGTTGCATGGATTATGTATTCTAATCGTGTAGGGTGAGCCGCCATTACCGTCATTCTTGGTGTATACATGAGTTCATGTGAAAGGCACACACTGTGCACCTCTGATTCTCCAGGCTGTGTGTGTTCAGTGGTGACTAGTCAGACTTGCTGCTCTTGGTGACTGTTCCGTCTTTGGGATGAGGGAGGGGAAGCTTATAACCCAACAGCATCCCAAATGCCGATGCAGAGGGAAAGCACAGAGCATAGCCTGTGACTGATCCTCCTGGCAGCTGCAGTGTGCACACGGTGAAGGCAGGGGCTTTAGATGGAGAGAGCACGGTCTGCAGGTGAACACGGTGTGAAAGCACGTTGCAGGCTGGATGGCACGTCTGGAATGCAGGAACGGTAGAGGGAACTGAGCATGGGGTGCTGGAGGGGGAACAGAAGAGCTTTGCGGTCACATCAACTTGGAATTCATTCCCAGCTCTATAACTGCTAACTCGGTCTTGAGGAACAGGCTCCTGGGCTTTTCCCAGACCCCTATTTCCCTACTTAGGGGGAAGAGATGATAGTGCTTACATCTGAGTATTATCATTAGGATTAAATGAGACTATTGCAAAATAACCAGTGTAGTGCCTGGCACATCTGAGGCAGAATGAATGGTCGCCATGCCTATTTTTGTCATCAGAATCAGGGTCAGCATCACGTTAAGTAGCTTGGGTTAATTCTTTAAGGGGAAAAAAGAAAGAGACAGAGAGAGAACCACTGGAGTTTTTTTCTTTCTCTTTTTTTATGAGGAGTTTTGCTCTTGTTACCCAGGCTAGAGTGCAACGGCGCAATCTCACCTCACCACAACCTCCACTTCCTGGGTTCAAGCAATTCTCCTGCCTCAGCCTCCTGAGAAGCTGGGATTACAGGCACCCACCACCATGCCCAGCTATTTTTATATTTTTGGTAGAGATGAGGGTTTCTCCATGTTGGTCAGGCTGGTTTCGAACTCCCAACCTCAGGTGATCCGCCCACCTCAGGCTCCCAAAGTGCTGGGATTACAGAAGTGAACCACCGCACCCGGCCCATTGAAGTTTTTTTACAGAGGAAAAGTAATGATCATATTTGTGGGTGTCAAAGAGCACAAGAAAAGATTACAAAATGATAGTGTCTATGAATTAGACAAGAGAACAACGTGGGCATGAACTAAGGTGATAGGGCGGGGAGAAATGAGCGAGGGATGTATTCAGTCACGTCCTGCTCTGTGTCCATCGGTCTTCTAAATGTGTGGAATGCACCTAACTCAGGGACTCGCCAAACCGTCTTAAAAATAGGCAATTCTACTTCAGTGCAGTGCTGCGTTGCTAGAGGTGCCTGCCATGCCCAGAGCGAGGGAAATCCGGGGGTACCTGTGGCTTGCGGAGGAGCCTCTAAGGTATCTCTGAAGAAGTGCTTGAGGTAGGACCTAGGAATATGTGTGTATTCACCTTGGAAGCTGCCCAGCCCTACCAGCGACCAGGGAACAGCATGGCTCCAGCACCCAGGCCTGGAGCGATGCGTTCTGAGCCCTGGAAGCCATTGGTATGGCTGGAATGCAGGATGCTCGATATGGAGAGACAGTGAGTAAAATCAGGCAAGCAGACCAGAGCCAGATGGTGGGGCCATTGTGTCACCCTAAGCTGGATGGGAAGGCACCGAGATATTTCAAGCAGGAAGGTGAGGATTTCCTTTCTAAGACTGAGCTTCCTCAGAGGGGCGGGGGAAGGAGCGCTGGACCCAGGAAACACTGTCTGAATTCCCTGAGATCAGCAGGGTATATAGAGAGTTGAAGCTGGGCCTTGTGTCTGCAGTTCTTGTCCCAGGGCAATGCTCGAAGACACCTTATTTGGATGTTTGTATTTATAGCTGTGACTGCGACTCCCCTGCCTTAAAAATGTAAATTTAATGATCACTTTCAGACTTTCCCTGTAGTATAATATTTATGAACATAGGACCTGTCTCCCTGGGTAGCACCAAGCACCGTGGCTCAGACACTCATAGTGTGGCTGCGCCCCACCCGTGGCCTGGATTTCCTCCTCCTCCTCCTCCTCCTCCATCTGTCTCTCCACTCTCTGCTGCCCTCTCACCCCAGCCTAATGTCATTTCTTCACCTGGTTATTTTTACAATTCCCAAAGTAATTTGAAGCGCCATTTATTATGCTTAAGAAACAATTTTATGTCACCAATGTTTGGTCACTTAGTTTTAAAAGTCAGTAAATAACATTTTTTTTCTTTTAAAAAAGAAAGTATCACAAGTTCTTTTTAACATCTCAGTAAAAGTAAATAACAACTTTTTTTTTAAAAGAAAGTATCACAAGTGCTTTTTAACATCTCAATATCCCATGATGGACTTTCCCTTTTTATGTGCCTCATCAAAGGCGGGGTTCCCCGGGTTCTGCACCAACATCCCTCCAATTTTGCAGGACAGGAGGGGTGGCCGGGCAGGAGCCTGTGGGGACTAAGCTCTGGTCATGGATTTAGCCTTTGAGGAGGGGTGACTGCTGCCCTGTGACTTTCTGTCTTTCAACCACAGGCTTGGTCTCCGTAAAAGGAGGATGCTGTGCTTAGATCATAGGACCAATCGCTCTCTTATATGAAGTAATTTATGCAAAGGATATATCACAGGCCTGGTACATAACTGGCTTTCAATAAATAATAACTTCATCATCAATAAAAAAAAAAATCTCCAGAGATGGAAGAGAAATTTTTGGCCCAATCGTTGTTTTGTCAAGGTCTCCCAGAGCTCTTGACAAAGCAAAGCTCAACCGGGCCAAAAAAAAAAAAAAAACCACACAATTAAAAATAAATTCCCATAATAAAATAATTAAATGAAAATCTTCTTAATGTACAACCCATTTTACTTTCCATGATCATGATGTTCTTAAACTGTTGCAGTCCAACTTAAAACTCAAAGAAACTTCATTAGAGTATAACAAACACACTCTGTATCTGCTGATTCCAATTGATTACATTGCACTAAGGCAAACTAATCATCTGGAGATAAAGTATGTGGCGTATTCACTGCAAAAATGATATTAGGATAGAATGAGGGAGATCAGTATTTTCTAAAGCCCCTATTTCCAAAGAATAGCCATCCTGCCATTGCCTAGTCTTATAGCAACTACTGTCCCACAATCCTAAAGTACTTAAGAATGCGTCATATGATCTTTTGGCAACAGAATTTGGATTTACCTGATTAACGATGTTTTTCTTGGGCTGATCTAAAGTGAGTCCTCATGTCACAGGCTATTGGAGCTTTGTGATCTGCAAGGTTAGTTACGAATGTAAAATAACAGTAAGTATTCTTATAAATAATAATAATGGCCGCCATTCATTCATTGCACACTGTGTCAGGCATTGTGCCAAATTCCTTAAATACCTCTTATTGACTGTTCACAAAAACGCTCTGATGAGGGTATTATTCTCATTTTACAGAAGAGGAAACAGGCGCAGAGAACTTAAGCAACTTGCACAGGGTCACACGTGGGGAAAGCAGGATTCCAGCTTGAGTCAGCCGCATTCCAAACCCTGTGCTTTGAACCGTTCTCTAGACTGCCCATTTGTGGGAACGACAGATTAGCCAAAAGAAAATGTTACGTTTCTCATTTTATCATTCTCTCTGTATTTTTTGCTCAGGGACTCTATGGAAACCGTTATTTATAAGTGAACACCAAACTTCCTTATCCTCAAGACCAGAAATAGCACAACAGTAAAAAGGGAGAAAGAAAAAAAACAATCTAGGATGTCAACAGTGATTGTTTTCTGTAGTTTTTCTTTTCTTTTCTTTTCTTTTTTGCTTGTTCATATTTTCTTTTTGTGTGTGTGTGATGGAGTCACCCTCTGTTTCCTAGGTCAGAGTACAGTGGTGCAGTCTCGGCTCACTGCAGCCTCCACCTCCTGGGTTCAAGCAATTCTCCTGCCTCAGCCTCCTGAGTAGCTGAGATTATAGGAACCCACCACGACACCCGGCTAAATTTTATATTTTTAGTACAGACAGGGTTTCGCCATGTTGGCTGGGTTGGTTTCGAACTCCTGACCTCAGGTGATGATCTTCCCGTCTCAGATGGGATGACAGGCGTGAGCCACCATGCCCATCCCATATTTCCTAAATCTACTTAACGTTACAAAAATTTCAAAATAAGGAGATGTATCTGGAATGGGGCCAAAGAAAATTTAGGTAGCACCAATCATGTTTAGACATCTAATTAGGATGCCATAAGACTAAGCAATAGAAAAAAAAATTTTTAACACTCTGAATATAAGTAATTTATCAATTTCCTTCTAATGTTAAAATTTACATCAATTTTAAATTGGGACATTATTTAGAAACTGTCCCATTAGAAAACTGATCGTCACCAACTCGATCTTCAGTGCCAGTGCGCCTGTCTGTTTATTGCTGGTGACGGTTTTACCCCTGGATTAAGAATGATTAGCTCTACTTTGGAACCAAATACAGTTCACATGGAGTTCAAAAAGAATCAGGAGACTTGTGGCCCTGTACACGTTGAACAATTTCCCTTTGTTGACAATTAGCACTCTGATCTAAAGAAGAAAATGGTTACTCTGACAGCGTGTACTTGTGGGGGAAAAGCAATCTTATTTTCCACACATTTTTAAGAGAGTATCTAGTGTGACAGCTATCAAGTATCAGCACTCGCTGCTGTAATAAATTCCATTTTGCACATTAGTCCTAACATGCTAGGTGAAAGAATCCACCCGAGGTACTTAAACCAAGAAAAATAAGAAAAAACAAGTCAAGAGGTCATCCTCAGAACATTCAGTGTTTGATACACATTGTACAGCCTTGCCTTGGCTGGCTTTGTACGTCCATTATGCCATCATTCTCTCTTCACCACCATGAGTTAGGGTTTTACTGTGAGGCAGGCATAGAAGTCATTGCCCTCCTGGACCTTGTGTGCCCAAGGTCTATTTATACCTTGTATCTGAATCTAACTTGCCCAATTCACAAACATGAGTCTGTACAAACAAGACCATGTACAATTCAGAAAAGCTTTTTCTGAAACATTTAATGTATTCATCAATGTATTGGCCATATTCTGTCCTTAGGCAGGTGATAAATGTATACTTACTATTGCCTGGTAATAAAATGTGGCATGTAGCAAAAATGTGCTCATTCTAATTTGAACAGATGTAGGTTTTAAGTATTGAAAATTAGCATACTTTCCCAAATTAGTACTTAGAGAAACTTTTTAAATTGTGTATGAAAAATGGCATTTTAAGAAGCCTTATTACATTGCTATGTTCTTAAAAGCACATTCATATATTTTATTATTTTCCCCCATACTCATGCTTTTTTTACTTAATGTTCACATTTTTCAGAGAAGAGACAGTATGAAACATTCATAGCTAGGTCCCCAAATCAGCCTTTTCTTCACTGATGCAATGTGGAACAGAAATGCAGTTTCCATGGTACGGAGTCAATGCTGAGTGACAAAATTGGATCGTTTCAGAAAATGTGATCAGGGAATCTTGCATTGTCCCCTAAATTAATAAAGCCAGTTGTTTTGTAATAAACATATTTTAGAGTATTTGTCTGTGAAATGAGAGAGGCTTTCTATCAGACCAATGGACTAGTTTATGAATAATGTAGTTAACATTCTTAGAATTAAAATAGTAGTTTCTTTTATGTGAATAGACCCTCTATTTCTATGGACTGCACAAATAAATTGAGTGAAACATGTGTTGATAGGTTTCTGGGCTCTTTCAATGTGAAAACAATTCCAATGTTAGAGTTCCCCGCTTCTCCGGTACCTTGTAATGATCCCTGAAGTTTAGAGTCCTTATTCACTGGAGGAAGCTATTAATACACATCCAACAGATAAGCGGCAAAGATACGTGTATTGTGCTTGTAGAGCCAGGGTGGTTATCATGTGAGTGAGAACTGGGAATGTTTCGCCGTAATGTGTCTCTTTCAGTGTGGACAGTAATCAGTATGGGTTAATAGACTGAGTGAATAATAACATCATTATTTTTGGGTTTTCCATCTTACCCCAATGCTGGTTGCTCTCAGGACAAAGTTAACATAACCACTGAAGCCGTGAGTGGAGATAAGTGTAATTAAGAAATAAAACTCCAACTCTCTTGCCTCCTCAAAATCTGTGAAATTAGAGACATGTTTCAATAGCCTAGAATTTAGCCAGGACCATTCATAAACCTTTTAACTACAGCAGATATATTATTTCTCAGGGAAACAGATCATGGCAAAGGTAGCCCAGGAGAAACTGCTCCCCTTGATTTGGAAACAGCACAAGAGTTTATAAGTATTTATATAGGTAGGAAGAAACTTAACAGTCAAACTCATTTCCAAATGCACTACAACAGTGAGAAAATGGCCGGAAAGCAAGAATAGCTGCAGAATTACCTGACAATGTCTCACCTTGCACATATTCAAAAACTTCTAATACTTAAAGGAGTGTAAATGAAATATTGCATTAAAAATCAAGATAATTAAAATGTTACAATGTCTCTCTTGAATGATTCTGCTGTAAAAATATTAGTATACTCTGAGGATATCAATGTCTCCTTTTAAAAATAAAAGTAGAGGAGTATATAGAATGAAATTATGACGTTTTTGATGAAATTATATTTAATAATTTGTTATATTTAAAAATTAGAAATTATATTTAGTTTATTGATTGTATATAAATATATTCTATAATATTTAATAAGCAATTAATATATAATTATACTTATAAATATGATTTATAAATACATATATACTTATAAATATGATTTATTTGATAAATTACAGTTTGCTAAATAATAAAATTATTATGACTTTATTTTGAACAATTATTGCATAGAAATCCTGAGTATCTTTGTAGCTAATTTGAATCTGGGTAAGGTGAGTGGGGTTGAATGAATATTAGGAGTCCTCTAAAAGACTGCTTAAGAGTAGAAGGAAAGCAGTCTCATTTCTTACAGAAAATGGAAATATTAATCTCAAAGCAATACAAAAATAAGCTTTAACAATGGATCTTACACTGACTTTTGAGTGTTAAAAAAAGAGCAATGTTACGTTGAAGACACCACAAGAAAGAGTATAAACATCCCGAACAAAGATGACCTGGCCTGGTCCTGATCTATAGGTCAAACGCCCCAGAGAAGAATTGCAGCCCAGAGCCCAGGTGCATTCTGCCACCCAGGAATCATGTATTCTCCAGCTCATGGTCTTAAGGTTGTAGGTCGCGGCGTTTGTTACTACTTGAAATTTCCAGCACCCTTGTGGTTACCCAAAATAGAAGGTGGTACAGAAGTCCAATCTGGAGTCTCAAAGGTGTGTTCAAGTGTGTGCAACTGGTTTTAAAATAGGCCAAGCGGATAGATCTTAATCTGTAACATGAAAACAGGGTTCAAGTTACAGAATGGTGGAGCCTCCGCAATTTATAACCCAGGTTTGGCCCCAGTGATGGGCACCGTTTGTGAAGACCTTTCCAATTCCTTCTTCTCTTACCCAACGTGATATATGCAAATCTAAAGGTGACCTGAAGTTAGTTTTTATCTGTTGTTGCATGGAAAATTCACTACAAGGTAAAATTATAAAATTGACCTAATAAGTGTACCCTAATATAATGCCATAAAATGAATTCATCCTCAAGTTTCTCTTCCTTAAAAGCTTCACGAGCAAGCCTTGTATTGGTAATTTCTGAGAATTATCCCATTTCTTCAGTCATTTTTCTAATGATCTTAAATGCTGTTATTCTCCTTTGATAGTTGATTGATTCTGAGATCACACGGCTTTACTTGAGTGTCTGGATATGACTCATCTGAAATGTGCCTAGTTTTCAACTTGGAAGCACCAACTTTTATGTGCTTTTCTTTTTAGGATATAGCCTATTAATTTCCCCCGCTGAGTCCATTCTTACTAAAATTATTGCAAATCTCATTTTCTCTGTTGGTATCTCTTTTCTTTCTCTATGAAAAACTCTTTTTGTTGCTCCATTGACCCTATCACCTGATACTTAAATGAGTCTTCTATTGCAAATGGCATTAACAGCTAATTCAGTTCATCAGGGGTTTGAAAGGCTGCACCCGGACAGAACAGAGTAGCTGTAGTGCTGGAGCAGCTGTGGCACTCACGGACAGGCCTGCAGGAGCCAGGGAAACCCCTCTCCCGCCTCAGATCTGGAACATGCTGCCCTGCCCATGCCGCTGGGTATCATTTGCCCATTCACCCCAACAATGTTTCTTAGACCCTGCTCCTAGTCAGGGCTCTACCTGTGAAATCATCTTCTGCTCTCCAGTTTTCAGCACATGAAGGGGATGATTACATAGGGTTTGTAATGTTCTTTCCAGCTATGATTCAAGTAAGGGCCATGCTATTGAAAAGAACTATAATATTGGTCCTGAAAGTCTCCAGACTGGACCCTGTTTAAGAAATGCTGTAGAGAAATGTGGGGTAGGAACACTATGGGAAACCTGCCTGCCCACAGTCTACACTGCTGGATTTAGCCATAAAACCCGAGTACCCAAAGTGGAGGCACTTAGGATAGGGTGGAGACTGAATGGGAAGGGGCAGGCTCAGAGAGAAATGAGAAGACCTGAATTTTATATAAAAGCACCTGTGAATCAGACAAGAAATCAGACAGAGCTCACAGAAATCACAGGTCTAAAGTCATCACAGTCTTTCTGCAAACTAAAAAAATAGAGAGGCCATATAGAACTAGCCCCATTTAAGGGTGCGATTTATAAGCCCCTCAGGTAGTATAATGGTTTCTTTGTCCCTTATCGCTTATCTTTCTCTTCTAAATACGTGTGTGTAGAAGACGTTGTCTTTTATGCACTTTTTGCTTAATCTGTTCCCCAGTGCATCAATTCAGTTCGTCAATGCCAGTCTCTCCTAACGCTTTTCACTTAAACAAGTCAAGCCTTCCAGTCAGTATTGCTGCTGTTTCACTTTGCCATTCAAGGTATCCCTATCTTGCTTTATTTGGTGTATATTCACTCAGTACATTCCAGCAACCAGACACTGTGTAGGAACTGGTTGTATTCATGTTTTTTGGGGTTTTGTTTTTCTTTCTTTCTTTTTTTTTTTTTTTTTTTTTTTTGAGACGGAGTTTTGCTCTTGTTACCCAGGCCGGAGTGCAATGGTGTGATCTTGGCTCACCACAAACTCCGCCTCCCAGGTTCAAGCAATTCTCCTGCCTCAGCCTCCTGAGTAGCTGAGATTGCAGGCATGTGCCACCATGCCCAGCTAGTTTTTTGTATTTTTGGTAGAGACGCAGTTTCTCCATGTTGGTCAGGCTGGTCTCGAACTCCTGACCTTGGATGATCCACCCACCTTGGCCTCCCAAAGTGCTGAGATTACGGATGTGAGCCACCCTGCCTGGCCTGTATGTATGTTTTTAAAGGACTCCAGTATTCAAGGAGCCTACAGTATAGCAGGAAAAAGAGGTAAAGAGTAACAACATACTTAACCTCTCCTCTGCAGCCACTTGATGGAGTGACCAATATTCATGTAAAGTCTCATTTAATCCTCTCAGAAACCTCCCAGAGAGGTCGATAGGGTTGTCTGCTTTATTTATTTATTTATTTTTAGACAGAGTCTTGCTTCATCATCCGGACCGGAGTGCAGTGGCGTGATCTCAGTTCCCTGCAACCTCCACCTCTCAGGTTCAAGCAATTCTCCTGCCTCAGCCTCCCGAGTAGCTGGGATTACAAACGTGCACCTCCACACCCAGATAATTTTTGTATTTTTAGTAGAGACAAGGTTTCACCATGTTGGCCAGGCTGGTCTCGAACCCCTGACCTCTAAAGATCAGCTTGCCTCAGCCTCCCAAAATGCTGGGATAACAGGCATGAGCCATCACGCCCAGCCTGTCTGCTACTTATAGGTAAGGAAATGCAGGCTCAGGGAGATTCAGTAACTCTCCCAAAGTGACATGGAGAAGCCACACCTTGAGGTCAGCTGTGCCTGATTCCAAAGCCTCAGTTCTTTCCTGCTATGATATGCTATCACTGCTGTGATAGAAGGATACATCTTCAATTACCATTCATTATAACCATAGTCGCTCAATGTTCAGTTAGTGTGTATTTGTTTGTAACAAGATAAATAGGATTATAACTGCTCCACCCACCTGCTAAAGGAATGCTAGGTTCTCACAGGGCCTTAGAGAGTCCATTCTTCTCTGTTTCTTCCAGGTCATTTCTTTCAACGCCACTATCTTTCCTCTTCAGTCTTCTCTGCTGACTAAATGAAGTGATGATAATGCAGTTGCTCAGCAGAGATTGTTACGTCAACCGCAGGGCAAAGTGATTCGCTTAGACATGGAGATCTTCTCAGTCCAGTTGTTTGACAATCCCATGCATTCCTGTTTAAAATTAAAATAGAAAAAAAAAACCCAAACATAAAACTTTGAATGTGAGCTATCTGAAATAAATTATAAGGAAATTAAATTCAATATCTGGGTGTGCCCAGTCCATTCCATTTTCCCCATCAGCAAAGTAAGTATCTATGTTTTGGAAGATCGATTTGCAAATAATTTTTTTCTATGTAATGTAAAAACAATTGTATTAATGATTACTGTGCCCCAGGTGTGGTTTTCCAGCATTATCTTCTCCAACCCTCTTCTTAACGCTTTAAGGTAAAGAACGCTATGAGGAAAATGAGGCTCAGTGATCCTGCCCAAAACAGGAAGCTAATATGGGGCGGAACCAGAAATTTATCTCAGAACTCTCTATCCTCCCAGCCCATGTTCTTAAGATGATGCCGAAAACAGCAGTAACCATCACGTAGGGAGTGCCTACTGTGTGCTGGTGTTGCTGAAGAGCTTTGCATATATTAACTCATTTAAACCTCGAAACAAGGGCGGTTAAGAGGCTTAAATGAGTTAATAATATAACAACAGCTATAGTGCTTATTTGGTGGGTAAGAGAACTGAGCCCAGGAAGACTGTAGCAGTCACAGAAGTTGGCAATAATGAGTCGGGTTGACGGTGGCAAGTGACCACAGACCAGCTCCCAATCATTACGCTCTAACACAGTTCTTGGCAAATGTGGACAGAAAGACAAAATATTTATACAAGATTGTCTGTAATAAAACAGAACTGTTATGATGTATATTCATTTCTTCCATTCGTGATACTTAATCAGAAACCACGACACAGGAATGCTTAGAACAATTTTCATGTTGCCTGTGTGTTTTTAACATTGTTTAATTCTGAAAAATCACTGGCCTGATCAAACATGTCTTCGCCTCCGTTATGACTGACAGCATTTGCCATTTTAAGAAATCATAAGTAAGATTCTTAAAGGTTTTTTTTTTTTTAACTCAAAGTCAATACACTATGGCCTTGAATAATCTTTTCAAAATTGCTTTTTCTGTCACAAGGACAAATTTCATCATTCAGTTTAGATTTTAAAAACTCCCTTAACTACGTTGGAGTGACCCTGTTCAAAGTTCTCTGCACAATGATCTGGCGGTGTCCACTGAGAACAGAATAAACAGTGGGTTCCTGTTTAGTATTTCCTGTAGGTGATTGCTGTGTTATTTCTCTTAATATCGCTGATCAGTAAATGGTAGTTTTACAAAAAAGAGCGAACTACTTTACTATATTTAGAGTCAAAAATATTCAAATGATGCAGCTCCCGGGGTGTCAGGCATATCAGCCCGTTTTTCACGGCAGTGCCTGCTCCGTTAGGAAACGAATATGGGCCTGAGGCTTCATGCCACAACTGTCATAAGCATGAGTTGCTGATACCTAGAAGTTCATTCAAAACTTCTGGAAGAATTCTGTTTTACTAATACCTTAACGGCAGGCCCAATAGTCTTCTGCTGGCATTCAGCCAGTCTACTGTCACGAAGGTTGTTTTTAGATGATCGTTTTGGTTCTGTTTCTAGCTGACATGGAACAGATTACCTCAATTCAGCCATGTAAGCAGGTTGGGTTTGCCTCAAAAGTAAGAAATTCCACAGACAGGCAGTCCGGGGTAGGTTCTTCAGCGTGCGCTCCCCCAGAATGACATCATCTGCATTTCAGCCTACAAAACGAGGAACAGGACAGGGCTGGAAAGACAAGGACAAAAGCCCCTCTTCTCGGGAGATTTAGTGTCGTCACTGTGTGCGTGAAGTTTCCAACGGGATGCCTTGCCTGTGGCTTATCGGTCAGAACAAACTGCATGGGATCCGGGAAGGTGGGTTGCTAACTGGGCGAACTGTCAGGACTGTAGTGAGGAGGACTGCAGAACGGGTCCTCGGGAGGCAGGAGGCAGTGTCTACCACACCTCTTACATACTGACTTACTTTATGGAGTAATGAATATGGAAATGGTGACTTCATTGTAAAATAAAATGGATCAGACAGAACCTCAAACTGAAAATGATCCTCAAAGGAATTCTTGCCAAGAAAAGGAGGGCCTTTGCTAGAAGCTAAAAATGTGAGCATCTACTCTGATTCAGAGGGCAGCTTCCCGCCTCTCTGCCTGAGTGTGGAATGTCTGTCACTGCAGGCAAAATATGCCCTCTCATGCCTCCACTGGAGACCAGTCTATGTCTGCTTAGCCCCAGGGATCTGAACAAAGACTTCGCATTTTTTATTCTAAGACATGGTTGCTGATTTCTTAACTTGTCTCTCCCATACCTTTTTATTTAGTAGATTGACTTTGCTGGGTAAAGAATTCCCTTCCAGACTTCTCTATATCATAATATACATAAAATCAAGAATATTCGCAGGCACAGACGTAAGCAAATGTGGTTGCTAATCGCCAGAGGTGGCCAGTCCAGGTGCTTTAGCTGCCCAAGGTCTCACTTGGTAGTTGTTGCTACTCACAGAAGTAGAGAGGGTCTGGTTAGAAGACACACAACATAGAAAATATTTCTATGTCCAGTCTCTGAGGGTTTGCGTTTCCAGCCTCATTTATTCCGGAAGAAGTGGGTCTTAATGCACTTGATACCAGGAATCTATAGTTCCTTCTAATTATTGAACGCTGGTCAACCATCCTTCACTGTTCTTCATTCACCCCACACCTTTGCGAGTTTCTAGCATTGTGTGTATTATGTGCCATCCCTGCAAAATTAACTTTTGTGGTCATAGTAATTAATGGAATTGTGCCATGGATTGTTGGATTCATTCAGTTTTTTAAATGTCTCAGAAACGATATTTTTCATGCTGTATCTTGGTGATTTCAGAGTGTTTTACACATTTATGAAGAGTCATTTTAAAACATTGTTGGGCCGTAGCAAACTTTCCTCTGCCCAAGTGGTAGAAGGAAAGGTTACAGAGCTCCTTCCAAATCAATGCAGCAAAGACCAAGCCCTCTCCCAGGCTTTGACTCCTGCTCTGTAGTCTATGACACACAAAAGGCTCCTTTTCACTCCTGTTGACATTACTTGGCTATTTGCCAGAACATAAGATTGCAAATCTCCAATCGTCTCAATCAGTGACTATTAATTCATTGTCTGTCTGTAACTCATACATAATATGGCCACGAGAAAGGGTTTTGTACCATTGAAATGGCGATGACCTGAGCAGATGACATGGTTGGTTACTTTATACCTGCCTGTCTGCTCATGAAACTGCACGGCAAATAATCACGTGTGGTTTCAGGTGGTGTAACTGCCAAGCAATATATAAACAAATATAGAACTCTCTCAGTAGCCCTAATCAGAAGAAATGTTTATCAGGGACCTCGCTCCACCCTAGTAGAGTATCACATGCTTGTGAAAAAGGTCTAGGAATATGAGCTATGAATGCAAGTAACTTGTTTTATTTAAATCTACTTTAGAATAAATACAAAATAAGATAACAGAACATAGCATATCCTGAAGGGAAAAACCAAGTCGCATCTGCATCTTAAGATGGCTTGTAAACCAAATATGTAGCTACAAAGCAATATTTCAGAGAATCGTCTTGCTTGGAAACAGCTGCTTAATTAGAATACGTTTTTTGGTTTTTTTTTTGTTTTTTTTGTTTTTTTTTTTTTTTGCTTTTTACATGATCAGATACTTTTTATTTCACAAGTTCTGGTAAATATAGAACCAAAAAATGTACTCCTGTGCTGCCTAATGCCTTAGGCAGAACTTACTTAATCATTTACTTATTCAACAACTACACAGTGGCCCCGACTTAGGGCCAGGCACAAATGCAATACCTGTGTGAGGAATATAAGTATTATGAGGGGCAAGCGGGAGCTGATAGGCCAGTGGAGGAGGGGGGCTTCGATCCAACACTCCAACAGATTCAAGCAACTGAGCTTGAATTTAGAAGGAATGAGGAAGGTGATTCTTTAAGAGTTTAAAAAAGCACATGGGGCGGCTACGCTGGTGGAACAGGGACGTCCTTCCTGAGGAAGAGACGCTTGAACGCTGGAGGCTGCGTTCCCATCAGAGGGAGCCACGCAAACCAGAGCCCTGTACGTGGCACAGTCCAGGAACGGAAGAGAGGCTGGCGAGGCTGGAGGCAGAGCGCTGGGAGGAGGGCGGTGGAGATCTGGCGGGAAATGCCGCAGGACACCGGGTCGTGCAGTGCCTTCAGCGGGCCACATGAAGAATGCTTATCTTAATGATTTTCATATCAGATCTAGCAACTGTTGCATATGCTCCATTTCAAATGGAATGGAAATAACAAGAAAAGCTAAGTCGTGGTTATGTAAACAGCAGGGGGACTTTTTAAAGACACTAAGCATTCAAGCAGCCAGTTTAAAACAAAGTTTCAGGCCAGGCACGGTGGCTTACACCTGTAATTCCAGCACTTTGGGAGGCCGAGGTGGGAGGATCACCTGAGACCAGGAGTTTGAAACCAGCCTGGCCAACATGGTGAAACCTCATCTTTACTAAAAATACAAAAATCAGCCAGGCATCACTATGCACGCACCTGTAGTCCCAGCTACCTGGGAGGCTGAGGCAGGAGAATCACTTAAACCCAGGAGGTGGAGGTGCAGTGAGCTGAGATTGCGCCACTGCACTCCAGCCTAGGCGGCAGAGCAAGATTCCATCTCAAAAATAAATAAGTAAATATAGTAAATAAAGAAACCAAAGTTTCAACTAGCAAACTGAGCTTTGACAAAGGTTTTAAGACATCATTTCCATATAATCTCTTTCAATGATCTAAGTCCTTTAACCTTTTGTTAAGATTTTCACCTCACTTGATAAACCCCAGCACCAGATGGTGAAATGGCACATGATGACAAATCACCTCCTCAAAAACATTTACTTAAACATCAAAAACTGGGCAGTGGAAGTGGCTGGACACATGATTTGACCCGTTTTACACGGTGTCGCCAACAGGTGCCAATCATGGCAGATTGCCGAACGTCATCCAGATAAGCCCAAACAAAAGCAGAGGCTTACGAGTTAGCGAGGCGGGTACGGTTCCATTTCTCTGCCTACCTTTCAAGTGCAGGGAGCTTGCGTGACTAGTCTAATGTTACTCAACCTATGGGCTTTCGTTTCTCAGCCCAACACATGCTTGCATTGTCTAGCACGTGGCATGCCATGGGTGAGGTTCCTGGAGAGGACCTGACAGATGCTTACCACGTGCAGAAGCTACCAGGTATCCTTCTTTTTCTTGCACAGACTTCACTTTGTTGAGTGTGGTTGAAGTAGGCAAGCATAAAAGGTGTGACTTCACTTTAGTCTTGCCTTTGCTTTGCTTACGACGAGCTTCACTTTAGTGCCCACCCCTTCTGTCAGTCTGCAGGAGCTGCTTTCTATAGCAGAATCTCACTGCTGTTTCAAAATGTCTTTGAAACTCATGCCAGTGTTTCAGATGGTCTTGCTGCCCCTCCCTAAGCACTAAAATAGTTGACTGAGAGAATGACACATTGTTCTCCTGGGATATTAGACAATGCCACTAACGGACAGGGGCCAGGAAAGGCTGAAACATCTATAGCACAACTCACTTTTCAAAGGACTGCAGGGGTAAAGAATGTTCTCTAGAAAACAATACTCATGGGAAAACGACATTCACTTCCTTCCTGCCGGGATCCCTCAAATAATAGGAAGCGATGAGGAATCAATTGAGAATTCTGTGCTCTCTTGGGGGAAAAAACGTAAAACAACATTCAAAGAAACCCTCTAAATAGATGTGTTCAAAAAATCATGCCCATGAAAGTCCTTGGAAATCACCACAGTATCTTTAAAAAATTACTAAATTTAACCACATATGGAAATCTGCACAGTTTTTCAAATATATTTTGATTATTGAACCAACATTCATGTACAATGTACAAAGCAGCAGACTTTACCATGGCCCTTTCAGATAACAATCTTCACCCTCACAACAACCCAATAAGAAGGGTCTCATTACAGAGGAGAAAACCGAGGTATGGGGAGGCTAAGTAAATGACCTATGGCCACAGCCACACGTAAGTGGCAGGGTCAGGATTTGAACCCAGGAACCCTGCCTCCAGACTCTCCACTCTCAAGTATTATGCACTTTAAAAAGTTTTCTGAAAGGATCAACCAAGAAAGTGAGAAGTAAAGCTACAGATGGTCTCTGCATATAGAATTGGAAGTTTTAAATGTGACCGCAGTGAGCCCAGATTCTCTCTTACAGTGAGGATTTTATTTTTACCGAGCTCTCTGAACACACACAATGCTTGGGTGCCGCCTGAAAAAGTGAGAAGTCATTTGGCAAACTATTGAGGTTGTTCAGATACACTCTCAAAGCTGGCATGCTCACTCATTTAAGGCCAGAACAGAGGTGTAGACAATAACAGAAGGCCTCTCTACTCCAAAATATGGGTCTTTCTCACCAGTTCTAACAATTGCAGAGTTATTTGGGTTAACAAGATCCTCTCTTGGGATGTAAATATCCTCGAATATGGTTTGAGTTGTGTCAACTATGCCTTAATGATGTACGTTGTTTTCATTGGACCAACACATCCCAGAACCCTCTCGGGTGTCTTTATTATGTCAGGCAGGAAGAGAAAAAAATATACAATGAATCTGATTTTCAAGATTTTCATCCTTTTGTTTCCCTCCTCATCTCTATCCAAAAGATGATTCCTGTTCCAGCCTCTGAAACCACACCTGTGGCTAAGCAGCGTTTACGGAACAGTTTCCAGGGCTCCCGGCCCCACTTGGACTTACACCAGGGCTCTTGCAGCAAGGTCCTTGTCTCATTCCTCAGAGCCTGCGTCTCTGCACAGATAACTTGCCCTAGGGTGCTAGCTTTTCCAAGACTGAGGATGTGCCCTGCTTTACCCAGCCTTCTGTGGAACGCCACGCCTGGAGCAGCTGGGACTCTGTCACACCTGCAGAGGCATGGAGGCCCTCTGCATGGCTTCCCGCTCACCCCGCTGGCTGCAGCACCCACTCGTTGCCCTGGCTGTGTGGGTTCAACTCTCTTCCCCATCTGCACAGGACCTGTCTTTCCAGCACCTAGCAGTCCCCAGGCATCTGCTCCCTCACTAGCAAGAGTCTCTAGATCCTGGCCTTTCCACATCCGGTCTGATGGGACTCTCAGTGTGGCTTTACCCTGGAATCAGCTGTTCATGTATGCAGATGCTTGAGTCACATCCAGAGTCATTAAATCTGACTCTCTAGGGGTAGGGCCGAGGTCCTGGTGTTTTTAAAAGTTTGCCTTATATTCATTCACCCAGGGATGAGAGACGCTACTTTACATCAATTTCTCTCAAGTTTCAACATGTTTACACACAGCCTGGGGATGTCGTGAAAATGCACATGCTGGCTCAGTAGTTCTGGGTGGGGCCTCAGGTTTCACATTTCTACCAAGATCCTAAGTGATGACGTTAAGGTTGGTCCATGGACTACTTTTCTAGGTGGCAAGGCCCAAGACCAGCGGTTCTCAAAATGTGGTCAGGAATCACCTGGGAACTTGTTAAGGATGCAAAATTTCAGACCCAGCCAGATGTACTGAATCAGACACTCTGGGGTAGACCCAGCAATCCTTTTTTACAAAGCTCCCAGGTCAGCAATGCTCACTACCTTTCAAGAACCATTGGCCTGCGTGGTACTGCCCAGTAGAAATATAATGCAAGTCACATATGTAAGTTTAAATTTGCTACTGGTCAGATTTGAAAAAGTAAAAAACAGATGAAATTAATTTTAACAAAATATCCTATTTAACACGGTATGTCCAAAATATTGTCAAACACATAAAAATTAATGTGATGACTTGCATTCTTTTTTCAACATGCAGTCAATATAAAAATGATGATCATTTACATATTTTAAAAAGAGAAAAAATTTGTTTTTATTTGTACGAATTTGTGGGACACAAGGATAATTTTGCTACATGGATATACTGCGTAGTAGTAAAGTCGGATTTAATGTATGTATCCACCACCTGAAAAATGAACATCATCCCCATTGAGTAATTTCTCACCATTCACCTTTTGTGTGTGTGTGTGTGTATAAAGACCTGAAAATCTAGCACGCATTTTACACTCACATGACATTGCAGTTCTGAATAGCCACATTTTAGGAGCTCAGTGGCCACCTGCAGCCGCCGTATTGAACCGCAAAGCTTTACACGGAGAGCAGTGATGATGGTATCGACTTCCATTGGTTGCTTGCTGCGTGTCAGACATTACTCAGTTAAGCATTTTATGTGCATTATTTGTACGAGCCCTATGACAACTCATTATCATTCCCATTTTATACGAGGGTGGGTTATGCCAACGTCCTTTTTAGTGTTCACCAAGATATAAGAAATCTACTCCAATATAAACCTGTTCAAATTACTCCATGTTTTAAAAATTCATTTATTTAGATATATATATTTTTAGAGACAAGGTCTCACTCTAGTGACCAGGCTGGTGGAGTGGCGTGATCATAGCTCAACTGCCACTTTGAACTCATGGGCACACAAGATCCTCTCACCTCAGCTTCCTGAGTGGCTGAGACTGCAGGCACATGCCACCACATATGGCTTTTTTTTTTTTTTTTTTTTTTTTTGAGTGAGGGGGTCCTGGTATGTTACCCACACTGGCTTCTAACTCCTGGGCTCAAATGATCCTAACACCTCAGCCTCCCAAAGTGCTGGGACTACAGGTGTGAGCCACCACACAGGGCCCAAATTATTTTAAATATACTTTTTTGTGGAATTAAAAAAAAAAAAGAGAAATAACAAAGAAAAATGTTTTTGTTTTTGTTTTTGTTTTTGTTTTTGTTTAGATGGAGCCTTGTTCTGCCGCCCAGGCTGGAGTGCTGTGGTGCAGTCTTGGCTCACTGTGACCTCCACCTCCCGTGTTCCAGCAATTCTCCTGCCTCAGCCTCTCGAGTAGCTGGGATTACAAGCACACGCCACCACACCTGGCTAATGTTTTATATTTTTAGTAGAGACGGGGTTTCATCATGTCAGCCAGGCTGGTCTCGATCTTAACATTAGTACAATTCTTAAGACATCAGTGGCATACAACATAAAAGTCATGGTAGTTGGAGAAGTAGAAAAGTCAGAATTTTCTATCCTAGTCTAACCTTTTAAAATATGCCTAAAATCTGACTTGCACACCTCTGTGACGTCAAATATGTTGAAAGGTGGTTACTGACAGGCTGCTTGGACAGCTGGGACCCCTGTGGACCAAGGGGAACCTTGGCAGGACAGGATTCATCCTAAATGAAAGCAGCTGGCAGAGCCATAACCTGCTTGGGGCAATGCGGCTTCTGACCTAAGACGACGCTAACAGGTACCAGTGAGGCAACGGGCTTCCCGTACATGGATGCAGAATGTAGGCAGTTTGGGATTTAAAAATAATGGTGACTTAGTCAAAGAGTGCTTCTTTGTTTCCTAAACACCCATGGCTTCTTGAGGAAGACCAGTATTTAAATACAGTTTTCTTTCTGGTATAAACTAAGGAGGAAAGAGAAAATAAAACAATTTTTTAAAAATGTGTCTGTTTGAGGCTAGGTTTTCAATTATTACTGGTAGAATTATCATTCCCCATTCAGGCTAAGAGAAAAAAATATCCCATGTTAGATTGGTGGGTATTTAAGACATAGTAAAATGTGACCATTTAAAATAAATGAACAGAAAAATGCATTGGAGTTCTAAAGTGATTTTTTTAAAGCCTGGTGTGTATTTTCACATGACATTGATCTTATTACAAAATACAAATTAGAGATTTCAAACTTAATGTATGATTTTTTTTATTTGAAATATAGTTGTTGGTTTTTTGTTTTTTTTTTTTTTTTTTTTTTGAGATGGAGTCTTGCCCTGTCACCCAGGCTGGAGTGCAATGGCGCGATCTCAGCTCACTGCAACCTTCGCCTCCCAGAGTCAAAGGATTCTCCCGCCTCAGCCTCCAGAATAGTTGAGACTACAGGCACCTGGCACCATGCCCAGTTAATTTTTATATTTTTAGTAGAGACGGGGTTTCACCATGTTGACCAGGCTGGTCTCAAACTCTTGACCTCGTGATCCACCTGCTTCGGCCTCCCAAAGCGCTGGGATTACAGGCATGAGCCATTGCGCATGGTAAAATATAGTTTTAATATAAGATCTATTGAGCCAAAGGATTTCACTATTTTGAAATAGTGCTTGAAATAGTAGTCAGGTAACCCATTTTTTTACATGGCATAATCCTCAGTATTTTCCATAATCAATTTCAGTGTCTTTAACTGCATAGAAAGAATTGAATTATATGTGCATCTAGCAACCATCCTTCACATTAATTATGAAATGTATCAGGGTGGTTTTTTATAATGGATTCAGGTTGAAGACTCTTCATCTCCGGATGGCAAGCCTCTCAGTAGTACTTTCTGACTACCTAGGCATTCTTTTTGTAAGGGGGAGTAGGGAGTTGGAAAAAAACAGGGATTTTATCTACATGCAGTAGAAGCTTTCGTAAAAATACTTAACTGCTTCTTTGGTAGAAAGTAACTAATTTTCCTTCCTGGTGGTTTTGTGAAGGCATAATGACTCAGTGGAAGCCTGAAGTTGGTCTGATGATGCATGGTATCTTCCTTCATCCACAGTAGAAAGAGATCTCAATCTTCAGCTACTACAATGTGAATAGTCTCATCATGTGGAAAAGTCTGGAAAATATTTTTTAAAAATCTGTTTTTATTCTTGCTGCATCTGTGTGCTGTGTACCCCTGAAGGCAAGGACACTTCATTCTGCCAACCACTGTATTCTCAGAGTGCTTGGCTTATAATAAGCTCTGAAGTGTTTGACAAATAAATATTTGCTGAATGAATGAATAAATGAATACCACTTCTTAATTTTTAATTCCAGAAGCAAAATGCAAGCTCCAGGTTTGTCAGTCATTGCCAGTGACCCAACTGGAATGATGTCTTCACTGGCCTGTGGAGGCAGAAGCAGGGGTCATTTTTGTTCTGTCTCATGTCACTGAATGGCCCCCAGTCTCTGCCAATAGATAAGAGATGTCAACACTTATCCCGGTAGCTTTCAAAAATAGCATAGTTGATGAAACTGGAAATTTAGGTGCATGCTAGAAAGAAATTATTTGTCTTCAGTCTTAAGAATAGACTAGCAACAGATAACTGCTACCAGCAAGCTCTCAAGTATTTCTTCACACTCCGTTCTAAGCAAGCTAGGAAATCTCAGCAGAAAAGTCTTCCTTCTCAATAAAGCATAACTAGGACATCTCATTTTCAATGAGACGGGTAATTCATTTCGAAAACTTGAGGAGGATGGCAGGGCACTGTGTTTCTTTAAGATTCCAGTCAAGTTTAGGTTTGTTTTGTTTTCAGTGGGGCTGGCAGTTTTCCTCAAAATTTAAATGAATATTTGCACAATGAACCAAGTTGTTGTGGGTTTCCTGGTTGGTGTTTTTTCCCCCCTGGAGTGGGGGGTGGCGATCCGGGCAAGGGATTTTTCATCCCTCTGCAGACAACCCCGGCTGCTGTTAATGCTGAAAATAGCTCAAATGCTCTCAGAACAGTAGCACCACCCAGCAGCTGGGATTCTTTCCCTCTCTTATTTGCCACTCTCTTGCCTTTTTTTCCTTCAGACACTTGGATTGGACTTAATCTTAAACCTCTGGAGTTCAAGACCTTTTAAAAAGGGCTAAATAAACAATCTCTGCATGTAAAAGGCCACTGACTCCTGCTGCCTCTGTATAGAGCAACTGTTGAACTCAGCTGCCTGTAGGTAAGATTTTTTTATTCCGGAATGATTTAATTGTTTTCTGATATGTTCATGACTAATGTCTTTAAAATAACTTATTTGTAGTGAAAATAATAAAGGGGAGTTGTGAACAATTCCCAGATAAATATTGTGTTCCAGAATAGAGCAGGAACATCGGGGCGCTTTTGTGGCTGTCATTTTAAACTTTGCTGAAAGTTCTCAGACCAGTGACCTGCAGTACAGACCTCACTGTGGCTGGGCCCTGGATCAGAGGTCTAATTAAGCCTGATCGCCAAAGCAATGAGAGGATCTTTCAGACATCATACTTTTGTTGTTTAGACTGCTTTATTTTTAACTTTCCAAGGGCATTAAGAAAAAAAAAAAAAGGAAAAAGATGCAGCCGTCCACCTGAGTAAAGAGAATATAGATAAGTCATTGTTCTCGAAGGGCAGTGAGAGGGCTGTTTGTAGAACGTTCTCCTTTCATTCCTGTTTTGCTGATTGCTGGTGTAGAATCAGCGGTTGTTTGGAGGCGTGTGGGAGTTTTGTTTTGGTTGTTGTTTTGTATGTTCCTAGCACATTCTAGGGGGCTGTTCTGAGGATTCCTTACTAAGCTGAGTATCTTTTGCCAGGTACAGTTGCTGGCAGATTGCTCTGATGTGACAATGTGGGATTTGGGGTCAGTTTTGGTGGCTCCCCTCTCGCCCTCTGTATGCCTGTGCTGGACATTTTGCAAAGTACTTTGATCTGTGGACTTTAACTTCAAACCCGGCATTCACTTTGATGGTGGCTATTTACTATGTTCAGTAAAATGTCTCCTTTTTTTTTTTCCAGTTGGTTTAATGCTTTGATAGCATTTCCTTTGAATAATTGATTGGAGCTTTGGTTTTCCTCACTGATATATCTTAGATTTTACTTCTAGAGGGACCCCTAATTGAAAGAAAAGTGTTCTCTGGTAAGGTTCTCCCCGACATTGACTTCATGACAGTTCATGGCCCCTGCCTGGCAGATGTCTCAGAGAAAGCAGCAGATGACGGTGCACAGAGCCTGGCCCTGGCTGCCCTGCTGCCTCGGAGTCTCCGTGTGCCTTGGGGCCCAACTGGTACTTTTTTTAAACATGGATGCTGAAATCTTTGGCGTTCAGAGATTCTTTTTTTCTCCAGAAAAGTTTATTGGTATCGAAGACCACATGTCAAAGGGAAGCATGAATTTTAACCACATAATGATATTCCAAGTAACAAAAAAAAGGAAGAAAAAACAACCAGAAAGAAAAAGAAAATTAAAATCAAAAGAAAACTGGGGGGGGAAAAACCCTCAGTAGCCAGAAGTCTGTTTTATGAGTGAAACTTCTGCTGTGTCAGGGATAAGGGATTTCTTAAACATGTGTTTCATAAAATGGGCAACACGTAGCACTTAGTAGCCATTCAGTCCACTTGTAAATATTCTCTTCATTGTAAAGAAAGCACAAGTGTGTATCACATTTGTTCCTTTTTACTTGCCCACCCCAAGCACAAGGTATTTCCAGAGTCCTCAGCCAAATACAGAGTTTGACGTTCCCTGGCAAACCGTCCCTGCGTACTCTGTTGGAGGTTAGGAATAGAATGAGCCTAATCCTGTCAGGAGACCGTTTAAGTCCCAGTCAAGGACGATGGCTCCTCAGTGCTGACGCAGTCTGCCCCCTGTCCTCTGCACCTTGCTAAGAAGGACGGACATAAGTGGCCACAAGGACACTCTCCAAAGGGGCGGAGCTGTGGGGAAAGATATGGCAGAAATCCCCCTGGATTAGGGGCAGATGCAATGGAATCTCCAGAATTTGGAGATGTTCAGTACAATTTTGTAATTTCCCAAACCTGGGCATTTCATTGCCACTTTTCCCCTTCAAATCTACAATATAAGAAGCATGTGAATCATCGCATTTATGTGTACAGTTAACATTTTAAATCCTCCTGTTATTTTGAGTCTGGGCTTTGTGGGAGACAGGGTTTAGCTAGAATGCTCGCCCCTGCTTAGTACAAGGAAGGCTTGCTCTTTCAGTGCTGAGTGCAAATATATTGCTAGAGGTGAGTCCAGCAGCAAATTCCACGGCACCAGAATGACACCTATCTGGAGAATGGTAGGTGACCATTCCATTCCCAGGCAAGCCATTTTTTCCCTGCTTTTTGTTTTCTCTCTGGTTCTCTTCACCCCTAATTTTACTTGGAAACCCTGGATTGTTTGAATGTGAAACTGCAGGTGAAATCTAGCCAAAGCCACTAGTTTCACACAAGTTCCACATGAAAGAAGCATTCTACCCAGCCTCGCACGAAACTTGGCGGTTGTTACCAAAGGCTTCATGAATGTCAGTCAGCCTGGATTTGAAACATAACCCAAGGCCAGGTGACTTCTGGTGACTTTGAGGCTCTATTGTATTAGCATAGAATCTGCCAAACAAGGACAGTCCTGTTTCCGCGTCTTCTACTGTAGTTTCATGGGTGGACACTTCTTTCCCCCATAAACTCCCATTTATCTCATGATCACTGAAAGCCGGGTTCAACCCTAACATGAATGGTTGTAGCTGTGGTGTTGGAGCACTGGCAGATAGAGGTTTGCGTTTTAAATTCCAGCAGCCTGATCCCCAGTGGTGTGAACATGTTGGTAGAATTCAGCTGAAGGAAGGAAGTCCCGGGAGAGCCATGGAATGTCTTTCTTTGCTTAAATATACCTCTGTGCTCGTGAGGAACAAACAGTAACATTTTGTCCCGGTCCGGCCGCTCGACAGTATGCCTTTTGTTCCCTCTCCAAAGGTGGTGTCAAATATATTGGTGGAAAAATAATAAACTTCCAGATACTTTTTTCTGCCTGCTCAACTGATATACTCCAAGGGAACATTGTAAGCATTGAGAAGTCCAGTCCTGTGGCTGGGAACGTAAGGGATACTGAGAATAAAGGAGCCCTCAGCGGAGTCAGCGTCCCTCAGGAAAGCATGGCGACCTAGAGTTCATGCGGGTGTTAACAGTCAGGTGGGACCTGGCTGGGAAGGTGTGTGTGTATGTTTTCCGGGTGGGTGTAGTAGCGAGCAGAGAGGAAGAGGAGGATTTGTCAGCTTTGTTCAGCAAATCTGTCACATCGAAAACAAAAATAATCAAGCCCAGGAGCTGAAAGCATTCCTTTCTTTTGTAGATCATGTAAATTTATGTTGGCTGAATATTGAAATTTTTTGGATTATTTTTTCTCATTAGAGACACCAATAGTTAGGATTCCAGGCAGAGTAAATAATCTCCAATGAAAATATGACCCACTGGGACACCTGAATTGTTTCAGATGAACTCCCATGAGTCAGTCTCCGGAAGGTCCTCATGGTTCTCTGGCAGTTATGAAATGCTAAGCCAACCAGGGCACTAAGATTCGACTTGTCTTTTTTGTAGTTGGAAGATTTTTAAACTCATATGAAGAATTTTCACAAAAATGAATGTGTGGCCTCACCAAAGATTTACACTATCTTTGGTGAGATGTATAGATGTGGATTCATTCTTTGAATCTATATGTAGATTCAAATTAAATTGCCATCGAATTTCATTTTAAAATTTTATAATCGCTTACTTATTCAATAAAATTGACTTTCATTCAAGATATAGTTTGCATGTTAGCAGGTGACATGCAGTGGATGGCCTAGCAGGGAAAGCATTTGAAAAGCTATCGCAATAACATAATTCTGAACTGCCATATGTAGAAGCTGCTTTTTAACACTGGCTTCACTAGTCATAGTGTAGCATCTATTCAGCATATATGATTTTGATACCCACAGACTGGTACAATAAGTAGAGAAAAGGAAGATGTTCAAATGGAGGTTCTAGAGAAAATAATTCAGAACCATCCTTCAAGGAAGTTCTCACTAAACACATCAAGGTATAAGAAGTTCAGTAGTTTTAAGACATTCATCACCCATAGCAAAACAGCAAAAGGGAAAGAATAGGCCAGGTGCGGTGGCTCACACCTGTAACCCCAGCACTTTGGGAGGCCAAGGCGGGTGGATCACTTGAGATCAGAGGCTCAAAACCACCTGACCACCATGGTGAAACCCCATCTGTACTTCAAAAACAATTCAAAATTAACCAGGCATGGTGCTGCACACTTGTAATCCCAGCTACTTGGGAGGCTGAAGCATGAGAATCTTTGGACCTAGGAAGCAGATGTTGCAGTGGACTGAGATTCCACCATTGCACTCCAGCCTGGACAGCAAGAGCAAAACTCTGTCTCAAAAATACAGGGATAAAAATGCCAAGTTGAGAATCAACACCAAGCTAGACTATGTGCAAATGTTTCTCTAAATCATTAAAAATCTTATTTCAAGGAGACGTCATTTGTCATTTAAGAATGCAAAAATCAGTGCTTTAAAAATCTTTTTGTGCTTAATTGACTGTCAGAAAAAAATGGAGTCCATGTAATATTTATTTCTCAAGGACATATTACAGCCTAAATTTACATATTCAATATACTCATTTTCTTTTCTAAAAAAAAATCAGCGTCTGTGTGATCAGGACATGATGACACAAAACAGTAGCAGCAGTAGGCGCCCCTGGTAGAGCAAAGAGGATTATTTCTCAGAAGCAGATTACACAGTCGTTTCCAGAAATCATCATTCTCCAACCAAGTTTTTATTAGTTATTTGGATATTATGTTTTTCTCCGAAATAAGAAGTAGTAGAGCCTGACCATCCCTACTCTAAAAGTCTGAAATTCAAAATGTTCCAATATCTGGAATGGTTTGAGCGCCACCAACATAATGCCACAATGGACAATGAAGATGACGTCAGCACTGTCACCACAGATGCCGTGGTGACAATGCGATGGGCTAATCGAAGGAATGCAGCCGAGTGCATTCGTAACAGAACAGGAAGACGTGTCTGTTTATAAACTCAAAGAGAGACTTCTAAGATAAAATCGCTCTTAGAGGGGCAGAGGACTCTGGAGAAAACATTTTAAAAGCCATCCGGCAGAATGCCTCCTTATTTCTTAGAGGACCCACTTCATGGTGTGTCAACTGCTTCTGATGTTTCTTATCACCTAAAAAAGGAAAAAAAATACAGTGTACAGTTTTGCTCGAAACACAGCATCCTCGGTGGCAACTGAAAGCCTGCATTGTTTGTGGCTGCTCTTGTCCAACAGCTGATAAAGGAAAACAGTGCCATTCCTGTGCTGTTCACTTACCTAAACACGTTATTTTTCACTGTATTAATAGGACGTATTTTTACTGTTTAAAAAATAGTCATATTTTCTACTGTTAAGTACTTACGTCTGAGTAAGGGTAGGAAAATGATTGCTTGTCGGTAGCAAATAAATTCAGTCAGGAATGATGGTGGTGCCAATCAACACCAGCTCTTCTAAGTGCATGGCTGAGACATTGACACCTGTGCTTCCTGATGGTTCTGTGTACACAAACTTCGTTTTGTGTACAAAACTGTGAAAAGCATTGTATAAAATTACCTTCAGGCTATTTAGATATGGTACATATAACAAAGTGAATTTCACGTTTAGATGTGGGTCTAAGATAAGTCATGATGGACATGCAGATATTCCAAAATCTGAAAAGAATCTGAAATCCAAAATGCGTCTCCAGTCTCCCATGTGCCTTTGACTTATACCCATCATTTCAAGGGCTGACTTTTTTCCTGGCACTACAAGATGCTCCCGAGTCATTCTGCATATTTCATGTCCTGGTCCTAAAATCAAGTATTTCTTCAAGGAGCTCTGGTTACTTCTATTGAGAAATGCTGTCAGTAATCAAGACCAGGGCACCCATTTTAATTTTTGAATGTGATCTTATTGGCCACTTAACTTTTCGCTTGAAGAAAATTTTACTTTTCTACATGGAATCCCACTCTGTAGCTGACGATACCTTGATCTGGTGTATA
The DNA here is from genome assembly GCF_048565385.1 of Saimiri boliviensis. Lineage (NCBI taxonomy): Eukaryota > Metazoa > Chordata > Mammalia > Primates > Cebidae > Saimiri > Saimiri boliviensis. Next base: position 117,194,264 of record NC_133451.1, on the reverse strand, counting down.
AAGATAACCTTGCTTGCTTTTTCAGAAGAGCAGACCACATGTTGCCCTTGCATGCTCCCCTTTCCCTCACTTTGAAACAAGTTCAATTAAATATGATCAAATTTACTTCTTTTTTTTTTTTTTTTTTTTTTTAGTCAGAGTGTCACTCTCTCATCCAAGCTGGAGTGCTGTGGTGCAATCTTGGCTCACGGCAACCTCCACCTCCCGTGTTAAGTGACTCTCGTGCCTCAGCCTCTCGAGTAGCTGGGATTACAGGTGCCTGCCACCATGTAAGCTATCAAAAACGATGAGTTCGTGTCCTTTGTAGGGACATGGATGAACCTGGAAACCATCATTCTCAGCAAACTGACACAAGAGCAGAAAATCAAACACCGCATGTTCTCACTCATAGACGGTGTTGAACAATGAGAACACATGGACACAGGGAGGGGAGCACTACACACTGGGGTCCGTTGGGGGGAAATGGGGGAGGGATGGGGGGTGGGGAGGTGGGAAGAGATAGCATGGGGAGAAGTGACAGATACAGGTGAGGGGAAGGAAGGCAGCAAACCACACTGCCATGTGTGTACCTATGCAACAATCTTGCATGTTCTTCACATGTACCCCAAAACCTAAAATGCAATAGAAAAAAAAATGTATGCATGAAAAAAAAGTAAACCTCTAACTGCAAAATAATTGCATTTATAATTTTATTTAATGCTCAGTATTATTAGAGATAAAAGGTTGTATTTTTATTGTTTCACCAAATGTATAGCTCTTTTATTTTCAATAAAACACAAGAAAACCATTGGTCCAAGCAATGAAGGAGACATTTCAAATGAGAAATGTTGACTTTCTGTACTTCGCTGAGAGATAAGCAAGCAGGAGCAGTCAAGATTACAGAGAACATGAATGTGCCAACAGTCTAATGAGCCAAATGTCAGGATGAGGCTGGTTAAAGTAACCTGTCGGTATACCAAAAAGAATCAGGTTGGTAAATTGATACAGTTTTAAAAAAATGTTTTAAAGACCAACTTGATATTTGAAAGAATGGAATAGAAACATTCATCTCTTGTTCTTAAATAAATGAATGCCTGGAAAAAAAAAAAAAAAGAGATTGAAGTTAGCGTAATAGAAAAACACGCGTACGGCATGTATGTTTAAGGCTTTGCATGTTGGTTCCTGTGACCCCGGAATATGCCTGTCCAAGTACAGCTTTAAATTGGCTTAGTGCTAGATCTCAACATGCTCTCAACTCAGTGGTGCTTGTTTAGTTCAGTTCTGCAAACCTAAGAAATTTGGTTGGTATTGAATTTAGCTCCAAGTGGTATCCAGAAGTTTTGTGTTTGTTTGAACTGAACTTTGAAATATTTCAAAACTATGTAACCCTCAAGTTTTAGAACAAATTGTTAATTTTCAACATAATCAAGAACGTTGAAAAGTTACACATGGGTACATTTTATGTGAATTTAATGAATATACAATTAAATATAGTTTTCAAATATAATTTTGATCTAAATATAAGTTTGATCTAAAATATTTTCTGTTTAACTTTTTTTTTTTTTTTAACCGTAAGAGTATTCACTTTGAAAAAAAAAAAATGGTTAAAGACCATGGTTAAGAATGGGAAACTATCCAAAACCTAATGTGGCCATGTAAATGTACAGTGAGGTGGCAATACCCACCCTTGTGGTCCCAGCAGAGCCAAGTGTTGGAAGGTATGGCATGGCACAACAAATGGCTCACCTCCTGTGCACATCTATGAGTAGGCCCGTGGTGAAGGGACTCAGCAGGGAATTGTTAGAAATAAAGATGGAGGTTCTGTGGGATTTCAGGAAGATGTCAGATGTCAGACTAAGGGATCCAGGCCTCATTCTGAAGTAGAAAATCGTTTTTGCTTCTGTCTGTAAAAGGCAGTAAAACACTAAGTTTTGGAGAAAGCTTACAGAGTAACATCTGTTAGCAGCAGAAATTACATTTTAAAAAATTGTATTTCTGACATCAAATTAAATCAAGAAAGTTTTCTTTTTATATCTACTATAATTATTTTTATTCAAGGTAGAATAAGACAAAAATTAGTTGTAAACAAGTTTATAAAGTTTATATCGATATAATAGAAGACTGGCTTATGATGGGAAACTAACAAATTCAAGTAAAAGAATGAAAACAGTGACAAGGTAAATTCAGAGGCAGATTTTTTGTGGAAAAGGCAATAAACGCTACTTTTTGTAGTAAAAGAAATGGATGATGCCTGTTTGTCTGCATACAAAATAGATTTTGTATTTGAGCATCTTTAAAAATTAATGGATGTATTTCATGTTTGGAAATTAATTTAGAATTGGCACACACGCGCTCTTTGTCTCACGTGGTGAGATCCATCTCTTAATAACCACAGCTTGTAAAAACTTGTCTGAAATCAAAGTGATAATTTTTATGTGAAGGTGAGAAAGCTTGATTGCAGTGAGATTTTTATCCTCCTTAAAATATTTTATATATTTTTAATATTATATATTATATTATTATATAATTATATTATATATTATATATTATATTATTATATAATTATATTTTTATATTATATTGTCAAAATTTAAAAACATTCAATGTTAAAAATCATTTGTGTCCACATCACAATTTTATATGTTCACATATATCATTTTTCTAATCAATATTCTGAAATACTTAATAGGTGTAAAAACATTTGACAAAAGACCATTTGGTATGCTTAACCCTCAGCTGTGCTTGTTAATTTAAGAATTATCTTACATATAAATCAGAAGGGAAGGAAATGAGGAATTCACTAGTAAAACCAAATAGCGTTTTAGGTGACCATGGATCACTACTTTAATGCCTTTAGCAATTTCATTTTCATTGAATAAAATATTTTCATAAGGATCTTGTAATATTGCTTCAATCATTTATTTATTAAAGACTTCTTTCACCATTATATGTGAATCATGAGGTTTGTGGTTTAAAACTTTACATTCTGACTAAGAATCAGTCTCAATCAGTGCAGAAGAAAAAATTGATAAAATATAACACAGGCTTTCAAGATAAAAACTCACAACCAGACAAAGGAAGAAATTACCTTAGAAAGAGTATTCATTATAAACCTACATCATAATAACGTAAAGAAATATATAGACTGATAAATATTACATTCTGATACTGGTTACCTCTAGAGGTAGGAAGGAGCTTTCAATTAGAGAGATACGCAACAGGCTTTAATTGAATTAGTATCTTCATTTTAAGATCAGTGATGGGTACAGTCATTGGTTAGATTATTCTCTTTATCTTTTGAATGTCTGGATAAAGACTTGCATTAAAACATCTTTCCCTCTGTTTCCCACTTCTTACATTTAAGATAAATTCTACATAGGAAGTAAATTGTAAATATCTTTTGCAGCTGCTAATATTGAGAGACTATATAAAACATAAATATATTACTTAAAGCAGCCCAAATTTTCTGAAAATGTATTGTTGACAGTATAATGTTTGGCCTATGCGTGTATGTTTTTTTGCCTGGGGCTCAAAACTTCTATAAACAGTGAATTAGAAGAGAAAATGAATTTAGTTCCTTAGCAGACAAACATCTTTTGTAAACCTACATCCAGGATGGATTTCGTAGTGTGTATCTTTTTGTATGGCATTGTTATAAATGTGGTATTTACTCTTTATATTCTCAAATAATGTATCATTATGTTTTATGATAATTTATAATGGGCTGTGAATCTAGCACTGAATACATTGTCTTAACCTCTTTAACACTGGTTTGGGGTCAATAGGTTGAGAAGAAAGCGTTTCTGTTTTAAGAGAGTTTATTTAGTCAGTGTATGAAAAGTGAGTGAAACGTACAAGCACTGCTCTCAGTTACCACAGGACTATAGAGAGCAATGATGTGGCTGGATATGCATGAGTTTCCTGTTAATGTGATACCAGGCAAGTGAGGGCTACCTGTTTTTGATAGAAAGACTTCATTCTGTAGCTTATGTGTTTCTTATAATTTAATTTATTCAGAAAAACTTATATGCACACAGCTGTTTCTTAATAATATTGACACTTCCTTAATGTTAATAGGAAAAAAACTAGTGACTTTTCATTAGCATTTGGCAGGAATCCGTGCTTAATTTTGAGGGTTTTTATTCCAATTTTTTCTACTTGTTTTATCCATAAACCCATTCCAGAATGTTAAAATGGGAAAGCTGGTGGACATCACTATCTTTTTAAGAGTTTTGACAAATGATGGATAATATGGAATAATTTTTCTTTACCAGTAATTTCACATGTAATCTGAAAATTGAGTGTGAGCCAAAAAGTCTTTATAATTTTAAATCATTAAATTCAAAGGAAAGATGTTTTCTGTTTCTAGGTGTAAGGGAGGCAAAATTATACCTCTCCTCCGTTGGGGTTTGTTAGTGGGTAGGGGCTTGTGGGTGTTGTGCCTGAGAATTAAATTGACATAAGACAGATCTACAATAGAAGAACATATACATTTACTTAATATAAGTTTACATGGCATGAAAACCTTCATGATTTGTGAAGACCCAAAGATGCAGTTTGCGTTGACCACTTATATAAGGAATTAGACGAAGGGCAGTAAATTGTAGAAATGCAGTGAGGCCGGGGCAGGGGTCCAGGGGGCTCGGGCCAGGGCAGGTGGCGGGAGGAGAATGGCTGGGAAGGAAGGGCCAGTGTGGCAGGTGGTACAGGTTTCCCTTAGCCTCAGCTTCTGGTCCTTGCCCATAGGAATGAATCCTCCCTTCTGGCCAAGGGAGGACATCTTTCACATGGGAACTTCATAACCTGCTTTTAAGAAACAGAAAGAAGGTCAAAGTGATCTTTTTGTGCCTGCTTTTTATTTTTTTATTTTTCTTGTTTTGAGACAGAGTCTCACTGTGTCACCCAGGCTGGAGTGCAGTGGTGCAGTCTCGGCTCACTGCAACCTTTGTCTCCTGGGTTCAAGCGATTCTCCTGCCTCAGCCTCCTGTGTAGCTGGTATTACAGGCACCTGCCACCGCACCCAGCTACTTTTTGTATTTTTAGTAGACATGGGGTTTCACCATGTTGGCCAAGCTGGTCTTGAACTCCTGACCTCAGGTAATCCACCTGCCTCAGCCTCCCAAAGTGCTGCGATTACAGGCATGAGCCACCACACCCGACCTCACCTGCTTTTTCTTAAATGCCTTTAACTAAAAATACTCAATATGCCAGAGTGCTGTATTTTGGGGATGCCATGTTCTTAACTCCTTCATAAGTAAAGTTCATGAAAGCATATACATCTGTTTAAGTCATAAAAAACACTCTGAGAGAAATGACACAAAGAATAATTTTGATTTTTGTATGTTATTGTTATTAACACTGAGAAACCAGATATTGCATAATTAACATAAAGTGGTATTTGGAAACAACAGTGAGGACAAGTGTTTTAGATTACACAGTTGACTCTCACATCTTCATGAATGCTCTTCTCCTTTGCCTTCTGTGACACTGGAAGCTTCTGATTTAGCTTCGGTCTCTCTGATTACATCTTCTGAATTCCACTTACAGATGCCTTCTTCTCTGCTTGACCTTAAAGTTACTCCCTCGGGTTCTCTCCCTTGTGTCTAAATCTTTATAGTCATCCCTGAGTTCACCTGTTTCCTCTTCCGTGATAATCCCTAAACTTATGTCTCGATCCTTGACCTCTTGTGAAACTTCCAGACTCACATTTCCAAGAAGCCAGTAAACATCACCTTTGCATGCCTTCTGAGAACCTCAAATTCAATATGTCAAAAACTCCCCTCTTTCCAATTCCGACTCTGCTCTTCCTTCCCGGGACTGTACCTTGACAATGGTGTTACCCACTGACTGAGAGTTAGAATCTTAGACAAGCATTCAAATTTTTCTTCATACCGACTTCATCCCTACTCATTAATTCTACCTACAAGCACACCTCTTCAATACCGTTCTTTCCCAGTTCACAGGCTATTGCAACATCCTTGACTAGGATTTCTCAGTAGTGTTCTCACTGCTCCAAATCCTTTCTCTCTGCCTTCCATGTAAACCCTTGTGGCTGAGCTATCTTGCAAAAATAAATCGGCCTTGCATGCAGACTTCCCATCTACCAAACTTCTGTTCCATAGCAAGTGTGTGCACTTTGCCGTCTGTTAAGGTTTTAAGGACCAGGAAAGATAACTGTGTCAGCCAGTGAAGGTAAATTCAGTGCATTGTGTTTAGATATAAATAATCTTGTGTTTTCCAAGCTAAAAGGCAGGGCTGGCAACATTTCCAGACTCCTTAGTAAGGAAAGGGTGTGGCTCACCGCTGGGCATGGAACTCAGATTCGATGTCAGCCCTGCTACTAACCTCAAAGAACCCTTTTCCTCAGATTCTCTTTTGGACACAGTATTGACACTGTTCACGAATCACTGCCTTTGTTGCCACTGATTATATAGTAATGTGATGATTGCAGAAGCAAATGCTAAATCATAAAAGTTTCATTAAAAAAGCTTAAACCATAAAATCATATGCTTCGTAAATGATGGCGAAAGGAGTCTTCAAGAAATAAATGACTGAAGCAACAGAGAGGGATCCTTACCACAATATTTCACTCAATGAATGGGAAATTGCTTAAGGTATTAAAAACAGTTATCAAACTATTTGGTTTTACTAGTAAATTCCTAATTTCATTCCTTTCTGATTCATATATAAGATCATTCTTCTTCAATTAATAAGCACAACAATCAGCTGTGAAGAGCCTACTCAGTACTCTGTACTAGCCTCCGTGACAGACACTGGGACCACAGCCTTTCTCTATGGCATTGCCATGAACGCCCACTCTAAAAATGCAGGAGAATTTATGTGATGGCCTTTGTGCCTTGGGAAAAAGATCTTCAGAATGATAGCTATCTGTACTAGTGTATATGTATCTCCATGGATTGTAGAGAGATTGTTGTATTTGCTTCTATTTAGATATCAAAGTTGTATTACCCTGAAGTGACCTATGGAAGTTAAATGTGACTTTGGAGAAAAAAATTTTAAGCTTTCAGTACAGATTTTCAAGATCAACATTCAGGAAAAAGTATAACAGAGGGATATTGAAACAAAATTTCTGAATGAATAAAGACAGTACTGATGGCAGCTATGAATTCAAATATTTTAACATACGTTCAGGTGTTTGCTTTGGGGCATGTGAGGAGTTAAAAGTGAAGGAAAATGTTTAAAGTTTTCTTCTTTACTTTGAACTACGTCTCAAAGAAGTACCTAATTTTGACATAAAAGATGTATTTCCTCCACAGACTAACACAAGTATGTATGTGTCTGAATGAATTAAGTCTTGTGTTTGGGGTTGTATCTATTAACTTTTATTATGGAACTGAAATAGCAGTCATTTAAAATAAAATGTTCTCTGCTCCGCTAACACGGTGACAGATTATTCAGAGTAGGATTGGTGACATTGCTTTCTTTTGCTCCCTGTCCTCAGTCACATTCTTGAAATTGGTAACAAAGCTGATTTGATTTAATTTTTATATCCTCCTGCAACTAATGAGAGGGAAATGTGTTTTTAATGGATCGCACATTTTCATCTTCCTGAATGTGCTCATGAACTCATATTAGCGAAAGGCAGCTGAGCTCTTTTGTGGCATATCTTTTCCAAGGATCAGTGTTGTTCTGTCCAGGGCTGCTGCAGTCACAAAGACTGTGTAGGTACATTAGGTAGACATAGGATGCCTATATAGATGCATTCTGTTAATTTTCCAGAGTGTTTCTTCCTCACGTTTGACCAACACATTGAGAGTAATCAAATAATGACTCACTGCCAATTCGGTGGAAAGGAAAGATAGTACCTATGGTTGTTCCTGATCTGAGAGTTGAACCTGAGAGATGGGAAGTCTGAGCATGGATGCGGAATGGGAATACGTGACATAAAGTAAAAACTGAAATGGCATTTGGAGTCCTCTGATGTGGGTTATCCTCGAGTACACCCCATTTCAATGAGCCAACGTGGAATCTATAACAGAAATTTGCCACATAGGAATATGAAAGTGCTGTGGCATAGAGTACTTTATAGAAGTTAAATATCTACCCTTAATTGATTGCTAAAGTTGACTTAGATTATTGCTAAGAAGCATAGGATTTTATAGAATGTGATACGCTTTGAGATAATTACTATATTAGTAACATAGACCTTGAAAGCAATTAACAGAATTATGACTAAGGAACCCTGTTACAGGCAATAGAAAACTATTGACTTCTATCTAAAACATCACCATCTATCTTTGAATGTTTATCCCTGGGGATGATTCTTAGAGCATTCAACAAAACCACAGCTAAATCTTATCAAGTATTCCATTTCCGTATTTTTTTTTAACTGTAAAGGGAAAAAAAACTCTTTCAATTCCTAGAAAACTGATCTATTTGAGAGATTTCTTAGGCCTTCTCTATTCATTCACCCTTCATTCACTACTGTGAGATTTTTGTGAATTGTTGCACCTGAGTTCTCTCTACCTATGATGTATACCACATCCTTTGGTCATCCAGTTCAATCCTTGGAAAAAGGCACACATCCCTCACATACACAAACTCTGTTCTGTTTCAAGATATGTCAAATGGAGCACCTTACCCTCACATACACAGAGGACAAGGGAACTTGAAAGCATATGGTATTGTGAGAATCACTGAGGAAAGAGCAAGCAAGTCCTTCTGGTTGATCATTGGAAAGTGTTCTTCCTATATTGGGCAGAAATCATGTTTAACGCCTACTCCATGTCTTTAAGCGAGAAGCTGTTATCTCCTCTGCAGGCTCTGTCATAGCTTAGGAGGTGCTTCATTTCTAAACTTAGCAACACTGGCGTCCTCATCACTCCGGAGCAAGCAGAGTCATTCACACACTCAAATCCGAGCACTGTCCAAAGGCAAAGGACTGTTTTGAGTGCTTGAGACACATCCGTGAACAACCTCAGTAAAAATCCCTGCCCCCGCAGAGCTTGAATTCCCATGGGCAGACCATACAGTAGAAGATAAACATGGTAAGAAATTATATGGTAGGTAAGAGAGTAAAAGAGGGCTCTAAAAATATCGGAGGGTAAAGAGGATCTGCGGAATGTCTGTGTTGAGCTCGAAGTTTTCAGTGTTGAGCGAGGGAGTTGAAGGGGGTTATCCATTGGGGTTACCCATCTGGGGGCAGCAGGCGCTGCCTCTGCAGATGCTCTAAAGTGTGAGTGACCCCCTGTTTGAGGCGCAGCAAGGAGGCCAGGATAGCTGCAACCCAGAGAAAGAAGGGGTGACTGCCAGAGGATGAGGCTTTCACACTGAAGGGAGTAGGTGGTAAGGATGGGAAGATGGAAGCCGGAAATTGATTAGGAAGCTATTGCAATGGCAAGGTGAGGAAGGATGGTGCCTGGAACAGGTAGAAATGGAGGAGACGGCAAGAGGGAGCTGGTTCTCCATGGTGGTTAAAGTCTTCAGGTTGAATGAGGCAGTGAGGGTAGAAAGAGGTTAAGAAGGCCAGGAACTCAGACCTGCGGCACTCCAGGATTGGGAGGCCAGGAGGAAGAGGAGAGCCCTATCAGTGAAACTGAGAAGGCATTCCCAGGGAGATGGGAGGAAAGCACGCGGGCACAGTATGCTGAAATCCAACAGAAGAAAGTATGTCAGAGGCGGAGGCGTGATCAAGAAAGAGGATGGCTTAGGTATAGCCTGATGATTTACAATATGGAGCTCCATGGGGGCCTGGCGAGAGCAATTTAGTGAAGAAATGGTAAATTCCGGAAAGTCTTCACATGTTATTTAATTTTAAAAAGTGAAGTGTAATTCAAGGGAGTTCATGCTGATTTACTAGCTATGTGAAATTTTTGATTAGAGCCTGAGAGTTTCTTCATCACCAGCCTCACTGCGTAACTAGTTGCCTGCCCTGCCGTCAGCAATGCTCTGAACAGCAGCCTCCACGCAACACAAGATTAACAAAATATACAAACCTGTCATCTGGTCATTAGCCTCTATGTTAACAGTCCATCACAGTTTCCCTTTCTTACACGCAATCACGTCAGTGGCTCACCAAATTCTATCAGCTATTGCTTAAAAATGCTCCAATAATATGAGTAACATAGGAAAGCTGGCATTAGAGAGCTCATTTTCAAATTTTACAAAACACCTAAGCCTGATCTTTCCACCCGGTTGTATAGATCTAGCTGGAGAGAAAGCAGATGTTTTAAGAACTTGAAATTGCTAAACTAATATATACTTTTGTCTCTGTGGTATGCTACATGGTATCCATACCACGTAGGCTCATTATGTCACCTGGAAGGAGTTGAGACCGTGGTTTAGTTTCTCAGGACACAAAATAACTCTTAAAATGGAATTATGATGTTGGCACAAAGCAAGTGGCCTTAAAGATAAATGCGATTTTGCCGGGCACGGTGGCTCAAGCCTGTAATTCCAGCACTTTGGGAGGCCGAGGCGGGTGGATCACGAGGTCAAGAGATCGAGACCATCCTGGTCAACATGGTGAAACCCCGTCTCTACTAAAAATACAAAAAATTAGCTGGGCATGGTGGTGCGTGCCTGTAATCCCAGCTACTCAGGAGGCTGAGGCAGGAGAATTGCCTGAGCCCAGGAGGCGGAGGTTGCGGTGAGCCAAGATCGCGCCATTGCACTCCAGCCTGGGTAACAAGAGTGAAAATCCGTCTCAAAAAAAAAAAAAAAAAGAAATGTACAGGTAGACTAAAAATTGTTGGGCGGTTTAGTTGTGTTTCCTATTCAGAAATCAGAATTTGCAAAGCAGTAAGGGCATTTTGCCCTGCCTTGCCTTCTTCACGTAGGTCAATTTCCGGTCTCATTTTGGAAGCTAATTATGAAATGGCCACACAATCAAATGTTTCTCTTTATAAAATCATGTTTCTTGAAGGGGCTTGCACCATCTAAATATCTTATGTCATAATGAAAGCCTCTGAGGTCCAAAGAAGTGGACTAAACTTGAGAGTATCTGAAAGTCTTTTACTGGTCCAGGCCCCCCACAGTGAACAGTGTGCTTCCTGCTTTTCCATGCAGTTCAATGAGAAAACCATCCCAAAGTGAAAAAAAAATGGAAGCCTGCTTCAAGATCCAGCCCTGGATGTTGAATTACTTATATTGCATATTACCTGTAAGCAGATATACACATACATTTTTATAGACTGACCATATAGTTTAGGTGATGTAAAGATCCAGACATAATCAACAATGAATAGTACTTGAGTTTTTGGGTGGCTTAAATATTTTTTTTTCTTTTGTGGACTGAACGATATGATTTCTTTCTGGTGGATGAGTTACCAAGAACTAACATCCTAGAACAGAAGAATGAACTTTGTGAAATATTCTCTTTATCAAATTGACTGCCTTAGTGTTTGGGAAATGTAATTTAAAATCCATGTGACATAAACAGCAAAATTACAGCTGTACTATGGAGAATTTTTTTCATGCAATTTATTAAAAAATCTTTAAATCTTACACAGTTACATATTCTAACATAAGTCATGACTTGCAATGACATAAACAAAATAGCAATCATGAACTGCCTAGAGGGGCGCTTCTGTTGAGCATCCTCTACTCTATTCGATATTCTTGGAACATCTTTCTAATGAACTGTCAGTGAAAAGTTCAGCTGGTTTAATGTCAGTGCTGCCAACCATCAGTCCAAATCGCTTGCACACGATTAAAATTCTTGGATGTCTTCACTTGTTTCAAATCAAGTTGCCTTAATTTTGTGGTTTCTATAAAACAACATTTGTAAAAATCTGGTACCACTTCTGCTTTTTGTTTTGCATTTCAACTGATATTTACTTCAGATCTGTTTCCTGACATTCAGAGTTAAATTTTTTCTTCTAATAAACATGAGGAGGCATGGGATTAGGATGAGTGAGATGAACAAACATTAGATTTTATGCCAAGTGAGATATGAGGAATGAGAAGACAGTTTCTTTCTTATGTATAATTAAAAGGAAAGGTTTTGAAAGAATGAATGTGATTATTCTTCTAGTTCTAAATGCTGAGTGATAAGAGCGTCTAAGTGAGGCCTTTGGCCTTTGTGGTCTGAGTTCCTTGGTAGTCAAATGAGTTTTCAAGACTTGTTGCTACTTCCAACCTCTACGAGAATTTTCATTGTGTTATCTCCTGCTGTTCCTGCCAGTAAAAATGTGGCTGGCATTATTCCGGATCTGATATATATACCAACTTTCAAATTGTGTATTTTGTGAGTAGCAAACTGTCTTCCATGCCAAATGTCTCACATTTGTGTGTGCTTCTGTTGCCTATTAGTTTCTTGTGACTTTTACCTCCAAATAGTTTAAAGCAGCATATTTCGAATGTAGTCTAAGGATAATGGAGTCTGTGGTTGTATTCCAAGTGAAGGGGACTCTTCACCTATGAAGATGAAAATGCAAGTGACACTAGTCACCTCCTTTCACTGAATTGGCTGTGATTGCAGTGGGAAGCAAAGATGTCAGTCTCAAAGTGGGAAGGGGAGCGTGATTGCTTGGAAGACCGGGAGGCTGGTCTGGGCATGCTGACTGTTTGACAGCGTCTGTTGTCAGCTTGCCAGGACACATGCTGATCATCTCCACATAGCCTAATATTGACCCTGTCAAAGCTGTATTTCCAATCAGCATTCTGCCAAGGTCATTGATGATACATCTCTCAAGTATATAAAGATATGACAATTGTGGGGTTTTTTTCCTGCCACTTTGTCAGGGAAAATGCTGTGCATTTTCACAAACCCCATTTCCTTTCCTCATGGGCACATGGGTAGGTTGGATTCCCAGCCTCCTCTGCAGTTAGAAGGAATCCTAGGACAATTTCTTCCTGGTAGAAGTGGTGTATTGCCCTTCTAGGTCTGTTTCGTGAAGCCTATGCCTGATCCTGCATATTCTCACTCCTCTCAGCTAACAGCTAGACTCAAGGGATGTAAAGGACTCTGAGACGCCATGGCATGGTGGAGTAGTAGCTGCAAGGAGCCTCATTTCTAAATGGCTGCTTAGAACAGAGTCCCCCCTCCCAGCCCCTGCCGCCGCCACCACACACACACACTCCACTGAGCTGCCCTCAGCTGCACTGGATATTTGCTTTTCCTCTGTTAAGCTACTAGGATTTGGAAGACGTGGGTTATGGTAGTTGGCCAACTGTACACAGTTGTAGAAACTGTCAAGCTACCAGACTTCTGTAATATAATAATGCAAATGTGCCTTAGTAGATTTAGTGATTATACGTGAAATGTGTTATCAAGGGTAAACTTTCTATTTTTATTATTTTTTTTTAACTTTAAGTTCGGGGTATATGTGCAGGTTTGTTACATAGGTAGACTGATTGCACATCATGGGGGTTATTGCATGTCACGGGGGGCGGGGTTGTGTACAGATTATTTCATGACCCAGGTAATAAGTGTAGTACTTGATAGGTAGTTTTTCAGTCCTCGCCTCCTCCCACCTCCCACCCTCACGTCGTCTATGGTAGCTGTTATTCCCTTCTTTGTATCCATACGTACTCAGTGTTTAGTTCCCACTTGTGAGAACATGTGGTACTGGGTTTGCTGTTCCTATGTGAGTTTGCTTAGGAAATGGCCTCTAGCTCCATCCACATTGCTGCGAAGACATGATCTTGTTCTTTTTTATGGCTGCATAGTATTCCATGGTGTATATATAGCACATTTTCTTTATCTAGTCTACCATTGATGAGCATTTATGTTGACTCCATGTCTTTGTGAATGATGCCACAGTGAATATGTGTGCATGTGTCTTTATGATAAAATTATTTATATTCCATTAGGTATATACTCAATAATGGGATTACTGGGTCAATGGTAGTTCTGTTTTAAGTTCTTTCAGAAATCATCAAATGCTTTCTACAATGGTAGAACTAATTTACATTTCCAACAGCAGTGTATAAGTGTTCAGGGGTAAATTTTTTAAAAGATAGGTGAATCATTAGAAACTCACATCCATTGGTGCTGTGATTTTGAAAGAATACAGAAAAAATACCAGAGAATTTAATTTTCTGTTCCATTTAAAAGCATTTAAATTACTTGTATGTCTTTTGGACAGTGCTGCTTAAACATTCCTGCCTCCTAATAGAATAAGAGTTATTTTATTGAGACTAAAGGACTAAATTTATTCTTTTAACTCCTAAAACAAAATTATCTTTTTTACTTTATCTGAAAGGAGCATTTTTATAATCTATAACAATAGACTTGAGGCTGGGTGAGGTGGCCCCCACCTATAATCCTAGCACTGGGAGGCTGAGGCAGGCAGATCACAAGGTCAAGAGATTGAGACCACCCTGGCCAACATGAGAAAACCCCGTTTCTACTAAAAATACAAAAATTAGTTGGGTGTGGTGGTGTGCTCCTGTAGTCCCAGCTACTGAGGTAGGAGAATCACTGGAACCCATGATATGGAGGTTGCAGTGAGCCGAGATCGCACCACTGCACTCCAGCCTGGTGACAGAGCGAGACTCTGTCTCAAAAAATAATAATTATTGTTATTTGGTTTTCTGTTCCTGTGTCAGCTTGACAGAGGAATAATAATAATTAATTTAAAAATAATAATAATTAATTTAAAAATAGACTTGAACCTATTTAATCAAATTCCAAATTGGTACCAAAATTAAAGGTTGCCAGATTATATTTTTAAAAAGTATACTTTACCTTTAATTTCTCAATGAACGAACAGAAGTTAAACAAGGAAGTTACAAATGTTTTTACAAAGTATTTTGCATTGAATCCTTGTGCCATTTCTAATTCTCCCAATAACGTTTTAGCCACATCTGCCTTTGGCAATTCATCATTATTAAATGACTTAAGGAAACGAAAAGCTTCCCCCAAAACCTTTTTTATTTTTTATATTTATGGGTCGGTGTCCTACAGAAGAATGGTGAATACAGCATTGAAATTCATCATTAGGTCCAATTAGGATCAAATATTTATTATGCATCAGTAGCTGTGCTAAGCACACTTCCTCGGATGGAAATTGTTTGTGGCTAATGTGCTGTAGCAGCCATAAAGTCCTCATGGCTGTGTTAACTGGTTCTGGGATCAGTTTCCTCCTTGCGGAATGTCTTTCATCTCGGTAGTGGCTTTATATATTTGGCTCGAATTTCCCCAGTACTCTAAATGTGGCATCTTAATGTCAATTTAAAGATCAAATATTATGAATAATAGGCATGCCATATTTTCTTGTCTGCTAAACATCCATTAAGTACCTCAAATGGGATACGGATTCTTCAGGACATGTATTTTGTCATGACCACATGGGTCAGAATTCATCAGCAGTTTGGAAAGATAAATATAAAATGGAACCAGGAGCTGGGTTTCATTAAGCTGTCACTTCTTTCAAGCCTCTTTAAGGTTATTTTCCACTCATCCTATCTGAATTCTTTCCATAAAGGACTATGCTTAGCATATCACTGCTTCCTACCAGCATTATTTTGACAGAAGTAATCTCAGTTTTTCAAAAAAAAAGGGTGATGAAGCTGAATATATCCTTTTAAAAGTCTGCTGCAGCACATGTATACATTTTAAAAATTCTAGCTACAATAATAATTGTTGCTTACATTCATTTTCAATAAATGCACAGTGTTAACATTTGTCAACTGTACACTGCTGAGTAGCGTCGTTTATTTTTAAGATACTTTTCTGTTCCCTGGGATCCTCTGAATTTGGTTTCTCAGCCATTGACATTTGTCAATAGCCATCAGCATTTGGAGCCAGGCCATTCTTTGCTGTAGAATCCTCTTACACGCCGTTGGGTGTTTAGCAGCGCCTCTGTCTTCTACCCACAGGATGGCAGTTAGCACCCCATCCCCACTGCCAGCTGTGGCAACTAAAACTGTCTCCCAGTTGTCAAATGTTCCCTGGGGAGCAAAATCACCATGGTTGAGCACCACGATCTCAGATGATAACATGTTTTTAAATCGCGCCTTAATGCAAAGGTCCTCTGCTTGTTTGCGATGCTGAGCCTCTAGCAAAAACCCTCCTCCAATGCATCTTAAAGTTGTTATCCTGATTGTTCCTGTGCAGAAGCTTCTCCTGTGGAATGTCAGGCATCTTTTCTTGACTTCGCTTCTCCCTGTATTTCCTCTCCCCTCCGACGTCCCTAGGCTCTTACATTCACGTGCACGTGTGCACACGCACACATTGTGTCTCACATTCAGTATTTATCTACACTGTTAAGAGTAGTGGCTTCACGGTCTTCTCAGGACGTGCTGGGCAGCTGCCTCTCCTGCACCTCCCTCTCCTGCTGGCATCAGTCCTCAATCTGCCCTCGTCACGCTTGGGCAGAGATGGCCTTTGCCTAAGGGTACCTGTTTCTCACTCCTTTGCCACCTAGTTTAGTAAAATGTCCAAGATGATCACCAAGCTTCTGTCATCTCGCTTTGTCTCAGCCTATCTCATTTTGGTTTGCCATGATCTTCCTCATCTCCTGGTTCTCAGTGTAGTTCCTGACATCCAAACTGACTTAGCCACCTACACACGTCTCAGAAAGTTCACTTCATCCCTGTCCTTTACCTCAGCCCTCCCTGGACAGTTCCTGAATCAATCAATCAATCTCTCTCTCTCTCTCTCTCTCTCTCTCTCACTCTCTCTCCTTTTTATTTTTATTTTTAGTATTTAGAGCTAATAGCATTTCTTTAGCAATTAATGGAAGAACCCATGTTATATAATAATTCCTCTACGATTTGTGGAGCCCTTGTTTAAATCCTGTATCTTGAACTTTTCATGTGGTATGTTTTGTCTCCCCAAACAAGGCAATAAACTTTTTGAGATGGAAATGATATTGTAATTTTTTTTTGCATCCATAAAGTGCCTTATATATCATGTAAATTTGATTGCCATTTGCTCCTGTGATTCAGTTCCAATACCCACCTAAGGTCAAAGAGAGGAAGAGAGAGAAATGATATCAAAAGGGCAGGGGGGAGAAATAAGTATTCCTAAGCAGCCTGTACCTTACCCCCAAGTTGCAAAATGTAAATGAAAGCCAAAAATCTAAATAAAGAGCCCAGTTTTCTCATTCAAATTATCTGTCACTCATGAGCGCTACTCACCACACCAAAGGGAGCATTTTATTCTCCAATCAGCAATAGTGGTTGAAAGCAGTGCTTGCTATTTTATTGTTAGTTAATATATTTTCAATATGGTACAAAATAACTGTAAGGAGTGCACCAGCTTTATGAATAAAGTTCAATAAAGATCAGATGTCGGGGACTGCACAGCAGCAGTTGATCCACGGTGCAGCTGTCTATGGCGCCTATGACTGGGATACTGGAACAGAGTGTGCTAACCATCTTAGCTGCTACACTACGATGGGTACTATGATGCTTTGGAATATGCGTGAGTATTTTCAAATGTATCATTTGAGCCACACGGATTCTGAATGCAGACGTGCTCTCAGTTCTTGATGTTCCCACTATTTCCAGACAGACACTGTTACTGGTTGGGATTATGAGTGAATTTAGGCCTATGGTTTGATGGTGATGAAATGAAGCAGGATTTTACAATTTGTTCATAATTAGTATACACGGTGACACTTAAAAATCATGCTTTGCCATCCTTTTCTTTTTGCACA
This sequence comes from Saimiri boliviensis, assembly GCF_048565385.1. Lineage (NCBI taxonomy): Eukaryota > Metazoa > Chordata > Mammalia > Primates > Cebidae > Saimiri > Saimiri boliviensis. The sequence goes on along the minus strand of NC_133451.1, from coordinate 117,176,715 downwards.
TGAGGAATAGTTTCTTTTTTTTTTCTTTTTTTTTTTTTTTTTTTTTGAGATGGAGTTTCGCTCTTCTTACCCAGGCTGGAGTGCAATGGCGCGATCTCGGCTCACCGCAACCTCCGCCTCCTGGGTTCAGGCAATTCTCCTGCCTCAGCCTCCTGAGTAGCTGGTATTACAGGCACGTGCCACCATGCCCAGCTAATTTTTTTGTATTTTTAGTAGAGACGGGGTTTCACCGTGTTGACCAGGATAGTCTCAATCTCTTGACCTCATGATCCACCCGCCTCGGCCTCCCAAAGTGCTGGGATTACAGGCTTGAGCCACCGTGCCCAGCCCAAGGAATAGTTTCAAAAGTTTTTAAGAACTTGCTGTGAGTCACATGCCTAGTGAGTGGCAGGCAGGGATTCTAGCTGTGGTATACAGGACACTCTGGTGTCCCACTTTAGTCCACTGCACATAGTGTCTCTCTGCAACCACGGATGTGATCAGAGGGTGCTATTGCATGCATCCAGGTCACATTTGAACAGTTAACCGTTTCCCAAATGCATTCTCTTAGCAACCAGCCTTCCAGTGTTTGGTGTTTGTAAATGGAAAATGAAGCCATTGCACCATGACAGGGTGGCAGGAGGGCAATAGTCCCCAAAGAATACCTTCGAATTTTTTGTTAATGAGGATCCTAATGGGTATACTCCAGATTCTGGAAGCAGATGTCAGTGTGGAAGAATAAGATTGACGGAGACTAGACTATGAAAATATTTTCAAGAACATACTGCCTCAATCAAAAGCAGCTTGATTAAAAGGTTTCCCTGGAGAATATGTGGGGCTCCTGATGACAGAGTCAGTCATAGACAGCAACTGTACCCCTCACACACCGAGGCCCTGGGCCACAGCTGATGCAAGCCCAGCCCTAACTGATGAGGCAAAGGTCATGTGTCCAGAAGTAGTAGAACTAGATGCTGATTTGCTAGTTCCAAGGCAAGTCCCAAGAGCAGGCCTCTCCACCTTAGAGTGGGCCACCTGAAAACTCACAATATGTACCTTAAGTAAAACAAGCTTTGTTGCCAGATCTTAGCACAGCTTAGAATGAGCTGGGCAGAAATGTGAGCATCTGTAGAAGCAGCAAAGGCACCTTTTTTTTTTTTTTTTTTTTTTTGAGACAGAGTCTCAGTCTCTGTTGCCCAGGCTGGAGTGCAGTGGTACGATCTCGGCTCACTGCAACCTCCACCTCCCGGGTTCAAGTGATTCTCCTGACTCAACCTCTTGAGTAGCTGGGATTATAGGCATCCACCACCACACCTGGCTAAATTTTTGTATTTTTAGTAGAGATGGGGTTTCACCAAGTCCGCCAGGCTGGTCTCGAACTCCTGATCTCAGGTGAGCCACCCACCTCGGCCTCCCAAAGTGCTGGGATGAACCACCATGCCTGAGCAAAGGCCAATTTTTCACTGCTCCAGGCACAGAGTAGTGCAAGCTGGGGGAGGATGAGGAGAAACTACTGTGGTTATGACCCATGTAGCTATATCCTGACCACCATGGGCCTGCCTCATCTGTCCGGAGCCAAGTGGGGTGCAGCAAGAGACCAGTGTTGGCGGTGTCCTGGAAGCTGCCGCTGCCCCTGAGATAGGACCAGAGCACCTTGTCTTCTACGGGGCTCTCACATAGCGGGGCCAGGTGCCCCTGATCACACTGCCATGAGCTCGTGCCCTCCACTTCTTTCCAGCCAGATCACTGAAAGCCTAGCTAGGCTTCCACTCAAGCATTTGCAAGCGATTCAGATTACTGGTCCTGCAGCAAAGTCGCATCCCTTGTTCATCGTGTGAAGCCTGCAGGTCATATTAGTCCACTTGGGGTGCCATAACAAGTACCACAGACTGGTGGCTTTGACAGCAGAAATTTATTTCTCGAAGGTCTGGAGGCCCGATGTCCAAGATCAAGGTGACAGCAGGTCTGGTTCCTTCTGAAGCCTCCGTCCCTGTCTTGCCGACAGCCACCTTCTTACTGTGACCTCACGTACTGTTTCCTCTATGAATGCATCCCTGGTGTCTTCTGTGTGTGTCCAGATTTCCTCTTCTTTTAAAGGACACCAGCTAGTTTAACTTCTCCCCCTCCTAAAGTCCCTGTCTTCAAATACAGAGTACAGGCACATTCTGAGGTCCTTGGGGGCCAGGCCTTCAATATATGAATTTGAGAGGACAGAATTCAGCCCATAACAAGGCTGCAACTAATTTGAAGGAAAATCTGGTTGATGGGGTTGATGGGAGAAGAAAGTCTCTTGATAAAGTGACAGTTTCTTACAGAGTCTAAGCCTCACACAAGAATATTTTGCTTGGGTATTCCCCACCATCTGTCAACCCCAGGATGTATTCCTCAGCTTGTCCTAGCTTGGCCCAGCCTGGGACCACCGACTCCATTCCTACCTAAGAAACTCGAACTAGATAAGGCCGGGTGGAGTGGCCCATGCCTGTAATGCCAGCACTTTGGGAGGCCAAGGTCAGAGGATCGCTTGAGGTCAGGAGTTCAAGACCAGCCTGACCAACATGGTGAAAACCTGTCTCTACTAAAAATACAAAAATTAGCCAGGCATGGGGGCACACACCTGTAGTTCCAGCTACTCGGGAGGCTGAGGTTGAACCCAGGAGGCGGAGGTTGCAGTGAGCCGGCATGGTCCCACAGCACTCCAGCCAGGGTGACGGAGTAAGACTCCATCTCAAAAAAGAAAAGAAAAAAGAAACTCTAATTGGATAAAAGAGAATACATGGAACCATAGAAACCCATTGCCCTTCAGAAAAACAACCTAAAACCATGCCTTTTGGTCATGTCCAGGGAAGACTCTGAGGCACAGCTACGACTCTTTGAATTCTGTCATTGGTGAGTCCTTCCACTGCCTTTCAAACCACGGAGGCAGAGAAAGTGTTGTCTCCTGTAAATCTTACCCGAAGGCTGCCCTGATGCAACCTCACCAGCTACTTTTCCTTCCATGCTTCTGTCATTTTCTTATTGCTTCTATTATTTCTTCTGCTGCTTCCTTTTCTGTAATTCACAGAGTGGGAGGATATAGTTAGGACTTCGGTGACAGCGGTTTTTTCTCTTGTTGTAGAGAGAACCAAAACATGACCAGGAAACATATCTATGAAGGCTGAGTCTGCCTCACTTTTCAGAGAGGCCAGAATGGCAGGAACAGTTGTGGCCAAGGGCAGTATCTGCAGCGATCAGTCAAACAGGCTTTCATCCCCAGGCAGCCTGGGGTGTACTGTCCCAGCTATACCCTGACCTAACGTTTTTATGGGTATTCTTGCGCTTACTCTATAAGAGGGATATCTTCAAATTGGGAGAGGGGGTATATAGTCTTAAAAATAAAATATATCAGCCAAAGAAAACCAAAAAGAGAATGTGTTTGTCTATTGCTATTTTGTCTTTCAGCTGTGAAAATAATACTTAAATTCTCTCCAAGTATTAATCTAAGTGTTCTACTAAATACAGCTATTAAGTATAGTGTGATGGCTTGCAGTCTAGGTTGTAATAGATTGCCATCAAATCGGGATCTGCGCCTTGGGTACACAGGTGCTGTGAGGAAGATGTGATGCGAGGTCAAAAGGAGCACGCTGTGGCTTCAGTCCTCCTCGTCCACCTAGCCGGAAGTCTGGAACATGATTAATTTCTAATGCAAGTGAAACAGACATTTTTCAAGACATCTGTCTAAAAGGTGTGAAAGCCAAAAATTAGAGCAGCCCCGGATCTCTCCTTACTTGTGGGAGACGGCTGGGAGGTCTGGTTTATGTTCTTACTGGTCACGTTGAGGTTGGTGCTGTCCTTACCACCGGCATGCACTCCTGGATGCTGCTTCCCTAGTCCCCACTGACAGCACCTGCTCGGGCATCTTCGCAGCAGCTCCTCCCCCTCTGTCCCTGGTTAGTCCCACATCAACCTTCCCCAGCTGCCATGGAGACGTGCCCACTCTCCGTATGCCCACACACCTCAGAACAAGCCACAGGCATCACACAAGGAAAGTGGCCGGGTACTCCCCCCGCCGAGCTGGCCCGAAAGTGTCATCTGCTTTCTTTACCCTCTCCTTAGCACCAGCTGCCTGACAAAGTCAGTGGGCAGCCGGGGCAAAGATCAGTTTGAGCGACTTCAGTATGACTCTCTCTTCTGAGCCTCCAATCCAAAGGAAGGCTCGCTCTTAGTGAGTGTGCCCTTGCCAAAGGGTCTTCTTTAGGGTGAAGGGGAAAATCATGTTTCACAATTTCAGAAAAGTCTGAACAGTAGGAGCTAGGTTTCAGCAGGCTGATCTTGAATGCATAATGGCCATTCATTCCATTAGGCTTCTTATGTCATGATATAATTTCATCTTGGAATGGTCCAAGTTGCCAGCGCACCAGTTTTGAATTTGTGAGAAGTTCTCATTCTGAGACTCTGACAATTCAAAGATTAATCCAATGTGGCAGGCTCATTAGTACCACCACCTGTCTGCATAGTTTGCAAGAATGACATCACTTCATTGTTTGATCTGAGCTAAAGAAGAGTAATGATCTGAGCAATGATATTTTGTCAATATTCTCCCATGACATTCAATCAAAACCGTAGATTTCCTTTCGTAATGCAGAGTCTAAATTAGCCAATAGACGATTACTATCTTGATAGTACACTGTGGACTAGAGTAATATGCTGATTTAGTGAAACAGAAACCTGGATCCAAAGCCCACGAAGTATTCTCGGGGACCCTGGCAAAGCCTGCACAGACCTCCTACGGTTTCAAGTTCCACGTGAATGCAGTAACTCCAACAAGAGGGTACATTGTTTCAAACCACCAGCCCTCATGTAATCACCATGTAATTGAATAATTATAATAGCAGCCAACCACATGAAATTTTAGGAAGTGAAAATTGGAGATTGAATTAAAAAAAGAGAGAGAAGGGAAGGAGGAGGAAAGGAAGGGAAAGAAGGAGGAGGAAGGGCAAGAAAGGAAAAAGAGGAGGGAGAGGGGAACGATGAGGGGGAGAGGAAGAGGAGGAGGAGGAAGAATAAGGTTCAGAAGGAGAAGAAAGGAGGAAAGGAGGAGGAGGGAAGAAGAAGAGGAAGAAAGAGGAGGAGAAACAAGAAGAAGGAGAAGAAAGAACCAGAAGAAGAGGAGGAGGAAGAAGAAATTATCTGAGGCTGGGCGCGGTGGCTCACGCCTGTAATCCCAGCACTTTGGGAGGCCGGGGCAGGCGGATCACGAGGTCAGGAGATCAAGACCATCCTGGCCAACATGGTGAAACCCCGTCTGTACTAAAATACAAAAATTAACTGGATGTGGTGGTGTGTGGCTGCAATCCCAGCTACTCAGGAGGCTGAGACAAGAGAATCGCTTGAACCAGGGAGTCGGAGGTTATGGTGAGCCGAGATCACGCCACTGTGCACCATGCACTCCAGCCTGGCAGGGACTCCATCTCAAAAAAAAAAAAAAAAAAAAAAAAAAAATCTGAATCAGGAGGAGGAGGAACTCATCATTGGAATCTTAGTTTGTCCTTCCAGCCACTCCTTTGATACCTGAACCCTCTCTCATGTAGCATTTGTGGGAGTTGGGAGGGGGATACGAGGTGATTGAATAGATTTTGAAGCTAATGGAGTTCTAAACTACGGGGTGTATACACAGAAAGGAGGTGATACATCATTGTGTATCACAGTTTTTGGCTCCGTGTTTTCATCCTCAGCACTGAAAGACAACGTGGAAGAAGCTATTACAAAGCTCAGCCTGGTTTTGAGACTCCTTGCTTCTGAGGGGTTGTCTGTTCTTCAGCGTCCCAGGTAGCAACTTGGAAGCAAATTGGGAAGCCTTTGCAAAATTAATAGCACTATCAGGAATCAAGTGGGCACGCCAAAGAGAGAGCTGAAAACAGTCTGGGTTTTCATGCTACACCAAAATTTAGTGAGCTCAAGTGACTTATCAACAGCAAATTTCCTCTAAGCGGCACGTTGACAAACTAGCCTGCGTCAGTGGGATGCCACAAAAAAATTATAATAAATGGAAGTTATTGTAAAACTAAAATTTTAAAAGGACAATGTGTCTAATAGAGTAGCGCTCCAGAACCTCAACCTAATCCGCTTTCTGACCTTGAGACCTAAGGTTTAGATCTAGATGGGTGTAAAGGAGATGCCTCTCCAGGAAACGAGCTGGTGCCTACCACGCCGCAAAGGCTGGGAGGTGCCGTCGCTGTGCCCGCTGGGCTCCTCAGAGGTTAGGATGGTGCTGATTCATGCTGATGGTGCTGACTCATGCTGCAGGTTGTACAGCTGTGGAGTGTGTCAGGTAGTGTGCAGACGGTCTAAACCTCATAATTCACGTGTCCCAGGTGTGCAATGCCGCAGCAAATAGCACAGGTCAAGGCTTAGGACACGCTCAGTATCTCCTGTTTCAGATTCATGAATGATTTTAGCAGATGTTTGTCTTCCCCGGCTTTCCTACTTTTGCTCTCCTTTTCACTATAGCAAATATATCTTTATTTATGAGTCTCACCTCATCCAGTTAAAACCTTTGCTAAAAGTTTATTTTTATTGTGACTGTGATAATAGCTAGTGGCACATGAGTGTTGACTGTGTCAAAGGCTCTATGGCAGGCGTCCCCGAACATTTTACACAGGGGACCAGTTCACTGTCCCTCAGACCGTTGGAGGGCCGCCACATACTGTGCTCCTCTCACTGACCACCAATGAAAGAGGTGCCCCTTCCTGAAGTGTGGCGGGGGCCAGATAAATGGCCTCAGGGGGCCGCATGCAGCCCGTGGGCCGTAGTTTGGGGACGCCTGCTCTATGGTGTACAGATTGGGCTATGTCTTATTGGATCCTTAAAGAAACGTGCTGGAATGTGAAGTCCATGAGGCTGTGGACTCTTAATCTGTGCTGGACGTTTCTGCATCCTTACATCTGGGACGTAGTGGGTGCCTGATAGATATTTACCAAAGGAATGAAGAAATGGATGAGTAACAAAGCAACCTATGAAGTCGGTGCCATTATTATTCCCACCTTGTGATACGCAAGGATAAGCAGCCAATCGATGGCAGCAGTGAGAGTCAAAGCCAGGCAGTGTCTGCACCGTGGCGTTCCTGGGCGCCTCTGTTTACTTACACCAGCTGTTGTTGCTGCTGCTGCTGTTTTGAGACGGAGTCTCACTCTGTCATGTGGAGTGCAGTGGCAAGTCTCCACTCACTGAAACCTCCGCACCCGGGGTTCAAGCAATTCTCTTGCCTCAGCCTCCTGAGTATCTGGGATTACAGGTGCCCGCCACCATGCCCAACTAATTTTTGTATTTTTAGTAGAGACGGGGTTTCATTATGTTGGCCAGGCTGGTCTCAAACTCCTAACGTCAGGTGACCTGCCTGCCTTGACCTCCCAAGGTGCTGGGATTACAGGCGTGAGCCACTGCGCCCGGCCAGGCCAGTTGTTTTTGCTTTGCTTTGTTTGATTTTTAATTTACTGCTTGCTTTAACCCTAAAGTCCAGTCAATAGGCTTGAAAAATAAGATTCTCAAGGGTTGTTTGAATACCACCCCCAAACTGCTGGAGTCAGGGCTGGCCCCTGAGTGCTAGAGATTATTGTCTTCACCAGAATTCTCAGAGAAAATGAGGCAGAGAGACAAGTCCAATCAGAAAGATCGCAGGGAAGCCAAGATGTGGATTTCAGAGAAAGGCAAGTCAACGGATGGGAGGGCTCCACGCTTGGCAGGACCAGCGGCTGCATCCAGCCTGAACAGCTGGGAAACGCAGGCTATGAGACAAAGTGAGCACAGGCCAGGGGCAATGAGCAGAGGGCCAGTGGGGCCGGAGACCATGAGCACCTTAAGACTTCCCTCAAAGGCCATGCATTCGAGTTGGCTCCTAGAAACCAGCCAGTCTATGACTTCTGGCTGGGTATCTCCAATGTGATGGACCAAAAGTAAAGCAGATAATGAAAAAAAAGTATTTCAATTTATTTTATGTAGACCCTGCTACCGTGTCCAAGCAGAGCCACAGAGCAGGAGTGTGTGATGAAAAGTGAGGAGAGGCCAGGCGTGGTGGCTCACGCCTGTAATCCAAGCACTTGGGAGGCCGAGGCGGGCAGATCACTTGAGGCCAGGAGTTCTAGTACAGCTTGGCCAATGTAGTGAAACCCCATCTTTACTAAAAATACAAAAATTAGCCACACATAGTGGCACACGCCTGTAATCCCGGCTACTCAGGAGGCTGATGCAGGAAAATCACTTGAACCTGAGAGGCGGAGGTTGCAGGGAGCCAAGGTCATGCCACTACACTCCAGCCGGGTGACAGAGCAAGACTCTCTCTCAAAAAAAAAAAAAAAAAAAAAAAAAAAAGGAAAGAAGAGTAAGGAGAGGGCAGCTCTCAGGTCTGTCATCTGTACCCTGCTCCTAATGTAATCGCAGGACTGAAGGTGCAGAAAGTACTTTCCATGCATGTCCCTCTGTTACTCCCTCTGCCTTTCTCCTTCCTGAGTCCTCTTGCCCTTTCTGACATAATGCTAATGCTGAAGATTTCTTATTTTTTTATTTTTTTTATTTTTTGAGATGGAGTCTCACCGTCATCCAGGCTGGAGTGCAATGGTACAATCTCAGCTCACCGCAACCTCCCCTCCTGGGTTCAAACAATTCTCAGCCTCCTGAGTAGCTGGGATTACAGGCACCCGCCACCACGCCCAGCTAATTTTTATATTTTTAGTAGAGACGGAGTTTCACCACATTGGCCAGGCTGGTCTCGAACTTCTGATCTCAAGCGTCCCACCCACGTCAGCCTCCCAAAGGGCTGGGATTACAGGCGTGCCCAGCCCAATGCTAAAGGTTTCTAACGATGCCCCTTTTTACTGTCTTATGTCACATTATGCCTATTTGTGTTCATAGACAGAGTCATATGAGTAAAGGTACTGACCACAGGTCCTAATTTTGCAAATTTTAGTTAGACTTTCTCTACACGTTCAGAGTCTGAGTCTATGCCAAAGGGTTGGTGCACGCTAGGCTGAGTTGGTACTGGTCTGAGTTAGTGCTGATCTGAGTTGGTGCTGATTTGAGTTGGTGCTGATTTGAGTTTGTGCTGGTTTGAGTTCATGCTAGTTTGAATTGGTGCTGGTCCAAGTCAGTGCTGAGGTGAGGTGGTACTGGGCTGAGTTAGTGCTGGGCTAGGTTGGTACTGGGCTGAGTTAGTGCTGGGCTGAGTTAATGTTGGGCTGAGCTGCCTATTTTGCATTTGTGGCTCCCAATATTCACTTCCTGCTGCAGCACAGACTGTATGACCTTCAAGGCTCTATTTCATTGACTTTCTGCTTTCTCTATGCCAAAGCCACAGAGTCTTCTTGAGTTGGAAATTACCTCTTTGCAAAAGCAGAGAGCACTGTAAAGAACTTGGTCTGCCCTCTCCACAGTGATATTCCGTAGGCTCAGGTTTCTGTGCCACTTGAATTCTAACAGGAGTTCTTATGTGTAGCTCCCTGCCATTTGTGTTCCAGCAGGGATGAATGTCCTGACAGCACATGTCCACTGTGCACCTGCCTCCCCTTGTCGGCATGGGCGAAGCCCAAGTGTGCTGTGTAGACAAGACCACCCCTTCTCTCTGCTCTGTTCCTGCACAAGCCACACACAGCAGACTTGTATTTCTGTCAAGGGCTCCAGTTTTCCATCATCTATTTTTTATAGCACTGATACTAAACCTATTGCAGCAAATGAAGAGTATTATTTCGGGTTTGAGTGCATCACGATGCTGATTTGCCGTTCCTAGGAAGCAAACTCACCGTGTTGCATTCTGTCATTTCACCATGGGAGACCCGGCTCGACAAAACGTAAGTGTTTGGAGATGCTTGATATTTTCACGATGTAAAGAACAATTTCCTTGTGCATGAGCAGGAGGGGTCGTATACTGATAAGATGGGAGAGGAATGGAAATTTTATTAGATTCGATGTGTGGCAGGGTGACAGTGGGTTGAAGACATCAGAGCAACTTGCTGCATCCTGCAGTTTCTTAGAGTGTCATTATTCTTTGAGATAATTTCGGTATATTCTGAAGCAACTTTGTGGCATTTCAGAAGGGGTGCCATGTGCTCTCTGAAATGTCTCATCTCCTCATGGCAATGTGCTCTCCATATATTATAAGCCTGCATTTTTAGATTTTAAAAAGAGTGATGAAGATTTGAAAACCAGGAAGTGTAGAAGGAACCATTTATAAAGGACCAGAAGCCCCCTCCCTGAACACACACCTCAATACGCATGTCCCCTCACACACCGATAAACACATAGACTTTCGGAATTACCCTGCTAACCAGCAATACCATTACAGATCAACTTAGATTGCCTTTCACTTACAGTAGATTCATTTACAATGATTAGTTAAATATCAGTAATGAATACTGCCTTTTAAGTTTTCCAATGTTAAGTTTCAAATCTGTAGCATATTAATTACACCATGCCCTTAGTCGTTTTACAAGAGGTAACGCTCTACAATTCATTTCTCCATGAACATTTGTCACATTACAGGTGTATAGCTATTATTGCTTTTTCAAGCCTGTGTTTTGTTTTGCCCTTTATTTCCAACTCTGACCATTGATTCAGCTTTTTGACTTTGTGAATGTAATTACCATTCTAACTGGTGAAAAAGAAAATGCCAGTCCAACCCATACAAATCGCTGTTTTTCAGTGTTCTGTGTGCCCAAGCTTTACCTAGCAGCAGGACCAATAGAACACCAGGATGGAGACAGGTCAGCTCTCAGCTGCATTCTCCACTTTCTAGGAACCTTGACAGCTCATTTGCAAGTTCACACTTTTTTAATGCTACAGTTCTTGAATCCCTGAGAGCTGAACATTCTAACTCAGGCTAACTATGCAAATAGAGAATGGAACCCAGAGGGTTCCCTTGCACTGGCATCATATCCAGCATATTGTTTTGATCAAAGACAGAAATCAATTCTTCTTTAGTGCTTTCTAATAAAAGGAAACAGCATATGGATAGTGGAAAAAAGGATTGAAAGTGTTACAAAATAAGCCTGAACATTGTGAGAGTCATAAAAAGAATTCAAGACCTAATATTTAATCAAAATTAATGTAACAACATGGCATCAAGTAAGACTCCTCCCTTAGACCCACTTGTGGAATGTTTCAAATGCTTTTTCTATATAAAGATATGTTTAATCTGATAGAGCAAGTGGCATTTTTATAACCCAGAAGAATTATTTATTCTTAGAAAAGAAAAAATCCTGGACATGTGACCAGATATGGGAAAAAATATTTGGGGGTGACATTTTTTTGGCATCAAACAGAAAGAAAAGAGTTTTTAATGAAACACTTGGCAAAGTAGAAAGCTTAAAAATATTTCAAAACTTGCCCGGTTGCAAAACCACACAGCATGTTTTGTTTTTTCTGTTTTGGAAAAAGGAAAGTCTCCGGGCTGGGACTGGCTTCATGAATCCCATCACTTCCCTTCCCCTGACAGGAATTAGTTAAATGAACTCAACTCCCGTTGGAACGCCTGGCCTCTCATCTGTCCTGCACAAAAATGAAATACATGGCATTCTAAGAAAATCCCGAAAGCAGCCAACTTCTCAGCAAATATTTGAATGACCCTGGGAGGTCAACGGCACAATCATTTACACGAAAATTGTTTTAAATGTGGAAAGTGTGTTCTGCTAGGGTCAGCAAAGGATTTGTGTCAGCTCAAAGCTCCACGTAAACAGACTGCCTTGATTGACTTGGAAGTGTACGCAGATGGTGAGGGAGCCGTGGAAATACCAAAAACGTTCTGTAATTATTCCTTCTTCACGCTGTGGCGTCCCTCTTACTGTTTTCCATCCCGTAGTGTGTACATTTCACAAAGCAGTGTCACTGCCACTGGAAGGGACTCCTGAGCCTGCCCTGCCCTGGGGGACCCCGTGCTCCTCCACCTCCTCCCTGGAGCTCCCAAATGTGTTTCTCTATCTAAGCAGGGGTGGAAAGGTTTGCTTACTGGCAGGAAAAGTCACTGTGCTATGAAAATGGTTTTCCTATTTTGCCTCAGAACTTAGCGTGAGGTCTCGATCTTTAGGCCGCGGACAGCCCGTGATTTTGTGAAGATTTTGCATGGTCGATGGGAAGGTCCTTCGCCTTTGCCGCACACGTGTGCAGTGCCCAACCGCGCAGAAGCAGCGCCTTCTCCACGGCTGGGGCTGGGCTGACACCCTGCCGATGGCCCCACCCCTCAGCTCCCCACCCTCGCTTCAGAAGCAGGGTCTCCGAGCTCTCATGGGTCCTATAGGCTGTCTAGGTTTTGACCAGACAGCATTTTAGGTTTAATGTTTTATGACAGAATTCCCCCTTTCTCCCCACTGCCCACTTTGTTTTAATGGAATTTCTTTTGAACTGCACCTGTATGTCAGCACAGGCCTCCCTAAACGCTACAGCCATCCAGGGAAGGCAATGGTTCCAGTAAAGGAGCAGACATACCCTGACTGATGGAGGAGAGGGGCGACCCCCTGCTCTCCACACCCCGGCCCCAGTCAGCCCTGGGCAGCTGCAGTCCTGTATCCAACGTCTTTACACCCCCAACCTGGAACTTGAAAGCAGAGGAAATTCTAAGCAAGATTACCCTCTCCTTCTGTCTTGCCTTGAAAACAGAAAAGGGCTCCGGTGGCTTTGGAGCACTTAAATTGTTGCTGAAAAGGGACAGATCCTGGGCAACTCTGCTGTCCATGAGCATTGCCAGGTCTTCAGGTACTGTTCTGCGGGGAAGGAGGTTAGAAGCGCAGACTGTAGATGTTGCTAAGAGCAACCTGGAACTCAGCCACTCTCCGCTGTGCTTTTCTCGGCCCGCTAACTTGAAGTAGAAAGGTTAGCAATGGGCCCAGTCGGTGTGGTATTGTTAGGTGAAATCGGCGGCCTTGCTTGCTGGAGAACCTTTCAGTCTCCCTAGCTGTGGACTGTTGGGTTCCTGATTTTCCAAGTCCCTGCAGAGGGCGGGATCTTGCGTGGATGATGTCTTTCTCCTCTGCAGTGTTTGTGGCACACACAGGCGTGTGAACCGTGAGCACAGGCTTGACTCCCCCTGATATCAGCGGGTGGGCTGCGTTCCAGGGGCCCTGAGCCAAGCAAGACCCCAGGAAAGACTCTGGAAAACTGAGGGAGGCTGGCTGTCACCCATAGTACATACCCTGTGCCTTTGGGAAAGGTATTTTGTCTGAAGCCCCATTTTTAGACCATTAAAAGTGTAAAAACAGAAACTGACACTGCCATCGTTAACTGACATTGGCTTCCACCTTTCCCGAAAATGTGCCTTCTCTTCCTACTTTCCCCAGGGTCTTAGGATGTGCCCAGGATCCTCCAGAATGCCCAGTTCCTTCGTGGACGGACTTCTTTCACCTTTGTAGTCCCAGGGCACTCACAGGCCAGGGAAGACTTTTAAATGACAGCATCCGTTTGCTGCTTATTTTAATCCCATGACTGGTTTAGGTGCAAAGCACACTTTTTTATTTTAGCACAAACCCAGGCTTGCAGGACACCACCCTCATGAAGACTGGTTAGGATGACAAAACCACAGCGTGTATTGAGATTGTTTCTTCATTGACGGTATCTCAGCACCTCAGAAGCAATGACAAGGCAGACTCTGTGGGACGATGACAAGGGTCCCCTGCGCTGCGGCAGTGGAGAGTCTGAGCCAGGCTGTCTCTGGGGAGACTCCCCTCCCACCACTGAGACCCGGGTGACTTGGCACCCGTCCATGGCTCTGCTTCCCCATCCACAAATGGGAAATATCGCAGGCCCTACCTTGTGTGTTATTGATATAAGAACTTGGAAAAGAGCTCACCGTAATAGTAAACACAGTAGATGTTGGCCGCAATAAATAATTGTATTGCTGGAAACTCAGCAACATCAGGATTGTATTAAAAATAAAAGTTAAACATGTTCTGGGATACGTGTTAATTGCAACTGTTAAGGTAAACTTCATGAAGACATATACAGAATTTTAGTTATCTATAGATAAACTATTTACTTTAATTCAGGCGTCCCCAAACTTTTTACACGGGGGGCCAGTTCACTGTCCCTCAGACCGTTGGAGGGCCGCCACATACTGTGCTCCTCTCACTGACCACCAGTGAAAGAGGTGCCCCTTCCTGAAGTGCGGCGGGGGGCCGGATAAATGGCCTCAGGGGGCCGCATGCGGCCCGCGGGCCTTAGTTTGGGGACACCTGCTTTAATTCATCATGGACTAAGGAAACAAAATTACACACACACACAAACGTACACACAGTAAATATTTTCATATCATCCAGAGATGTCAAATGAACAAAAATTAACATAAAAACAAATGCATTTTCAGTGAGATTATCATCAGGTATTATTTATAAATAGTTTAAATAGAATGAAGACTTGGAAGGATTTGGGGGAAGGCTTGCATGTGAGTGTGTGTGAGTGTGTGTGAGTGTGTGTGTGTGTATGTGAGTGCGTGTGTGTGTGTGACTGTGTGTGTGTATGTGAGTGCATGTGTGTGTGTGTGACTCTGTGTGTGTGTGTGTATGTGAGTGCGTGTGTGTGTGAGAATGTGTGTGAGTGTGTGTGTGTGTGTGACTGTGTGTGTGTGTGTGTGTGTGTGTGTTTGCCTTTTCTTCCCCTTGTTTTCAAGACAGTTCCATTTAGGAAAAAAAGCTTTCCTCCCAAATCTGCAGATATCTGCAAATAATATTCTGCCAAGAAGCAGAAAAATAGTTTACTATGATTCAATGCAAGCAAATCTCCTAAAATGTCAAAGCAGAGGACACATTGCTGTTAGAGCACGGACGTAGCTGTAGAAGCATGCACCGCTTTTCACCGTGAAGTCAGGGCCATCCCTTGAAATCGGTTGACTAGGCAACTGCCTCATGAAGGGATATGAGGATCCCCGGCAAGTTCCCACCAACCACCAAGCAGCTCCCCCGCATCCTGTGACTCTGTTTTCCTACCTGGTCTCAAATTCCTGCCCATGAGGGCCAGTCCTGTGTTTGGCAAATGCACAGAGCTTGTGCAAAATACAAGGTATCTGAGAGGGGAGTGTGCTCATTTTCTGTGAGCGCAGTGTAGAGCCTTAAATGGTCAGGTGAGCTGCTGCAGCCCTGTAAGTGGCAGAGAGCAGTCCCTGAAAGGGAATTCCAGCAGTGAAAAGAGCCTGCAACAGAAGCTTCCTGCCAAATTTAGAGAAGGAGGGGATCCTCCAGGAGCCCAGCCGAGCTGGAGGGAAGGTCTCTCGGAGCCCCAGTAGGGGGAAGAGGGGTGTGGGGAGAGAGCATCCAGGGAGAGCTGACCGGAACTGACTTTGCTTCCCTCTCACCTTTCTATCCCCCTCCTCTCCCACCATCCTATGCAGATTTGGAAAGGACTGGAAAAGCAAGGAGGAGGAGGGAATGGCAATGCAAAGGGCGCTAACTCTGTGGCCTTTGCTGTACTGCATGCCTCTGTTCTATTGTGGCTTACGCCTGTAATCCAAGCACTTTGGAGGCCAAGGTGGGCGGATCACCTGAGGTTGGGAGTTCAAGACCAGCCTGACCAACTTGGTGAAACCCCGTCTTTAAAAAAAAAAAAAAAAATTAAATTAAATTAAATGCTGACCAGTGGTCACATGGGAAACTTTGTTAGAGGAATTTGATATTAAATAGGGGCAAGGAAAGAGGAGCTGAACCAGTAAAACCCTCCCCGGGTCTGCCCACGTCACACCACCCGCTTCACCCCCGCCCACTTCACCCACGCCTGAAACCAACTCTGACTGAAGCAGCCCCAACTCAGCCTTTCCCATATAATTAGCTAATGGTGACTATTTGTCGGATGTAACACATTGACAGTCATAAGTATTTGCCCAGTTTCCTTTCCACGGTGTTTGTTCTGGGGAGTAGGTGGGTACCAAACTGTGAAAAGAAGAGAGTGTATGATGATAACGTCGCCTCAGTTCGATCTCACCGCCGTTTGCGCTGTTTTGGGGAGTGTGGGGCAGACCCCACCCACCTATTTATTATGACATTTCTTTTCTAGAGCGAGAATAAGACAGACTCATATACCATCCTGATCTGGGTGCATTTCTTCAGAAGGTACGCTGTCCTCGTGGGCAACCACCACTGCCTGGGCCTGGGGCGGATGAGGCCAGGAAGAAATGTAGTGCATGCACGTTAACAAACAGATTTCCCAGTAAGTTAAGAAAATAAGACCCTGGGCGCCAAAGAGTATGCGCATGCCCTGACCTGTCCTTGACATTCACTCTGTGCGGCTCCCAGCAGCGTTTCTGCCTTGATACCCTTGACTTAGGCTGATTGATTTGCAAGAAGCCAGGGGAACGTCAGAGGAAGTGAGGCCAGGAGAAAGCAAGGATATCAAGATAACTTGCTTTTCTTCTCCAAGAGTGATTGTTTTTGAATTCTTCACTCTGCCTTATTTCAGAGTGGAATATCACGCTGTGGGTCTAAGGAACATGGGTTAGGGTTCTATCGCTGAGTACCTTGTCCTGAAGCTCCTTCCTTCACGCTGCTGCTCCCTTCCTGTGTAGTGTGTACCTCTTCTAGAGGATGCCTTTTGCTCACTGATGCTTCAGAGGACCAGGAATGCCCTTATCCCCATGCACATACCTTTCCTGGCTCTCCACCGGGCTCTGCTCAGTGGGGCTCCAGAGAAGCACAGGATGGGCCCCTTGCTCAGACATCGCTGCTCCCTGCTTCAGGGCCAGTGGGCAGACCCCCTGCTGGCCTGCTGGCTCCCAGGCCCCCTGGCCTGCTTTCTGAAATCACCACGGTTGAGGGTTATCTGGAATTTACTACCACCTTATATCACTCATCTAACTCAACCACCTTATATCACTCATCTAACTCAACATTTACCCAAATCTATCTCCCCAAAAGCAAATTTCTTTAGCTCTCTTACCCCTTCAGGTCACATTGGTGCAGTCTTTAGATTGCAAAAGAAGAGACACCTAGAGGCTCTGTTTGAGCCACTGTATCAGTTTCCAAAGCTGCTGAAACAAAGTGCAACCAACAACCTCAGAAGTCTATTGTCTCACACTCCACGTGGAGGTCTAGAAGTCTGAGGTTAAGGTGTCGGCAGGGCGGTGTTGCCTGTGAAGGCTCCTTCCGCACCTCTTCCCGCTTCTGGTGGTTGCCAGCAGTCCTTGGCTGATGGCAGCATCACCTATCTCTGCCTGCATTGTCACACAGTGTTCTTTCTATGGATCTGTCTCCAAATCTCTCTCTCTTGTAAGAATACCAGTCCTTGGATTTAGGGCTCACTTTACTTCAGTATGACCTCAATTAACTTGATTACATCTGTAAAGACCCTGTTTCCCAATAGGGTCACTCTCACAGGTACTGGGGGTTAGGTAGCACTTCAACACATCTTTTTGGGAAACACCACTTGCCCACAATGACTACTTTAGGGAATTGGGTCATCTCTAAGCAAGAAGCAGCTCTAAATTATCTTTTGTAAGCTCAAGACACAGGTTTTCATTCCAAACCCAACACTCACCCCTTCCCACATCCACAGAACTGACCCATTCTGCAGGGGCCCCGGGAGGGGGCCTAATGTCTATTGGGCAGGACTGACACCTGTGGTCTGGGCTATTTCTGAGTGAAGCCAGAAGCCAGAGGACTAATAACCCCTCACAGTCACGCACACACTTTGGTCTCCCTGAGAAATCATGAACCTCGAAACCCTGGAAAGTAGCCATACGAATATCCACATAAGCCTTCCACTTACTTTTTCCTGGGTACTATGATCATGCTTGTCACTCTTCTTTGACACTCTGTCTGTCACACTTTGGTGCTCTTACTATTCACACATGCTATTGAGATTATCTTCCAAGGGAGTGAGTTTTTCTAAAGCATGATGTGTCCTCTTGAATGTTCTGAATTTGGAGAGTTTCAGAATTCCTGGGAATTACTTATTCCCATGCAAATCATTTAGGAGATCACCAATCCCCATTGAACTTTGCATTTTCTACTCATATTACTTTCAAAAGGAAAGGTTTAACTTCCTCAATTGTAAATCAAGTTTCACATGTGCATATTTTTCAAAAAAGGAGGTCAGATATTGGAGCACAGATATCAGGTTTTGAAAGTTATTATCCACAAGTTACAGTAATAATTTTGTGATACTCTTGGTCCTTCAGCTGCACGCTGATTTGATTGTCTATCTAGAATGAGACAGAGAGAGAGAGAGAGAGACAGAGAGAGAGAGAGAAAGAGAGAGAGGCAGGGAGGGAAGGAGGGAGGGAGAGAAACACTTTCTAAAAGCCAGTGCTTGATTATTGCATCAGAGAATCTTACCGAAAAAATAAATACCAAGAGGCTTAGTTAGGTATGACTGTGCAAAGATATTTTATAAATATTTTGGCAAGTAGAGACAAGAGAAAATGATTTGTGAGGTATTTACACTGGAAGCCAGTTGAGCTTCCTCATTTGCATGAAGCATCTGAGCTGTTTTCCTGAGTCCCATCCAGCTCCTCCTCCTCGGGTGGGTAACATTAGAGCCTCCGCGTTTGAATCTGTCCAGATGAGACTGTAAGCGCTGGGTATCACTGATGAGAGGAAGGATTTCAATTAACCACTGGGACTGAGTTACAGCTACTGAAAGATCCATGGCTGCTTGACCATGAGAAAAACCTATAAAATAGTCATTTGCATGAGTCGTTTGTTCCCTGAGAGCAGCACCCGGTTTAATGGCCTGCATACGGAAGATGCTCAGGTAGATATAATTGGTTGTTTCTTAAGTTGTTTTGTCAGTAACAGTGCAGTTTGGGGAGAACCTGGTCTGCAGCTATGTCAGGATGAAGTCTTTGTTTTTTTTTTTTTTTTTTTGAGACCGAGTTTCGCTCTTGTTACCCTGGCTGGAGTGCAATGGCGCGATCTCGGCTCACCGCAACCTCCGCCTCCTGGGTTCAGGCAATTCTCCTGCCTCAGCCTCCTGAGTAGCCGGGATTACAGGCACGTGCCACCATGCCCAGCTAATTTTTTGTATTTTTTAATAGAGACGGGGTTTCACCATGTTGACCAGGATGGTCTCGATCTCTTGACCTCGTGATCCACCCGCCTCGGCCTCCCAAAGTGCTGGGATTACAGGCGTGAGCCACCGTGCCCGGCCTTGGATGAAGTCTTTCAAGGCTTCACGATGACTGATGCAGGCTCACCTGTTCCCAGGAGGCAGCTGGGTACCTGGATGTCCAGCTCCAAAGGCAGAGCTGCATCTAGTGCCTGGACCTGCCCAAGTCTGTGACCTCTGGGACCCTAGGAGCTGACCCGTCCCTTTGTTCTAGCTCTGGGATGGCCCAGTGCAAACCGACTAGCGCAACCTGGTGGCCCTCTCCAAGGCCTGTGCATTTTACCCAAGGAATCCCTGAGCATCCTTTCTCGGAGGAACTACAGAGTGATTCGTTTAAGGACTTCCTGCCCAGCAGAATTGCTGAGTCATCGGTATTCTGTTACAATTCATTGAATGCAGTGCTAGCAGCCGTGCAGCCAGATGGACGGTAGCGAGGGTCAGGGCCCCAGCTCAGTGCTGTCCCCAATGGGTGACACCAAAGAAAAGCTTTTATTAAAATAATACAGTCTATAATGAAGAAATTAAATTTTACAACATTTCAACCCACTCTCCAGATGGTAAAATGAACTCTTAAGGAATGAGATATCTCTTTTTCAAAAAACGGAAGTATATTTACCTTTAAAAAAAATTAGAATTACACTGTACTGATTTGTACCTTGTAGTTTCACTTCATTGTTTTGAGGATATTTTTCCGTATCATTAAAACATTCTTTGCAAATGTTAACTTTACCAGCTACAGGGGGAATTAGAGAGTAAATAAGTAAATTACAACACACCCCAATGAGAGAATACAAAACACTGACGTCTGATGTTAGGGCCAAAAATTCTTCTACACTGACTGTTATGTTTTTCTCACTTCCCTGAGGAAAAAAAAAATTACATAAGTTGTACTGTACAAGAAATGTTTTCTTTTCTCTCTACAAAGTAGACCGTGATCATTCTAAACTTAGGCAGAACCATCTGGAATCTGAGTCATTAGACTAAGTAGAAAGAAAGACAGGAAAAGTAAGGAGGCACTCCCCTGGGAAACTGAAGATTGGAACTATTCCTTGTATTCCAGAGTAGAAATTAGGGAATCTGAGCAAACGTTAGAATGGATTATTTCCTGGAATTAACTGACCTCGAGTACACAGATCCACATGGCTACAGAACAGTGGTCATCCCTTGACAGGACAGTGAGGAGAGTTCTCCCCACAGCAGCTCCGTAAGGACAAAGCAGGCAGAGGAGGCCCTGGGGTCCAGTTCCCCTCGTTACTTATTCAGAAAGTGGAAATGCAGAAGGAAACCCTGTCTGCGGCCGCTTGGAGGACAGTCCTCTGAAAGTGGGGATTTGCTGAGCAGGCCCAGAAAGAGACAAGCAGAAAGTTAATGAGACAACTAGATTTTCTGACATTTTAAAATATGCAGACTTAAAAGTTAGTAGCACATTGCTTGTTGAATGCCGGTAGGAGTTACACTTTACCACATAAGGAAATAAAGGAAAGTGGGAAATAAGCAGTTTCAGTGACTCAGAGATCTGCCCTTCCTGTAGGTAGATGAACAACTGCCATTTATAGAATTCTTATCATGTGCCCTTTCACTGTGCTAAATGCATTACGTCTATGCTTTAATCCTCAAAACAACCAGTGGCAAATAGGTATCATCATCCTACTTTCAGCTAAGGAAGAAAAGATGGAAGGGCTGATTTCATTCATCCCTGCACTTACACCCCACAGAAAACATGCATTTGGCTCCTCATGTGCAGCCAGCACCGGTCCAGGGCTGGAGATGCCGGTGGGAGCAAGGCCATCATCCCTGCCTCCTCAGGGAGCAGATGGTACATGCAGCTGGGATTTGTATCTGGTCCGCCTGGCTCCAAAGCACTGAAACCAAACACTGAATGGGCGATTTAATGAGAAACCTGGGAGATGTCGCCATGGGAGACAAGAAAATAGCATTGCATCTTAATTAATTTTCTTCCTGATCAGAGAATCGCCATGATTAACTTCAGAAGTAGGAATGACTCTGATTAAAATAATTAGTGCTCCTGCGTATCATTCTGTGATGACAGGTGAATACAGAAGGCATTCAGTTAACCAGATTTAGAAACAAAGCCCTGTGGTTTTGCTGCTTCACCAAAAATAATCTTACCGACCACCATGCTTGCACAAAACAGATGGCGAAAGAAGTATTATCAGTATTCATCTAGCGCACAAGAGCAATCAAGATTACTAGAGTTAGAGGGAATGGCAAAGACAGGACCCTAGCAAAATACTTTCAAGTGATTCCTATCTGCAGACACAGGGGGTTTGTTTTGTTTGTTTCTTTGTTTTGGCAAGCCAAAAGCCTTTATCGACCCCACAGTCAGGTGAAAATATTTGCCCAGGTAACAGATGGTAGAACCAGAACTTGAAAGCATGAATTCCTGGTCAGATCTTCTCCAGCACACAACTCAGTAGACTTCTTTGGGGAGCACAGTCACTGGTTTTGCATAAAATCTTCCATGTTCCATAGTGGAAGAGAGAACACGAGCTGAATCCAGTTCTTGGGCAGGCTGGAGAGACCCACAGACCAAGAAATCAAGCACTTGGTTTTTGCAATAGAAATATCTTTTGAATGTTCCAATAATCACCACAAAAGTTATTCTCCATAAGTTTACTGCAAAAAAAAATTAATTATTAGAAATCGACCATGTATATTTTAAGTGTTTTTCAATATCTAACTCCTAGTCAAGGATTATACCATAAGGATGGGTTTAATCATAAAAGCCAACCAGATTCCAGTGAAAGTTTAAAAAAAAAAAAAAAAAAAAAAAAAAAAAAAAAAAAAAAAACATAAAACTTCTCTGGAGTAGATTCAGGGACAAATATTAATCAGTAACTCAAAACAGTGGTTAAGGTGCATTTTTCTGAGGTTTTATTTTTTTCTGAACAAGCTATTTATTGCTTTATGTTAAAATGTGTAGCAAACCTGATTGTATCAAAATAAAATAAGCCTAATCATGGACATTTTTGGATGGTTTGATAACCCTGATAAATAAGGCTGATTTCCAAATGAAAACCTATTTATTTACAGAAGCTTGTTGAAATGAAGTTAATAATGCCTCAGGCTTTTCTTTTTTAATGTAGGCATAATCTGATAAAAGTTTAATTTGGTAATATGATAACAAACTTATTAATCTGTCACTAATTTCAAAACAATCAAACATTCTGAAATAAATAAGATTTGCTAATTATAAATGCCAGACACAAATGTATAGTTAAAAAGCCAATTACTGAATTTATTGAAATCCTTTTAACTTCTACTTATGTGTGAGTGTTATTACTTTGAAAGTAAGTCATTAACAAAATCCATTGACTACATCCATTTGGTTAGCTGTAATTGCGACAGCGTAAGCAATAAGGTCATTAATGCAAATGTGGACATTCTTTAACAATCTGTCCATCTTCAGAGGAGATGAGAATTTGCTCTGATGAAGCTATTTTGATCACATCAATGTTGGTTGAAGTGAATGACTCATTTAGTAACCATGGAAATCACACCAGGCAATACGGAGAGATGAGCGTGTGTGTGCGTTTCCAGATGCTGCTGCTTTTGAGGTGGCGTCTGTCCAGGGCTTTGATCTGTTCAAAGCATAGTTAATGTCCCTAAATCCAAACTCGCTTGGTTTTTGCTTTCCCTTTACACTGTAGTTGATTCTGTGTAATAACCTCAAGTAA